>NC_065447.1:71178952-71803952 GCF_917563875.1 Diabrotica virgifera virgifera | reverse complement strand
TCTTGTTTTCGGCGTTCTAGGTATTTTATTTTAAATACCGGGCGCCATCTAGTGCCTTCAAAGTGGAAGGCCATACAGGTTTCATTACCAAAACAAGTAGGTAGATTGTTTGCAAATAATTCAGATTGCACCAGTCTTTGAATGACTTTTTGGCTGCATCGCGGCCTCAGATGTACGAAAGGAATGTTCTCATCTTCGTCTTTCCTATAAAGTCGTACTGATGACGCAATAATGCAGAAACCGGTCTACGAATGGTAGGAGAGACGGAGGTGTGAATATTAATTTCGTATATTATTTACACATTATTTTCATACTTTTGTTAAAGTAGAAAGCAGCAATTATTGCCTCTTGTTTTCGGCGTTCTAGGTATTTTATTTTAAATACCGGGCGCCATCTAGTGCCTTCAAAGTGGAAGGCCATACAGGTTTCATTACCAAAACAAGTAGGTAGATTGTTTGCAAATAATTCAGATTGCACCAGTCTTTGAATGACTTTTTGGCTGCATCGCGGCCTCAGATGTACGAAAGGAATGTTCTCATCTTCGTCTTTCCTATAAAGTCGTACTGATGACGCAATAATGCAGAAACCGGTCTACGAATGGTAGGAGAGACGGAGGTGTGAATATTAATTTCGTATATTATTTACACATTATTTTTATACTTTTGTTAAAGTAGAAAGCAGCAATTATTGCCTCTTGTTTTCGGCGTTCTAGGTATTTTATTTTAAATACCGGGCGCCATCTAGTGCCTTCAAAGTGGAAGGCCATACAGGTTTCATTACCAAAACAAGTAGGTAGATTGTTTGCAAATAATTCAGATTGCACCAGTCTTTGAATGACTTTTTGGCTGCATCGCGGCCTCAGATGTACGAAAGGAATGTTCTCATCTTCGTCTTTCCTATAAAGTCGTACTGATGACGCAATAATGCAGAAACCGGTCTACGAATGGTAGGAGAGACGGAGGTGTGAATATTAATTTCGTATATTATTTACACATTATTTTCATACTTTTGTTAAAGTAGAAAGCAGCAATTATTGCCTCTTGTTTTCGGCGTTCTAGGTATTTTATTTTAAATACCGGGCGCCATCTAGTGCCTTCAAAGTGGAAGGCCATACAGGTTTCATTACCAAAACAAGTAGGTAGATTGTTTGCAAATAATTCAGATTGCACCAGTCTTTGAATGACTTTTTGGCTGCATCGCGGCCTCAGATGTACGAAAGGAATGTTCTCATCTTCGTCTTTCCTATAAAGTCGTACTGATGACGCAATAATGCAGAAACCGGTCTACGAATGGTAGGAGAGACGGAGGTGTGAATATTAATTTCGTATATTATTTACATATATATATATATATATATATATATATATATATATATATATATATATATATATATATATATATATATATATATATATATACACAACCCTATATTTTAAGAAACGAAACATCGAGGAAAATCAAAAAATGTAAAAATATACAGGATATTCCATTAAAAAAAAACATAAATTTGTGTCACCCTGTCAATACGCACGCCCCTGTATATTTGAAAATATTTTTAAATTGTGGTCCTATCTGTTCCCCAACTTTTACCTCAATAACTTTTTTTCGTATCTCTTACGACAAACGAGTAATTTGACTTTGTCACATTAATACCCCACCCTGTTATGTGGGTTTCATCAGCCACATCAACATATTTTCATCTCATGATATAATGTATCACCAATCTTTTTGTGACACCTTATACAATTTATAAATTTTATAATTGAAGAGATATTCTCACAAAACAATGATTCCTCTCTATTAACACTTCATTTACCTATTTGAAGTGAAAAACTCAGATGAAACCACTAAAAACTTCATGTTTTAATAATTTAGGGCCATATTTTTTCTTCCTGTTTTCCCAATTAGGAATTCAAAACAGTAAGCCATAAACCAAGTTTTGTTTTTTTTCCAACATTACAATAAATCTTATAATTTATAACACATATACATATCAAAGTTTCTCAAACTTTCATAAAAGCTTTGTTATGTATATATTTCTCCTAGTTGTAGTTCAAAACAAGGGTTGTGAGATAAGAAACAGTATGGCGCCGGCATGGATAATGTCAGAAGTTTCAAGAATTGTGCTCTTTGACTGGTTTATCACAAATACTTTTGTTTTTAATGCGACGCATTTACACCACAATGGCTTTTTAATAGGGAAATTTATTTTTCCTTCTGTTTTTGAGTTATACTTTTGTTTTTATTCGGACTTTAGGTTTTGCAATAAATCTGTTTTAAAAATTATTTTTAAAGTTTAATATTTTAGACGAGGGAGTCGAACTGTTTTACAACGAGAATGTTTGATTATAAATAACTTTTTTAATTATTTTATTATACATTATAATATTGTATTCACTAACAATAGAATAGAATAGAAATATGCTTTATTGTCATGGAAATTTGTACAATATTATCGACAAAGCTTATAAAAAATCAAGAAAATAAAACAAAAGCAATTAAATTTACTAAAATTACATAAATCGTCAATATAATTGAAAAGATAATAATAATGAAGTAAAACAGAAACAATCAACTGTAAAATTTAAAAATTTAAATAAATTGCAAATTGCATTGCTAGGTTGATGCATATGATACCCAAATATAGATAAAACAATAATAAAAATACTACTTGTGCAAAGGGTACATGATAACCTGACGCGCTCGAGTAACTACAAAAATCCCCGCTTGGGCTACCCTACCATTAATAAATTTAATAATTTAAGTTAATATGACACACAAATATAGATTACAATTCCACCTACTACATCAGAATACTGTAATTTCTTAGTTATTGATTAAGAAAATCTTCTACTGAATAATATGGTCTTTCAGATAGGTAGGCTTTTGTCAGTTTACGGAATTTGGGGAAAGATGCTGCAGATTTAGGTTGTAGAGGTATATGGTTGTAAAGTTGTTTTTACGGAATATAATATATATATTTCTTTACTAACTCAGAGTACGGGGTCGGTAAATAGACGTCAAAGGTAGAATTTATCGTGAAGTAGTCATGAGTAGCTCTTGCTGGAAAAACATGTAGGTGTTTACGAATTAAACAAACAGTTTCTAAAATACACAAAGACGGAATTGTTAAAATTCTATGATCTTTGAAGTAACATCTGCAATGTGTTGTTCTTCTGAGGCCAAACAGGTATTTTATTGCACTTTGCCCAAACCAGAACCCCAAAAAGGAAGACCATATCGAAAATATGACTTGAACAAAGAAAAATATGATATTTTGGAAGGTGCTAAATTGAGTTCATTCGAAACAGATCTTATAGCATAGCAGGCTGAAGATAGTTTCTTCCTTAACAAATCGATGTGAAGGGACCATTTAAGGTTGCTGTCTAAAAAAATACCAAGAAATTTTACAGAATCAACGGTTTGATTTTTTTTGAATTGTGATCAAAAAATTTTACAAACCTGTTTTTTTTTGCCAACAATATTAAATCTTGCTCAAGTAATTTCATTCAACGTAATTCAAGTTTAACAGGAACTATTATGTCTCGTGACGTTGCAAATAATGTGGCCCCCGACTAATTGTTTTAAACTATTTGTCCTTTATCTAGTGTATGTTATTTGCATAGATTTTAAGTAAATGTCTACGACATTTCGGGATGTGCCTTTTTGTGGATTTTTGAGCGCCTTCAACAGCTGCCTTTTATTTGTAAAATTCATGTATTCGAGCATTAAACAATATAAATGGCAACAACCAAAGTGTTTAGTTCTGATCAGGGAAGAGTAATATATAGATTTAGGTAGGACGACAATACAGCGGCTTACCTAAATCCTACAGACCGTTCAGCCTTACATCAGTTCTGTTTTAGGCAATAGAAAAAAATCTTGATAGACATGTTAAGGGGGGAGGGGCGTTCATCCTCTCAATAACCAGCATGCCTATCGAGAAGGATAATCGACAGAAATAACTCTGAACGAGATAGTTCAGAAAATCAGTCACTTTAGTAGATAATAATGACGAAATTGCGTTCACCGTTTTTCTAGATATAGAAGGCGCATTTAACAATGCAGTAACAAATCCTTTTAATGATGCACTTTATCAAAAAGGATACTGACTACGGTATGTAACTGGATAAAACAATTATGGTAAATAGGCTGATTCTAACAGACCTGCAAATAGAGGAGGCTGCAACCAAAATAGTTAAGGGCTTTCCAAAGGAGGAAGTGCTTTCCCCCTTCTGTGGTCACACTTTGTAGATAATTTGGTTTCTCTCCTTCATGCACGGGGGTAGACCTATGCGAATGATATAGTAATTATAGTAATAGGAAAGTTTCTTCAAAGTTTCATGAGAGCTTTATTATGTATATATTTCTCCTAATTGTATTTGAAAACAAGGGTGGTGAGATAAGAGACAACGTGGCTCCGGCATGGATAACGTCAGAAGTTTCCAGAATTGTGCGCTTTGACTTATACTTACTTATTCCGTAGCGTTACAACCATTCGTGAGTTATAGACGACTCGACAACATGCCTCCACTCTTCTCTGTCTTGACCATAATCCTTCCAGTTTTCCAGCCCCATAGCTTTCAGTCTTCCTGCTATAGGTACCGGGTGTCCACTTACATTTTCCCCCATTTTAACTGCCTATAACTTCTAAAGAGTTTGTGATACAAATATGCGGTTTTCGCTGAAATGTTTTATTTTAGTAAAAGTTTTATCTGAATAGATTGAATTTTTTATATCGCTTTTAAATACGAAAAAAAATGGCGGATTTTTGAAAAAAACGTTGTTGAATTTTTTTCATGAAACACCCAGTATATTTTTTTTTAGTTGAAAGAAAGGTCATTCGCCTATCCAGCGATATAAAGTTTTTCAAAATCGGTTGTCAAATCACTGAGTAATTAATTTTTAAAATGAGAGGTGCAACGTGGATATCACATACCTAAATAACATTATAAGCAAATTGATATTATGTTAGGTGATTCCTATATTGCATCTCTCATTTTAAAAATTAATTGCTCAGCTATTTGATAACCGATTTTAAAATCTTTTATATCGCTGGATTGTTAAATGACCATTTTTTCAAGTTACGAAAAAATATACTGGGTGTTTTAATAAAACACCTCATCAACATTTTTTTTTCAAAGTTCCGCCATTTTCTATTTAAAAGCGATATAAAAAATGGTCATTTACCTAAGAACTTCAAGAAACGTTCATTTACCTATCCAGCGATATAAAAATTTTTAAAATCGGTTTTCAAATGACTGAGCAATTTATTATTAAAATGAGAGATGCAATGTGGAAATCATATAACATAATATCAATTTGCTTAGTTATGTTATTTAGGTATGTGATATCCATGTTGTATCTCTCATTTTAACAATTAATTACTCAGTCATTTGACAACCGATTTTGAAAAACTTTATATCGCTGGATAGGTGAATGACCTTTCTTTCAATTTGCAAAAAATGTACTGGGTGTTCCATTAAAAAAAATATCAACAACGTTTTTTTCAAAAACCGCCATTTTTTTTCGTATTTGAAAGTGATATAAAAAATTCTATCAATTCAGACAAATCTTTTACTAAAATAAAACATTTCTGCGAAAACCGCATATTTCTATCTTGAGCCGTTTAGAAGTTATAGGCAGTTAAATTGGGGGAAAATATAAGTGGACACCCGGTATATTATTTCGCCACCGCAGTCGAGAGCGCCGCGTGGTTTTTTTCCAGTTGGGACTTCTTTCCATATCTACCTAACTGTTCTTTCGTCAGAATATCTTCTAAGGTGTCCGGACCATTGAAGTCTTCTAGACTTTATTTCTTTGGTTATGTTGGTGTCTGGGTATAGTTCTTTGAGCTCTTTGTTAGTTCTTGCTCTTGCTGCTTTATCACAAATAATAATAATAATAGCCTCCCGTTTTATGCCGCTGTGGCTTTGGGAGTATAGCAGGGTAGTCTGCTATATCTAGGGCCTACGGTATACAAGGAAGGTAGCAGGGCCAGTGCTACGCTTCAACCGCCTATTATTACCCCTGTTTTGTTAGTTATACTTTGGTTTTATTCGGATTTTTACGTAATGGAATAAATCTGTTTTAAAAATTATTTTTTTCTACAACCTCTATTCAAAGTGCACTTTTCTGCACGGTTTTATGTTAGCAAACTTGATATTTTCTCACAGTATAAGATATTTGACATTAGTGTGCAGAAAAGTGACGTTTCAGTGCCGCAAAGTGACGTTTAAAAACTGTGCTTGTAGAAAAAGTATAGTGTGAAACACGTGCAGAAAGGTAATTTCTCACTCGTTTGAATTGCGGCACTCGCTTGCGCTCGTACCGCAACTTTTCAAACTCGTGAGAAATTAGTACCTTTCTGCACTTGTTGCACAATATACTAGTACAGTTTAATATTTTAGATGAAGGTGTCGTAATCTTTTGCAAAGAGAATGTTTCATTATAAATATTTTTTTCAGTTAAAAATGAATAGAAGAGAGTTAAAACTAAATGATAGAGTGGAAAAATCCCTCCTTCTTTTTCATGCACCATGTCATTTTATAGCGTTCGTTACTATCATAGCTATCTTAATTTTATTCACTGCCACCATAAATTTAGGCTTGTATCAACACAATACCAATCTCGCAAGTTCTTCAACCATGAGTTTCTTCTTCATCCTGGACTGCATTTGCCTCCTATTTTTCCTTGCATAATATTTTGCAGCAACTTATATTTCGGACCTCTCATTACATATCCGAAATACTTCAGCATTTTCTGCTTGATGCTTTTTATAATCTTAGTACTCTTGCTGAGACGTTCTAGTATTGTGGAGTTTCGAATATTCTCCACCCAAGAATCTTTTAAAATTCTTAAATAGCATCACATTTGAAAAGCCTCAAGACGATTTAGATCGATTTTATTCACAGTCCAAGAATCAACACCATAAAGTAAGACTGAGAACACGTAGCAGCGAAGTAGGTGGATCCTCAATGCTAATTTTAGGTCTCTGTTACATAACACCTTCGATATCTTTCTAAAAGCGGCTCTGGCTTCTATCCCAGATCTAATTTCGCTGTGATTTTCAGCGTTACCATTTAACTGTTGTCCAACGTAAACGATTTTAACAACATGCTCAAGCTTCGTATTATTTACATATATTATATAGAGGATTTTATATTCTGTTGTTTACTTATTACGACTAATTTGGTTTTCCATATGTTCAGATTAAAACCTGCCTCCCTACAACTCTCAATGACAGTATCAAGTATTGTTTGCAGATCTTCTTGATTAGAAGCTAGGAGTACTTTATCGTCCTCATATCGCAAATTATTGATGACTTTGCCGTTCAAAATTATTCCTTTTAATTTTTTAAAGTGCATTTCTGAAAATTCTTTCGGAGTGAACGTTGAAAAGCAGGGGTGACAAGAGGCATCCCTGCCGTTCGTACTTCTCTTTTAATATTAAGACCCTGTTGTAACGGTCCACCCGTTATAATATCATTTTTAGCGCTTTAATTATTTTTATAATTATTTTCTTTTGTTCTATTAATTAATTTCTCCAATTTTCTCGTAAATAACTATTTCTAATTATTTTCTTTTATATTTAAAATTTCGTGCAACGATGCCACACTTAATTATGTTGGTATCACTGGTTGACTTGTATTATACGCACCTATCGGAGAATTTGACTTCGTGTTCCGAGTCGGAATTTTGGGGAACAGAGAAATTCTGTGCCACTTGTGGCTGGAGATCCGACTAGTAGGTATGGGTGGCGTGTGAAGATCTTTAGAGGTTAGACCTCGGTTCAGTTAAAATGTGTGAATTTAGAAGGATGGATCACCAAACTTCTTCAGAAGTCTTTGGAAGGAATCAATAATGGGATTTCTGCATAAAATCATCGTATCACACGGTAACTAGCGATATCTGTTTTTATATTATTTTTTTATAACTGTCAGCAGCCATTTCATGGTGACATATAATTTTTCCAATTAAATCATGTGTGTGAATTTATTTAGTGAATTTAGTAGATATCTTTTAATTAATTCAAAATCTTTAAGTAATATTCCTTCACAGAAATCGTAATCTTGATTTTTAGCTATTTATCTGTATTTTTGATATCTGTATATTTTATTCTTACATCTAATAAGTAGCCTATAATTATTTTAAAGGAATCAATATCTACTCTGTAGTTAAATCCCAAATCCACGTGGCTGTAATTAGAAATTCTCACATAAAGTTGTCAAGGTTGAGTAATCAGTAATTTCTTGTGCCTAACCAATGAGTTTTTTTTTTCATTACCATCTATACAAAAAAAAACACTTTCCTAGTTTTTCTTCCTTTTCTTTGATTTGTTGTACACTTGGGAAATTGAAATAAACCGGAATTATGTTTTTTGTAGCCACCCATGTGAAGACAACGGCCTCCTGTATTCAGATGAACTTACCCAAGTTTTTTTTATGTATTTTGACCCGTAGAACACGAATTTTTTGGGTAACAGTTGATCCGGATGTCGATAATATTGTTATAAACAAAGAAGTTGAGGAATTACATAACAGCGATTTCTCGCAAAACAAAACATGTTTTTTTATTTTTTGGGCCATTCTAACCAAAAAGTGTTCCTACAAATTTTTTCGTAGGATGCATAGTTTTCGAGATAAATGCGGTGGAACTTTCAAAAAATCGAAAAATTGCAATTTTTGTGCCCGAATAACTTTTGATTAAAAAATAAAATAGCAATTCTGCTTACCGTATTTGAAAGTTCAAGTCAAAGTATATCGGTTTTAGTTATTTGCATTGCTAAAAATTTATTATTTTATTGTTAAACAAAAGTATAAACACCTAGTGCTGGAGTGATGTTTTCAATGATTTCTCATTTAAAATCGAACGAGTAGGTAGAGTAGGTACAAGTGCAAGCGAGGCTGTTTCTAAAATACGTAGCATGCATGTAAACGCATGTATTAGGCACGGGAAACACTATGTGTTTATAGCTTTTTTTAGCAATAAACACATAAACCTTTAGCAATGTATATATTCGAAACCGATAGAATTTGACTTGAACTTTCAAATGCGGTAAGCAGAATTGCTATTTTATTTTTTAGTCAAAAGTTATTCGGGTTCAAAAATTGCAATTTTTCGATTTTTTGGAAGTTCAACCGCGTTTATCTCGAAAACTATGCATCCTACGAAAAAACTTGTAGGAACATCTTTTGGTTAGAATGGCCCAAAAAATACAAAATCATGTTTTGTTTTGCGAGAAATCGCTGTTATGTAATTCCTCAACTTCTTTGTTTATAACAATCTTATCGACATCCGGATCAACTGTTACCCAAAAAATTCGTGTTCTACGGGCCAAAATACATAATAAAAACTTGGGTAAGTCCATCTGAATACAGGAGGCCGTTGTACCCCCCCTGGCGACAGTACTATATGTTTATTATTATTTTTTCAGATTTAGCTGCCTGTATTGTTTTTATATAACATATTTGTTTATTAATGTATTAGGATCCCAAACTTATTTATGATCATATAGTACGTTACATTGTACACAAGGTAATAAGCCTAGAAAATTAGGTTTTTATATTTTATTATTGGTTTTATATTTATTTTTGTAATATTACTTGCTTGTATCCCAAATATTTTATTGTTATTCGCTTTATTTCATTTGTTCGGTTAATTCATCGTTACTTTATTTCATTGCATTTGCTCGGTTAATTTAGGTCATCGGTTCAGTTTTAACCTTAACTTCATTACTATAACTTTTATTCATTTGTATATTTAACTTTGCTTACTCATTATTGTATTTTCTCTTAGTGAGGCTTGGGCCTATTTATTTGTATTATTTTCATCTTTGTCGGTTTCAATTTAGTGGTACGTAGCAGACGTACTATAACCATTGGGTAGAAGACTCAGGTGAGTTGTACCCTATATGTAAGTAAGAGGTACTTATGTAATTTTTTAACAGATAACATTATTGTAGTTATCTCAAATATAACTTTGTATAACTTATGTCATTTTAGAGTCACAAGATATGTACTGGGTGTAACTCAGAGATTGTCAAAGATCTAGTAGTTATTTTTAATAAACATTTACTTATTTTGTATATCATTTATTTTTATTATTCCTTTATGTTCATTATTACAGATTTAATTTATTTAATATTTAACAGCAGTGTTGTAAAATACCTGGGAGAATGATCGAAGATCATTTTCATGGCGCCCATGATTTGTTAGTTTTATTTAATTGGTTCTTCTTTAACACTTATTCATTTTTATACATTTTCAGTACATTATTTTTATCTTATTTTATTATTTCACCTTTTAGTCATCAGCATCTACCTTGAGCTACTGTTCTTCGACAGGCATGCAAACGAGCCGTAGCCATCCTTGAGTGTCAAGTTGTTCTCTTGCATCTCTTGCTAGCCAATTCTATTCAGTTTGCCTCTGTCTCTTTATACTTCTACTGCTATCCCTATTATCCTTCCACTTTCCTCCACTAATACTACTGGAAAGTAGTATATTTCCTACTGCGGCTTCTCCACGTAGAAGCCACTTCACTCTCTTCTTTACATCCCATATATTTTCATTTTGTCCCACTAGTTACTTCCCTCCTTTTTCCTTACTTCTGTTGGAGTATATCTTTCTTTTTACTTTCACTCCAACAGAAGTTTTCTTCTTTTTGTTACACTGTGATTCCACTCCATCTACTAAAACTGATGTTGTTTGATTCTAATATAATTTTGCAATTATTCGACCATTTTTGCCATCCAAACCAATGTCTTTTAGAACTTCGATCAATATAGAGTGCTTAAAACGATCAAATACCTTTTGGAAGTCAGAAAACAACACTATATATCTACAGATATATCTCGATATTTTGCAAGTACGTTCATCCCAAACAATGCCTCTCTCGTTCCAAACCCGTTACTGAAACCAAACTGTGTGTCACTAAGGTATTCCTCGCATTTATTGTACATACAACCATGAATCACCTTCAGAAAAATTTTCAATAAAAATGGTTTAATAAACTGAACGTGTATTGCTCTTTAAATAATACAATTTTTGGAAAGTCAAAAATAAACAACAAAACTAAACTCAGACTATATAACAGCATAGTAAATCCTATAATGACATATGGGGCGGAAACATGGATTGTGCAAAAGAAACCTGAATCAATGATAAACGCGACCGAAATGAACATGAGCAGAATAGCCGTAGTTACGAAGTTTGATAGATTCAGAAAGGAAGATATTAGAAGATAGCTGGAACAAGAACCGATAATGAGGAAGATCTAAAACAAAAAATTAAGCTGGATTGGACAAATACCACGAATGGAGCAAAACAGACTTACAAAGAAGGTACATGAAGCCAAAATGGGAAACAAAAGAAAAAGGGGAACGCCGAGGAAGACATGGATGGACCAGATCCAGGCTATAGATGACAGGAGACACATGAGTATAATGGATATGAAAACCTACCACCAATAGAAGCGCTTGGAAGAAATTGATAAAAGGAGGAACCAGACATCCGACGCCCTGAAGGGCACTAAGGATTATGAGAAAGAAGAAGAAGAATAAACTGATGGTCATATAATCAGCACAAGTTTTTGCTGTTGTCTTCTTAGGTAGAGCTATGAACAATAAATTGGACCAACAATTAGGAAGTTGTCCGCTGGTATAAATTGTATTGAAAAACGAAGCTATTGCATCTAAAACATTGCTACCATTTATAAGCTTGTATATTTCAGTTGGAATTTCATAAAGTCCTGTCGATCTGCTATTTTTGGATGATTGTACGATTTTTATTGCCTCAGAGCGTATTATTAGGGGCCCGTCGCAATTAGTAATATCCGGAGCTTG
Source organism: Diabrotica virgifera virgifera (assembly GCF_917563875.1). NCBI lineage: Eukaryota > Metazoa > Arthropoda > Insecta > Coleoptera > Chrysomelidae > Diabrotica > Diabrotica virgifera. The sequence goes on along the minus strand of NC_065447.1, from coordinate 71,792,111 downwards.
TCCTCTTTAAGTCGGAATTCTTTAAATTTGTCCTCTACTTCAAATATTACTTTACCATGTTCGTCACGTAGCAATGCAGTTTGTTTCTTATTGAAGATACCAGCCATTTATTTAACTTTTTTATACATGTTAAACGTGTCGTATCTGTTTTCGAGTCCTTCAAATATCATGACACTGTTTGGATATATGTTGACTCTTTGCTTCTCGTATTTTACGTCTAAAAAACCCTGGACCTGACAATGTTTTATTATCAAAATACTGAAAATAATAGATTAGAAGAGAAGCACATTGCTGTTTGGTGACACTCTTTAACCAAATTTAGAGTTCAGGCGTCTTACCCAAAGACTGCTTAACGTCGATCTTTATTTATCTCCAAAAAAAAGACTCAAGGAAATTAGACAATTACCTCACCATTAGCTTGATTTCCCATTGGTACAATGATGGCTGAACGTCAATCAAGATACAAATACGAGTATACGTGTTTTATTGACTTTATTAAACCTTTCGATAAAGTACGACATGAACAATAATTAATGAACGTCGTGAATCCAAAGAAGATAGTCTAGAATCGCTTCAGAATCACATCGAATCTATAGTATAAGCAGCGAGCAAAAGTACGTGTTAATTATGCCGATGACATTGTCATCTAAGTGGTAAATAATGAAGATATTTAGAGACTGGTGACCAGACTAGCGGAGTATTGAAACGAGTACGGTCTAACAATGAACACCAATATTTAAAAAAAAATAATGTTTATGTACTTTGTACGCACGTGAGAAGTTATACTTCTATTATATGATTATATGATTATAAACGAAATTAATATACTTTTTATTTATATTTCATTTAAATATTAAACTAATTTATACTTACTACTTCTCAAACATTTTTATTAAAACAGTGCCAAAAATTAAAAGAATAAAACACACACAAACACCTTTAAAATGCCACAAATGATTTCTGAACATTAATTGTCGGAATTTTTTTTAACTAAATACGTATTTTCTGAAAATAAAATTATATAATAAATATACTTACAACCATAAAACCAACTTACCAGCGCGGCTGGTATTGGCGTTGTATTGGGGTTAACTCGCATTAAGCACTTCGCCACGGAGACAGTGTGTCATTATGTGCGAAGATCGACTAACTAAAAGGATTAAACTTTTGATATTTTTGAATTATGTAAATCAAATTATTTTGATTTTGAATTGAAATGATTTAGAATTGAAAAAATACAAAAAACATAGAGTCAGAAAACAATATATTAGGTGAATATTGATAGAAATTTTGATGGTAATCAAATTATGTAAATCAAAGTATTACATACTATGTATTTTGGTAGGTTCAAATAGGTAGGTACATTTACAATTATTACGTACCTGTTGCTTAGAAACTATTTAAAAATCACTACAATTATAAACTTTTTTGTTTCTGTCCTCACAACAATAAAACTAATATATTACCTATACATTTGTTTACCTTCATATTGAACAATTATTTATTATTGACAGATCATTTCAACACCCAATCAGAGCCCGTATAACGACTAATAAATTTCGCAATCACTTGCATCGTGCAAAGTGACTATGTTCAAATATCATAACAAAATTTGATCAACTATTTTTAAAACACTTACCAGTGTAAGATTCTTTAGCTTTGAATAAGCAAGATCGTAGATCGTCCCGGTTGATTGTTGTTATCCACCGTTCTCTACGCCTTCGAGCTAATAGGTTTTTTATCAGTAATTTTGCGGCACTCATACTAGTCACAGTTTGATGGGCTTTCAAATTGGCATGCAACAATCATCTCTTCTATGTTAATAAGTCCAAAAATATAATATGAAAACTATTTAAAAAGGCAGTATAACCATTAACTAACTTTTTGTTTGTTGTTTCTCTTCCTACAAATTTTAAAACGCAACAACCATACATAACCAAACCACAGTCCCACAGCAGTGCCACAGCTGCCATATTCGATAATTTTTGTCATGTCATTTGAACATCCAATCAGAACAAAGTTTTAATGCGACTGCGCCGGGATCAAAGGTTTTACTCCTATTAAAATTCACCCTCATATCGCGCGTAAAGAAGTATAACTTCAAATACAAACAAAAGAAAATTTGAAATTGCTAAAAAGGTGTCACAAATACCGTTAGCGCACGCGCTGGGTAGTCAATGTAGTAGATGTATCTTCTTCTTCTTCTTCTTCTTCTTCTTCTTCTTCTTCTTCTTCTTCTTCTTCTTCTTCTTCTACTTCTTCTTCTTCTTGATGTGCCTATCCGTGACTTATGTTGGCGATTATCATGACAATTTTTATCTTATCTGCAACAGCACGGAAAGCTGCACAGATCTTATGTTGAATCATGTTCTGAGGTTGCTTAACCACGAAGTTCTTCTTCCTGGACCAGTAGATCTAATCTGTTAATATATTCAATATTGTCCCTTGACTAGGTTTTTGATACATCCTCTTCGAGAAAAATGAACGTTTTTTGTGCCTTTTTGACCAAAGATACAGCCTAATTTACTATTACCAAGGTTATGAAATATGTGTTATTTATTTATATCTCTTATGTTTTCCGAAAACTGCAACAAAGGTAAGCCATTTTAACTTATTATATTTTTAAAATTTTCGTTTACGTTACTTTATAGGATACATATTTATTCAATGCTTTTCCCCTTAGCTTAATGAAAAGTCCCATGAATATTTCAAAAACCATTCAAATATTTATACACAGATTTAGACTCCCCGTTTTAGACCCTTAAAAGTGTCCTAAGAAGAAATAATTCCTCTCATAATACCTTTCTTTATTTGCACGCTCTTGGTTCTTAAAACACACTTTTCCTTTGCCTTCGCGCTTCAGTAAACCAGCACATAATTAAATCATTACATAATTTTCATAAATCTTAAATGACCTTGACCCGAATATCTTTGAAGGAACTGCATTAAAACCTCTACTGCTGTAAATTATGTCAAGTGCTCTTAAAACTTTAAAAGGAGAGTGTATGTGCACCGCTCCCTTTAATTGGTTCATTTTCTGTTCTTTCATCCCACTCAGTTTTCTCACTATTTTAACGAACTCTTTCGGCACTATTTTAAATGAGTAATCTGTCTTCTGAGGACGGAAAATAGAGAATTTTAAACAGTGTGTATAACGAAAGCGGTAATGCTAGAGCTTTTTACGTATAATTAAAGGCGTCTCTGGTGAACGCGATTTAATCAGAGTCGGATTAAATTTATTTTGTATTGTCGTTTTAATGAACATTTAAAAGTCGCTTGAGTAAACATCAAACATAGATATATATTTCTACCTCTTTAACTAGTCACCTCTTTTTGAGTCATGAAGATAGAGCAGTCATATTAAAAGACGAATTCTGATCGAATTACCTCTTAAGATCTATAAAGAAATGTGAATTTAGAAACCAGTTTCTAATCTTTAGACGAGGCAATGAAGCACTAAAAAGCATTAAACTTGCTATGCAACTTTATGCATTCGATTTGGGAAAATTTAAGGAAAGTTTGTGAATAAAATTCATTGTGGTAAAATAAAAATTGCATTTTGTGCATAAGGAAAATGATCAAAATCCATAGAAAATGAAAAATTTGCAACTTGGACAAACTATTGACAGAATGTAATGTGTTTTTGAGGTCTCTTAATACAAATATGATAACGACAGTTAGTACAGTTAGTAGTCCTCGAGCTACCTGCTACCTCCTGGAACGGTTGGACCGCGTCTTCTGGAATTTCATGTTAATTTCATCCTAAATCAGTCGACAGTCATTATAGGAGAGCGGGAGATACCCCTAAAATGATTAGGTACTGACACGGAGAGGTGAATGGCTAATTTTATTCATACTTTATATTCTTGAAGGTGATGAAAACGAAAATGAGGTTTATTTTGAATAACATTGTCAAAATCGCAATTTTAACCTAAAAATAAAAAAAAAGAAATCACGTTTTTTGCGCTTACCTCGCTACAACTCTGTTCCATTTTAATATTTTTTTTTCTGAAATTTTTACAGTTTTTAACATTAACATTTCTGAAAACAATGGTACATGCTTCAAGCTTTAATTCTTATTCTGATAAAGGTTATGAATTTTTCAATGGAAAAGGTGCGGATTTGTGCATTGCAAAGTTTAATCGCAAAAGTTGAGTGACGAAATTTAAAATTTAGCCTTTTAATCAAGTTTCTGTTAAAATAGGGAGTACAAAGAAGTTTTTTTGGAAAATTTTAGATCAAAATGTTTTATATCAAAAAAATAGTGCAACTTTTATTATCGACATTAGAAATCCCCAATATAACGGTTATTTTTCGAGATACTGACTATGGGTGGTGAGTGGCTAATTTTGATCTTATATTATGTTTTTGACGGAGCTAAAAACTAAAATGAAATTTATTTTAAATTTTAGGTAGGGGAATATTTTCAAAATCGCAATTTTACCATGAAAATAAAAAAAGTGAAATCAGGTTTTTTGCGTTTAACTCTGGTCGATTTTAATATTTTTTTCTAAGGCCTGTACACTATTATTATGTTGCTTACTTTTTTGGAGACAACGATATCTGTTTTAAGATTTTTGTCTTATTCTAGTAAAAGTTATAAATTTTTTAAAGCACAAGGTGCAGATTCGTGAATTGCAAACTTTAATCGCAAAAGTTAAGTGGCAAAATTTAAAATTTATTTTATTAATCACGTTTATGTTAAAACATAGAGTACAAAGAAGTTTTCTGGAAAGTTTTAGTTATAAATGTTTAATAGAAAAAAAAAATGGTGCAACTTTTATTATAGACCTTATACATCCCCAAAATAACGCTTATTTTTCGAGATGCTGACCATGGGAAATGAATGGCTAATTTTGGTCTTATTTTATGTTTTTGATGGTGCTGACAATGAAAAAGAGGTTTATTTTGAATTTTATGTGAGGGAACATTGTCAGAATCGCAATTTTAATCTAAAAATGAAAAAAAGTGAAGTCACGAATTTTTATGTTTAACTCGCTACAACTCTGTTCCATTTTAATATTTTTTTCTAAAATTTCTAGAGCATATATCTCTCATCTTTGTAAAGACTATGAAAGTAACTGTAGTCTTTCATTCTTTTATTTATAAAAGTTATGAATTTAAAAAATAAAAGGTCCAGATTCGTGAATTGCAGAGTTAAATCGCAAAAATTAAGTGATAAACTTTAAAATTTATCTATTTGATTACATCTGTGTTAAACCATAGAGTTCAAAGAAGTTTTATGGGGGTTTTAGATCTAGATGTGTTACAGAAAAAATATGGTGCAACTATTAATTTTAAGAAAAACGTTGTTTACTTTTTCTTTATTTTTAGAGCCAGATTGCGATTTTGACAATGTTCTTCTCCCACCTAAAATTCAAAATAAACTTGATATTCGTTTTCAGCAACATCAAAACATAAAGTAAGACCAAATTAGCCATTCACCACCAATGATCAGTATCTCAAAAAATTAGCGTTATTTTGGGGATTTATAACGTAGATGTTAAAAGTTGCACTAAATTTCATTTTCGTCACGGTCAAAAACATAAGCTAAGACCAATATTAGCCATTCACCACCCACGGTTAGTATCTCGAAAAATTAGCGTTATTTTGGGGATTTATAACGTAGATGTTAAAAGTTGCACTAAATTTCATTTTCGTTTTCATCACGGTCAAAAACATAAGCTAAGACCAACACTAGCCACTCACTACCCACGGTCAGTACCTCGAAAAATAAGCGTTATATTGGGGATTTCTAATGTCGATATTAAAAGTTGCACTATTTTTTTTCTATAAAAGATTTTGTTCTAAATCTTACCAGAAAACTTATTTGTACTGTCTATTTTAACACAAACGTGATTAAGAAGCTAAATTTTAAACTTCGTCACACAACTTTTGAGATTAAACTTTGCAATGCACAAATCTGCACCTTCTCCTTTGAAAAATTCATAACCTTTATCAGGATAAAAATAAAAGCCTGAAACAGGTACCATTGTTTTCAGAAATGTTAATGCTAAAAACTTTAAAAATTTCAGAAAAAAAAAATTAAAATGGAACAGAGTTGTAGCCAGGTAAACGCAAAAAACGTGATTTTATTATTTTTTTATTTTTAGGTTAAAATTGCGATTTTGACGATGTTCCCCCACATAAAATTCAAAATAAACCTCATTTTCGTTTTCAGCACCCCCGAAAATATATAGTATAAATAAATTAGCCATTCACCCCTACGTGGTCAGTATCTCGAAAACTAAGCGCTTTTTTGAGGGTGTCCCGCTCGTGTATTACTTCATCATTACAATCAAAATAAAGAACTAATGCCTGGTTGCAACAACAGATCTTAAGCTTAAGACGATAATAAGATAACAATTATTAATATAAGATGATTATAATATAAAATAAGAAGGAGTATAATAGACGAGCGGCACACCCCCAAAAAACGCTTATTTCTCGAGATACTGACCACGGAGAGGTGAATGGCCAATTTTGGTCATACTGTATATTCTTGATGGTGCTGAAAACGAATCAGGATTATTCTGAATTTTATGTGGGGGAACATTGTCAAAATCGCAATTTTACTCTAACAATAAAAAAAATATGAACGTTTTTTGCATTTAACTCGCTACAACTCTGTTCCATTTTAATAATTTTTTTGTGAAATTTTGGCAGGAAGAATTGCTAAACCTGTATTAAACATAAGTAGTCGCACGTATCAAAAGGTCCCACTTATGTTTACACAAGTTTAGCAGTTCTGCCACTGGGAGACTACCCCACTTCGACGCCATTGCCACGCCATTTGGTTGCCACGTTGGTGAGCGCCTTGCCTTGGATAGCTATGATTGTAACCGACGCGACGTTCTGAAAGGACATGGTATATTTATAAAGAAGAGTATGAAGAAATATTATTGTTTATTAATTACTGTCATCATCATCATCAATGGCGCTACAACTATTCGTGAGTCTTTGCCGCGTTTACTATTGCCTTCCATGTTTGTCGGTCCTATGCCACTAATTCCCATTGTGGCAATCCCATTTTCTCTACATCTTCTTTGACTGCATTTTTCCACCTTTTTCTAGGCCCCCCTACAGACCTCTTTCCATCTGGCCTTTCCCAGAACACATTGTTTATAAGGCGATTGTCGTTACTGCGTATCACATGCCCTGCCCATCTGAGTCTATTAGCATTTATATATCTGACTAGCTTTTCTTTTCCGCATAGAGACTCTAGCTCGTTATTGTATCTGCGCCTCCATTCGTTTGTCATGCTGTCTCTGCAAGGGCCACATATCATTTGAAGGATTTTACGTTCCCACACCAGCAATTTATTTACTTCTCTTTTTGGTAGCGTCCATGTTTCGCTTCCATACGCGACTGCTGGTCGTATTATGGTCTTATATATCTGGATTTTTGCACCTCGTGAAAGAAGTTTTGGCTTCATTAGATGTTTTATTGCAAAGAAAGATCTGTTTCCTGCCATTATTCGCGTTTCAACTTCTCGCTCTAATTTGTTGTCATTTGTGATTGTTCCTCCTATATATTTAAATTCTTTAACCACTTCGAAATTATGATCGTCTATTTATAGTAATATTTTGCCTTATTCGTCGTCGTTCTTGTTTTGAGACGACCATGTATTTTGTTTTGTCTTCATTTATTTTTAGACCGATGTTTAATGCAGCTTCTTCAAAGCTCGAGAAAATATCCTTAGTTTCTAATGTTGACTGTGCTACTGCGTCTACGTCATCGGCAAAGGCGAGTATGATTTTTGCTCCCCGAGCAGTTATGTCTGGTTGGAGTTTTGAATACATTTTTCGCATGGCATAGTTTAAGGTCAGGTTAAACAACAACAATGGGGACAACGGATATCCCTGTCTTAGTCCAGAATTTACGCAGAAAGTATTTGATATCTCTCTCCATATTCTAACTTGTGCAAAGAAGTTACTTACACACATTTGTGTTACCGCAGCTAGTTTCTTTGATACGCCGAGCTCGATCAATGCCTTCCATAATGTTGCACGATTAATTGAATCATAAGCCTGTTTGAAGTCCAGAAAGATCTGATGAACGTTCTGATTATATTCCCAATACTTTTCAAGCATTTGTCTTATTGTAAATATTTGATCAACAGTCGATCTGCCCGGCCTGAAACGACACTGGTAGTCACCAAATATTTCTTCGGCGTATGGTACTAATCTTTTTAATAATATCGAAGCCAATATTTTATACGTAGTGTTGATTAGTGAGATTATAGAATAGAATAGAAATATGCTTTATTGTCACTGAAAATTTTTACAATTTTATGGACAAAACTTACATACAGTCAAAAGAAAAACATAATATAAATAACAAATAACAACTGCAATTTACTAAAATTAGATAAATCGTCAATAATGTACAGTATAAGATATAAAAGCCAAGACAAAAACAATTTATTGCAAAATATATATAAATTGCAAATTGAACATACAACAAATAAAATAAAATAGGTACAACATATGGAACTGACAAGTTTATGCTACTGCGCATGGAACCCAATTTTCTTAGTTATTCATTAAGAAATTCTTCTATTGAATAATATGGTCTTTTGGATAGATAGGCTTTTGTCATTTTACGGAACTTAGGGAAAGATGTTGCAGATTTAATTTGTAACGGAAGATGATTGTACAGTTTCTTTGCGGAATATAATATAGATTTCTTTACTAACTCAGTGGATGGAATCGGTAAATAAATATCAAAGATTGAATTTCTGGTGGAGTAAAGATGACTGGGCCTTGATGGAAAGACATGAAGGTGTTTACGAATTAAACAAACCGTTTCTAGAATATATAAAGACGGAAGTGTTAAAATTTCGTGATCTCTGAAGTAACTTCTGCAATGTGTAGATTTTCTGAGGCCAAACAAACATCTTATTGCTCTTTTTTGCAATTTAAAAATGACATCAAATTGAGCAGCTATACTAGAACCCCAAAAAGGAAGACCATATCGAAGATGAGACTCGAACAACGAAAAATATGTTATTTTAGAAGATGCTAAATTGAGTTCCCTTGAGACAGATCGTATTTCATAGCAAGCTGAGGCGAGTTTCTTACTTAACGAATTGATATGAAGGGACCATTTGAGGTTGCTCTCTAAAAAAATACCAAGAAATTTTACAGAATCAACGGTACTGATCTGGCTGTTATGAAGTGGCAAAGGTTGAAGGGCTCCTTTATAGGATAATGCTACTGTTTTATTTACGTTAAAAGAGAGTAAATTAGAGTCAGACCAGGTCTTTATCGTCAGTAGATCCGAAGCTATAGTGAAGAGATGCAATAGTTGAGTTGCTCCAAGTGATACTGGTATCATCAGCAAAAAGGAAAATTTTACCATTGATTTTTAAATTAGTGATGTCATTTATAAAGATAAGGAACAGTATAGGACCCAATACTGAACCTAGTGGTACTCCACATACGATGTTTTTGAGACTAGAGTCAGTATCATTTGCTCTAACTAGTTGTTTCCGATTATTCAAATAGGATTGGAACCAATTCAAAGAAATACCTCGAATTCCATAGAAATTTAGTTTTGTAATCAAGATCTCGTGATTTACACAATCAAAAGCTTTGGCATAGTCGCAGAAAACAGTGGCAGTATAAAGATTATTGTTTAGTGCTTGGTAAACCTCATGTAGTACAGAAAACATGGCATCAGTGGTACATTTATTTGTTATAAAGCCGAACTGATTTTGTGATAAAATTTTGTTATCAACGATAAAGGACATAAGTCGAGTTTTAATGAGTCTCTCAATAATTTTGGAGAGAACCGGTAGTAAGGCAATAGGTCTATAGTTGCAGGCATCAGATTTTTCGCCACCCTTATGAAGAGGAATAATAATGGCTGTCTTTAGGCACTCTGGAAATTTACCTTTTTCGAAGGAATCATTAATTAGTGAGAGGAGGATTTCCAACACATTTTCTGTGAGATTAGAGAAAATTTTTATAGATAGTCCATCAGTACTACAGGATGATTTGCATTTGATACTATTGATTGTTTGGATAAGTTCAGAGTTATCGACTGGTCGTAAAAAGAATGAATTCGAGACCTGTCTTGAATTAGGAAGATAGGAAATGGGATCTTGTTGCGGCAAAATTGTTGATGTTATATTTTTACTCACATTAACGAAGTAGTCGTTTAGACTTTCAGGATTTGGAAGGGAAAATGATTGAGCTGTGTGAGTTTTATTTCGAAGATCGTTTATTATAGACCAAGTTTCTTTTGCAACACTTTTAGAGCTTCCCAGACGATTTTGATAATAGGCTTTTTTAGCTGACCTGACAAGTTTTAGATATGTTGTCCTGTACTTCATGATATATTCAGTGACAGCAACATTGGTAGTAAATTTCTTGATGTATAGTAGTGACCGCATATTCTTAGCTGATATGCGAATACCTTTCGTAACCCAAGGTTTTCGATGTTTTGGCTTAATAGGAATTAAAGGAAATGCCTTACTGAAAATGTGGAGAAGCTTATCTAGAAAAACACTGAAATTATAGTCCACGTCTATAGAAGGAAATTGCCACTCAGAAGTTAAGCATAAATTTTGGAATTTACGAAAATTCTGGGCGGAAAAAATCCTACCTAAACGTCGGATTTTTGAGGAGGGTTTGCTGAAGATGTTAAACTTCGTATACACTGTTTCATGATCAGATAGTCCCGCAGATTCCTCGGTAATTCATGCATGATTCCTTTTTTCCTTTCTTGTGTATTGGTACAATAATACTACCACACAATTCTTTTGGCATCATTTCTTGTTGCCAGGCCTTTTCTATTAATTGATGGATTTTACTTATGAGTTCATGACCGCCTGTTTTAATTAGCTCGGCATCAATATTGTCCAGACCAGGGGATTGATCATTTTTAGGCGTTTTTATGGCATGCGTAATTTCTTCCATGCTTGGTGGAAGTATTTCTAATTCGGCCGTTTGATACTCATGTTCTCCGTTGTTTCCACCATTTTCATTGTTTTCATCAGTGAAATGTTGGATATTCAGGAGCTCTTCAAAATATTCTATCTACTATTTTGTTTTCGGCAGCCAGCATTTTTCCATTTATATCTCTCACGAAGTTGGTTGTCCTTATATACGAGCCTCTCTTATGTTGTCTTACCTCTCTGTAGAAATTTTTACTGTGGTTGCGTCTGTGTTCTCCTTCTACTTTTTAGTTTGTTGTTGTAGATATTGTCTCTTTTTTGCCTAAGGGTTCTTCTAGCTACGACTCTCTCTCTCTGTGGAATCGTGTACGTTTTTCTTCTGATGGGTTCGACAGATAATCAATTCTTCTTTTGTTTGTTTCTTTAATGTTCTTTCACATTCCTCGCCGAACCATTTTTTCTTTTTTGTTTCTTTCGTTCTTCCGATAGATTTCTCTGCTTCTCCTGTAATAGTTATTTTTATGGAGTTCCATCGCTGATCTACATCTTCCGTTTCATTTTCACTTATTTCCAAAACCTGAAACCTATTTCTAATTCTACTTGGTACGGTCTTTGGTTATTTTCTTCTTTCAACTTCACCACATTCCATCTTTCGATCTTGGTGTGTTTATGTATTGTTTGTGTTGAAATTCTTGTTCTGAGCTTGGCCTTTACGAGAAAATGGTCTGTGTCGCTATGTGGCCCTCTCATAGTTCTTACGCTTATTATGTTGCTAGAATCTCTCCCATCAATCAATACGTGATCTATTTGATTATTTTTTCTTCCGTCGTTTGATCTCCATGTTGCCTTGTGTTCAATTATTAATTACTGTATTCAATGATAATTTTTACTAATGTTTTTAAAAATATTTTTTCCTTCTTCTTATACTTGTTGTAGATCTGTCGATCTGTTATTTCCGACGTTGAAGTATTTCTTGAGAGGTAGACTGCCAGCTAACTTTCTATCTTTTTGGTGGTCTCCCTGGTGGACGCTTGCCTGCTGGTTTTCCTTCTAGCGCCATTCTTGGTAGTCTGTGCTCCTCCATTCTTTTTACATCACTGAACCGTAATCTTCGTCTTTGCCTGTCCCATTTGACTACATCTTGCACGCCAAATTTTTCAGTGATGATGTTTCGCATTCTATCTCTTCTTGTCTTCCCTGCTATTGCTCTTAGTGTCTTAATTTCGGCTGTTCGTAGCTGCTTTTCGTTTTATTGGTGTCTTCTCTTGATTCAATGTCATAGGTCATGAAAAGTCTGATGCCAGTTTTATAAATTTTAACTTTGCTATCCATTCTCATATACGGGTTATTCCAGACCACATCTCTCAAATATCCGGATAAGACAGCGGCCTTGTTAATTTGTCCTCTTAGGTCTCTGGCTGGGTCATGATAACTTGATAACTCTACACCTAGATATTTAACCCTTATCCGGGCAAGGTGGGTCCAACAAAAATTTTTATTGAATTTTATGCATCACTGAATTTATTTAGAAGTATGTTTTCTTCAACATAGTCATGAGCTATTCAAAATATTCATTATCATTTTTGAAATTAATGCGTCGAAAGAATTTTGTCACGTAAAGGTGCAACACGGGCCCGTCGGACCCTATTTGTATTTATAGCTAAATTTTAAATCTTTGTTACAGAAGTTAATCTGGAAGTCAGGTGATGTTTTCGTGGATTTTCTAAATGTTTTTTATGATTCCGGAAATCCAATCATAAAATCTAAACCTGTAACAAACAATGTAAACATCTCTTTGGTGTGTACATCAAAGAGATGCTTACAATAGGTGTTATATCTATTACAAATGAATTTTAAAAAGTGATAATCATTGTTGGAATGCAATAATATTGTTAGGTAGGTACCTATACATATTTTGAAATAATTAATGCATTTGCTATAAATCGTTTGATATCGATGTTAGTGTCGACAACTAAGCTCCTAAAATTATTTTGAATTACAGTGAAAGTAGAGAGTGCGAATAAAATGTCTCGAACACCATTATCAGCTGCAGAACTGCAAGATATTGCTAATAATTTATGGGATTTCGATGATGAAGAATCTCCTGAAGTAGGTGGCATTGAAAGTGACTCTGAAATTTAAGATCATTTTTCGGAAGCAAGTGAAGAGGATGATTCGCAAGTAGTATTGAGTGATAATGAAGAAGACTGTGTAGCTACACGTTCCCAGATTTCAGAGTGTGTAATTTGTGAAACTAAGGATGAAATTAACTCTAAGAGTCAACCACAACCGACAGGACGTATGCGATCTTGCGACATAATAAAATGCAAAACGCATAAAATAATGTTAGCCCCTGGTCAAAGTGTAGAAGATCCTGTCGATTCCTTTTGTTTGTTTGTGGACGAAAAATTTGTGAACGAAATAGTGAAGTGTACAAATGAAGAAGCCGAAAAAGTCCTGGGGATAGAGAACTGGAAATATTGCGACTCTACAGAGCTATATGCTTTTTTTGGACTACTACTAACTGCAAGGAAACTTAGTACCAACATCCATAATGTAGATATACTTTGGACCTTTGCAGTAAGTTCTATGGACCTACTATATTTAAACCTACCATGGTCTTAAAACTATTCAAAAATTTGCTAAGATTTGTTCGATTTGACCATAAAGACACGAGGTCTTAACGAAGAAGGAACGACAAATTAGCAGCAATACGCAATGTGTGGAATCAAGTCAAACAAAACTTTAAGAAATACTATTTACCAGGAAAAAACATAACAGTTGATGAGCAACTGTAACGTATCGACATAGGTGTACTTTCAAGCAGTATATGCATTCAAATCCAGACAAGTATGGCATGAAAATATGGCAAATCGTTCAGGTAGATGGCGCCCTCAAGTAGACCGCATACTATAGTAGCACCTTTTATTAATCTAGACAATTTAAATATAACTTTAGTAAAAAATTAAAAAATAATATTAGAAATATATGGGTAAATATGAATAGTACATTCACGAACAGTGGTGGACCCAACGGACCCGAGTTTCCCGGTTACGTAAGTAAAATGTATTGCCCGGATAAGGGTTAAACTGGTTTAGCTGTTCTATGGGTTTCCCCTCTACCATGAGCTTGCATCTAATTGGGTCTTTCGAAATGGTAATGCATTTTGTTTTCTGCGTGGATATGCTCATGTTGAGTCGTCGACATGCTTGATAGAATCGATAAAGTTGTCTTTGTATGTCATCCTCGTCGTCTGCAATCAGGGCTGCATTATCCGCATGGCACACTATACTAATTCTACTGTAGCCGAGTCTGTATCCTAGTTCTTAAAGATAGGATAGAGTCTCTATCCTAGTTTTTAAAAATGCTTGGTCAAAATAAATGCCCAAAGTTCCAATTGACATATCATATCGAAATGTATGCCTGAGCTGGTGTGGCGACTGTGGGAGTTTTAGACATTTTTAACATGTTTAAAATTTACTAAAAAACTATACTTAATATAGTCGATACAAAATTTCGGTACACGCTATCAATAATAACTTAACCAGCCGATTCTTTAACGCCCTATTTATTTTTATACGTCCTCACTAAGTAGTATACTAAAAGTCGTTATTCTCGCTAATGCATTTTAAAATGAAGTTATTAGTTTAAATCGTTACGGAGGCAAAGTTTCCTTGACCCATAGTTCACAGCAACTCTGACAATCTCTCCTTACCTCTCGTAAGTATATCAAAGTTGATATATCCGGACTGCAGTTGGCACAGGAAATAACGGAGTTCTAGTTGTACATTGCTCATATCCGAAATAACTAGTTTTGGGGGGCTCGGAAACAAGAGAAGTGGCTTGTTAGTCGTTAAGTGGCCCAGTTACAAACTTCGGTGTAATATATCATCCCCTGTGAAATATTCTCGTTTAAAACGCAACGAATTGCAAACCGAAATAAATCCAAATGATATGAATTTAATTTAATATATTTGGAGGAGTGCTCTTTGGTCCAATGCTGAGTTTAATTTCACTGGTTAGTTTGCCCTCAGTAATTTCCTTTGTAATTTGTTTTTAGTTATAAACACATATATAATAGCGCAGCAGCGTGTTTGAATGTTTGTGTGTGTTACAGGAAGTTAAAACGAGTTTATAATAAATAATATTTTTTTTGTTACGAATTGTGTGTTTTCTTTATTTAACCTCCAAAGTAAAACAAGTTACAATTAGTCCTAGATCCCGCGTATCAAACAAAAGTTTATTAATAGCAAGCTGAAAAGTTCATTGTTTATGTTCATTGTTCATTAACGGTGTCTAGTCGGACAAACTTTAATGTATGGGAATACTGGAACAGGGAAAGTTTTAATTGCTGAACGTAAATTGTGACGATCAGTTTTCATAAACTTGGGCCGTATTTTCTTACCGATGGAAAAAGGATAAGCAAACTTTCACCCTTTGCAATCCGACCTCGTTCCAAAAACAATCGAAGACAGACCGGGTGTCATCCATCTTTGCTAAATGTTATTCGATCTGAGTTCCAACTCAGACGAACCATCCAAGCACGGAACCACTGATTGATTCAGTTACGTGACAAAAACCTATGCATAACCTGTGAACGAGAGAAAGACAGCATATTTCTAGAATCTCAAACCATTCCTAAAAAAATCAACAGAACAGAACGTTTTTGCGAACGAACCAACTGTTTTATAGGAACTACCATAGGCGTAATCAGGGGGTTTTAAAGTATTTAAATATATTTCAGTTTAACATATTACAAATGAATTGTGAAGGTTTAAAAAAAAACGTAACAGCTAAACGTGCAATTTCGACAAGTTTATAATTGTAAAAACTATCAGGTTGTTTTTAAATTTATTCGATAGTCAACGTTAAGTACCTATATAATATATGAAAAAAGGTTTCTCCGACAAAAATGTTTGACATTTTAACAAGTCCGACACGTAGAACATGTAAGATGACAGTAATTATGCTGGTGATAACTAGCAGGCTAATTTTTGCATAAGATCTTAGTGAAAGGATAGAAAATCAATTGGAAGTTCTGTCCGACAAAATTCATTGGAAGTTTTCGTAGTCTGATGTTCGAAACCTCTAAGATATAGATACAACTGGTCGTGATAAATAGCTTTCCGACAAAGACGACATTTAATTAAGTAAACTATTCCTTACAAAGAATGCCTGTTATCCAAAAAAAGTAACGGGTAGATTTCGTAGTCTTAAAGAAAAAAAAATAATTTTTTTCTACAACCGTGTTAAAAATGCAATTTTCAGCACTTCATAGGAGCGTTAAAAATGCTACTTTAAAGCACTAGTGCTTTAAAATTTTTAAGGCACTGCAGTTAAAAGTGAATTGTCAAATTGTGAAACGTCAAAATATTTATATTTCATTTATTAACATTAATATTAATAGTACAACTTGCGCAATTTGAAAAAGGTGGTTTAAAAGTTAATTTAAACTGTATTATTGCATTTTTAACACGATTGTAGAAAAAACTATTAAAATTTGTTAGATAGAACAATAAAAGTAGATGTTATTATTCTATAGTTATTGTGATTTACGTAATGGCAGTATTGGGACCGTGCAAGTTCGGCAAAGCGACACCTATTTCTACGCTCTGCAAATTTTTTCGCACTTTTAATTATATTGGCCAATTATATTAGTCCTGGTTACTGGATAATTGTCAAGGCCATAGCCCAAAAAAATAATAAGAAGAAAAAATAAGATTCAGTTTATGTTATAAAAACGTAAAAAATTGTATGTAGTAAATAAAATTAGTTATTAAAATGCAGTACTGCAAGCAAAATACAATTATTAATTAAATTTTCCTTTATATAATAATTGCATATCATATCAATATTGTGGAGCAACATAATATGTATAATTATATTATAATTTTTCTTTTTCAATGACAGTAGATATATAATACGTACGTCAATTTGACAATTTCAATTGACAATATGAATTATTTAAGAAAGTTGCAATATTTCTCCGCTATTCGGGCACGATCGTTTAACGTACCCCTTCCAAGTACTTGCACACCACGAATAGGCAGTTTTGATGTAATGTCAAGAAAACTATAAAAATGGAATGTCGGTCAAGTTCAAGTAAAAGTTTTTGCAGATATTGTCCTGTAATTGGGAATGAATAAATTATAATTGTTCATATATAAGACGTTTGTAGAAAAAATATTGTATGATATACGTGTTAAAAAGTACATTTTTAAAGCACTCATGTGACTTGCAGAATTCGCTTCGCTCATTCTGCAAACTTTCACATGCGTGCCTTAAAATTGTACTTTTAACAAATATATTATAAATAACTATTTTCTACAACCGTCTTAAAAATGCAATTTTTAGCACTCCATACGAGCGTTAAAAATGCTACTTTAAGGCACTAGTGCTTTAAAATTTTTAAGGCACTGCAGTTCGTATTGACTGTAGTGTATTGGCAAGTTTGATGTAATGTCAAAAAAACATAAAAATCGAATGTCAGTCAAGTTGAAGTAAAAGTTTTTGTAGATATTGTCCTGTAATTACGTTTGTAGAAAAAATATTGTATGATATGCCTGTTAAAAAGTATTTTTAAGGCAATCATGTGAATTGCACTCGCTTGCATTGAACTCACTTCGCTCATTCTGCAAACTTTCACATGCGTGCCTTAAACGTGTACTTTTAACACTTATATCATAAATACAGTATTTCTCATGATCATCTTTCAGTGCGTCACAGTTTTTCGATTTCTTTCTAACGCATTAAATTGTATGTGACAGAAAAAAGGCACGTCGGTGATTACATTTCGTCGGTGACATTTTTATAACATTTCTTCTAGTTATTCTTGTTGTCGATAGATGGCGCCATAATAAAAAAATAATTTATTTTTAATTAGATCATAATATTATAAATATAAGCTGTATAATTTATAAGACTATACAAATCAAAGAAAATACCATTTTATAAATCCAATAAACACATTTGATTTGTTTTTATTCCAAATTGAAAATAAAATGTTACAACTGTCAGATTTAACTAAAATGTCATGTTAGAAAAAATGTCATAAATGTGTATTATCGCGGACTTACCCTTTTTCCTATCATTTGTTACGCACTGAAAAATGATCATGAAAAGGACAATAACTATTAAAATTTCAATGACGGATCACTTCATGTCTGAAAATTTTAAATAAGAGAATGTAGAATCAAAAAAGCGTTTTCTTGAAACTTATAAATAACTGTTTTATTATAAATAATTAAAATCAAAACTATTAATTAAATTTTTTAAGTTTATTGAAAATAAAGTTGACATTGATATTACATATACATCATTAGCCTGGATCTCGATTTTTAACCCTTCGCTTCGTTATCGAACGTATTCGCTTCGTATCTGTTTAGTGTACAGATAGAGAATAATCGATAACGAAGCGAAGTATCAAAAATCAAAGTCCTGGTCGATTTTTCACCAAATTTGGAGTTAAGTTTTCAGAGTAAATCTTTGATTAATAAACTTTCATAGCTCTGTATACGGTTTACAATATGACAAAAGATATACTACATGTTAATTCCAAGCTTCAAGAATACCTGATTGTGTGTATCCAGATACAATCCATACTCTTGTCATAATAATATACTTGCGGTTAAGCTCTAGCAGAGAACTCCTTGGTGGAGTTTAAAAAAAAGAACATACTTTAGAACAAAGCTTTAACACACAAGTTCTCAAGTAAAATATGTAGTGTGCCATCTAAATAGGAAATACAGGTTATTTAACAAAGAAAACTCTCCTTCTAACCCACTACGTCTAATCAGTGTTTTAACATAATTACTTTTACTTTCCTGAAGATATTTTACATACAATGTATCATTCTGCCGGTAAATCAACTCCATTCGCGATGTTAAAATTATTTGCACGTTCATATTTACAAGCTTCTTGCTAATTTGCATAAAATCAAGCCCTCAGTTGGGGTCTCTAGCTAGATACGTTTTATGCATCGTGTGTCTACTTTACGACTTAATATGAGAAACCAGTCTTAGTTTATGAAGCATTTAGCAAGTTCACTCTGAGCGGATAATACTTGGAGAGATATTACGTTTACCGCTAGCAAAATATAAGGCAATGTATAAATAATTAGGTTTTGAATATCAGCTGTATCGAAGTACTCTAGCCAATGATGTTATAACGTAGACGTTCGAAATTAAAATTATGGTAATACACGAGCAGAGTTCATTTTAATCTCATTTAATCTGGCTGTAAGAACATAAAATTATGTCTAAGAAATGTGTAATATTAAAAAGCTTTTGTGTAATACTTAACGTGCAATAGCTAATATATTTTGTATCTAACGATGAAAGGGTTACTGGTGTGAGCACTTATTATTTATGTATGTTAGGGAAACAAGTCCTCTACTCACACTCCTTTAATGGGATTTATTCCATTGAAAGAAATACTAGGCGACGGGTTTCGCTATCTATAAGCTCTACTTACAAT
The DNA here is from genome assembly GCF_917563875.1 of Diabrotica virgifera virgifera. Taxonomy (NCBI): domain Eukaryota; kingdom Metazoa; phylum Arthropoda; class Insecta; order Coleoptera; family Chrysomelidae; genus Diabrotica; species Diabrotica virgifera. Next base: position 71,772,733 of record NC_065447.1, on the reverse strand, counting down.
CCTTTAATTGGTTTTATTACACTGAAAGACTGGGCGACCGATTTCGCTATTTACAAGTCATAACCAGTTACCAGCGAAACCGGTCGTCCAATCTTTGTTTCAGTGGAATAAAACCAATTAGAGGATTGTGAGTTAAGGACTTACTTCCTAACATACATTTGTATCTAAGGTTTAACTTTCTTTTAATAAGTTCTCGACGACCTATAGTATACTCCACCGAAATAAGTAAAAAAGATCCTGTTCGTGACTTTGAATAATCCAGTTATCTGACAACTTTTCTAGTTGTTGTATTCGGAAACCTACCTGTTTCCTTTCAAGATGGTCCGGAACCGTTTTTCAATAGTTATTTACAATATACTGCCGTGCTTAGCGAAAACGCCGTAGCTGCAAAAATCTGAAAAACATTAGATTTGTACATTTTTCTAACCCAAATGTGCATATCTATCTTATTTGCTTACTAAAAATGACGTAAGTTAAGCCAAAATAAATTAAACACAACGCATTTTATGCCGTATCTGCAAAAATGTTTATGGATACTTAGAATAAATTCGTCATCTGAAAAATACTTAGAAAAAACGCCGTATTTAAAAGCCACTTGCCGCGTTTATCCTAAGCAGGCACTAGATGCGGCATTCTGCCTAAGCATTTGTCAGATTTTTACAGCATGTGTAAAATTTTTAATAAGGTGAGTTTGTTGCCATTTTTCAACGAGAACGGTTGTGTGATATATTTTTTTAAATATGTCAAATAGAACAAAGTTAATACATACTGCAGAAGGCTATTTTTTCTTTGTCAACAGAAGATCTAAACACATATTATGTTTGAGTTGTTGCTGATCAAGCGATAATGTGTGGTTCCAAAAACAATGATTTCCAAGTTTCCTGAGGTATAGCGGAGTTTCCTATGTGTATGTATATTGTTGTTGATGTGACATTGTATTATTACGTTACATCAGGCATTTTAAACAGTGCCAATTTTATTAAGTTTGTTAGAAATACGAATTTTGGTACGAAGTATTTTGGTCGACGTAGGTCGTAGAATTTTCAAATAAAAAATGTGTTATAAAAGTATATACTTAAATCAATGTCTAATAATTAATAATTAAAAATAAACTTGTTCGTAAATGTTAATCGTTTCTGGAATGTTTTTAATTTTAAAATGCAAGAAACGCCCCTTAGCTGAAAACTTATTAATTCCAAAATTATTTCCAGCACTTTTTTGTCCATTTTCATGACACACTTTTATAAAAAATGTTTTTTATTCTCCTTTTTTACCGTTATATTGTATTTATTATACAGTAGACTCCCTCTATATCGAGAACTGGAATGGCAGACTAATTACCTCGTTATACGCGGATCTCGTTATATCAGGCAACAATAATATTGTGCATACAAGTGAAGTTTCTAAGTCCAAGAACAACGTTTTTAAAAAGAACTTTATTGACAAGGGACTACTTACTACAGTTAAATGCAAAATAAGAGTGACGCTATACAATGCAAAAGTTTATTTATAAGCTCGGTGACGCCGAGGTGTGGTCGAGGTGAAGCTTGCTGACGCTGTCCTTTTATTATTGGTGATTTAGCAGTTCTGGTTTCTTAACTCCTCCGGGGCTAGATGAGAACTATGGGGTAGCATAGTTCGAAGAAATGGAAAATTTTCTGGTACCTTCTTTTCTTGTTCTGTGGATTCCTTTGGTGATTCTGGATTCGTATTTTTTCTGTATATTTGCCAAATGGTGTAGACAAGGAAGATGATTGCTATGACATATAAAATTATGGTATAAAAACTGACATGTTGAAAATGAATGGGAACTGTGTCTAGATTGTCTATTTTGTTTTCTTGATCTGCTAAAGCACTTTGAACATTATTTAATTCGTCTAATTTTATTGAGTCTATTTTTATTGTTTTAAAGTTTAGATCACTGACCGGGGTTTTTAGTAACACTTCTAAATTTGGCAGTTCCATTTTAACAAAGTTTGGAGTTTTTAGTTCAAATGATTTTAAAACGTAATTGTCTATATAAATTTCGCACGCACTATTGAGTTCGATTAAGTAACTACCGTTTAATGGAATATTGTCCGAATTTTTGTCGCATTTTTGAATACTAATCACTTTGTTTAGAGTTATTACGATCCACTTATTGTTTTCAAGTTTTTGAATTTTTATATTGTTAATTTCTGTTGGCACTGATTGACATTGATTTACAAATTTTGAGTACTGTATTAGTTGAACTTCGCAAGGGGCTGTTGGTGTTACTTCAATGGACTGGACATCGTGGCATAAATATTCTTCTTCTAACAATTTTTGACACTGAACGTTGGCAAGTGCATATTGGTATCGATTGGAAAGTAGGAACTTGGATTTTGGAATAATTGTTCTAAAATGAGTTTGGTATCGGGTCGGAAAGGAATAAAGATGATAATAATCATAGTCATTGATCTCAACAATGGGTAATTCAAGTACAAAAATTATTTTATTTGCTTTACTATAACTTTTTATCTTTATTATTTTTTCGAACAACAAAATATTTTGCAAAGATAATTCAAAAGGGAATTTGTTATTTTTAAGGAATTTACTAACGTTTAATATTTCGAGAAATAGTTCATCTGGGTCGGCTATCGAATTATGAAATGTATTTAGTTTCGAAAAGCTGATAGCAACTTCGATTTTTTCTAGTAGATCATAAATAATTTGGAAACTAGTGTAAAATTGTGACACAAGTCTTTCTAGTGCAAAATAATGAAATGTCTCAACTTTTTCTACTTTTATATCTTTAATTAAGTTTTGAACTTCTGTTATGCGTGAACTTAAAATTAACTGGTTGTGAGCTAAGATTTTTGTATTATTTTCAAAATTCTTTATTGAAGATCTTAATAAGGTGATTTGATTTTTAACTATAGTTTTAATATTATTTTGATTATTTGTTAGAGTTGATATAGCGTCGTCGTAGCGTTTTGCATCGTTTTGGTCTAGGTTTCCGGTTATAAATTTTATTGCGGAACCTACACCATCAAATAGAGATCTTTTAGATCTGGTATTCCGAAAGGGATTTAATTGTCTTAATTCGAGATAAATTTTGTTTTCTAAAATTTGGATTAAATGATAGGAGTCTTGAAATTCTTTATTAAAGCTTAGAATTTGGGAAGTATTTGAAAGGGTATTTATCATGGAATCATATTGATTTTGTAGAGTAAGGAAATTTGTAGTAATGTTTGTAATGTCATAGATATGTATAAAAGTCCAAACATCTGTCTGAATTCGGGCTGTGCCTAAATGAAGGGGTAAAAGTCCGGGATTGTCGTTTAAGTTATGGAATTTGGATGTGTCTCGTCTTGCGTCGACGTTTGTTGTCCAGAGGGTGAACCTGCAACGGGAGGTTTCTTTAGTTCTTTAATATGTATAATTTCTGTCTGGTTAATGTCTTTTTTATATTTAAGTCTTTGTCGTACAAGTTCTACTCGGTTTCTGTCAAGAATTTTGGTTATTTTGTAGGGACCTAAGTATGGTTGATGTTTTTTGTTACGTTTTTGGGTATTAACTTTATAAACTACTTGTCCAATTTTAAATTCTGAATTTATTTCTCCTTGATCATTTCTTTTATCAATTACTTTAGTTTTGTTTTGTGTTAGGTTTTCATGTACATTTTGGTAAACGTGTTTTAGTTTGTCTTTATGATTATTTATATATTCTGAATAGAAATTTTGAGAAAGAAATAGTTCGTTGGGGTTTCTAGAATCTGTATGTCCGAAAGTTAGTTCAAATGGGGTAAATTTTGTGGAACTATGAATAGAATTATTGTAAGCTATAAGAGCATAGTCCATTAGGTCATCTTCGTTAGGATACGTTTGTTTTAGAAGTCTTAAATGTTCGATTAGTGTAGAGTGTATTCGTTCAGCTATTGAATTTGATTCATGGTGACCAGGAGTAGTAAAATGAACTTTGATTTTGTGAATTGCTAATAAATCTTTTATTACTTCATTATTAAATTCTCTACCTTTGTCTGCTACTATTAATTGGGGAATGCCGAAAGAAGTGAAGTATTTTATTAAGGATTTCGTAATGTGAATTGCGTTTTTACCTGGAATAGAATAAGCTTGAGCAAATTTAGTAAATGCGTCTGTGAGGGTCAAATATTTGTTACCGTCATATGTAAAAATATCTATATGAATAATTTGAAAAGGTTTGCTGGCGGTTTCCGTAAGCATTAGTGGGACATAAGGGGTGTGTCTACCATATTTATTTTTTTGGCAAATAGAACATTCGTTAATGTAATTAGTAATAGTTGTCTTCATATTTTTCCAGTAATAATTTTGACGTAATTTTTCGAAGGTTTCGTTAATTCCTCTATGGTTAGTTTTTCCTTCGTGGTAATTTTTTAATAATAGGATTTGTTCTTCTTCGTTTGCTACTGTATTAATTAATCTAGTGCATTTAATTAGTTTCGGACCATTTTCAGAAAAATGTTTTAGGTAATATTTATTAAAATCATTATACAGGTTGTCTTTACTGAAGTACAAATAAAATGTAGTGTTAAGGTCTGTGTATGCCATAAGAAATTCAAAAATATCTTTTTCATTATCAGTTTCAGGGATTTTAACTTTAATTATTTTATGGTTTTGATAAGTTTCATGAGTTATATCGGTTTTTGGGTAAACGTTAGGGTATACTAAGATTTGGTGAACTTTGTTATTTATTATTTCGTCTAAAATGGGTATTCCTTGATTCGTTGTTTCGTTTGCGGTTGTGTGTTGTGTAGATTCGTCTGAGCTTTCGTCTTGTGTATTTATTTTGTCTGGAGGTATTCTTATATCAGAAATAATGTTAATTTTTCTTGAGTCATTATTGTTACTTGTTGAAGGTTGTTGGTCTAATGGATTCTCTGCAAAATTTTGGAGGTACTTTAAAATATCTTCATCTACGTCTCCAGGATTATTTACTATTGATTCATCTTCTAATGCGTTAATTGTAATTCGAGATAAACAGTCTGCGTTTGTATTATGTTTTCCTTTTTTATAAATAATTTTATAATCGTATTCTTCTAGTTTTAGACGCCAACGTATTAATTTTGAGTTTGGCTCCTTTAGACTAAAAAGCCAAGATAATGGTTTGTGATCCGTGTATATGAAAAATTTTCTTCCGTAAAGGTATGGTCTAAAATGTTTACAGGCCCATACAATTGCTAATAGCTCCTTTTCTATAGTTGAATAATTTGTCTCTGATTTATTTAGTGTTCTTGAGGCGTATGCGATGGGTCGATCATTTGGTACATTTCCTTGTGATAATACGGCTCCAATTGCATAATTGCTAGCATCTGTCGTTAATATAAATGGTTCGCTAAAATTTGGGTATTGTAAAATAGGGTCATTTGTTAAGATTTGTTTACAAGTTTCGAAACAGTCAATAAAATCTTTATCGTGGTTTACTTTAGAACCTTTTTTCAAACATTTGGTCATTGGTTTAGTAATTTTTGCAAAATCTTTTATAAATCGTCTATAGTAACCTAGTAATCCTAAAAAGCTTTTTATTTCAGTTTGGGTTTTTGGAATGGGAAATCTTTTTATAGCTGCGATTTTATCAGGGTTTGGTTTTACTCCTTGAGGGGTAATTACATGTCCTAAATACATAACTGTTTTTTGTAAAAATTCTGACTTGTCTAATTGTACCTTTAAATTACTTTTTCTAAGTCTTTCGAAAACTATTTTTAATTTTTCAAGGTGCTCTTGTAAAGATGTGCTATAAATTAAAATATCGTCTAAATATACTATACATGTTTCGTCTGTTAGTCCTCTTAAAACATTGTCTATTACTCTCTGAAAAGTTGAGGGTGCATTTTTCAAACCAAAAGGCATTCTTTTAAATTGAAAGTGACCTTGTGGGGTACTAAAGGCTGTTTTTTCAACATCTTGTGGGTCTACTTCTATTTGGTGGAAGCCACTTGCAAGATCTAGTGTCGAAAAATAATTTGCTCTTCCTAACTTATCTAAAATTTCTGTTATGTTTGGTAATGGGTATTTATCATCTACGGTTCTCTCGTTTAACTTTCTGTAATCTATTACTAGACGCCATTTTCTTTTTCCTGTAGCATCTTGTTTTTTCGGGACTACCCAAATGGGACTCGAAAACGCTGAATTGCTATCTTCTATTATACCTTCTGCTAACATCTTATTTATTTGGGATTTAACTTCTTCTCGGTGAACTTCCGGGAAACGATATGATTTTGTATATATTGCAGAATCATCAGTAACTTTAATTTTATGTTTAATACTATTAGTAAAACTTAAGGGTATGCCTTCACAATAAAATATGTCTCTATATTGGAAACAAAGATTTCTTAGTAATTCTTTTTCTTCTTTGTTGCAATGATTTATCCTTATATTTTTTAAATTCCTTTTTAACATATTATCATCATTAATAGACGTTTCTTCGTCAGTTTCCATCTTTTTTATAAAATTAGTATTTACTATATCTAATGGTTCTATATCTAAGGGTTCAATATTACTTAACGTTGTCTTATATTCGCTCATATTCGTAATAGTGGTTATAGCAAAATTATTTTTAACGTTAACTACTGCTTTGGGCATTTCGATTCCTTTACCAAAATTTTTATATTCTAGTATACCTAATCCTTCATTTAATTTTACCGGTATTTTGACTATTTGCTTAGTTCTAGGGGGAATAATTATTGTATGATTAAAAGTTGATTTGGGATATAATATATTCTTTTTATTGGGTTCAAAAATTATGGGTATTGTTACATAAGGCGTTTTCATTTGTCTCGTGTTGACATTAATTGAAGCTTTTAATTTTTGTAATAAATCTATACCAATTAAACCATCAAAATTTTCGCTAAATTTAAAAACATAAAACTTATTGTATTGGTTTACTTTAAAAATGTTAAAAGCTGGAATATTAATTATTTCATTGTGCATGGAAATTCCGTGAGCCGTCTGTATATTAAAATTTTCATAAGAAATAAAATTTTTATAATATTTATGCGCTAACTGTGGAGAGATTAAACTTTTGGAAGACCCTGTATCTAATAAAAATCTGGCATTGAGTTCTGGTATAATAATATGTGGTAAATCTGCTATCGTTGTATTTAAGTATATTATGTTGGATTGTAATTTTCTTGGGTCATGCAAAAATTTACGTTTTCAACATTTTGAGTTGGATTGTGATATGATCTTTCATTTGTGTTGTCTTGAGTTTGATAAGGACTGGATTGAGTTTCATAATTGTTCTCGTAATGCGGTACTGGATAGGGTACTGAACTTTGAATCAGGTTTTCGTAATCATTATTTTCAAAGGGGTTTTCGAATTGTATTTGATCGTTATTTATTTGTTGATTAAATAATTGTGTGGAAGTAAAATGTGGTTTAGATCTTAAAGAAGTATTTCGTGAATTTGTATCCATCGGTTCTGGCTGGTATTGATTTTGATTTTGGGGTCGATTATTAACATATCTTTGTTGAAAATTAGGATTATTATTATTGAAGTTCCTTGGTCGGAAATTAGAATTATTATTGTCGAAATTTCTTGGATTGAAGTTAGAATTATAATTATTGAAATTTCGGAAATGATTTTGGTGTGCTTGAAAAGTATTGTTAGGATTAAAATTATTATTTTGGTATTGCGGTCTGATATTTTGATACTGGTAAGGTGGAAATCTCATATTAGGGCGATTTTGTGGAAAATTATTTCTAGGTATAAAAGTTTGATTAGTATTATTGTTTCTCATAGGAGTATGTCTCGATGAAGGTCTAAAAGAATTTTGTGAGTTTAAATTATTTCCGCGTTGTAACGAATATAGAAAATTCTCTTCTTCGATAACGAAGCACATAGCTTTCTCTAAACTGTCTGGGTTTCTCAATCTAATATTTGTTTGTAACGATAAGGGTAAGCCTCTAATGTAAGTTTTTAAACATAAGTCATCGTAACTTTGTATTCTAATTAATTTTTCTGGTGCTTTAATATTAAGGGTATTTAATTTTTGTGCTACTAAACTACGTGTTTCTTGGCAACGCATGCCAAAATTATAAGGGGTTTCATTTTTGAAAGGCCTCAACGTTATAAGGTCTTGGATAAGGCAATCGAGATCTCTCTGATCTCCAAAACTAAGATTAAGGGCATCCTTTACAAGTTGCCATGTATTTAATTCTGTCCTAGAGCCTATTAACATTTGAGCTCTTCCATTTAATTTACCTAATATAGCTCGAAGTAAAAATGTATTCAAAGTGCCATCTGTTTGGCTAGCAAAATTAGTTATTAAATTTTCACAATTTTCAATAAATATGGTTAAAGTATGTGGATTACCATCATATGCTGGGATAGAATCTAAGTATAGTTTTAACAATTGGTAGTTTGTTTGAGCCATTTCGTTATTTTTATTACTATTTGGTTCCAAAATTGAATTTAATTCTGCTACAAGGCTACTTAAATCTAATTTACTATCAGTTTCACTCATTAAATATTTTTTTTTCAAATAATATATCAGGTTATAATAAAATGTTAAATATGTTTCAACTTCAATATAATCAAATATTTTCAAAAATATAATAATATAATATAATAATAATATTCTTTTTCTTATTTAAAATAAAAATCTTTGTAAAATCATAAAATCTTAAAAAAAATCATTTACTGTCGTTAGCTCTCTGACTATAAGTATTCTCAAATATGTATAGGAAAATATAAAATGGAATAATAAAATGGAAAAAATAGGAAACACTTACATTAAAATGTAGAATTTCAACATTTCTGCCTATAGGATTCGACGATTTTGTTCTTCTCCCAGGTCTCGTTGAACTACTGTTTAAAATCTACTGCCTCTAGGGTTCGACGATTCTTGTTCTCTCCCCAGGTCTTGGTGATACCTTGTCTAAAGCTGATCTTGGACACTTTCACAAAAAGTTCGGTTTTCCGGTAAATCGTTAAAACGAAAAACTACTCGCGAAATCGTTCGATTTTTGTAACGTAATTTTGCGACGTAATTCCCGAAAAATCCTACTGACTGCGCCAGTGAAGTTTCTAAGTCCAAGAACAACGTTTTTAAAAAGAACTTTATTGACAAGGGACTACTTACTACAGTTAAATGCAAAATAAGAGTGACGCTATACAATGCAAAAGTTTATTTATAAGCTCGGTGACGCCGAGGTGTGGTCGAGGTGAAGCTTGCTGACGCTGTCCTTTTATTATTGGTGATTTAGCAGTTCTGGTTTCTTAACTTACATATATAGTTGTCTAAAATATTAACTCCCTATAGTGATGCCATTCGGAGCAATATAAGATGCTAAATATTGTTTCCTCGACAATAAGGCTTCGCCATCATAAATTTTAATTTTTTTTACAATATTCAGTATCGGCCAATAGATAAACAGAACAAGAAGAAGTTTATTATAGGTAGGCGGTGGATTTTTATTAAAGCACTACCCTCGATAACCGCACAGATGTTGAGAATTTATGTATACAACTAGTTGGGGTATTTACTTATAGCCATTACAGCGCTAAAAATAGATAAAGAATAATAAAGATACATATTTTACGATTTCATTTTTCCTCGTTATATCCAAATATGCCTCGTTATAGAGGTGTTCAGTTCAATAGGAATTTCATGGGACATCTAGTGTATCTCGTTCTAAGCGAAACCTCGTAATAACCGTGTTCGTTATAGAGAGAGTCTACTGTATTATAAAAAAAGAAAATGCTTAGCTCAAACGCAGTACTGCATTCTTCCTAAGGAGAAAGAAGTTAATTTATGTAGTATACTTAGAAAGAACGCAGTAACATGAGTTTTTAGAGTAAATAAAATATATTTTGCCAATCTTAGTTATAAATATGAATTCTATGATATTTATTATGTATATAAAGTAGAAAACAAAAAAAAATTCTAAATAGTTTTCAACGGCTAGACATTTAAACAAAAATCGATTTTACTCAAATGTGATCTCTCCGCAGATACGGCGTTTTTCCTAACGACGGCAGTATAGTGTAAAAAATGCGATTTGTTCGGTTTTCTGAACCCCATTAAAAAGGTAAATAGTTGACTTTAAATTACAAAATTTGTTTTTTATATCATTAAAGAAGCTTCAAAAAGACGATTTTTTAAACATAAAATGTAAATTTATTGCTTCGCAGACTGCAAAATAATTCAAAATCGTTATTTTTAAATAACTGTTATAAAAATTAACATTTTGATATTTCACCCACCTTTCGCAACAATTCAGAAATTAGTTTAAAAGTTATTGTATTTGTATTTGAGTGAAATAAATGTCGACAACGAATCAAGTAATCTGTTAACCCAGGTACTATAATACCAACGGGCAACGCTAGGAAAATATTCTAACAGTGGATCTCGGATTACTCATATGAAAGACTATTATTTTGTACTCTAATAAATACAGAGTATGGTATAAAACAAAATGAAAATAAACGGTTTCGTTTTGATTCAAATTGGGTCTCATGCCATCCCTCGACACGTGTTTCTAGGTCTACCCGTTATCAAGAGAGCTTTACAAGAAGACCGATCTGAATCAAATCGTCTGTTCTGTCCGGTATAAATAATGAAATATTTATACCGGATATGGTTAGAACGAGCTCTAACGGGGAACGGTGAAATCAGTAAAGTGAACATCGACAACGAATCAGGTAATCTCTACCCCAGGTACTAAAATACTAACGGGCGACGCTAGGAAAATAGTGCAAAACAGTTTCGATTTGACTCAAATCGGGTCTCTTGCCGTCCCTCGACACGTATTTCTAGGTCTACCCGTTATCAAGAGAGCTTTACAAGAAGACAGATCTGAATCAAAACATCTGTTCTGCCTGGTATAAATACTGAAATATTTATACCGGAATATGATTAGAACGACCTCTAACGGGGAATGGTGAATCTCTACCCCAGGTACTAAAATACCAACTGGCAACGCTAAGAAAATATTCTAAAGTTCCATTTTTCCACAGAATTTTTTAAAGTTAGGAGAAAATACAACTCTTCCATTTACCGCTGTATGCCAGGCATGCAAGAAATTTTTTTTTACCGGAATAAAACCAAACGATAACAATATGTACCTACAAACTGGTCTAAGAATCTTGAAAAGCGGAGCAAAAATAATAAAGCAATAAATTGTCAAATTTAATCAAACATTTTGGTTGGCGGAATTTTGTGCCGGTGAGTGTATATATTTTTTAAAGAATTACTAAAAAATTTAACAATAACACCGAAATCAGAGTATTCCATTTGAAATAAGAAAGGCTCTTGAATTAGCAGAAAAACGGAAGATCTGACAACAATGTAAATACCACCATAATATCGGTAGCGTCTCAAAACTGCAGGTTGTTTTCGAAATAATGGAGGCGTTCCATATATAAAGCTCGCTCTGTATAATGGCGTGTACCTATTATCCCAGGTAAAATTTATTTTAGTTTGATTTACACACCTGTTGTCGCATTCTTTCAGTAAGTGAACTCTCGGTACACTACAGCATAGATTATTTTCAACGGAACAACTTATAAGGAGATCAAAGTAAACATAGGTGTGAAACAAGGTGGCTCCATCTCCCCGACACTGTTTAACCTGATATTGGAAGCAATATAAGGAGGGCAAACTTGGCAAACAAAAACATTATTATAGATTAATTTCAAGTAACAGCATAATATGCAGATAATCTTGTGATGATGGTTCAGCATGAATTAATGAATGAATACATGAATGAATGAATGAACTGACGAATAAATGAATTAATAGATGAATGAATGAATGAATGAATGAACGAACGAACGAACGAAAGAATCAATGAATGAATAAGTGAATGAATGACTGAATGAATGAATGAATGAACGAATGAATAAATGAATGAATGAACGAATGACTGAATGAATGAATGAATAAATGAATGAATGAATAAATGAATGAATGAATGAATAAATGAATCAATAAATGAATAACTGAATCAATGAATAAATGGATGAATGAATGGATGAATCAATGCATGAATGAATGAAGTAATTAATTAATGAACTAATCAATTATTGAATAATATTATAGATATTTAAGTTCTTGATATTTAAATTCGTGTACTAATAAATATGTAATATTATATCACACAAAATGAGGTTTTTTGTAAAATATCTACACCGTAAAAGCACTCTTGAAAAGCTTTATACACAAGATTGCATAAAAAGACGAAAGAGTATTTTCTAATATAACCTTAAAAAGCAATAACAAGCTGTTTTGAACATATATAATGGCGAATACTTATTATCCCAGGTAAAATTTATTTTAGTTTGATTTACACTCCAGTTGTCGCATTCTTTCAGTACGTACAATCTCGTTGAAAATCCATTCTCTTATAGAATCTCACGTTCTGGGGAAGGTGAATTCTCTCGTTTCTTTTTGACCTCTTTTACACGTCGGGACAAACAATTATACGTCTTTTGTACACACACTCTTGTAATTTGTCACATTGAACTTATTCTTTTTTGGTTTTATAAATTCTGGTTATAATAATATGCTGGTTATATAAATATACTATTCTGGTTATAGGGCAGTCAGTGAGGGTATTTGGCTCCGAATTCCATCCTACTACTCGATTTACTTGATATTTTCACAGTAAGTAGGGAATAGCTCAAGAAACAAAGTCTACCCTATCTCGATGTGCGCTTTTATCTTAGGGGTGGTTCCCACCCCTTCTCGGGGGTGAAAAATGTTTTGGTTAAAATAGTCACGAAAGAGGCTAGAGAACCTAATTTTATGCAAAAACTGTTCTATAATTATTTTTTGAAAACTCAATACTTTTTGAGTAATTCGTGGTTGAAAATTGGCCATTTTCATTGAAAAATGACACCTTTTTGGACGGATGTTTGCAAATACCTTAAAAACTATGCATCTGACAAAAGAACTATATAAAATATTTCTGTAGGTTATAAAAAACCAAAGAGATTCGTTCCTTTATAAATCTTCTAGTTAAAATACAAAGAGGGATATGGTAGGTAAGAAGAGTTTGTTTTTTTGCTGCATGCTCAAATCGGTGTATTCAACTTGAAATAACAGAGAAACTGTCGATTTTAGGTGTATAATGATACTAATAGCTTTTGTAGTGCTTGAAAAGACCTTTAAAACGAGCAATATTAATGGTCTATTTCATTCAGAATAAGCGAGATATTCTGCAAAAAAGTTGATGACTGATCCATCAGAATTTAAATACATCGTGTTCCTTCTACAATACTTTTTATTATAGTGTTATTTCTATGTTCAAAAAGTTGGACTAGATTAAAATGAATGGTTTTGAAAAAGGTAAGATCAAATTATAGAGCACATTTTTAAAGTTTTTTAAAAATCTTCCTTTTTCTTCATGTAACTCGACAAAAATAAGAGATACGAAAAAAAGACCCCACACAAAAATGTAGGGCTTTTTCAGATAAAAATTTCTTTTTTATTTTTCATTACTGTATCTCTTATAATTTTCATGTTACATGGAGAAAAAGGAAGATTTTTAAGAAAATTTAAAAATGCTCTCTTGAATTTGATCATTTTTTTTTGAAAATCATTCATTTTAAACCTGTCCAACTTTTTGAACATAGAAATAACACTATAGTAAAAGGTATTGCCAAAGGAAAACGATGCATTTACATTTTGGTGGATGGGGGTTAAAATTACTTCTTATTTTTTCTTAAAATATATTAGTTATCAATTTTGTTGGCAGCATATCTCGCTTAGTTTTAATGTAATGGACCTTTAATATAGGTCATTTTAACCTTTAATTACACGCGCTGGCGTATTTTGTAAGCCAGATATAAGAATTCTACTGCAAATATATTTAAAAATTAAATTTTTGACATTATTTATCTACCTAACCTATCACTGGAATGTGCTTTACAATTGGTTTTAGTTTCGTTATAATCGGCGTCCTGGGAAGATCGTAATTTACATTTTAGTATTTGTTGTTTCCGGTGGTGGACAATATACGCCACAATTATATTAATATAAGTGGTAATATACGTACATATTCCATTGGTTTTTAAGTGATTATGGCACAAACTATAGTTTTCTTTATAAACAATACTTTTTCTCATGTAAAAAATCACATTTGAAAAAAAATTTATTAGTAATTTTATTTATCATGGAATCAGATTCCAGTTATAAATCCCAATTGGCTTACTGCGAAGGAACCCCAAGTATTCGCTGATGGCGAATAAGGTTTATAACAAACAACTAAGTGTGTTAAAAAAAAATAAACAAATCCACTGTTCTTAACTATTTTTAAGTATATTTTCTGGTGGCGTACAAAGTACGCCACGCGTGTAGTTATGTTATAAATTGATGTGCGGGAAGTTAAAGGTTAAAGGTCTTTTCAAGCAATACAAAAGGTATAATATCCTATTCTTTCTCCCATTGACTGGCGTATAATATAAAAAAAAAAGAGTGTGTGTACTTGTGTACGCACGTAAGAAGTTATACTTCTTTGTCGTCATAAAAAACAGTTTTTTTATATACCTCATACAAAATCGGTAATATTTGCTATAAGATGGTTATATTTTAGGGTTTAGATCATTCAGAACTTTCTATGACTTTTCTTTCGTAAAATTAATAACAAAAGTTATCATAATTGAAATAACAGAAAATAATGTTGATTATATATGTTGAGAAAAATTTTTAATTTCTTTTTCAATTAGAAGGATGTAATTCCATATTAGAATATAGTTCTATTTCCAATTAACTGTTCATAATAACAATGTTCAATATTGTAAAAATAAAGCTACTTTTCTCTTGAGTGACATTCATATTTTTTTGACATACCCTGTGTAATACCCATAAAAATTTACTATCTGATGGTTGAATCAGAGATTCTAGATATTGCAGAACCTTTTATGTAGAACAACTATTTTTCGTAAAATGAATAATAAAAAAGTTTTCCATATTATGGTTCCAACTTACAGGGACATACTGTATATTATGACAAAAATATTTTTAAATCTGTAGGCAAGTCAAAAGTGTAAACTCAACCTTAATTTAACAAGAGTTATAGTCGGTTCGCTAAACTCACGACACAACTGGCTAGTGTTTTTAGTAGATATTTTTTTTGTTTTTGGCCAATTTTTTGAAAATTGGCAAAATTACTAACTATTTAGTAATTATTTTCTTGTCAATTTTACAAAATTGGCAAAATTACTTACTAAATTCACTAGACATTTGTAGTAACATTGGTGGTACTCATTATTTTCTTTTAAAATATCATACAATATACAGGGTGTAACAAAAATACAGGTCATAAATTAAATCACATATTCTGCGACCAAAAATAGTCCGACTGAACCTAACTTACCTTCGTACAAATGTTCACATAAAAATAGTTACAGCCCTTTGAAGTTACAAAATAAAAATGGATTTTTTCCAATATATCGAAAACTGTTTGTGGTTTCTTATTGAAAACGGATATGTGGCATCCTTATGACAGGAATATCTTAAAATAAAATTATAGTGAAATTTGTGCACACCATAAAAATTTTATGGGGGTTTTGTTCCCTTAAACCCCCCCAAACCTTTGTGTACGTTCCAATTAAATTATCATTGTGGCACCATTAGTTAATAACAATATTTCTAAAACTTTTTTGCCTCTTAGTACTTTTTCGAAAAGCTAGTTTTTGTCGAGATATTTTGAATATTTGTCAAATCCACCATATATTTGTATACTGTTACGTACTGGTAATAATACGAAAAATTATTTATAAATAATTACAGTTTGAGGTATATTTTGAACCGTATTAGAAAAGAAGCCACATCTCGATAAAAGATGCCTTATCGGAAAAATACTAAGAGGCAAAAAGTTTCAAAAACACTCTGTTTAACTAATGTAACCGCAATAATAGTTTAGTTGTAACGTACACAAACATTTGGGAGGTTTAAAGGCACAAAACCCCCATAAAATTTTTACGTAAACATATTAAAAAAGAAGCCGCATCTCGATTGAAAATGATTTATCGAAAAATTACTAAGAGGCAAAAAACTTTTAAAAACATTGTGTTTAACTAATGGTACCAGAATAAGAATTTAATTGGAACGTACATAAAAGTTTGGGGGGTTTAAGGGAACAAAACCCCCATAATATTTTTATGGGGTGCACAAATTTCACTATAATTTCTTTTAAAGATGTACCTACCATAACAATGCCACATGTCACTTTTCATTAAAAAATATCTAATAGTTTTCGATATATCGGAAAAAATCGATTTTCATTTTGTAACTTCAAAGGGCTGTAACTTTTTTTGTGTGCCTATTTGTACTAAGGTAAGTTAGGTTCAATCGAACTATTTTTGGTCCCAGAATATGTGGTTTAATTTATGACCTGTATTTTTGTTACAGCCTGTATTATTTACAAAAGTATATACAAATCCGGTATAATATCCCTACTTTATAGCATTTTCAATATCTTCCGTAAGTCCAAACGGTGAGCTTAAATTTTTTTTCCAATGCATCCAACTTTCTTTGAAGCGAAGCTGAATTGTTCAAATATAAAAAAACTCTCCTGCGGTGTTGTCCGTATGAGATGATATGCCAGTCTCTAATGCATCATTGTCCTCTATGTTTACTTTTAGATTTATCTGTATAGCCTACAAAAAAAATTAATCCAATTTAAATTTTAGATCACAACTACAACTGATATGAATAACATTGTAACTCCACTTATAATGTTTTTCAACTATTGCTTAAATGATATCTACAAAGGACAACTTTCATTTTGATCTAAAAACTTTTATCCTATCTTATGTACCTTAATATAAAGTTTTTTAATAAAATAACCTCATTGTAAGTGCAAATTTTGAATCACTCAGTGGAAAAACTTTGTAACCAATGTTACAATACTATAAATTTCTATTATTGATGAATATTTTTATAAACACATTGTAACATCTATATAATTTACGAGTGAACTAACTTCCACTGTTATATCTGATGTTCACAGTGGATTACATGTTCAAGAAGCATCAACAGCGAAAACCCCTTCCTGCATCAAAGGCATTAGTTTATTATTAGATACGTCTGCTAAGTAAAAATTCCCAAAGAAGAAAAATCTTGGAAAGGAGAGACAAAGAGATCCAAGTGTTTTCAAAATTAATATTTTGAAGAAACTGAGGCACTCTGACCAAGAATACACTAGAAAAACTGTAAAATTAACGTAAATGAGAGAATCAGGACCTCGATGTAACGATAAATGTAACATTAAATGTAAATCGAAATTATATAAAAAAAGAATGACTCAATTCATTTAATAATTTTTGGGCAATAGCTGATCATTATAAACAGAGTGATTTATGTAGAGTTTGTAGAGCATACTTATGCAGATATAGTCCGTCCACTATAACTTTTCCCATACGGTACGAATCATTTTCAATCAAACTAAATCAAAACATAAATTGAAACGAACGTCGATGTGTATATACATTTTGTATACTGTATACTATATACTACACACATCGGCATACGTTTCACTTTCTGTTTTGACTTAATTTGATTGAAAATGAATCGCACCGCATGGGAAAAGTTATAGCGGACGGACTATTCTCAACCAATAGTGAAAAGTTAAATGAGTCCACGTAAAACTGGTAAATATGAATATTATTTGCAGTTAGCAGAACACTGACACCAAGTTTGTAAGAAACATTTTTGATACTTTACCAGATAATATATTATGGTTAACTACGCTATTCAAAAAAAGTGGCATTGCAGCTCGACTTAAATCAGAACCATTAATGCTAACAACAATGTGATACATGAAAGCGAAAAGCTGAGGAAAAGTTATAAAATATGGATTAAGCAAATTGTAGCTGGAGCATCACATGAGCTAATGGTTTATTGCATATAAGGAGACAGTCTGTTACCAACGCACTGTACTTAGCTGAGAATATTTTTGAACTAAAAATCAAAATATTAAATTATTCTTCATTATTTATTTTTTAGTTGTTATATCCACTTGAAAAAGCATAAGATAAATGTGTTTATTGGTTTTACTCACTCTCAATTTACTTCTTTCTTTTCCAATCTCCTAGTTCTTTCAACATCATGTTACCTATGCACTTTTTTGAGGCTTGCGTACCATTTCCTGTGATGGAACTTGATCAGGATGATTTTCGTCCTCTAAATAAGCTGGTTCGTCTAAAATTAATAGATTTATGTAAAATATTGTTATGTGAATGTATGAGATAGCCACTTTACACGATGCAAGTAATTGCGCAATTTCTTGCAGCAATTGAAATTGCATCGTGTCACACGAGAATTGCACAGAAAAGGTGCAATTACTTGCAGCAACTTCTTGCTGCAATAAGTTGCAGCTAAATAGAACATGTTCATGCAATTCTTTCTGCAATTGTTATATATAACACATATTATAATTTTCTCAATAATCTAACATTTTTAATCTAATATCTGATAACTCTACTCAAAAAATCACATTTAATTTATAAAAACAACATAACCTAAAATTTATGGTTAGGTCAAAGTTTCTGTCTATTTCATATCAGCTTCTGTAATTACTTGTACCCTGTAATCATTTTATTGCAGAAATCTAGTTGCTAGTTGCAACTGATTGCAGAAGTTTTTGCTGCAAGAACTTGTGCTATAAATTTCGCAATTACTTGCAATGTGTAAAGTGGCTCAAATGTAGGAACAAAATTTGTTTTAACTTATTTTCAAAACACTTACCTGTAATCATTGACAGTAATAAAAGACTCCAAGTACTGGATCCTCCGAGTCTTTAGTTTTGAATAAGTGAGATCGTAAAATCGTCCCGGTTGATTGATGTTTATCCACAGTTATCTAGTGTAGAGAATCTCTACACTACCTCTACGAGCCAATAGGTTTTTATCAGTAATTTTGCGATTGAAAATCGCACTCACACAGTTTGGGCTTCCACAATGACATGCAACAAGCATGTTAATAAGTCCAAAAATATAATATGAAAACTATTTAAAAAGGCAGTATAACAATCACTCTATATTTATCAATCAACGACATAACCAAACCGTCCCCAAACCACAGCCCACAGCTGCGCTACAGCTGCCATATTGGATAATTTTTGACATGTCATTTGAACATCCAATCAGAACAAAGTTATAATGCGCGTATGCGCCTGGCCGATGCGTATGAGCCTGGTTTTAACATTAAAAATTCACCCTCAACGCGCGTAAAGAAGTATAACTTCAATAAGATATTTTTATAGAATATAATAACCAAATCTTATACTATAGACTATTTTGTTTATTTACTAACTGATTTTGATGATTTATTGGCTCCCAATTACTCTGTGTTCTTGAGATTGTTGGTTGATTGTAGTCTTATTAGCTGGTTATACGACCTCACTGAGGATCCAAAGCTACCTGAGGGAACGAACGCCAGGATGTTTTAAACATAAAAAGGATGTTTCTTGACGTGTGTTAGCAGGTAAGCGGGTGGTTTTAGAAGCCAACATTTTTTTATGGAATTATTTTATATAATATATAACATAATCTGTTGAAAACCAAAATAATAAATAAATAATAAAATTCCCTTAGGTATTCAATTATTATTTTAAAAATATTATTTGAATATAACGTAGGTACCTATATTATTTGTTTAACACGTTGACGGACAGTACGTCTGTTGACGTCTAATTTCCATTGATGTAATGTGACATAACGTCTATATATACGTTGCATTTTTTCCTATTCTACTTTGCAAAATACATATATAGACAAGGCGAAAACGGCGGGTTCGTTGTAATAAATGTTCCCATGAGATTTTTTTTGCATAATCACATTCGTGAGACACCCCAGAATAAGGTTCAAGAAGTCGCCCAAGCGAAAAGTGGTCCAATTTTTTTTAACAATTCTTTTTAATCAAATTGCAAATAATCAATATTTTCGGCCCGGACAATTTTTTTAGATTTTTCGGACCATTCTGGATAGAAAAGGTCTCTTTTAATTTTTCTCTAAAGTTGATCGTGTTCGAGTTATAAGCAATTTAAAATTTGAAAAACGCGAAAATGGCTATTTTTAAGACTTAATAACTCGGTTAAAGATTATTATTATGAGAGTCAGAAAGTGACTAAATCAAATCTAAAGCCCCCCCTTTATGATTCTGAAGAAATTTGTGTCATTAATTTATTACTAAGCTGTTATTTTTATTTATTTATAAATGTGGCTGTAAATGTGAGTGCGAGTGAGATACGCCATTGGACTGCCTGAATGGCATCTCTTTCGCACTCTTCATGGACGGCCGCCTAATACGTGCATGGCGCTTATTATTTTTACTTAAAAATAACAGCTTAGTAATCAAATAATGACAAAAATTTCTTCAGGATCTTGTAGGGGGGGTCTTAAACTTTGATTTAGTCGCTTTCTGTCTTTCATAATAATAACTTTTAACCGTGTTATTAAGCCTTGAATTCCTAGCCTATTATCAATTTTTGGACGCCAAACTAGCCGCTAAGCTCTCCTGGCAACCAGTACGATAAAGAAAAGCAAGGAAAGGAATCTCCATATAGGAATATGGAAAACTACAAAGGTGTTTATCAACACCATTTGACGAGACGTATCGGACGAACCCTCCGTATATGTCAAATAAACATAGAGGGAATTAGTAGATCAAAATCTGAATTTCTTTCAAAAATACTAATCGAAAATAACGTTGACGTCATAGCTATTCAAGAAACTCACGCATCATCAGAAACCGAGCTTATTAAGAGGGATAAAATTCCGGGATACAGCATGATTGGAGCCACTTACAGCAATGTTTACGGAACTGCAACTTACGTGAATAACAGTATACAAAATTCCAAGGTGAAGGACTGCAGCTGCGAAAATAGTGTA
Source organism: Diabrotica virgifera virgifera (assembly GCF_917563875.1). Classification (NCBI taxonomy): domain Eukaryota; kingdom Metazoa; phylum Arthropoda; class Insecta; order Coleoptera; family Chrysomelidae; genus Diabrotica; species Diabrotica virgifera. Next base: position 71,751,895 of record NC_065447.1, on the reverse strand, counting down.
TCCATAATCTCTACAGAAGGGAATGACATAACCATAAAGAACATCTACAAACCACCATTAACTAAATGGCCAATAAATGTAATCAAAACTGAGGACAACCAACCTACAGTTTACATAGGGGACTTTAACAGTCACCACAACAAATGAGGGTATGAAAACAATGATGAAAATGGGGAAAAACTCCTGGAGTGGGCCGAAGAAAACAATATCCACCTTATCCATAGTCTGAAAGATAAACCTACTTTCTTTTCTAGAAGATGGCGCAAAGGCTACAACCCTGATCTATGCTGGGTTTCGAGTAACTCACAGTTGCAACCACTCCCAAGCTCCCGAACTGTACCGCCTAGTTCCCCTCGCAGCCAATATCGACCTGTCATAATCGAAATAGGCATACCAATTTCTATCGTTGAATCCACACCGAGACCCCGTTGGAATTTTAACAAAGCAAATTGGCCTGAATACGCCAAAGAGCTGGACACCTGCATTCGCTTCATTGACCCGAAGGCCAACAATTACAACCGTTTTTTAGGAATGGTTATCTCTAGCGCCAAAAGACATATCCCCCGAGGTTTTCGAAAGGAGTACATCCCAGGCTGGACGGAAGAAAGCCAAAAACTATATGAAGAATTTTTGAAATCAGAAGATCCCGAAATCGGTGACAACTTACTCAAGTCACTGGATTCAACTAGACTTAATAAATGGAAAACTACCGTAGAACATATTGATTTTCTCCCGTTCCAGTCGAAAGGCATGGGGACTGATCCGCAAACTGGGCGAAGCTAGCAGAGCACAACACTTAAACAAATCAACAATTGAGCCAAATAAGATAGCCAATAGAATAATTGAGAACTCTCGAGCACCATCTGAGAAAACTCATACATCGATGGTAAAAAAAGCTCTTAAACAACTTAAAGCAAATACCCCCGCATCATCAGAATACTCACGTGCCTTCTCATTGGATGAAATAAACGAAGGGCTTAACCAAACCAAAACGGGAAAAGCAGCTGGTTTCGATGGAATATATCCTGAGTTTATAGTCCACACTGGTACAAAAACAAGACAATGGCTCAAAGAATTCTTTAGCAACATTGTGACTACAGCTATGCTACCCCCAGAATTAAAAAGAACAAAAATTATCGCAATCTAGAAACCTGGCAAAGACAACAAGCTGTCTGAAAGTTACCGGCCTATCGCCTTACTCAGTTGCTGTTATAAATTACTAGAACGACTCTTATATAATAGAATATGTAACACCATTGAGGACGCTGTACCAATTGAGCAAGCTGGATTTAGAATAGGCCGAAGCTGTTGTGACCAAGTGCTGTCCTTAACTACATTCATCGAAGCTGGTTTTGAAAGACGTGAAAAATCTGCCATAACATTTATAGACCTTACGCCTGCCTATGACACTGTGTGGAGAGAGGGTCTTATTTATAAGTTGATGAAAATCATACCCTGTCTCAAAACTTGCCAGCTGATAAACAATCTACTAACTAACAGACTGTTTCAGGTATATATATAAATGATGCACGAAGTAGCGTTAGAAAACTTAACAACGGCTTACCTCAAGGCTCAGTGATAGCTCCTTTATTATTTAACCTTTATACGGCGGATATACCTGAAACAAAATCGAGAAAATTCGCTTATGCAGACGACCTGGCCATTGGCTTCCAAGATAATAGTAAGGAAGCTGGAGAACGAGCTCTAAACGAGAACCTAACTACACTTAGTAACTACTTTAAGAACTGGCGCTTACGTCCTAACACAAGCAAAACTGAAACCTGTCTCTTTCACCTGTTAGTCGGAGAGATAGAAGCGGATTTTGTGCGTGATAAGTAATATGGAAAAACTATACGGGGATATGTTGAATTAGTTGTGTACATGACTTTCACCAACGGCCGGAAACCAGAGTTGGGGCCGAGGGTAGTTATAAGGGGTCAAAGTCGCGGATTTTATTATTTTTTTTATGACGCTCATGATCGAGATAGTGCACCAAAATTTGGGACTAAGTAGGTCATGAAGTAACTAAGTAAAATCTCTAGGGGCGGAATGCTGCGTGGCCGACAAAGGGTTGGGGGTAGGGGTGAATATAAAAAATATAAAGGGTTTTTTGCGACGTTCGTGATTGAGATAGTGGACCAAAATTTGGGAATAAGTAGATCATGACATTACTAAGTAAAATCCCCAGAGCCGGAAACCAGAGTTGGGGATGAGGGTAGTTATAAGGGGTCAAAGTCGACGTTTTTATTATTTTTTTTGTGACGCTCATGATCGAGAGAGTTCACCAAAATTTGGGAATAAGTAGGTCATGACGTAACTAAGTAAAATCTCCAGGGGTGGCACGCTGCGTGGCCGACAAAGGGGTGGGGCAGGGGTGAATACAAAAAATATAAGGTGTTTTTTTGCGACGTTCGTGATTGAGAGAGTGCACCAAAATTTGGGAATAAATAGACCATGCCATAACTAAGTAAAATCCTCAGAGCCGGGAACCAGAGTTGGACATGAGGGTAGTTATAAGGGGTCAAAATCGCCGTTTTTATTATTTTTTTTGTGACGCTCATGATCGAGATAGGGCACCAAAATTTGGGAATAAGTAGGTCATGAGGCAACTAAGTACAATCTCCAGGGGTGGAACGCTGCGTGGCCGATAAAGGGTTGGGGGTAGGTGTGAATATAAAAAATATAAGGGGTTTTCTGCGACGTGCTAGATTGAGACAGTACACCAAAATTTGGGAATAAGTAGACCATGACTTAGCTAAGTAAAATCCCCAGAGCTGGAAATCAGAGTTGGGGATGGGGGTAGTTTTAAGGGGTCAAAGTCGCAGTGTGTATTATTTTTTTTGTGACCCAGCACAACATTTGTCCCCCACCCAGCGTTCCGCCCCTGGAGATTTTACTTAGTAATGTCATGATCTATTTATTCCCAAATTTTGGTGCACTATCTCGATCACGGACGGCAAAAGAAACCCCATATATTTTTATACTCACCCCTGCCTACCACCCCTTTGTACCCCAAGCAGCGTTTCGCCCCTGAAGATTTTACTTAGTTACGTCATAACCTAATTACTCCCAAATTTTGGTGCACTATCTCCATCATGAGCGCCAAAAAAAAATAATAAAAACCGCCACTTTTACCCCTTATAACTGCCCTCGTCCGCCACTCTGGTTTCCTCCTCTGGGGATATTACTTAGTTATGTCATGGTCTACTTATTCCCAAATTTTGGTGCACTATCTCAATCACGAACGTCGCAAAAAACCCCTTACATTTTTTCATATTCACCCTGCCCCACCTCTTTGGCGGCCACGCAGCGTTCCACTTCTGGAGATTTTACTTAGTTACGTCATGACCTACTTATTCCCAAATTTTGGCGCGCTATTTCGATCATGAGCGTCACAAAAAAAATAATAAAAAACGGAACTTTGACCCCTTATAACTACCTTCCTTCCCCACTCTGGTTTCCGGCTCTGGGGATTTTAATTATCTATGTCATGGTCTACTTATACCCAAATTTTGGTGCACTATCTCAATCACGAACGTCGCAAAAAACCCTTTATATTTTTTATATTCACCCCTACCCCCACCCCTTTGTCGGCCACGCAGCGTTCCGCCCCTAGAGATTTTACTTAGTTACGTCATGACCTACTTATTCCCAAATTTTGGTGCACTATCTCGATCATGAGCGTCATAAAAAAATAATAAAAACCGCGACTTTGACCCCTTATAACTACCCTCGGCCCCAACTCTGGTTTCCGGCCGTTGGTGAAAGTCATGTACACAACTAGTTCAACATATCCCCATATAGTTTTTCCATATTACTTATCACGCACAAAATCCGCTCCCAGCTCTTAGACTATGTCGAATCAACTTGCGGGCGATACCCTCAATGTAACTCTAAATGATGCAGCTATCAAACATAACAACAACCCCAAATATCTAGGCATCACACTTGATAGAACACTCACCTTCAAAAGCCATCTTAAAAACGCAGCCGGTAAACTGAGAACAAGAAACAATATAATAACAAAACTTGCTGGAACAACTTGGGGTGCTTCTGCAGATACTCTTCGGACCTCTGCTCTAGCTTTGGTTTTTTCAGTGGCAGAATATTGTGCACCAGTATGGTTAAATGGTGCACGTACAAACAAAATCGATGTCCAACTTAATCAAACCATGAGAATAATCACTGGAACAATAAAATCAACCCCAGTGAGATGGCTGCCTACTTTGAGCAATATTGCTCCACCAGATCTACGCCGTACAGCAGCATTAGTAAGAGAGTATCAGAAAATTGTAGCCAACATACAATTACCAATCCATCAAGACATACCAGACATCTCAAAAGAGCACCAGCGACTGAGGTCTAGAAATCCTCCAATCAGAACTGCCCGAACAATTGGTGATTCCTATGATATACATAGGCAATGGTCCACAAGATGGATGCCAACAATAGCAGCAGACTATATTCAGATATCCACCCCAACCTAGGGTTTCATCGGATCGGGTCTGCCCCGGCCCACCTGGGCGAGGCTTAATCGCATACGTACCGGACATGGTAAATGTGCTGATTCTCTGTTCAAATGGGGTCGTGCAGAAAGTCCACAATGTGATTGTGGATCGCCTAGACAGACCATAAGTCATTGTGTTTCAGATTGCCTAAATCGTGCCTACCGTGGAAACCTCCAGGACTGGAGGAATGCTCCCCAGATGCAATTGAATGGCTATGTAAATTGGACATTAATATTTAGATTCATTCATTATGTTTTGGTGTTTGAATAATATATACTATATTTGTGTATTTATCGTACTGAAAAAGTCCATACGCTAAATAAAATAAAAATTAAGCCTTGAAAATCGGCATTTTTCGTTTTTTTTTTTAATTTTAAGATGTAGTCCTGTCGCCAGGGGGGTACAACGGCCTCCTGTATTCAGATGGACTTACACAAGTTTTTTTTTATGTATTTTGACCTGTAGAATGTAGAACACGAATTTTTTGGGTAACAGTTGATCCGGATGTCGATAAGATTGTTACAAACCAAGAAGTTGAGGAATCACATAACAGCTATTTCTCGCAAAACAAAACATTTTTTTGTATTTTTTGGGCCATTCTAACCAAAAAATGTTCCTACAAATTTTTTCGTAAGATGCATAGTTTTCGAGATAAACGCGGTTGAACTTTCAAAAAATCGAAAAATTGCAATTTTTGAACCCGAATAACTTTTGATTAAAAAATAAAATAGCAATTCTTTATACCGCATTTGAAAGTTCAAGTCAAATTATACCGGTTTTAATTATTTGTATTGCTAAGAAATTATTATTTTATTGTCCAACAAAGCTATAAACACCTAGTGCTTGATTGATGTTTTCAATGATTTCTCATTTAAAATCGAACGAGTAGGTAGAGAAGGTAAAAGTGCAAGCGGGGCTATTTCTACGTAGCATTCATTAAAACGCATGTATTAAGCACGGGAAACACTATGTGTTTATAGCTTTTTTTAACAATCAAAAAATAAATTTTTAGCAATGCAAATATTCAAAACAGATATAATTTGACTCAGACTTTTAAAGCCGGTAAGCAGAATTGCTATTTTATTTTTTATTCAAAGGTTATTTGGGTTCAAAAATTGCAATTTTTTGATTTTTTGAAAGTTCAACCGCGTTTATCTCGAAAACTATGCATCTTACGAAAAAATTTGTAGGAACATTTTTTGGTTAGAATGGCCCAAAAAATACAAAAAAATGTTTTGTTTTGCGAGAAATAGCTGTTATGTAATTCCTCAAGTTCTTTGTTTATAACAATCTTATCGACATCCGGATCAACTGTTACCCAAAAAAATCGTCTTCTACGGGCCAAAATACATAAAAAAAACTTGGGTAAGTCCATCTGAATTAAGAAGGCCGTTGTACCCCCCCCTGGCGACAGGACTAATGCTTTTACCTCGAAAACTATCAACTTTAGAGAAAAATTATGAGACCTTTTTTATCCAAAATAGTTCAAAAAAACTAAAAAAAATTTGTTAAAAATATTGATTTTTGCAATTTGATTAAAAAAAATTGTTAAAAAAAATTTGGACCACTTTTCGCGTGAGCGACTTCTTGAATCTTATTCTGGAATTTCTCACGAATGTGATTATGCAAAAAAATCTCATGGGAGTATTTCCCTATTTGTTTATACATTTGACGCACTGTCCGTCAACGTGTTAAAATATAAATAGTAAATCTGATCTAGTAAAAGCCTCCCAGTGACACCTAGGAAAGAAATCTAACTACTAACTGACGTTGTCCGTGGATCTAATTATTTTTTAGAACACTAGTATATTATTCAATGATCATGTAATTATGGCTATTACTCACGATGATGAAGTTTGCGACATGAGCCGTAGGCGAGTATTGTAATTCATCAGATAAACCATGACTTATCATACACTAAGATGAAGTATTATCTTCTAATACTAGATTATATCTAATACTAGATAATATAGAATCTAATACTAGATAATAATAGAAGACTATATTCTTCATTTATTTTGAAGCCAAGATGAAAACTCCATTATGGTTTAATTACACTTTATTCTTGTAACATCGACTTATTGTCACTCTCGATGTAGCCGAAATGGCTAGTTTTTTATACTGGTAAGGTCGTTCGACCTACCACAGAAGCTAGTTTTAACTACTTTGGATCTGGAGCTTTAACCTGATGATGCACTGATAATTCCGAAAACGTTTGTTTGTATCGTACTAGTGATGTACCCACTTTAAGTCCAACTTGGATCCATTTTAGAAAAATTTTAAATGAATTATATACCATCTACAAAGGAAGATTTTTACTTCTTTAGTAATTTTTATTATGGTATACAGCCAATGATAGGGATTCTTTCCTTTTTATTTTATATGAAATATTAACTCCTATATAATATACTATATTATAGTACAAAAGGAACAAAGTGTTCAAAGAAAGAAAATCTGTGCAATGTTCCTCTGGCAAAGCCACTTCGAGAACAACTTTTAACCGGTGCGCGCATGACGTCAGCGCCCGACAAACTTGTACGGAGACTTATGGGAAAGCATAGAGTTTTATACGGTTTTATACATTTTCGTGTTATTAAATAACTGAAATTGCCGTTCGTCTGTTCTGTTACACTGTTTAATTTATACTTTGATGAATTATTATAATCATACAAGTAAAATAATACAATATATTATTATGTAGGTACTGTACTAAAAAACGTAATAGTTTTTTCACTGCAAAAATTTAAGAGGTTCCTTGCCATGCAGAAAACTTTAAATAAATCGCGTCAAATAAAAAATGGTTTAACAAATAATAAAAAACTAAAGTTTCAAAAAAGTATTAAAATTACAAAAACAAAATTGAGTAGATAGATTTAGATGGATTTAAAGAGGTGGTCGTTTAGCCTATTCCACTGCTACCTTTTCAGATCTATCGTGGTCCTCTAATTCTAGATTATATTCTTTAATTTGACCCTTTTTAAAAGGTCCAATAAGCCCCTAATTCTCACCGCACATTCTTCTACATTTGCTCAAGGACATAGTAGCTTTCTGTGTGGTTTTCAGGATGTAAGTATTCCATTTAAGCCCATGATCAGTATAAACCCCAAGGTATTTTGTTTTTTTGGCAAATGCAATTTCTGTTCCTTCCAGCACCGGTAGTTTTAAGCCTTCTAGTGCTGTCCTTTTGGTGCAGTTGGCGATTTGTTTTCTGAGCATTGACTATCAGTCTCCTTTACTTACACCGGTCGTCAACTATATTTGGGGCTGCTTGCATTCTCCCAAACACCAGCTGAGCAAACCTGCCCCTGATGACGATTGATATATCGTCAGTGTATACTAGACAAAATAGTCTTATGTGGAGAGATTTTTGAGATCATCTACCAAGGTTGCTCAAAGTAGAGGTGACAGAACTCCTCCTTCTGGACAGCCTCCATCTACTCTTGCCTTGATGGTTGCTTTAACCAGAGTTGATATTACTATCCTATTCTCCATGTATAACCTTATCTATCTACATATTACCGCAGGGATTTTTTATCGACGATCTATGTAGTCTAGATCCGCTAAGTTTAGTTTCAACAGGACCACCACGAGAATGGTGCAATCAAAGATTACACACCCCGATGTTGGGAGTGCCCAGCGGTCTGGGGATGGTTTAAGAAGGTTCAAAGTTCTAAGACTCTCCAAGCAAAACTCATCCCCTGAGATTAGTTCTTTTCCCGCTCAGCTTTACAACGACTAGAAAAAGAGCACATCCCTCGGCTCAAAAAAGAAACAAAACAAAAACAAAAAAAAACAACTAAACAACAAAACAAAAATAAAAAAAGAACAATATTACATTTGATTAGTTTTACTTAACAATTTTTGCAATTTTTTCTTTTTTGTATTTTAGACTTTTCTTTCAACTTTTGGTCAAAACTCGCATTCTAAAATACATCCGACATCTAAAAAATAGTTTTTTCACATCACCAGATGTTTTAACATGAACTGATCTTTCCAATAAAGATTTTTGATAATTTTTGATGCCAACTTTAATAGTGTTTCTAGTTCACGACAGTCCGTAAATAATGTTTCTGAATGCTTTACCAAACCGTCTTCTGAGAGATGATTTACCCACTAGGAAGAAGTGTTACTATTTGTATAACTGCCCAAACTCTCTTCATGTCGTAGCTTGAAAGCTATCCCATTTCAAAATATGTTTGATGGTTTTCATTTTCTGAAGTTACTGGAAGGTTTAATTGACTAAAGAGTGGTTCGGTTATCATCACTGAATTTTCTACGTCATTGTTGTATTTACAATCAAGATTCAAAGAGCTTCTGCTTTCTTGTTTTAAAGAGACATATTTGTTGTTTCTGGTAGGTTACTTACATTAGCTGAAAGTGAAATAACTTCATCGTTCCGACCCATAATAAAATTACGAAGACGGTATTTAAATTGCAAAGGAGACGAATGATCATGTAAACCTCTACTCGCACGTATTACTGAGAATAGTCCTTCTAAGCAATCTTGATTTAAATTATATGTTGTTATACAGGGTGTCCCGAAAAGATTGGTCATAAATTATACCACAGATTTTGGGGTCAAAACTAGGTTGATTGAACCTCACTTACCTATATACAATAGTGCACACAAAAAAAGTTACAGCCCTTTGAATTTCCAAAATGAAAATCGATCTTTTTTCATATATCGAAAACTCTTAGAGATTTTTGATTGAAAATGGACATGTGGAACTCTTATGGTAGCAATATCTTAAAAAAAAAATTATAGGTAAATTTGTGCACCCCATTAAAATTTTATGGGGGTTTGGTTACCTTAAACCCCCCCAAACTTTTGAGTACGTTCCAATTAAATTATTATTGTGGCACCATTAGTTAAACACAATATTTTTAAAACTTTTTTGCCTTTTAGTACTTTTTCGTACGTAAATTTAGTATTTTTCCACTTATCCGGCTTTTTACCGGTTATTACTTTAAAAAGAAAAAACCGGTTATAACTGGGACAAAAAAATAACCGGAAAAACCGGTTATTACAAAGGAACAAAACCAGTTTTAGGTTATAACCGGTAAGTTTTTCCTGTCCCTACTTAAGTGCGTTCTGCTAGTACATGAAACTAGCAACCTTATGAAATTGGTAACCGAGAAATATGGTTTACATGATACTTATATGATATTTATAGCGACTCCAAGTCGATGTTAAAAGATTAAATGTGATAGGAGTGCTCAAAGGGTGCTTAGTTTTACGTCCCGCAGAAGCTATACCAGAAAATATACCAATTTTCAGACAAATCGGATATCCAATTTTTTTCTATTCAAAATTGAGTGATTTGAGATGGAATCACCCTACACTTATACATTGTCCTCCCTACAGGTTGTCTTAAACTTAACATACGAAAAATATTTCTTTTCTTCCACCCGATATTCAAAAACGAAGTTTGAGTAAACCTTTGCCCAACTATGTAAATATCAAAGAAAAATATAAAATAATTCAAAAATAACAAGCGGAATCCGTTAATCTATTTCGAAAAAATTAACTATAAAAATGAGCATAATAGTCCAGGGAAATAAGGTTTTTGTCGGGACATTTGAGCAGCCAGGTTGCAAATGGATTTTTTGGGTACAATATACGTAATAAATTATAAATACAAAAATGCCCGTCACAGGTCGGACGAGAAACTTAGTTATTAACAAATAAGGGTCAAAAAGCAGTTTTTTCGTTTAAATCGCTACAGGTAAAAATAGGGCAATTAAATATCTTATTTATAATATTTTTCTTTTTGTAGATGAGCCAAGATTTAAAATGGCACTTTTTGAATTTTGGTCCGATCCTTTTTTGTTTCGGAAAGTGCAAAATAAAACTAAAATTTCAAAAATAAAAAATGTGCTATAACTTTTGAGAAAATGGCCTTAAGACTTTCAGATTGCACAAACAGTTGAGTCAATCATTCCGCATAATGCAAAAAAAATTTTAAGACAATTCGTCAATTATTTTAAATTTGATTTAATTTGTTTATCGCAAAGAGCTTTTTTTTCGCAATGTTATTGTTCAGAAAATAATAATGACATAGCAATTCTGTGAAAACCGCATGCAAGAATAATAGTTATATTTTTAAAGTATTGAAAAAAAAATCAATACAAAGTCGTTTTTATCACTCCGAAAAAAGTTTAGTAAAATAGAGTCATTTTTGGCTTCTAAACAATTTGAATAACTTTGTTAATATTGACTATAGAGCAAATCTACTTTAGGATTTCAAAAGATGGTATTTTTATACGAATTTTCAGAAAAAAAATTTTGGCCCCGGTTAATTAGGTTCAAAGTTAGCCACTTTAATTTTTTAATTCGCAGTTACTTCTATATACATCAAATTATCCTGTAACAGTGTTAGTTACCATACTACTCCGAAACGACTTGGCCGATTTTTATAAAATTTTACACGTTTATCCTGTAGGACGTTAAAGAGGTTTTAATCTGTCTTTTATACCCATAAGTTTTAAGAGGGGTTGCCCCCCTGGCATTTTTTTTTATTTTTTTGGACCAAATTATCTACTTTAATTTTATATGATGTAGAATTAAAAAATACATAAAACTCTTAATTTTCACCCTTCTATCACCAACTCCTATTTGTTAATAGCCATCTATATATTTACATCTATAAAATTCTCATGTCACAGTGTTAGTTTTCATACTCCTCCGAGACCGCTTGACGGATTTTTATGAAATTATATATGTATGTATATTCGGTAGGTCTTAGAGTCGGTCGTAATCTATTTTTCATATTCCTGAGTGATAAGGGGAGTTCACCCTAACATTTTGTAATGTTAGGTGGGGTTGTGTGTTCATAACGTACTCTATAAGACTACGAGTACATACAAATTAAAAAAATTATGATTAAAATCCATCAACAAGTTTCAGCGATATCAATCGCAGCATATGTTTGCAGAATCAATTTTATTTTTTGAGTGCACGTATTTTAAAAATTCCCCTTCACCGACCACGAATTAATTCCGTTCGCACGCTATTTTTAAAGCTTTATTACCCACTCTGTTGACGTTCAAAGTTTACTCAAACTTTTACACATAACCTATATGTCCTCAACTTCAAAATGGCTCCAGTTAGGTTGCTTAATTGTTATAAACAAAGTAGCCGTCAATTAAGTAAAAAAAAGTGGCTAACTTTGACCGTAATTTACCTAGGCGAAAAGTTTTCCTTTGAAAATTTGTATAAATATACCAGTTTTTCAAATTCCATTGTAGTTTTGGCCTACAGTCAATATTAACAAGTTTATTCAAATTGTTTTTAAGCCAAAAATGACTCTATTTTAGTAAAATGTTTTGTGAGTGATAAAAATGACTTTTTAATGATTTTTAAATGCATTGAAAACATGACTATTCTTCTTTCATGATGTTTTCACAGAATTCCTGTATCTTTATTATTTTCTGAACAATAACATTGTGAAAAAAAGCTCTTTGGGATAAACAAATTGAATAAAATTTAAACTAATTGACGTATCGTCTTAAAATTTTTTGTGCATTGTATGAACTATTTGACTCAACTTTTTGTGCAATATGAAAGTCCTAAATTAATTTTCGCAAAAGTTGTAGTAGCATTTTTTTATTTTCGAAATTTTAGTTTTATTTTGAACTATCCGAAGCAACAAATAATCGGACCAAAATTAAAAAACGCTATTTAAACCTTGGCTCATCTTCTAAAAGAAAAGTATTATAAATAAGACATTTAATTACCCTATTTTTACCTGTAGCGATTTAAACGAAAAAACTCTCATTTTTGACTCCTATTTGTTAATAACTAAATTTCTCGTCCAAACTGTGACGGGCATTTTTGTATTTATAATGTATTAGGTATATAGTTCCCAAAAAAACCATTTGAAACCTGGCTGCTCAAGTGTCCCGAACATGGTATATTTTTGCCTTATTTCCCTGGTGTATAATTTTAAGTGATGTATAACATTTGAAACTATGTGTATTATCAACGGAAATAGCTCTATTGTTTTGCTAAAATGATTTTTAATTATAATCAAATAAAGAACTTTAAGCATTGCATACCTGCCATTTCAAAACATATCTAGGGAGATAATAGTAAAAGCTTTTAGGGCTAATCCAGATATGTGATGCCTTTTTGACGAGTATACAGTATGTTAGCACTAGTCAAAGCATTCATTTAGATTATACGTTTTCGTTTGATTCGTATTAACACGTCGACGTATGTATTTACCAGCAAAAATTTCAATGCTTGTAAATAGTTTAGGTTACGAAATTCCACATTTTCAAAATTACATTAAAGTAGCTAAAGCTTAAAAGAATTGACTGTTTTCAAAATAGTGTATTGAACGAACACAGTTTTAAATATTTTAATTTTACGTTGTCCACTGAACCGAAACGTTTTCTATTTCTGTGAATTCCTCGTTAGCACTAAAATTTACATCATTGCTCTTTTTACTGTTTGCTTCCACGTTATAGAGAGATTATTCAATTAACAGAGTGATATGTACGGGCCTTTGTCCAATTTTATTTTACGTTCGAGCTTTAATTCCAATAAGTCGGTGATTTTACCTTTCTATGACACATTTGATTTTAACTAGTTTAAGGGAATTTTCGATATCAAACAGTAGCAATTCTATTAATTTAAATTCATTGGAATTATAAGAGATGAATTGTGATTTTGGATGGTTTGATATTGTCGTATATAATATCACAAGAGAGAAAATTTTGCCGGCAATATTTTCGACTGCTATGAAAGTTTGTTGCCTGGCAATTTTCGCGAATTAAATTTTGACTTAAATGACTTGATTTTGTCAAAATTTCATAAGCGAAAATTACCAAAAGGCAACGAACTTAAATGAAACCAGGAGAAAATTTTGCCGGTAAATAATTTTCTCTCGAATGATATTCGACAAGACTATTTCACGAGACAATTGAGGCGTTCTGAGACCCCCAGTAGTCCTTTTTTTCCGAAAATGAACTTATGCGATCTATGGATTGAAGGACTAATTACCTACGTTCCTTGCGTAAGAAACTTCCATTAAAGTTACAGTAGTCCAAAATATAAGCGACAAAAGTATAGGCGATTCCGCATAAACCCCATATGCCAAGCGCAATTCCCTGTGTTAATGACTATTGGTGTTTTTGCGGGAAACTTTATCGCTTGGCTGTCAGTAGGTTTTTATAGGTTAAAGTTCCTTCGAATAGTTGTGTTGTGTGATTTTATAAGTAAACACCATTTTTCGTTCATTTTTTATTTTGGTTTATTACTATAAATATCGTTTTTCCTATAAATTAATGAAAAATTCCTGCAAAAACCCCATATGTCAAATGAATAAATGTCCTTCATAAATAAACAAAAGGAAAAAATAATGTTATTTATATTGTAAACTGTGTGTAATCATCAAAATAATAAATCACTAATTTGAGAATTTCCGTAAACTTAATAGGGTTCAATTAAATAACTTTTTTTTTAATATCTCCGATGTTGTAAAAAGAGACATATGGGGTTTTTGCAAAGAACGCCTCAATTAATGCACCATATCAACGAAATATAATCTTTATTTCTTTATTCATTTATTTATCTTTATTTATTATCTGTCATAATTTTGTCGTTGGGAAATCACGTCGCTAAGGAGTTTTGTCAGTAGGAAACGATGCGTTGCTATGACGTTTTATCAGTTAAAAACAGTCTAGTGAAATAGTCACAGTAATAAAAAAAGCGTAAAACGGCGTCAGTCACATATTGGTATTCGTGTGGCAGATTCGTGCAAATATTATAAGAACTGTGCATTTAATGATAGAAGAATATATATTTGGGCTACATATCGCACTAATAATACAATAGTGTCGTTACTCAAAAAAGATGATTTTTCAGCATCAACGAAAAACTCATTACTCATTTCCTATTGCAGGTAAACAAAAAATTAATAAATAATGTGTTTCGAATTAATATTAAAGGAAGTTTCTTTGTACTCTTAGTGAAATAAAAATACTGTCAGTGAAGTTATTTAAGAATTTTGAGTTAAAACGATATTGTTCCAAGCAAAATGATCAAAATTAAATATTATTTTTAGTTATGACATTATTTATGAAATATTTTGTGTTACTACAACTTGATTTAATAATTTTTTTCTGCGGATTACGTCAGTTTTTGGGAAATTTTGCGGATTCTTTGTCGCTCATTGTAAAATTAAAACAGTTAATTCTACTTTTATAAAAAAAATAATGAAACTTGGCCTCTTGGTACTGGCAGTACAGCATGCAAGTCATATACGGCGAATGTTGTTGAATCTATGATAGCATTTTTGTCTTTTTCTTTCTCCTTTCTGGACAGTTCTTTTTCTTTCAAGAGGTTTTCGTACGTCACAACAATACTGTTTTTCCATCCTCATCAGCATTTTTGAAATTTTCACAAAGATCACATTGACATTTTATGGTGTATGGAAGGAGATGTTAAAATCTTTAATAAAAATGCGGTTAAAAGTAGTTGCAGACTCAAATGATTTGAAGTTTTCTTCTGTAGGTACATTTATCTTTGTAGTCTCGATATAAATGAGCTAAAGACTTGTCACACTGGATATATTCCCGTGACGTCTGAGCTCTAAGGTAATGTAATTCGACGCGTGGTATAGCGTTTATAAAATATTTGACACCTTCATAGATCTCCGATTCCACAGTATGTTGTTTGCCATGTTTTCTGTGTTTTCCAAGAGCTACTGGTAGAAGGGCAACCCGATGAAGAGTTTCTTGAAGAAGAGCTTCTTGAGGAAGAGCTACTTGATGGTTTTACTGTTCGACATCGAAACAAACTATAGGTTTTCCTTTGCACAACAGAAACGAAATGCGGATCCCGGTCGGAATCATCGAATCAAAGTCGCTCTGGTCTGAGCGCACCGGTGAAATGTGATATTGCCTTTGGTTGGATTCTGTAATAGTTTTAACATTAACGACCTAACTGAAGGTCACTGTTTACGTTAATTTCTTGAAGTACTTTGATGACTCGTAAATGGTGAAGGTATAGGTGCCGGTTGTACTTTCGTAACGTCACTGTTCGCTGTCTGAGCACCAGGTTCATTATTTGTACTCACCAGTGGGAATAACGATGGTGAGGAGTTTTCCCGCTCGCCATCCTCAACATTAGTTGCCATAGCAACAAGTAATCGCCCACGATCACTTGTTGCTATGAATCGCCCCCTTAAAAATGAATGAAGTAATTATTAACATAGGTAATTGACGAAATGAACAATAATGTCACGAAGAGTGTGGTAACTCTAAATTTATAAAATAGTTAGTATTTAGTAAGTTTTTTTAATAACACTGCTGCACATTTTAAATGAATTATTCCTATACGGTGATTGAAAAATAGATAATGATTAAAAAATATTTTACAAACAACAAAAAAACGGTTTTAAGTTATGACTCAACAATAGTGTATCATGTCAAAAATAATGAACTAAACCAATAATAGTGTCGTTAGTAAAAATATTATTTTAAAACGTGCTTGTGTAAATCAGTAATAGTGTAATAAGTAGAAAAACAAAAATGTTATGGTTAGATTCAAATCAACAAGAATGCAATAATTCAAAATATAGATATGCAGATTAC
This sequence comes from Diabrotica virgifera virgifera, assembly GCF_917563875.1. Taxonomy (NCBI): domain Eukaryota; kingdom Metazoa; phylum Arthropoda; class Insecta; order Coleoptera; family Chrysomelidae; genus Diabrotica; species Diabrotica virgifera. The sequence continues at coordinate 71,735,786 of NC_065447.1, read as the reverse complement.
ATACCTGATTCAGCAATAACGGAGAAACTCAAAATGATAAGCAAAGCAACACGTACGTTCCCGATCACTGTTGGCCGCAACTAAAAATGGCGCAATATTGTGAGGGTGATAACGACAGTCGGTCAGTCATGAATAACGTCTTATGACGCCGTCTCTTATTCACATTTTGCACTATTAAAACGACGGTTTTCTTGACTTGTAGGGAATTGAATTTTACGTCTGAATATAGTATTATGTCAAACTCGAAACATTTTGAGTTACGACCCTATTGTATTATTAGTGCGATATACTATGGTAGGGGAGCCCAAGCGGGGATTTTTGCAGTTACTCGAGCGCGTCAGATTATCATAAGTGGAGAAACCTGGTACCCTGCAGATGTACCTCTACCATATATTGGCTCTTATCACAGGGTAGTTCGTTAAGGAGGGACCGAAAAAAAAAACTCGAAATTGTCAAATTAAGATAAGGTAAGTTAACCTTCCGATGACCAACCTTTTTTGAAGTTATACTTCTTTACGCGCGATATGAGGGTGACTTTTTATATGTTAAAACCTACGATCCGGGCGCATGCGCATTATAACTTTGTTCTTATTGGATGTTCAAATGACATGTCAAAAATTATCCAATATGGCAGCTGTAGCGCAGCTGTGGTTTGGACGGTTGACGGTTTGGTTATGTATGGTTGTTGCGTTTTAAAATTTGTGGGAAGAGAAACAACAAAGGTTAGTTAATAGTTAGTTTTACTGCATTTTTAAATAGTTTTCATATTATATTTTTGAAGTTATATTTCAAAATGTTTTAATTTATGTATGTATCAGTCTAGAAAAGGTGTGGAAAGAATATATTAGTGTTTCTAAATATATTTTTCTACAAACGTGTTAAAACTGCAATTTTTAAGACTCCATTGGAGCGTTAAAAATGCTACTTTATGGCGCTAGTGCTTTAAAATTTTTAAGGCACTGCAGTTAAAAGTGAATTGTCAAATTGTGAAACGTCAAAATATTTATATTTTATTTATTAACATTAATATTAATAATAAAACTTGCGCAATTTGAAAAAGGTGGTTTAAAATGTTTTTTATTATAATTTTGTGTTTTTGGATTTGTCTTCCTTGGGCGTAAAATAATAAAACATCTATTTTTATATTTCACTTGTCACCGTGATGTATAAATATTATATATATATAATTAACATGCGTTTTGATGGCCTTGTTGGTAGAGCATTGGACCAGAGATCAAAAAATCGCGAGATTGCGGGTTCAAATCCCGGACGATTCATACTTTTTCTTTTTTTTTTTAAACATTTGGCATTGTTAAGTTTTGGTTCATTTTTGGTAATTATTGTTAATTTTTTATATTGTAACTGTTAAGTAGGTATATTTATTTCGTTGAAATTATATTATAATAGAAGTATAACTTCTTACGTGCGTACAAAGTACACACACATTCTTTTTGTTACACGGATGACCAAGGGGGGGGGGGAGGAAATGACCCCAGGTCAAAAAAATTAACAAAAAAATTAAATTTTTTTTTTATTTTTTTTATTTTTTTTTTGGCATGGACTTTTGTCATTCAGCCAGTCACAACATGAGTATTAGTGTCATGTGTAGTGTGTATGTTGAGTAAGTGTCTTGTTACCTTGCAAAGTCGACGTCATTAGCCTAAAACTACTTGGAATTACACATAATAGACGGTATTTTACTAAACATCAACTTCAGAATATATTTTTTATTCGTAAAATATAGGGAATTTTTTTTATTTCAAAATATGAGGATATCTAGAATGATATTAAAGTCAAATAAAAAAATAATGAGTTAAAAATTGAAAATACTTTTGAATTTATTAAAGAAAAACCTAAGCTGGGGTCACAATTTCCCCCGCTTGGTCATCCGAAGGTTAAGTACATGCAAAAGAGTATATATTTCAAAAATCTGACGATTTTAGCCGGGCGTAAGGAAATGTGTGAGTCCCAAAATTTCACAACAAAAAAGCGAATATTTCGCGAAATGAATGACAGATCGAAAAACTAAAAAATATCTGATCAAAATTTTTTTAAAATCTTTCAAACGACACCAAAAACGACTTCCCACGGAGAGGGGTTGGGGTAAATTTAATATTTTAAACACGAATTCCGCGATATTTCGCGAAATGAACATCAGATCGAAAAACTGTAAAATACACTTATTCAATATTTTTGAAAAATTTATCGAATGGCACCAAACGCGACCCCCATGGAGGTGGGGTGGGAGGTTACTTTAAAATATTAAATAGGAGAACCCATTTTTTATTACGAATTTGGATTCCTTACGTAAAAATAGGTAACTTTTATTCGAAACATTTTTTCGAATTATGGATTGATATATGGCGATATAATCGGAAAAACGATTGTTGGAAATGGAAAATTAAATTAAAAAATGGCAAGCGCCCACTAAAATAAAAAACTTTACTTAACTTTTTTTGGTTTTAGGACCTACTCTTCACAACCCAATAGGTCCCCGTAACGCTCGAGTGACTGCACATTTAGCATACTTTGCTTCCCTACCACTACACATATAAAAGTTCAAAACTAGATATTATGGGGCCATCTTAGATTTTACCTTTTACAAAAATGGCAGGCATTCTAAAATGGCGACGATACATAATGCGACTAATAGCACGATAACTTTTGAACGAAAAGTCCGACTTCAACCAAATTTGGTATATGGGTTGTTTTTTAGTGTATAAGATCGAGCTCTTGAACTAGAAGAATCGGTTTACCAGAAGTTGTGTTTTTCCTGATTTTTTATGTAAAAATATATATTGTTTTGTTTTCATTTCTTTTACCCTGTATATATTAATTTTTCAAAAAGGTGATACCGTCGTCGAAAAGAGCGTTAGTTGCGTTAATTACCATTTAATAAATGCAAGACGTATCTTCACATGTACCTATGTGTGGAAAATTCGTGCAAATATTATATGAATTATTGTGCATTTAACGGTAGAAGCATATAATTTGGACCACATATACTACCCACACAAACGTTTAAATTCAGATAAGAGGCCATCTCAGACTTTGTCGTTTACAAAAATGGCGGGCATTCAAAATAGCGACTATACATAATGTGACTAATAGCACGATAAGTTTTGAACGAAAAGTTCGATTTAAACCAAATTTGGAATATAGGTTCTCTTTTTGATGAATAAGATCAATGTCTTGAACCGGAAGAATTGGTTTACCAGAAGTTGTGTTTTTCCTGATTTTTTATGTAAAAGTATGTTGTTTTTAAATACTTTCACCCTGTATATATTAATTTTTCAAAAAGGTAATACCGGCGTTAAACATAGCGTAAAAATATTTTTTAGGAAATATTTTGAACTCTTTAGTTATGTTAATTACCAATTAATAAATGCATAACTTATCTTCGCATGTACCTCTGAACCTATGTATGTGCGGCATATTCGTGCAAATAATACAAGAATTATTGTGCATTTAATGGTAGAAGCATATAATTTGGACCACACACACTTTACATACAAAGATTCAAATTTGGATATGCCATCTCGGGTTTTGTCTTTTACAAAAATGGCGGGCATTCAAAATGAATCTGCCGCACATAGGTACATGTGAAGATACGTTATGCATTTATTAAATGGTAACTAACATAACTAAAAAGTTAAAAATATTTCCTAAAAAAAGTTTTTACACTCTTTTTAATAGCGGTATTATCTTTTTGAAAAATTAGTATATACAGGGTGAAAGAATTAAAAAAAAAAACAACATATTTTTACATAAAAACCAGGAAAAACACATCTTTTTGTAAACCGATCCTTCTGGTTCAAGACCTGTCTCTTATACTAAAAAAAAGAACATATATACCAAATTTGGTTGAAATCGGACATATCCTTCAAAAGTTATCGTTCTATTAGTCACATATGTATAGTCGTCATTTTAAATTTCCGCCATGTTTGTAAAAGGAAAAATCTGAGATATCCTCATATCTAAATTTGAACCTTTACATGTGTAGTATTTAATGTGGTCTAAATTATATGCTTCTATCATTAAATGCACAATTGTTTCACATATCGGCTGCACTATATACAGACACAGGAGAATTTTTATAAAATTCTCCTGTCACAGTGGCAGATGCCAAACTCCTTCTCTAAGTCTTAAAGTGGGAAACGGTCAATGTTTCTATCGATCATATCCTTACCTCTACTAGTTTTATCTCTTTTTTTCATAACGTATTATGTTTCCTGTCTTTTGCGTTATTTTGCCGGGACCGATTCAGAACCGGTGTATATCAGTTCTGACTACCCATAAGCCAACTGTACGCTGTGAGCTCGTACGTAGAGGGGATGTTTATAAATTCGCGAGCGCCAGTAGTGGCAAGTCTGTAAACGATTACCGGAAATTTGACATACATATCAAAGTGATTAATTTAAAATTAAAATTAAAAATATTAATTATAAAAAATATTAGTTGGTTAAAGCTGTGGTATATTTACGTTTTTTTATTGTTCCGTAATATGTGATTATAAATTAATCTATATTAATCTTAGCGCCATCTACACGATAATTGTGAAAGTATCGGAAGTAAGATATTAATATTTCATCAATAGAACGTCAAAATGATTAGCAAAACCTTAAAAAAATCTATTACAATAATTTAATTACTTTTTATCGCTTAATATTTACAACGCAAAAAAGTAATTAAATTGTAATCGATTTTTTAAGATTTTGCTAATCATTTTGATGTTCTATTGATAAAATATGAATTTCTTACTTCGGATACTTTCACAATTATCGTGTAGATGGCGCTAAGATTAATAGATTAATTTATAATTATATATTATGGAACATTAAAAAAATTTAAATTCAGTATTTAAAACGTAAGTATATTTAAGGTAAAAATATATACCACAGCTTTGACCAACTAATATTTTTTATAATTAATGTTTTTAATTTTAATTTTAAATTAATCACTTTGACATTTATGTCAAATTTCCGGTAAACGTTTACAGACTTGCCACTACTGGCGCTCGCGAATTTGTAAATATCCCCTCTACGTACGACCTCATAGCGTATAAGACTGAGTAGGTAAAACACGGCATATTTTTTGGGGGTATGTATCTTATGTTCAAAGAGAGACAGGAAAACAACAAACATACCAAATCAATAGCGCTTGAGTGAAGCTTTCAAATGGTGCCTAAGTGGTCACGATCGGACATACACACGGCGCGGTATAGCTGAAAAACTGAAAAATTAAACTTTGCAAATTTTGGTTTGACAATTACTCAAAATTTCAACCTACGAATTGCGCCAATAACTAAGCGTTTAGGAGGAGTTTATACGTGTCTAACGCTGTATACCTCATATCTGGGAAAATTCTAATTTTTAAGTTATAGGCCTCATAAATATGACCAAATCCAGTTCTTATACGAAAAAAGTGTTTTTAAGCTCACTAAAGCCTATAATACCTTCAGTTATCATATTTTACCTTAGATGCATCAGACACTACTTGTCAATACCTTTCACATTCATGTTTCGTGATCAAAAATTGCAGGAGCATTTGCGAATGGAGGATTAAAACTATTGATATCCTTTGCTGATCTAGATGCAATTGCTCGTTCTACAGGAATTTTGAGAGAGGTGTTTTCACAACTGGAAGAGGAAACAAGTAGTATGTGTCTTCGAATAAATGAAGAGAGGGAGAAATACATGCTAGTAACCAAAAATCCAAAACCCAGATTTAGGCAGAACATAACTACTATTAATGACCACAACTTGGTAGTAGTAAAATAGTATTTATATATGGAGCCGGTAATTACAGATGACAATCACACAGAAAAAGAGGTCTCAGCAAGGATAGTTGTGTGGAATAGACAAATATGCTCCCTATCATCCTTATTAAGATCTAAGCTGCTAAAACGACAAGCTAAATTAAAGCTATACTTGCCAATTATTCCAGTTGTTGGAAGTGAAACATAGATTCTACATCAGCGGGAAATAAATAAGCTACTGATATTTGAAAGGAAGGTTCTCAGAATAATATTTGACCCTCAAAGAAATAAATTGAAAGGAGAGCGAAAAAGGCATCGCAATGCTAAATTGGTGACTCTCTACCATGCAGGTTTTATATGTGTTACGATATTTTGCTATGTTTAGATACTGAAAACATTATCAGATATAAAATCTAACCGGATGAGATGGGTAGGTCATGTAATAAGATCATAGGAAAAAAGAGTGTTAAAGATGGTGGTTTTTGAGAGAACAGCTGGTAGATCAGTAGACAGTCCCAGAAAAATTTGAAAAGATAATTTTGTCTAGGATTGGAGTATAGCAATGGAAAATATAGGCACAAGTTCATATATAGAGGGCTACAACAGTGGATGCAGTGAAGACTCCAAGATATAAAGCCAATCAAGAAGAAGATGACAAATTTCATAGCTTGTTGCTTTTATTTTCCAGGCTAAGTCCATACAAAGTACAATAATGTTACCCGTGTTGAGCTGGCCCCCCCCCACTTGCAAAAATTAAAAAACAAAGAGCCCTGATTTATGAGCTATTTATGAGCTCTCATATTCCGCAAACTAAAAATTTTGAGCTCGTTCCACTGAGCAGGACTTTAATACCCTAGTGGGGGGGGGGCTGAGTCAGCCCCCCCCACTACTTAAAAATAGGAATATTGAATCGGTTTTTGCGGCAGAATTACGAGCTATTTATGAGCTCTTGAAATTATATACTTTCGATTTTTGAGCTCATCCCCTTCACCCCCAAACAACCCTTTAATTGATTTAACTTAAGAGAAAGATGCTGAGAAAACTTAAAATATATCGTATTGCGGATATAATTCATATAGCTTATATACTCTAAGAATAAACTAATAAATCAAGAGCATTTCGATTATTGAGCTACAACCCCTTCGCAAGAAAACCACCCTATCTTCCCGGCTTAAGAGAAAGTTGTACTTAAAATGCATTAAACTAATTATTTGGCGACTACATATCATTTAATAATTTATAACCTTCCAAATTACGCGCATTTAGATCAGTAAATTGCAATTTATTTTGTATAGTGCAGTCACTGAAGGTAAAAATCAACGATTACCTTCAATTTCGGTGAACCTTCATCGATTTTCACGAAAATTGGTCAGTAGTTAGAGGATACGTCAAGAAACAAAGGTGACATGGTACCACCTTGCGCCTTTACCCTGAGGGTGGATACCGCCCCTTCTCGGGGGTGAAAATTATTTTATAAAAAATAAATGCACAAATCAATAAAAGAACAAATTAAAAGCAAAATTCATTATATAAAGTTAATAAAATAAGTCAATACTTTTTAAGTTATTAAAGATCAAAGATTTTAATTATTTGTGAAAAAAATGCATGTTTTGGAGAGGTTTTTTGTAAATCACTGAAAAACTTTAAGTTTTTACAAAAAAGTTAATAGTAGTTTAATTCGTATAGCTTATATTCTAAGAATAAACTCTTAAATCACGCGTCTTTCGATTATAGAGCTACAACCCCTTCGCAAGAAAACGACCCCATATTCCCGGCTTAAGAGAGAGTTGTTCTTAAAATAATTTAAATTAATTATTTGGCGACTACATATCGTTTAATAATTTATGAGCTTGCAAAATATACGCATCTCAATTATTGAATTGCCATTTTCTTTCTATAGTGCAGTCACTGAAGGTAAAAATCAACTATTACCTTCGATTTCGGTAAATCGCCATTTATTTTCACGAATTGACAATAACAACTTGGGGTTTTAGCCTGGGGTATATGTCACCCCTTCTCGGGAGTGAAAATTACTTTATTAAAGATAACCCCACAAATCGAGAGAGGGACAAATTGTAAGCAAAATTTGTTATATAGTGTGATTAAAATAAATCAATACTTTTTGAGTTATTAAAGATCAAATATTTTAATTTTTGGAAAGAAAATGCATGCTTTAGAGCGATTTTTCATAAATGACTCAAAAACTGTAAGTTTTTACAAAAAAGTTTTCATCACTAAAATTGAAGCTAATAAAAAATATAATAAATTGCTTACTTGAAAAACCCTTTAATGTTAATTTAAAGTAAGTTATTGGTAATTAAATGTATATTTTTTCCGCGACTGTTCAAATCTAAGGGTTCAAGCTTAAATAACGGGAAAGAGATGCATTTTATAACACTTAGGTACTAAATACTTGTCAAAGTACTTAGAAATACCTATGAAAAATAAGATCCAGAAAAAGTTGATAGTATCAAAATCCGCTCACCAATTTTCGTGAAAATGAATGGAAATTTACCGAAATCGAAGGTCATAGTTGATTTTTACCTTCAGTGACTGCACTATAGAAAGAAAATGGCAATTCAATAATTGAGATGCGTATATTTTGCGAGCTCATAAATTATTAAACAATATATAGTCGACAAATAATTAATTTAAATTATTTTAAGTACAACCCTCTCTTAAGCCGGGAATATGGGATGGTTTTCTTGCGAAGGGGTTATAGTTCAATAATCGAAAGGCGCGTGATTTTAGAGTTTATTTTTAGAATATAAGCTATACGAATTAAACTACTATTTACTTTTTTGTAAAAACTTGCAGTTTTTTAGTGATTTACAAAAAACCTCTTCAAAACATGCATTTTTTTCACAAATAATTAAAATCTTTGATCTTTAATAACTTAAAAAGTATTTACTTATTTTATTAACTTTATATAATAAATTTTGCTTTTAATTTGTTCTTTTATTGATTTGTGCAGTTATTTTTTATAAAATAATTTTCACCCCCGAGAAGGGGCGGTATCCACCCTCAGGGTAAAGGCGCAAGGTGGTACCATGTCACCTTTGTTTCTTGACGTATCCTCTAACCACTGACCAATTTTCGTGAAAATCGATGAAGGTTCACCGAAATGAAGGTAATCGTTTATTTTTACCTTCAGTGACTGCACTATACAAAATAAATTGCAATTTACTGATCTAAATGCGCGTAATTTGGAAGCTTATAAATTATTAAATGATATGTAGTCGCCAAATAATTAGTTTAACGCATTTTAAGTACAACTTTCTCTTAAGCCGGGAAGATAGGGTGGTTTTCTGGCGAAGGGGTTGTAGCTCAATAATCGAAATGCTCTTGATTTAATAGTTTATTCTTAGAGTATATAAGCTATAGGAATTATATTTGCAATACGATATATTTTAAGTTTTCTCAGCATCTTTCTCTTAAGTTAAATCAATTAAAGGGTTGTTTGGGGGTGAAGGGGATGAGCTCAAAAATCGAAAGTATATAATTTCAAGAGCTCATAAATAGCTCGTAATTCTGCCGCAAAAACCGATTCAATATTCCTATTTTTAAGTAGTGGGGGGGGCTGACTCAGCCCCCCCCACTAGGGTATTAAATTCCTGCTCAGTGGAACGAGCTCAAAATTTTTAGTTTGCGGAATATGAGAGCTCATAAATAGCTCATAAATCAGGGCTATTTGTTTTTTAATTTTTGCAAGTGGGGGGGGGGGCAGCTCAACACGGGTAATAATGTTTTAGTAAGAAGATAATTATTTGAGGTCACTTTATTTATAAATTAATTTAACTTTTGATTATTATTTTAGCGATTTCATTTTTTTCACAGAAAATATTCATGTTTCATTCTATTTTACCTACTTACGTTGAAGAGATATCATTATTATTTATCTTAACAGCAGTAAGGATGACGGATCTAAAAGAAAAATTAGAAAATTAATTTACCGTCGCTGTCTAAATCATTTTATCTCGCTAAAAAGAAAAATGAGGTGCCATAACACTGAATTATGAGGACCTATTATTTCGTTTTAACAAAGAGCGGTACATCCTTCAAAATTACTTAATACAACGTAATGTAATCAAATGGTGAGGTAAGGAAATTTAAACTGAAGTAGCTTTATAACATAAATTTTTGCAGATTTATTGCTGTTTGTTTTAATGCTGTGAATTTCAATAAGATTTTATTCGAAGAATAAGCAAAAGTTGAAAGTAGTAAATGATTACTAAAGTATGAACTTCTCAGTTCCTAAAATTATTAGATGAAAATATTTCTAGGAGTTACAAGACTAAATAAAAATATTTATCAATGTATTATAACAATGATCATTAATTATGTAGCGCTATAACAAAAGTTATGGTCCAAGAGCTGTGAGACATTTTTGAGTAGGTATTTTAGGCAACCTGAAAATTTTTCAGGTGACTCTTCCGTGATAGCCTAATGCAAAAATGCCGGTCTGGCTGGAGGGCAGCGGTTATTTTCCCCAAAAATCCCCCCCCCAAAATTAAACAAAAGGGTAAAAATTGTTATTACAAAAAATATCATTGACGTGACTTTAAAGTTAATTTAAATATTCAAATATAAAGAAAATAAACAGGCCAGGCGATTTGAGGGCGATCTTAACTCTGCAAGATACTTGCATGGGCGCCCCAGGATTATTTTCAGGGGATGCATCTGAACTTCAAAAGATTTCATCTGAATCTGTACGTACTATTAACGAGTATAAAATACACAACTATACATGCATAACTATGTACATTGCTTCCGGACAGGGAGGTGCAATTGTTATTTTGACAGGGTATTTTTTAATATTAAAAATAAACATTCTAAAAAGAGAGTTTTTTGGTGAAATTTTCCAACTGCCAGGTGATCAAACAAATTACGAGTGCATATAAATGAAAAGCGCTATAGGTAAGCAGCAGTGTAAGAAAGAGCGTATACCGATAGCTCCTTGCGTCCTCTGTTGTAGCTGAGCGAGGTCCTTCGCTCGAGAAAAATCACGTGACCTGGCGATATCCATGTTGTTGTTTCTCGAAACGTGAGAGTATTTATTATAATATATTATAGTTTTTTAAGTAACTTTTTCCTAATTAAAGAAAAATAATACGTACTATTCAATAGATTTTGCAAATATGATAGAAAAAGAAAAATTTATTATTATAAATATATAGGTAGAAAAGTATAAAACTATAAACTAAATTAATTCTGTGTCCGAATCTTGTACTTATTCTTCAAACTCCTCAGCTGTGCTTAAATATTCATTCTCTTCTTCCTCGTCAGACTCCCCTCGAGACTCAGATTCCTCTTCTACATGATCTGTAAATAGTTGTAATATGTATTTAGAATTAATTAAAAATTAATTAGTGATTAACTAGTTGAGTTTCTACGTATCCTCCGTCCTTTTATACGGAGTCGAAGCCTGGACAATCACGGACGCATCTGAAGGAAGACTTGCCGTTGTTGAGATGTGGAGTTATCGAATAGTGTTAAATATATCATCGACACACGTAACAAACACGGAAACATTAATAAAGATGAAAAAGGCAAAAGAAATACTCAACACAATGAAGGAAAGAAACATGAGCTACTTTGGTCATACCTACACTAAGAAATAAAAAACGTGATGTGATTGGTTATATAAGGAAAAGTATTAAGCATTGGTAATTTTTCATTAATTCTAAATATGTACATATTACAAATATTTACAGATCAGGTAGAAGAATCTGAGTCTCGAGGGGAGTCTGACGAAGGAGAAGAGAATGAAGATTTATTTTAGCTCATTTTTCTTTTCTTCATAGTGTTGAGTATTTCTTTTGCCTATTTCATCTTTCTTAATGTTTCCGTGTTTGTTAAGTGTTGTGTCCATGATATTTTTTACATTATTCGATAACACAACATCTCAACAATGGTAAGTCTTTCTTCAGATGCGCCCGTGATTGTCCAGGCTTCGACTCCGTATAAAAGGATAGAGAATACGTAGCAACTCAATTAATTAATCACTGATTAATTTTTAATTAATTCTAAATACATATTACAACTATTTACAGATCATGTAGAAGAGGAATCTGAGTCTCGAGGGGAGTCTGACGAAGAAGAACATAATGAACATTTAACCTCAGATGAGGAGTTTGAAGAAGAAGTACAAGATTCGGACAGCAAATAGCTATCGGCATACGCTCTTTCTCACACTGCTGCTTACTTATAGCGGTTTTCATTTATATGCACGCGTAATTTGTTTGATCACATGGCAATTGGAAAATTTCACCAAAAAAAACCTGTCTTTTGTAGAATATTTATTTTTAAAATTAAGAAATACCCTGTCAAAATAACAATTGCACCACCCTGTGTGGAAGGAATGTACATAGCTATGCATGTATAGTTGTATATTTTATACTCGTTAATAGTATGTACAGATTCAGATGAAATCTTATGAAGTTCAGATGCACCCCCTAAAAATAATCCTGGAGCGCCCATGCAAGTATCTTGCAGAGTTAAAATCGCCCTTAAATCGCCTGGCCTGTTTATTTTCTTTATATTTGAATATTTAAATTTACTTTCAAGTCATATCAATGATATTTTTTGTAATAACAATTTTTATCCTTTTTTACCTTTGGGGGGGATTTTTGGGGAAAACAACCGCTACACTCCAGCCAGACCGGCATTTTTGTATTAGGCTATCATAGAAGAGTCACCTGAAAAATTTTCAGGTTGCCTAAAATACCTACTCAAAAATGTCTCACAGCTCTTATACTATTATGTTATGTCAATCTTGCCAACTTCAGTAGTTGTAGGGGATCATTGGATGCTAAATTTGCAGTTACTATAGGGTCATGGGGACCTATTGGGTTGTGAAGATTATGCCCTCCAACCAAAAAAAGTTAAGTAAAGTTTTTCATTTGAGTGGGGATTTTCCATTTTTTAATTTGATTTTCCAATTCAAAAAATTTTTCCGATTATAGCGCTATCTAGTCATAATTCGAAAAAATGTTTTCAATATACGTATTATTTTTAAGTAAGGAATCCAAATCTGCAATAAAAAATGGGGATTCCTATTTAAAATTCATTAATATAATATTCATATCATATTGCATCTTGAAAACCATATGCCAATATCTGCATTTTTTTCATGAAATGACTTTTGAATGCAGTCTAATAGAAAAAAAAATCTATTTTTTACTGCTGTATAGCAGCATCTGCAACGAAATTTAATTTCGGCACTAGAAAGATACGTCCCTATGGCTTTTGTAAAAAATCGATTCTTCTTTTTTACCATCAAGCATTATCTGCAGATGTTGCTCAATGGTTCTAAAATAGGAACAAAAACTCAGATCTATATAGCAATATGTGCAAAATGTGACCAACGCTCGTAAAATAAAAGCAAGATATACTTACTGAAGAAAAATGCTTTGAATGCAAAAAAAAACATAGAATGTGTAAGCACAATTTAATTGCAACACTGGAAATAAGCGACAAAACTATAACAAATTAATATACAACGTCGTACTGTAGATGGGTTTATCCCAAAAGAAAAGCTAGGAACTCATAAGAATCGAAAAAGAATCAAAGAATTCGTAAAACAATACATAATGATTTACATCGAGTCCATTCTTTGACTGGAATCCCACTACCTAAGCAAACAAACTACCAGATAATTCATGAGCGGTGACAAAACTCTTGCTGATATTGATTGCGATTATATAAAATTTTACAAATAAAAAGGTTCGGTGTTCGGAAGTTACGCTACGTTGACGACCATATTTCTATTGTCATCTTTATGCTATTATGTTGATTAGAGAGAAAGAAAATGACTTAAAATCTGCAAAATCCAACACTCGAATGACTGTTTGTTTTGACTTACAGTCATTACTACCGACGCCTTCAGGCGAAGTCTTCTTATTTTATTACAAAAGGAGATTATCAACATTTAATTTCACAATGTTTTACCTGACCACAAATGCAGGAGACTGCTCTCTTTGGTTCGAGCGAATTGCTAATTGTGATTCAAATGAAATAGCGTCGTGCCTGTTACAGATTCTGAGGAACCATGCCAAGGGAAAAGAAAAAATATTATAGTCAGATAACTGCAGTGGGCAAAAATAAGTAACATTGTCTGTCTTTATCAATATGCACTACAGAAATTTAACATATCTAAAATTACCCACATTTTTTTTATAACGGGTCGCTCCCCAAATGAGGTAGATAACGTTCATTTTTTTGAGAAACAAAAAATGTCAATATCGGATACAAGGTGAGTCATGAGGAACTGTACATACTCCTACCTCGTATAGAGGCCTCTGTGGGGAATAACAAATGACCATTAAAAAGTGTCTGCTCCCATTGTTTAATATAATATACAGGGCGAGTTTTGCAGTTTGACAGAAATTTATATTCGTCATAATTTTTGAACGGTCAGATCGATGTGTCTCTTATTTTGGTCAATCGTTGCACTATTACCACCTAATCAACTGATTTATTCAAACTAGAAAAATATCAGGTGCGGCTTTAAAAAATTAGTTCGTTTGGGTCTTAGAAAAAATTTCACCCTGTATACGCTTTTTGAAAACTCCAATATTAATTTTACAAATTAGACAAATAGGCAATTAAAATGACATATTTATTTTTTTTCCCACACGATTACTTAATTTTTTATAAAAAAATCAAATTTTACTATGAATTAAAAATTTCGTAAAGTGAACCATAGATTTAAAAAAAATTAACTTTTATTACAAAAATTAATTTTTTTAAACAAATATTTGATTTATGTTACCACCCAATCAACTGATTTATTGAAACTAGAAAAAAATCAGGTCCGGCTTTAAAAAATTAGTTCGTTTGGGTCTTAGAAAAAATTTCAACCTATATACGCTTTTTGAAAACTCTAATATGAATTTTACAAATTAGAAAAATAGGCAATAAAAATGGCATATTTATTTTTTTCCCACACGATTACTTAATTTTTTACTAAAAAATCAAATTTATCATAATCGCAATTTTACTATAAAAATAAAAAAAATAAACGTTTTTCTTAAAATTAAAAGTTTCACCATTTTTTTTTTCTATAACAGGTCTAGATCTAAAACTCTCCATAACACTTCTCTTTGGACTCTATAGTTTAGCATAGACGTGATCAAATACCTAGATAAATTTTAAATTTTTTCACTTAATTTTTGCGATCTAACTTTGCAATTAACGAAGCTGCACCTTTTATTTTTAAAAATTCATAACTTTTACGAGAAGAAGACTGAAAGTCTACAACAATTGTCATAGTCTTCATAATGGTAAGAGATATGTGCTGTAAAAATTTCAGAAAAAAAAAATTTTAAATGGAACGTTCTAGCGAGTTAGACCGTGATTTCATCTTCTTTTTTTTTTCATTTTTAGGTTAAAATTCCGATTTTGACAAATTTGATTTTTTAATAAAAAATTAAATAATCGTGTGGGGAAAAATAAATATGCCATTTTAATTGCCTATTTGTCTAATTTGTAAAATTCATATTAGAGTTTTCAAAAAGCGTATACAGGGTGAAATTTTTTCTAAGACCAAAACGAAATAATTTTTTAAATCCGGGCCTGATTTTTTTCTAGTTTGAATAAACCAGTTGATTGGGTGGTAACATAAATTAAATATTTGTTCAAAAAAAATTAATTTTTGTAATAAAAGTAAAGTTTTTTAAATCTATGGTTCACTTTACCAAACTTTTAATAATTATTATTCATAGTCAAATTTGGTTTTTTTTATAAAAAAAAGAGTAATCAAGTGGGGAAAAAAATAAATATGCAATTTTAATTGCCTATTTGTCTAATTTGTAAAATTCATATTAGAGTTTTCAAAAAGCGTCTACAGGGTGAAATTTTTTCTAAGACCCAAACGAACTAATTTTTTAAAGCCGGACCTGATTTTTTTCTAGTTTGAATAAATCAGTTGATTAGGTGGTAATAGTGTAACGATTGACCAAAATAAGAGACACATCGATCTGACCGTTCAAAAATTATGACGAATATAAATTTCTGTAAAAATTAACAACTCGCCCTGTATATTATTAAACAATGGGAGCAGACACTTTTTAATGGTCATTTGTTATTCCCCATAGGAGCCTCTATACGAGGTAGGAGTATGTAAATGTACAGTTCCTCATGACTCACCCTGTATATTGGACTTTAAAACGATGTGGATGAAATTGGGAACAATTATAACGTTGACGAAGAAGGAAATCAGGTAGTCTGGAATGACATCAAAATAAGCAAGGTGGAGAAGACAATTAAAAATAAGTTTCAGGTTAACGTAAGCTTCAACGATACAAAGTTCAGAACCATTAATATAAGGCGAAGACAACGAAGGATCGTGGCTAATATGGAACTAAGTAAAGCTATTCGTATCCACCAGGAATAAGTAATCTCAGAAAACCAATGTAGACTGTCACTATGTAAGGTTAAGGTTATTCAAGAGCACTATCATAGGTATTATGCAGATTTGCACGTGACCAATGCAACAGTGGAGACCGAACAGACAGATTATAATATGCAAGACTTTGACTAATAGGCCTGGATCCCGCGTACCAAAAAAAGTTTATTAATAGCAAGCTGAAAATTTGTTAATAGCTTAACGGTGTCTCGTCGGACAAACTTTGATGTATGGGAACACTGGAACAGGGGAAGTTTTAATTGTGGAACAGGTTAAAACTTCTAACGTCAGATTACGAAAACGTCCCATGTATTTTGTCGGACAGAACTTCCGATTGATTTGTTACCCTTTCATTAAACTCTCATGCAAAAATCAGACCGGTATTTATCACCAACTATGCATTTTAAGTCCGACACGTAGAACATGTCAAATGACAGGAATTATGATAGGTGATAAATAGCAGTCTGATTTTTGCATGAGAGTTTAATGGAAGGGTAACAAATCAATTGGAAGTTCTTTCCGACAAAACACATGAAACATTTTCGTAGTCTGACGTTCCAAATTTTTAACCGGTTCCACAATTAAAACTTCCCCTGTTCCAGTGTTCCCGTACATCAAAGTTTGTCTGACTAGACACGGTTAATCTATTAAAAAATTTTCAGCTTGCTATTAATCAACTTTTTTTGGTACGCGGGATCCAGGTCTATAAGTGTTAACACTAAAATTTGTAATAAATAAGTACAATCTTAAAAAAAGTGTTATTTGATATGCATTGTTAGTGCATCATTTTCGAAAATTGATATAGAGTCAGGGCTGATTATCGGAGAATAGGCCATTTTTGGGAAAAGTTATTTACCAGCAATTTTATTGCTGGCATCGAAGCTTATGATTATATATTAATAATATAGGTATACAAAGTCCGCAGATAGTGTGCCACTTTTTTATTAACAAAATGGCGCCCCCAAATCGTGTTTTTTTCAATTTTTGCTCCATAACTCCGAACATTTTAACGTTACACCAAAAACACCCTTATAAAAATTCACCGAAATTAAATTCTGCATAAAGACAAGTTTTTCCCGATCTGCTCCGATGAAAATTTTCCTCGGAAAATGCGGGTTTTCCCAACAAAAACTTTAAATTTCAAATAAAGTTTTAGATAAGTAATTATCTACCAACTTTAAATAACTCGGTGACATAAAAGATTTTTTGGTTTAGATTATAGCTCCAGAAGCCGGTTAAAATTAAACGAATATTTTAGCAACAATTCAATTGGTAATTAATCATTTACGGTCGCAATAATAACCAAAATAATTATGATACACTGATCAAACTTTGAAAACTTATAAAGGTGTGATGCCCATTTAATATTTTGTCGACAAAATATAAATTTTTATTTTTTTTTTTAATAATCTTTAAATGTTAAAAAAAAACAGTTATAAACAAATTAACGTTTCTCAGAAAATTTTTATTATATTCTAATTTTAAAAAATAGGTAAGATGCGTATTTCAAAGATCTTTAAAACTTTTTTGCAACCATTTTCAAAAAAGTTATGAAACAGCAAAGTTAACATACGATTACTGTGTTGTTTATATATTTTTTTTTAATTCTTTCAAAGCGTAAAAGTGAATTTAAAGTACAAGCTAATTACTTACAAAAAATATCGATTATTATTTTAATGGTTATATTTTAATTAAAGATTATAAATATTTTTTTGTCATTTACACGCGCGAAAGTAGACTAATACAGTACCGTAGCTAAAATTTTCACTCGAAGCGACGACCGCCGCGCGACGTATAGTAGTTAATAAATAAAATTATGTATTATAATATAGCCCGTCCACATACACAACTCGCGCGAGTTTAAAGCGTGTCAGTCGCTTCGAGTGAACATTTTATCTCCGGCTCTGTATTAAGCGTACTTTCGCGCTAAAAATTAGAAAAAAAAAAAAACATTTTTAACCGTTGATTAAAATATAACCATTGAACTAATGTTTACTATTTTTTGAGAGTAATTAGTTTGTACCATATGCTCACTTTTAAGCTTTGAAACAATTAAAACAAATTATAAACAACGGACTAATCGTATGTTTATTTTGATGTTTCATAACTTTCTTGCAAATGGTCGGAAAACAATTTTAAATCATTCATTTTCAAGACCTTTGAAATACGCATTTTAAGTATTTGTTAAAATTATAATATAATAAACAATTTCTGAGAAATATTAATTTGTTTTTAACTATTTTTTTAAACATTTAAATATTATGCAAAAAATGAAAAATTTCTATTTTGTCGACAAAATATTAAATAGGCTGAAAGAACTAGGGCTTCTAATCGTCCAAGTGTGACTTACTTCTTGAGCCAGGGTACAGAAAACAATCGTCTGTTTTCTCAGATGGATTTTCTGTGGTTACTTCGATAGTGGTATATTTCCATAGGTAGAGGTTCAATTTTATTATGTAATGAGTCAAAACACTGCTAGTACTTCAATATGAATGTATTATATTACTACCAAAAACATTATTCGAATGGTATGTCGATGTTAACAATGGTTGAACTCATTTATTTGCTCTGAATCGTAATGAAAACCTACAACTTACAGTTTTTGAAGTCGTGTGTGTGTGTTCTGCAATCGACCACTTCGGTCGGCGGTTGAAGGTAAGAGATCGAGTTTTGGGTGTGCAGGAAACTCGTAGGTTTAAAAGGTTGACCAAAACAGGTCAAGATAGTGGCGCTACGAGGGGAAAGAGGTATGAGCGTTGTTGCCAAGATCAGATGGTTGATTAAATTCAAACAATATTCATCACATCTTTAAAATCTTTGTAAGTTTGATCAATATCGCATGATTATTTGGGTTGTTATTGCGACTGTAAATTGTTAATTAACAATTGAATTGTTGCTAAAATATTCGTTTAATTTTCACCGGCTTTTGCAGTTATAATCTATACCAAGAAAGCTTTTATTTCACACAGTTATTTAATTATTTATAAATAATTGCTTGCTCAAAAATTTATTTGAAAATTCTAGATTTTGTTGGGAAAACCCACATTTTCCGAGGAAAATTTTCGTCGGAGCAAATCGGGAAAAACATGCCTTTATGTAGAATAAAAATTAAGGTGAATTTTTATTTGAGTGTTTTTGGTGTAAAGTTAAAATCTTCGGAGTTATAGACCAATAATTGAAAAAAACACGATTTGGGGGCGCCATTTTGTTAATACAAAAAGTAGCACACTATCGGCGGACTTTGCATACCTATATTATTAATATATAGGATCATAATATTCGACTCCAGCAATAAAATTGTTGGTAAATGACCTTTCTTTGTACTTTACTAATTAGACCAGCGTACTATAACTGCTTTTTCTTTCAAAATTTAAAAATTATGCAAAAAATGAAAAATTTATATTTTGTCGATAAAATTTTAAATAAGCATTTCATCTTAATAATCTTTTATAAGTTTGATTAATGTATCATGATTATCTTGGTTATTATTGCGATCGTAAATTGTTAATTAACAATTGAAGTGTTGCTAAAATATTCGTTTAATTTTCACCGGCTTCTAGAATTACAATCTATACTAAGAAAGCTATGATGTCACTAATTTATTTAATTATTGATTAATAATTACTTACCTAAAACTTTATTTGAAAATTAGAGATTTTGTTGGGAAAACCCGAATTTTCCAATGAAAATTTTCGTCGGAGCAAATCGGGTAAAACATATCTCTATGAATAATTTAATTGCAGTGAATTTTTATTTGAGTGCTTTTGTTGTAAAATTAAAATCTTTTGAGTTGTAGAGCAATAATTGAAAAAAATACGATTTGTCGGCGCCATTTTGTTTATAAAAAAAGTAGCAAACTATCTGCGGACTTTGCATACCTATATTATTAACCCTCGTAAGGCGGTGCTTAGATTCTATACGTAAACAACGGTGCGGGGTGCATTTGCACCCCATCTGTATATCTATTTTATATATGTGAACGTCGGGGAAATTGATTTGAAAGATAAATAGGACTTGTTTATTATACTAAAACGGGTGGTAGGAAGGGGTGATTATAGAAATATAAGGGGTTTTTTTGCCGTTCGTGATCAAGATAGTGCACCAAAATTTTGGGAATAAGTAGATCATGGCCTTACTAAGTAAAATCTCCAGGGGCGGAACGCTACGTGGTGGACAGAATGTTGTGCTGCATCACAAAAAAAATAATACAAACTGCGACTTTGACCCCATAAAACTACCCTCACCCCCAACTCTGGTTTCCGGGCAATCATCCAATGGAGATTTTACTTAGTTACATCATGATCTACTTACTCCCAAATTTTGGTTCACTATCTCGATCACGAACGTCACAAAAAATCCCTTATAATTGTTATATATTCACCCCTGCCCCCACCCCTTTGTTGGCCAAGCAGCGTTCCGCCCCTAGAGATTTTACTTAGTTACATCATGACCTACTTTTTCCCAAATTTTGGTGCACTATCTCGTTTATGAGCGTCACAAAAAAAATAATAAAAACCGCGACTTTGACCCCTTACAACTACCCTCGTCCCCACTCTGGTTTCCGGCCGTTGGGGAAAGTCGTGTATACAACTAATTCAACATATCCCCGTATAGTTTCTCCATATTACTTATCACGCACAAAATCCGCTTCTATCACTCCGACTACTATAAATGGAAAATAGATGAAAATAGAGTGTTATTTTCAATTATTTTATGTATAGGGACAATACACTCGCATATATTGATACAAAGTATTTGCAATTTCGTGGTGCTCACATAGCCCCTGCCTGCTGTCTTTTAATATTTCATGTAACAGCTTAGCCTAAAAATGTGCTTCCAAATAAACACAAGTTTTTAAATAAAGTAACACATAAGGCAACGTTTTTGGTCTTACGACCTTCTTGACACGAATAAGAAAAACTGCAACTACGTGACTTCGTAAAATGCTGCAGGATTGAATTGGAATATTGCTGGTAACAATATCGCATATATCTGCTTTGTTTGAAAAGGCGTTATATTTGAGATGGCGCTAAGTCACACGAACTGCGGGATATTGTGTTCTGCTTTATGTAGATGTGATGGCACGTTTTTGAAAATTGCGAAGTTGAATTTGTAAGTATCTAAATAGCGACTGATTTCTGAAATGAAATTATACTCTGGGCTAATTAGCAAAATTCATGGAAAAGTTATTTATCAGCAATTTTATTGCTGGAATCGAATTATAAGATCCTATATATTAATAATATAGTTATGCAAAATCCGCAGATAGTGTGCTACTTTTTTTATAAACAAAATGGCGCCGACAAATCGCATTTTTTTCAATTATTTCTCTATAACTCCGAAGATTTTAACTTTACAACAAGAACACCCAAACAAAAATTCACCACAATTAAATTCTGCACAGAGATATGTTTTTCACGATTTGCTCCGACGAAAATTTTCCTCGAAAAATGCGGGGTTTCCTAACAAAAACTCTAATTTTCAAATAAAGTTTTAGGTAAGTAATTATTAATCAATAATTAAATAACTTAGTGACATCAAAGCTTTCTTGGTATAGATTGTAATTTCAGAAGCCGGTGAAAATTAAACGAATATCTTAGCAACAATTCAATTGTTAATAAACAATTTACGATCGCAATAATAACTAAAATAATCATGATACATTGATCAAACTTATAAAGATTATAAAGATGAGATGCTTATTTAATATTTTATCGACAAAATATAAATTTTTCCTTTTTTTGCATGATCTTTAAATTTTGAAAAAAAAATAGTTATAATACGCTGGTCTAATTAGTAAAGTACAAAGAAAAGTTATTTACCAGCAATTTTATTGCTGGAATCGAATTATAAGATCATATATATTAATAATATAGGTATGCAAAGTCCGCAGATAGTGTGCTACTTTTTTTATAAACAAAATGGCGCCGGAAAATCGTATTTTTTTCAATTATTGCTCTATAACTCCGAAGATTTTAACTTTACACCAACAACACTCAAATAAAAATTCACCCCAATTTAATTCTACATAAAAGCATGTTTTTTCCGATTTGCTTCGACGAAAATTTTCCTCAGCGGTAATCAGCGGGAAACAACAAAATTACTGGTACTTGAAAGAAAGATACTGCGGACTATCTATGGGCCTTGCAGAGAAGAGACAACAGGAGAATGGAGAAGAAGACACAATGATGAACTCCAGACAATATACGGAGATGAAAACATAGTACGCTACATTAAATCAAACAGAATACGATGGGCGGGTCACGTACTAAGATCAAGTGACGAAAGACTTCTAAACGCCACATTCTGGGAAAGGCCCGATGGAAAAAGGTCAGTTGGTCGCCCAAGAAAAAGATGGAAGGACGCAGTAGCCAGCGATCTACGCAAAATGGGAGTACAGCAATGGGAAATAGCTGCTCAGGACCGACAACAATGGAGGGAAATAGTAAACGCGACCAAGACTCACATAGAGTTGTAGAGCCAAATGATGATGATGATGATGATGATGATGAAAATTTTCCTCGGAAAATGTGGGTTTTCCCAACAAAATCTCGAATTTTCAAATAAATTTTTTGGGCCAATAATTATTTATCAATAATTATGTAGCTTGGTGAAATAAAAGCTTTCTTGGTATAGATTATAAATTCAGACGCCGGAGAAAGTGAAACGAATATTTTAGCAACAATTCAATTGTTAATTAAAAATTTACAGCCGCAATAACAACCAAAATAATCATGAGACATTGGTCAAACTTAGAAAGATTATAAAGGTGTGATGGCTATCTAATATTTTGTCGACACAATATAAATTTTTCATTTTTTTGCATAATCTTTAAATGTTTAAAAAAAATTGTTATAAAAAAAATTAACATTTCTCAGAAATTGTTTATTATATTCTAATTTTATAAAATACTTAAAATGCGTATTTCATAGGTCTTAAAAATGAATGCTTTAAAAAAATTTTCCAACCATTCGCAAAAAAGTTATGAAACAGCAAAGTAAATATACGAAATCTCCGTTGTTTATAATTTGTTTTAATTGTTTCAAAGCTTAAAAGTGAGTCTATGGTACAATCTAATTACTCACAAAGAATGTCAAAAATTAGTGCAATGGTTATATTTTAATCAAAGATTAAATATACTTTTTTGTAATTTTTAGTGCAAAAGTAGGCCTGATACAGAGTCGGAGCTAAAATGTTCACTCGAAGGAACTGACACGCAGCATATATTATTTATAAAAGTGTAGGTCTCGCGCGGCCGGCCGTCGCGTCGCTCAGAGTGAAAATTTCAGCTACCGTGCTGTATTATTCTACTTTCGCGCGTGTAAATTACAAAAAAATATATATATAATCTTTAATTAAAATATAAGCATTAAATTGATAATCGATATTTTTTTGTAAATAATTAGCTTGTACATTATACTCACTTCTACGCTTTGAAAGAATTAAAAAAATGTATAAACACCGTAGTCATCGTATGTTTATTTTGCTGTTTCATAACTTTTTTGTAAGTGCTTGCAAAAAAGTTTTAAAGCATTCATTTTCAAGACATTTGAAATGCGCATTTCAGCTATTTTTTAAAATTACAATATAATAAAAACTTTCTGAGAAACGTTAATTTGTTTATAACTATTTTTTTTAACATTTAAAGATTATGCAAAAAAATAAAAAATTTATATTTTGTCTACAAAATGTTAAAAAGGCATCTCATGTTTATAAGATTTCAAAGTTTGATCAGTGTATCATAATTATTTTGGTTATTATTGCGACCGTAAATTATTAATTAACAATTAAATTGTTGCTAAAATATTCGTTTAATTTGCATCAGCTTCTGGACCTATAATCTAAACCAAGAAGGCTTTTAAGTCACCAAATTATCTAAATATTGGTAGATAATTACTTATCTAAAACTTTATTTGAAAATTAAAGATTTTGTTGGGAAAACCTGCATTTTCGGAGAAAAATATTCATCGGAGCAGATCGGGAAAAACACATCTCTATGCAGAATTTAATCGCGGTGAATTTTTATTTGAGAGTTTTTGTTTTAAAATAAAAATCTTCGGAGTTATAGAGCAATAATTGAAAAAAACACGATTTTCGGGCGCCATTTTGTTTATAAAAAAAGTAGCACACTATCTAAGGACTTTGCATACCTATATTATTAATACATAGGATCTTATAATTCGATTCCAGCAATAAAATTGCTGGTAAATAACTTTTCCCAAAAATGGCCTATTCTCCGATAATCAGCCTAGACTATTAGCAATGTGTCATCTTTTTTCAATTTGAACTAATGGACAAGAAAAATTTATGAAAATCTAAGAAATGTTCTTTAGATAGTAACAAACAATACTTGAAATTTTATGGAAATTTGGTATTGAAAGAATATTAGTTTATGACTTTGGTGACAATTAGACGTTAATTTGTTTTTTTTAACACATTCGATGCGTATGTCGTTTATCGGCAACATTCGGTTTCCCTCTCCAGTGCTGATATCACTGACGGGCGACATGTGCTAAGTTATAATGATATTACATTACAATAATTATTTCAGGTTCTAGGACAACTTAAAAAATATATGCAGCGAACGTGTTATACCTGTAAGTTGTATCCATATGGAAAACTTTTTTATTATTAATTTTACGAAAAAAAGTTATTCTTCATAAAAAGCTCTGCTTGGTCCAAAAGCTAAAATTAATATATATAATCTTTAGACCTCCTACCCTCTGGGGTGTAGGTATTAACGTGTGCTCTGTTAACAGTGCACAAATCTCTTCCATTGTTTCCTGTCCTGTGCCATCGCCTTTGCTTCGTTCCATGCTATTCCTTTTTTGTCCAGAATGCTTGCCATCACTTCGTTCCATGTCTCTCTCGGTCTTCCTCTACTTCTTTTTCCCTGCACCTTCGTTTCCCATATCTTTTTAACTGGTACTTCTTTCTGTAGTCGTTGTAGATGCCCCCACCAACTTAACTGTCTTTTTTTTAACATACTCCATCATTGTCTCGATTTTCAGTTCTTCTCTTATGTAGTTATTCCTTATCCTATCTCTTCTAGTGACTCCTTGAACTCTGCGTAGATACCTCATGTCTGCTGCCTGTATCTTACTTTTCTGTTGTCTATTTAGTACCCAGGATTCACATCCGTAAGTACTGGTCTGTATATAGCCTTAAATACCTTGATTTTCGTATGTTTCGATACTTCTTTCTTGTTGATAATTGTTTTTCCTATTGCGTGGTACAGTCTATTCACTTTATCAATTCTTTTGTTGATCTCAGCTGCCTGTCTACCTGTTTCTTCGATGGTTACTCCCAAGTACTCAAATGATTGTACCTGTCTAATCTATGTATTATCTACCTGGATATGTAGATCCTCTCTTTCTTTAGCTATTACCATTACCTTCGATTTTTCTTTGTTCATAGTCATACCATACTTTTTAAAACTAGGTTCCATGTTTTTACGCTTCTTTGTAGCTCGTCTTCAGTCGCTGTTAAATTACTACATCGTCAGCAAATGTACAATCTGCTATATCTGTGCTTTTCAGATTTCTATACCCTATGTGTAATGGTGTGACTTTTGTTTTTGTTTCTTTTATTATTTCGTCCATAAAAGTAATAAATAGTAACGGGCTCAAGCTTCCCCCTTGTCTTACACCTTCAGTTGTTCTGAACTGGTCAGATATCATATTTTTACTTATCACACGGTTTCTAGTGTCTCTGTATATTAATTTAGTTACCCGTATAAGTTTCTCTGGTATGTTTCTGTTCTTCAGACTTTTCCATACTTTTGATCTAGGTACTTTGTCGAATGCTTTTTCCATATCAAGGAAACTGAGGTACGTTTTTTTCTTTCTAGATAATCTTTTATTTATTATATCGTTTAACGTAAAAATGTGATTTTGTGTACTTCTACCGGGTCTAAAACCACTTTGCGATTCTTCTAAAGTTGGTTCTATTATTTTTCTCAGTCTACTCTCTACTATTAGCTCATAAACTTTCATCACTGTACTTAACAGATTTATTCCTCTATAGTTGTTGCAATTCTTGTTGTCTCCCTTCTTATGTATAGGTACAATCAGACCAATCTCCCAGTCTATAGGTATTTGTCCGTCTCTCCAAATCATTTGAAATAGTTCTAATAACTTTTGTAGTCCAATATCACCCATGTTTTTGATCATTTCTGCCTTAATTTGGTCTTGACCTGGTGCCTTACCATTTTTTATCTTCCTAATCGCGTCAGTTAATTCATCCATTGTAATGTTTGGTATAAATTCAACTTCTTGTTCGCCAGTTCTTTCTTCATCTTCTTCACTTGTGCTGTGTGGTTCGTGTTGTAGTAGTTTCTGGAAATATTCTTTCCACCTTTCCATAATGCTCACTTCATCAGTCAGTAGATCTCCATTCTGATCTTTTATTGATGTTACTTCTTTATGTTTATTACCTCTTATTCCTTTTATGACCTAATAAAATAATTTCTGATTGCTTCTGCTATCGCGTTCTAATTTGTCTCCAAAATCTTTCCAGGACTTTTGTGCTGCTGCTACTGCTATATTTTTAATTCTTTTCCGCTGCTCTCTATACTGTTTATAATTTTCTTCTGTTCGGTTACCTAGATATTTTCTCCACATCTCCTTTTTCTTGCGCGTGTGTCTTCTGATTTCCTCTGTCCACCATGCTGTTAATTTCTGTTTACTGTTGCTTTTCTGTATTCCACAAACTCTCTCTGCTGTTTTAATAATTGTGTCTTTGAATGTTTGCCACATTTGTTCCACTTGTAAGTTTTCCCAATATTTCCTTCCTAATTCTTCGTTCAAAACATTTACATATTTGTTCGCTAAAGTTTTGTGTCTTAATCTGTATGATTTGATTGTTCTAAATTCTTTTGTTATTGCTCTTTGGTTGTGATCTGTTACTTCGTCTTTTATTGTTGCCACGAGTAAATAATGATCACTACCTATCTCTGGACCGCGTCTTACTCTTACATCAGTGATTTTCCTTCTATTTTCTTTTTCTATCAACACATATTCTATTATGGATTTTTCACCTCTGCTAGGTTCTTCCCTTGTATGCTTATGAATATCTTTGTGTTCATAGAAGGTATTTGTGACGATTAAATTGTGTATTTGACAGTAGTCGAGTAGTCTCTTGCCATTATTATTTTTCTTTTTTTCCCCATGTATTCCAATTATATTTGAGATGCGTTATATTTGAGATGGCGCTAAGTCACACGAACTGCGGGATAGTGTGTTCTGCTTTATGTAGATGTGATGGCACGTTTTTGGAAATTGCGAAGTTGAATTTGTAAGTATCTAAATTGCGACTGATTTCTGAAATGAAATTAGCAACGTGTCATCTTTTTTCAGTTTGAACTAATGGACAAGAAAAATTTATGAAAATCTTAGAAATGTTCTTTAGATGGTAACAAACAATACTTGAAATTTTATGGAAATTTGGTACTGAAAGAATATTAGTTTATGACTTTGGTGACAATTAGACGTTAGTTTGATGGTTTTTTTAACACATTCGATGCGTATGTCGCTTATCGGCAACATTCGGGTTCCCTCTCCAGTGCTGATATCACTGATGGGCGACATGTGCTAAGTTATAATAATATTACATTACAATAATTATTTCAGGTTCTAGGACAACTTAAAAAAATATATGCAGCGAACGTGTTATACCTGTAAGTTGTATCCATATGGAAAACTTTTTTATTATTAATTTTACGAAAAAAAGCTATTCTTCATAAAAAGCTCTGCTTGGTCCAAAAGGTAAAATTAAACCATCAAATACCAAATTTTTTGAATATTATACGAGGTATGTCAAAAAGTTTGAATTTCACTCAAGAGTAAAGTCTCTTTATTTTTCACAATATTGAAAATTGCTATTATGAAAAGTTGTTTGGAATTAAAAACTATATTCTAGTAAGCAATTACATCCTTCTAATTGAAAAAATAAAATTTGAAACATTTTGGATAACTAACATTATTTTCAGTGATATCAATTCAGATAACTCTTTTAATATTAATTTTACGAAAAAACGTGATTCTTAACAAAAAGTTATGCCTGGTCTAAAACCTAAAATACAAACCATCTTATGTCAAATTTTATCAATATTATACGAGGTATGTCAAAAAATATGAATTTCGCTTAACCCATTAACCGCCAAGCAAAGAAATACTGCAATTATATGTAATATATTTGATTAACTAGAGTAAAATAAACTTAAACATTCGTAAAAAAATTGTTTTACACTTTGATAATGACAGGTGTCACAACAACAAAATGGTTCGTTTTCGAACCTTTGGCGGAAATGAGATATAAAAATTGAAATACACAATTTTATTTTTTTGTGAAAAGTCTCAAAACATTTAGAGTGTAAATGGATCTGGAAGTTTTGATAAAAAAAAATAGTATGGTTAGAACATTGCCTACACCTTCTTCAGCTTTTTTCTCAAAAAGGAAGTCGAACGGCCCGTTATATTTTTTAGAAATTATTTTAGATATTTCCAGTTTACACTTTCCAATCCTGTAACTTGCACTGTGCCAGTTGCATAAATTCGACAAATCGACATGTTGTCTACAACACTACACAACCTCCCTTATGTAGCCCCCTCCCCCCTCGCCCACCCTAGATTATAACAAAACTGAATACCAGAATACCCGTCTTTCTAAAGGTACGTATCCACTACGTTCGTAATATTGGACCACCGAGGCACTGCCGCACGGTCGTTGGCGCACTGTTGCACGGTCCGGGAGCGCCAACCATCCACTATGTTCACGAACCTCTTGCACTCCGCGCTCCCTCCAACTGCTCCCATCGATACGGCATGCGCTCCTCTACATATAAACCGCCACCTATTGGACCGCCGAGGCGAAGCGCACACTATTGCACGGTCCGGGAGCGCCAACCATCCACTATGTTCACAAACCTCTTGCGCTCCGCGCTCCCTGCAACTGCTCCCATCTAAATGTATGCGCTCTTCTACATATAAACCGCCACCTATTGGACCATTTAGGCGGAGCGCACACTGTTGCACGGTCCGAGAGCGCCAACCATCCACTATGCTCACGAACTTCTTGCGCTCCGCGCTCCCTGCAACTGATCCAATCGATACGGTATGCGCTCCCTTACATATAAACCGCCACAGATTGGAGCGCCAAGGCAGAGTGCGCACAATTGCACAGTCCGGGAGCGCCAAACGTGTCCACTATGTGGAGCAGTTGCAGGAGATCGGAGCGCAAGCATAGTGGATACGTGTTTTTACACATAATAAAGAAATATCCCAACAAATTACTGCCTGTGCATCACCTTAAACTTATTCATGATCATACAGGATTATATGTCGACTTCCGCCAATGGTTCGTTATCGAACCATTATTTTCAAACACGAGATTTGATGACTCAGAAAATATTTTTTTTGTATTTTTATAACAATTGGTGTACAAATAGGTTAAAAAAATAATGTTTTAATTTATTTGACCACAAAAGTGTTATGCCAATAAAATTACTACAGTAAAAATAAAGTTGTGTCGAAGAATTGAAAATGTCGGACATTTAGAAAATATTTTTGTAATGAAAGTATGAGTTTGGAAATTAAACAAAATTAAATTTAGTTACAATTACATCTTCTGGTTGCTTAAAAAAATACAAAGATTTAAAAAAACTTAACGAAATTGTCAAAAAAAAATCTACAAAAAAATGGTGCGTTTTCGCACCTTTGGCGCTAAATGGGTTTAGTAAAATACGTTTATTTTTCACGATATCGAAAATTTTTATTATTAAAAGTTATTTAGAATTAAAACTATGTTTCATTATGTAATTACATCCTTTTAATTGAAATATTCTGAACTATAAAGGTACTTTACTTTTGATATAAATTTATATTTTTTGACATACCTCATATAAAATTGATAAAATTTGAAATAAGATAGTTGTATTTTAGGTTTTAGACCATCCAGAACTTTTTATTAAGAATCACTTTTTTCGTAAAATTAATAATAAAAGAGTTATCAGAATTGAAATAACTAAAAATAGGTAATGTTAGTTATCCATAATTTTTCAAAAAAAAATCAATTAGAAGGATGTAATTGCATACTAGAATATAGTTTTTAATTCCAAACAACTTTTCATAATAGCAATTTTCAATATTGTGAAAAATAAAGCTACTTTACTCTTGAGTGAAATTTAAACTTTTTGACATACCTCGTATAATATTCAAAAAATTTGATATTTGATGGTTAAATTTTCCAACAAAAAGTCATAAAATATGGAAAATTAACAAGGCAGACTGGAGAAAATTTAGCACTTTGTTACATATATGAAAAATCATTGAATGTTATTGACGATAGTTACGACAAATTATTAGAAGATGTGAACGAAGCAGCTGCCTTAGCTATACCAAAAAGGAGTTCAAATAAACGAAATACTTGGGAAAATGCAAATCATGGTGGAATAATGACTGCCAAGATGCAGTAACGAAACGTAAGCAGTTATTTAGTAAATATAAAGAGAATCCAAATTTGGATAATCTTAATAAGTATCAAAATCAAGATGCGATCGTTAAAAGAATTACAAATGAAGCAAAAAGAGCTAGTTGGAAATCATATTGTGAAAGTTTGAACAAAAATACTCCAATGAAAGATGTTTGGGCTAAATTAAACAGATTCAAAAACAGGAAACAAGCAAATATAGATCAAATAGAGTGGGGAGACTGGACATAATATTTTCATAGTAAAATCTGTCCGAATTGGGTTAACGAAAAACCAAGAGAGTTTAAAAATTATTATACAAATGATCACATGCTAAATAAACCTTTCACAATGAACGAATTACAACAAGCTTGTAACAAAAGAAGTAATACGTCTCCCGGAATAGACAACATCCATTACCCAATGATTGATGAGATTCGAGTTATAACTAAGCAGCGATTATTAGGCATTTATAACAGTATATATACAAACAAGTCGAACATACCAGACGATTGGAAAAATATTTAATAGTACCTATTCTTAAACCTAATATACCTAGAGATTCTGCAGACTCCTACAGACCTATTGCATTGGGGTCTTGTATAATGAAAACGTACGAACGACTTATTAAAAACAGGTTAGAACACTCTGGCTGGAGAAAAATCAATTATTATCAGCAGTCCAATATGCATTCAGAAGAGAAAACATTCATTATAAAAAATATTAGTTGGTCAAAGCTGTGGTATATATTTTTACCTTAAATATACTTACGTTTTAAATACTGAATTTAAGTTTTTTTAATCTTCTATTAATCTATTTATCTTAGCGACATCTACACGATAATTGTGAAAGTATCCCAAGTAAGAATATTTTGTCAATAGAACGTCAAAATGATTAATACTTTTTTCTTGACTTTTTTCTGAACATTATATGGACCAATTTTGTGTTGGAAGATAACTTTCACTTTAGATGTCTGGGTTTGGGTCTAGTTATCCCATACTATTATTACATTTTGAAAAATAATATCTTATTCAAAAATAATCCTAGAATTTTTTGTAATACACCATTTTAAAGTAAACAAATTAAGCTTTTTTATTATGTACGTAATATAATATATACCTAAATGTAAAAGAAAAAAAGTTATAATGAGGAATTTCAAAAATAATTAAACGTAAAAAATGTAAAAAATAATATTTTTTTATATTAGGTATTATATATATAATATAATATTATATTATATATACTATATATAATACAATATTATATAATATATAATATATTATATTATAATATTATTTTATTTTTATATTATATTATAAAAAATCGTTAAAAGTATAAAAACTTGAAAAACCATAATCTCTTTAAAAAAGTCGTACAACGTTATACAGTAGACCATTTTAAAGGTAATTGATTTCTATTCCTATTACTTGTACAATTGCATTCACCTAAAGTTACGTAGAAAAAAGTTACGGAACAATATTTGCGAAATAACAAGGAAAATTACCCAAAATTGCTGTGAGTGAAGAAAGTTGAAAAATCATATTTCAAAAACTGTAAATCCTAATTACCTCCACCAAACATCATTTTAAAGAGAAAATATGTAAGTCTTTTTTTTTGTGAAGCAATATCTATACCTATATCCTCGTGGACAAAAGTTATGGCACAAAAAACAAAATTTATTTCTTTTGGGTTTCTTTGTGATTTTTCTTTTGAATATATTTTTGTGAAAAAAAGTATCTTTGACTTTAAAAATTTATATTTAGATAGGAAATTTAACCAGGAACAATTTTTATGTAGATATGTTTGTACCAAAAGTGCATAGAACTTACCCTATTGTAACCTGCGCCCAGGGACTAATTCACCCATTTCTCAAAAACGCACCCCTTTAAATGGTAGCACTCCACGGGTTTTTCATGTACAGAGATTCATTGACCATATGCAATAATAAAACCCCGTTAACGTTGTAGTTCCTTTCTATAGTACATAATCAATATCCTATAATATCTAAATCTTGGCGAAAAATAAATGTATGAAAATTTTTTTAAGCTCAAAATTTTCCTTTTGAGTTCGTCTATCAATATCGTTAACTAAAGCGTAAATGATTATTGCTCAAATTTGCTTAAAACCCTCATAAACAAATTAACGTACAAATGTTTTTTAAGAAAATTATAATTTCAAATGGGTATAACGTTAACACAAATAAAGATAAGGTAATTTAACAAACTTTATTTGAAAGAATATTAATCAGTCTTTAGAATGAGACTTCGTAAAGCCCATTTGCATGGGTTTAAGTTATGATCGAGAAAGCTTCGAAAAATACTTATTTTGCAATTTGCATTGTGCACTAATTTTACAATATCTTGAGTTCTAATTATTAAATTTAAATTTAGTAAATGCTCTTTTCTTTGTTTTTAGGAACAAATTTTATTTGAAAATTTTTTTATTATCCCTTTTAGTATACGAGCTAGAGCCTTATAAACAATTAAATTGTTTATAAAATTTTTTTGACTGCTCGGATCGAAATCCATCCTCCAAATTCGTAATCTTCTTCTTCTTCTTCTTCTTCTGGTGACACTACAACTCGCTTCCATCTCGAACAGTCGTCCATGATAGTTGGGTCAGTGGGTAGCCCAATTGTTCTTAAATCTGACCATATGTTATCTCTCCATCGCATTCGTGGGCATACTAAGGACCTTCTTCCTGTGGGGGCTTCCTCCCAGATCAGTTTGTCAAGGCGGTTATTAGGGAGTCTATGGACATGGCCGGTCTATCTTAGACGCTGAGATTTAATTTCTTGGACTATGTCGCTCGCCCTATACATCTGCTTGACCGCAGCATTTGTTCTCATTCGGTATTGGTTGCTGTTATAATAAGGGTCGTGATAAGGTCCAAAGATTCTTCTAAGGATTTTTCCCTCAAAACATCTAAATTTTCTTTCAATGGCTTTGGTCAGAGTCCACGTCTTAATCACTGTTTTATACAGGGTGAGCCACGCTCAACGGGGCGGAGCCTACCGGGGAAACGGCTAAATATATTAAAAATTCCTTCCGTAGGAATACGTAGGTCAGTACCGGCTACAAAATAAAATTTGTGAAATATATACAGGGTGTCCCAATTTGGCGTAATGATATAAAGTTTTATATTTTTAAATGGAATAACCTATATTTCACTTTAATTTTGAATTCTACTGAACAAAATAATGTTACTTTATTCAACATTCCCTATACCTATTTTTGACAGGTTTCGATTTATTTGGGTTTGTCTGAAAATGTACTATTCGCGAAATTAATTAATTGCACATTATCGCATGAATTTTAATTAACGTATTTTTGTCAGTTAATTGTCAACTGTCCATGCTTTACATCAGAATAATTACTATTTGAAACTAATCTACAGAGTGCTCGCAATCTGAAGTTTCATTGCTGTACAATATTTTGTATAATTACGTTCTTAACTTAAATGGGACACCCTGTATTTTACTTTAATTTTGAATTCTAATCAAAAAAATAATATTACTTTATTAAACAATCCTTATATCTATCTTTGATAATTATCGATTTATTTGCGTTTTTTGAAAATGCACTATTCTTGAAATTAATTAATTACACTTTATTACATAAAGTTAAACAAAACACACTGGAAAAAATTAATTTACATTAAATGTTCAAAATGGTGTCCATTTTCTTCAATACATAACCTCACTCTGTGTTCAAAATTTTGTTTTACTTTTCTTAACATTTCTGGAGCAACTGTTTCAAACGCATTACAAATACGCGTTTTCATGTCTTCAGCGGTTGTGGAGTTTGGTAAACCAAAATTTTAATATATCCCCAAAAAAAGTCCATTGATGTTAACCCAGGTGATCCAGGGGGCCAATTGACAGCACCACCCCTACCTATCCACTTTCCGGGAAATTTTCTGTCTAAATATTCTCTAACATTACGCGTGTAATGTGCTGGAGCACCGTCTAGCTGGAGAAACATTGTTCTTCTAATATTTAAAGGGATATTTTGCAAAAGTATCCAAACGTCTCTTCGTAGAAATCTTAAAAATTTTGTCCATTTAAATGGTCATTTAAAAAAATACGGTCCTATCACATGTTCTCCTATTATTCCACCATGTCCACTAAGGGACCATCGGTTTTGTCGATCAATACATCTATATTCATGTTGATTTTCCGTATTATAATAGTAAAAGTTATGTCGAGTCACGAGTCCATTATTATGGAAAGTAGACTCATCAGTGAACAAAATTTTATCAAAAAAATGTTGATCTGCTCCCGTTTTGTCTAGAAGCCATAAACAAAACTCTAACCTATTTAAATTTTTTAAGAATTCTGCGTATACTAGTTTGGCTTACTTCAATCTCCCTGGCCATCGTCCTTGCACTTGTATTTGGATTTTCAATAACTGATTGAATAGCTTCTAATTCGGTATTTTCATCTTCAGTTATGGGATTTATCAATTTTCGTTTAGTATAAACAACACTGCCAGTTTCACGAAACCTTGTTAGGACTCTTTCAAATACTTCTTTACGAGGATGACGTTTTAGGGGAAATCCCTTAACAGAGGCGTGCGGTCCATGGAAGCGGGGGAAGCACCGCTTCCCTATTCTTCCATATAAGAAAATACATATATTATTAATTAGTATTTAATTATCAACAATGTTTCCCTAATCTAAGTAATCTATTATGTAACTAATAGGCATTGAAACATTATTAAAAATTGATCGCATACGAACGGTCTCAAATAAGCACACAATTCAACGATTCAGTCCGGTCCTGACGGAAGCGCATCTCAAAATAGCTGCTTGTCATGCATTTGTCCCGTTCAAAAATTGGTCAGGGTTTAATAACCTCACCCGCTAGTCATGTTCCTTTCACGCGAATTTTGATACGCCTAGAAGCGCTCGTCCGACCGCTTCCGATTCCGAAAACGAGATGCGGAGTCTGTTACTGCTGCTATAAGGGGTAGGTATTTAGGTACAAATGGCTCGATTTCAATTTTTTGCTTAATATTTTTACTAATAGTTTATTTGACATTTTGAGAGTTTTCCTTTTACTGATATTTTATAGTACCTACGACATTTTACAGACGAAGTCAAGTGACATTGCATTTTGTATAAGACAATTTGATGACTTATGATTAGTGTGACCAACTCCAATTTAGTCGAATTCGGGACAAGACTAAAAAAACTACCTAAAATCCGGGACTATTCAATGAAAATAGGGCCATTTTTTTTAAACACATATAAAACTTTAATATCATCATTTTATTGATTATTATTTAACATTTTTATGTTACCAAAAAATTTTTTGATGGAATGGGTTGTAATGATAATAACATTTTTGTTAGTTTTGGACGTTTCGACTTCCAATCCGGAAATCGTTCTCAAAAAACGAAAAATTAGAAAATCAACTAATAGTGTTGGATTTTCATGTAAATTCAACCTTGGGTTAAAATATAATTATCATTATTTGATATTCATGTTTTTAAATCGTCTTTTCAGAAGACGATAATTAAAATACAGAAACCGGAAAAGTTCAGAGCTTGAGTTTTTGTAGAACTATAATATACGACGACGACGATATAAAATAATGCATGCCTTTTGGAGGTGGTATTAATATAACAGTCTAGAAATTGTAGACTTTTTTTCGTCCCACCAATTCAATTTGATGTGAATTCTTAGAAGAATGATGTATTAAAAATTTCAAAATGGAATTTTACCGAAATGCTGAAAATTCGGATGGCCCGGAAGCCTTGTCCGGGACGCCGGGACATGACTTCGTAATTCGGGCCATGTCTCGGATTTTTCGGACTAGTTGGTCACACTACTTATGATGATTAAAGAAATGAGCTGTTCAAAAATATTTGGGATAAAGCTGAAAATATGGGCTTCGAACCTAAAAGAAAAATAATGATGATTGATATTGTCGGCGAAAGAGAGACCTATCGACGATTATACATCGAAATTTTTGATAATATTCTACAACAAATGAAATATCACTTTGAAAATTTCAAAGAAATAAAATATGTAGAATTATGTAATTTTAATATGTCTAATTATAATTCATTAAAATCTCACACAGAGGTATGTACCTATTTAATTCAGTACGATTAAATTATGATTTTTTTTTTCATAATCTAGCTTTGCATTCTCAGTTAAATGTCATTTATAGAACACCTGAAATTCGTGATAAAGATATACTTAGGAATCGGTTGAATTTTTTGAATACTACTGGTTTAAATCAGTCTCTGTGTGAAGTGGGCAAGTTGTGTGAATTAAGCAGTAGGTACTAACTATCCCAGCTACAAGGGCATCAGTTGAACGAAATTTTTCAGTATTAAAACGCATCAAAAGTTTTACAATAAATTTTACAAGTGAAGACAGACTTTCCAAGTTAGCCCTATTATCCATTGAAAAAGAGTGCATTTATTAAACAATTATCAGAAAATCCAAAATTTTACGACGATGTTATCGACAAAAAATTTGCATTGGTTGATAAGAGAATAGGACTCAAGTATAAGTAAATAAGTGTCATATTGTTGAAAGTCGTGTGTTATGGAAGGTGATTCGAAATCGGAATATAAAAACAACTTTGAATAGAACTCTTCTTGTTAAGTTTAAAGAAACCAAGCCTGGAGCAGGGACTCGACCCTGAGCAAGCAGTACAGATCGATGATAAGTCACTAGATATACGATATACTAAGTCACTAGAGTCACTAACCTGCATTGATCGGGGTAGGATTTCGTTTGTGAATCCTTGTATCCATTACTCCCACATAATAAGCACTTTGCTGGTAGAGAGCCCATATAGCGCATCAGAGTGCTATCGGAGGGGAAGTGGATAGTATGAAGCATTGGGGCGGGATGGAGTGACGCCCGCTTATAAGAGTAAATCCTCCTTGCCTCAATGAATTTGTATCACCCGAATCTCATTCTCAAGGCGTGTGCATGTCTCTCAGACTGGGTTAAACACTATTCCTAATTTTTTGTAGTTCTTGTTTTTAGTCGATATAAGTTAACAGGTAATACATTAGGTATACACCTATTAAGTAGGTATATATTTTGATCTCGACCCTCGTAAGAAAATATTTGTTAAACCCTTATTGAATCGCTTCCTCTTCCGAAAATGTCACCGCACGCCACTGTCCCTTAACATAGACTCTTGATGCTAACAAACTGTTTTGATCACATTCACCCAGTATTAAAATCATATTTACGCGGTCTTCAATTGAATAATCTGCCATTTCTATTAATTGAAAGCAATACAGTTAATAGTTTGACTATTAGTTTGACTATTAGTACCTTTTGGTTTTTCATGGCATTCTTTATAACGTATAATGAACTATGTAATTAACGACATTTAATGTTCCAGGTAACATAATGCAAATAGATCTGAATAAACTAGATATTAATATAAAATTTTATAATAGTTTGATTATAATAATGTCGCAATTATGTCGAAAAAAATCAGGCCTTGTTTTAAAATATTAATTCGTTTCGTTCATAGAAAAAATTTAATCTTTCAATAAGAATTTTACAAAGCAGATAATTAGGCATTTAAAATTGCATATACAGCATTTAAATACAGGGTGTTTTGTTTAAGTTAGAGTAGAACTTTTTGTAACAAAGTGTAAAATAAAGTGTAATTAATTAATTTCAAGAATAGTGCATTAAAAAAAACGCAAATAAATCGAAAATTATCAAAGATAGATATAAGGATTGTTTAATAAAGTAATATTATTTTTTTGATTAGAATTCAAAATTAAAGTAAAATACAGGGTGTCCCATTTAAGTTAAGAAAATTATTATACAAAATATTGTACAGCAATGACACTTCAGATTGCGAACACTCTGTAGATTAGTTTCAAATGGTAATTATTCTGATGGACAGTTGACAATTAACTGACGAAAAGACGTTAATTAAAATTCATGCGGTAATGTGCAATTAATTAATTTCGCGAATAGTTCAATTTCAGAAAAACCCAAATAAATCGAAAACTGTCAAAAATAGGTATAGGGAATGTTGAATAAAGTAACAATATTTTGTTCAGTAGAATTCAAAATTAAAGTGAAATATAGGTTGTTCCATTTAAAAATATAAAAGTTTATATCATTAAGCTAAATTAGGACACCCTGTATATATTTCACAAATTTTAATTTGTAGCCGGTACTGACCTACGTATTAATACGGAAGGAATTTTTAATATCTTTAGCCTTTTCCCCGGTAGGCTCCGTCCCGTTGAGCGTGGCTCACCCTGTATATTCTGATCTGATGATCGAGTTAGGCTCTTAGATTTAACAGTATTGTGGAGGCTATATATA
This sequence comes from Diabrotica virgifera virgifera, assembly GCF_917563875.1. Classification (NCBI taxonomy): domain Eukaryota; kingdom Metazoa; phylum Arthropoda; class Insecta; order Coleoptera; family Chrysomelidae; genus Diabrotica; species Diabrotica virgifera. The sequence continues at coordinate 71,696,826 of NC_065447.1, read as the reverse complement.
CATCTGTTTGCTGCCTGAATTCCCTCTTTAATCTCTTCCATGATATCGTTATCTGCAGTGATTGTTGCTCCGAGATACTTAAAACTCTTCACTCTTTCAATGTTATATGGGTCTATCGTAACATTTTGCCCTATTCTATCTCGTCCCTTTTATCTGTTGATGCACATGTATTTGGTGTTCTCTTTATTTACCCTTAAACCCGTTTTCTTTGCTTCTACCTCTAATTTATTGCAAATTTTCTTCACATTCGTGACTGTGTTTCCCACAATGTCAATGTCATCCGCGTATGCAAATAGTAATTTTGGTCCATATATTATCAGTAATTCTGTTCTAATTTGTGCTGTTAGTACTACTTTCTCCAGGATTATATTAAAAAGGAAAGGTGACAGCGCATCTCCATTTTTCAGGCCACTGCTTATTTCGAACGATTCTGAGAGTTTGTTACCTATCTGTACTCTAGATCTACAGCCGTTTAGGTATATCTTACAAGCTGGATAAGTTTTTTTGGCACTGAAAGTTCTGCCATTGCATTCCACATCTGATCCTTTTAATGCTATCGTACGCTTGTCGGAAATCTATAAAGAGATTATGGATAGTTCTATTGAATCATTATTATTAATATTTAAAAAATCAATACAAATTAAATTTCTTTTATAATTTTTTACTAACAGAACCTGTACTATTAGGCACTAGAATACTGTACTAGATAATAGTAACTGTACTAATATAACTTCAATTTATAGAATAGAGTTTATGAAATATCTGTGTAGATAACAAAATCCGTAAGAGATATTATTTATCATAGATTTAAAATGTTCAAATACTCGAAGACGCAAAAGGGAATATAATGAAAAACGTTTAATTCAGTCGAAAACCCTTTATCATAGTCATATTAGGAACTGTTGTGAGTGGAAAATACAATGTCTGGTAATGAACGAAAAGTCAGTCTGATATTCGGAGCATTAGCCTGTCGCATATAAATGATAAATGGCTGTACACAATGCCTCTGTCGTGGTCTAATGGATATCTTGTAAATGTGATATTATCGTGTCTTCATCGTCGCTTTTTGTCACCTTCGCTATAAGAATTTTAGTATTTTCGCCACAGTGTGTTGAGTGATTACTTCTTATCTCTCAATGGATTTCTTGATTTTATTAAAAAAATATAAATAAAAACTTTAGTAGGTATTTTACTTCTATATCGGCAGCCAGTTTTTGTTGTTTTATTTTCGAGAAATATAAAATGTATCGGATATTTATTTACCATTTGGTCTACATCGTTTAATGAAAATAAATGTTTATTAGAATATGTCAACTTTACGGTAAAAAAACAGCCCATATATTATGGTAGATAAACAAATAATAATTAGTAAAATAAACGGAATGCATAGTGGGACGATTTGCTGAAATTGCTGAAAACGTGGCGAAAAGTCTGTATACATCAATGATGACTGCGCTAATAACCGGAAAAATAATGCAAAAGATAGAGAACATTATACTTTGTGAAATAAAAGTGGATGCAACTAGTGGAGATGGGAAATTATCCACAGAAAACTATAAATTTATATTACATTTCTGCTGTCGATAGTTGGTTCTCGCCTTTAGGCGTTGGCTTAAGAGCTAGTTGACTTCAGTCATAAAATTATACGTAGGACGTTAACGTGACATTAATTTTCTTTTATTTCGCATAAAATAAAAACTGATTTTACACAGTAAAGCAAATGTAAATAAAAACAGTTTAAGACTAAGTTTTCAATCTAATAGCACATAAAATAACACTAAAAATATTACTCTGCATCCCAGCAGATTGAAAACAATGGGAAATTTCTCTGGTTACACCTCCGAGGCTTCGAAAATTTGCAAGCCATAACGGATGCTGAGACTAAAGAAGATAAGGGAATTTTACAATTTATAATTCACGTCCCATCTGCTCAGCGCAGTAAAGTTCCAACGAGAAAGGTTCCCTTGGTACTCCAATCAGAGTAAACATGTAAATCAAAAATGAATATCCATTTTCAATTTCCTTACAACACGAAACTACAGCCGCATTATATTCTAGTTCAATCAGACAGTGCAGCAAGCAGACAGTGCAAACACCTCTACCGGTTTCGAAACTTATTAGTCTCTCATCAGGAGGCACATATGCTGCTCTCTCTGACCCAACCAGGATAAACCCCGGCGTGCCGTGACGGACTGCAACGAACGGAATGGCAGGGATGCCCTAGCGGCCACTGCTAGCAAAAGACTAAGTTTTCAATTTAATAGCACATAAAATAGCTCTAAAAATATTACTCTACATCCCATCAGATTGAAAAACAATGGGAACCTTCTCTGGTTACACCTCCGAGGCTTGTAAAATTTGCAAGCCATAGCGGATGCTGAGACTAAAGAAGATGAGGGAATTTTAACTAAAAACAGTTTAATTAGTTGTAATCTTTTAATCCAAAATAAAATAATTACTAAGTAGCTACTTGAGCAAACTTTGACCATTGACGTCTGACGGCACGTCAAGATGGCCGCCGTTCGTGACGTCACAATTCTTTTAGGCTGACACATAAATAAACGTCAAAACATGACAGGTAGTAGGTGAATATTTTTGGCGACCTGAGGGAATATGGAATAACTGTATCTGTTTGCTTTCGAAATTAGTTTTTAAATAAAAAATAATATTTTAAAAATGAACAAAACTATTAACTCATTAATAATAATCTTTGTTTTTTATTTATTTATGGACAGCCTAGCCTTGCTTTCAAACTTACACATTATATTACTTCTAACAGCTCTGTCAATTCTTTGAAATTGAAAAAATTTTAATGTTCTTATCATTAACATTGTTAATGATAGGTATAATTTTATGACTGAAGTCAACTAGCTCGTAAGCTAACGTCTTAAGATGGGAAAATATCTATAGTGGTAACGTAATTTAATAATTAAAATTAAATTAAATTTATAGGTGTCTATGGATAATTTTACACCTCTCGTATTTTCATCTCTTTTTATTGCACAACGTATTATGTTCTCCATATAATGCGTTATTTTGGCGGTTATTAACGTATTCATAATTTTATAAATTTGGATATGAATATTTACTATACCCTGTTTTTAAACCAGGAGGAGTAAACTCAAAAGATAGATTCACACTATATAATGTCGCTAGAACAAATATTATAATAATATGTCGCTAATGGGTTCTAAGAACAATTGTTTTTTTTTATATAAATGATATTAAAAATCTATAAATCAAAGGAAAAATGCAGAAAACACAAAAACTCTCTGATATAACTTAATCAACCTATGAAATGCGAATAGTGTCAAAATTTCATAAATGGCAATAGTGCCAAAATTTCATAACAGTGGAGTAAACTTGCCTGAGGTTGGATCAATTATAATTTTAAATTACAATCTTGAATTACTCCTATAAGTACAATCATTATCAATAATTTTTTCTCATCCTTGTTTTTTCAATTCCGCTGTCATGTTGTGTCAGCGTTTCTTTATGTTAGTCTTAAAAATCGCTAATATACCACCGGGGTCTTCATTTTCGTAGAAATCTGTTGCTTTTAAAACATCCGTTTCTGAATCATCATCAATGGCTGCAGCAATCGGAATTGCCCTTTATTGAGCTCTCGTTCCTGGAAATACGCTTTTCCTGATTATTTCATTCATAGGAGATTCTTACCAATAGAGAGCTACAGACATGCAAATTAAGGTGATAATTTTTGATAATCTCCCGTCGTTAAGCATATTACGTCAGATGCCCTTCGTTGCTACGAAAAAATACATTCAGTGACATTAATGACAAATGTTTTAAATATTATAAAAGTGATGACTTTCAACCGTCAAATACATATTTATAACAACTGTGTGTTTAATTTCACTAATTGGTACTTACATAATATATAAATTATAATAAAATTTTGGTTTTGAACAGTTTTATTCATGAAATAATCGCAACAAATTGCACTCGAACTCTAAAATTAATATAGAGTTTTAGAGCTCTTGTGCAATTACTACTGATTATTTCATTCATATGAGATTCTGACCAATAGAAAGCTACAGAAAGTCTGAATTAAATCGATAATTTTTGATAATCTCCCGTCGTTAAGTATATTACGTCAGATGCCTTTAGATGCTACGAAAAATACATTCAGTGACATTAATGACAATTAATGTTTTAAAAATTATTAAAGTGATGACTTTCAATCGTCAAATATTTATAAAAACTGTTTGTTTAATGGTACTTACATAAATAAATTACAATAAAATTTTGGTTTTGAACAGTTTTATTCATGAAATAATCGCAACAAATTGCACTCGACCTCTGAAATTAATATAGAATTTTTGCTCTCGTGATACTTTGACATAATTTCACTCGCCTTCGGCTCGTGAAATTAAAACTCTCAAAGTGTCACTCGGGCCAAATTCAATAATTTCAGAGCTCTTGTGCAATTACTACTGACAATTTTTGATAATATCCCATCGTCAAGTATATTACGTCAGATGCCCTTCGTTGCTACGAAAAAATACATTCAGTGACATTAATCACAATTAATGTTTTAAAAGTTATAAAAGTGTTGACTTTTAACCGTCAAATATTTATAACAACTGTGTGTTTAATTGTACTAATTTGTACTTACATAAATAAATTAGAATAAAATTTTGGTTTTGAACAGTTTTATTCATGAGATAATCGCAGCAAATTGCACTCGATCTAGCGTTACCAGGTGTCCCGATTTGCGCGGGACGTCCCGATTTTCAGGTGCCTGGGGACGCGTACCGATTTGTACCTGATCGGGACACTAAATGTCCCGATTTTCACCTACGAAAACCAATTTCAGGAGGACTTGCAGTGAATTTTATAACTCTATTATTATAAAAACAAGGCACTCGTAAAAGCGGCAAAATCGAATGAAAAATATAATTTTAATAAAAAATAAATAATTTACTTAATCTATGATTTTTTTGTAATTTCGTCTGATTATTATTATGTAGGATTACATATATATTATAGAAACACCTTGTAGTCCAGTAAATGAACGGGAAATACGGCGATACCGTGTAATTTTCCGGATCAACTCCGAAGTCCATGAAAATTTGGACGACTTGTGCCGTTGGTTGTTTTTCTCGGGGCGGGGGGGGGGGGGTTTGGGGTGAAAAACCGCGCATTTAACCCGCCATTACACGCGCTATGAGGGAATCCCTCACCATATTTGTTTATAAGCAATGAAATTGTGTAAACTAATACGATAACCTTAGGCACCCAGGAATGCCTTTAGCATGGTTCATGAGAGGGTATGAAAAAGTTATAGAATATTTCAGGCGGTGAGTCTGCTGTGTGATATTTGAAATAAGAGACATCCCTCTTCAGGTGAGGGAATTCCTCCCTGCGCGTGCAATCACGGTGAAATCACGTTTCTGTTATCTCAAAGAAACTTTTAGGTTTTTATTTAATATTTAGGTAGGTTTAATTAAAATATTATTGTTTGGATTAGGTTAGGAACAGTGGCACACCGAGGGGGGGAGTTTTGGGGGTTAAAATCCCACCCAGAGCATATAGAAATATATATAAAAGAAGGTAGGAAAATGTAACTTGTCTTTCACAAATAATACAAAAAACTTTCGGTGCCCAAGCAAACCCCCCTCCCCCCCAAAGGAAAATTCTAGGTGCGCCACTGGTTAAGAACCCATTTTTAAATTTACCTATTCTAATTGGGAAATAAGCCACAATTTAACTTGAAAAATTAATTTTATTGACGTTTCGAATTCCACCTCGGACGTCGTTATCAAAATACAAAATATTAATAGTTAATTACATAAATGCCACAAAGAAATAGCTTCAGAACAGTTGTTAATTTTAATTTGTATTTTTAGTAAAATCAATTCGCGTAAAGAACATTAATTTCTTCAGTGGCTTGCTGAAATTGAAAATTAAGAAAACTTGTTTTTGATCTATATTATTTTTACTTTTGTTTTGTTAAATTAATAAAAAAAATTGGTTTACGAGTCTTTCTATAATATGTGAGTACAACCCATTTTATATTTATACATGTTGACATTCATTCTTTCTCGAAATAAGTCGAATTGATGTAGGTGAGGGCGACGCTCATACGCGTGCAACCACGTCACAATAGAAGACGCGTGTAACGGCGGGTTAAAATAACTCTGGAGATGGATAAATTGACTAATTCTAAGCAATTTTAATTCATAGAATTTTAACTTTTTGTTAAAAATGTAGCATAATATAAAAAAATGAAAATAATTGTGAACTCGTAAAGTCTATAGACCCAGCAAAAGCACAGTTGTAGCTCGTGAAAAAACCAAGAAATGAAGCACTTTTCGGGAAAAACCAATTAAAACTTTTTTAATAAAGCTTTATTTTTATGTTTTAAAAAAGTTTCTAGCATCAAAACTAAGCGAGTTCTGCTTAAAATCAAGTTGACTCCTTTTTTTTTTGGTAAAAAAAAACGTGAAAATCTCCTACTTAGCGCTCCAAATGAAATTAATCGTTACCGCTTTACAAACAATTTATTTTACTTATGTATTTTTTACATGATTGAAAGGACCTGAACGAGTCACTAATCACGAATGTATGCAAAATATGAACAGCCATTTTTTAAGCAATTTTTGTCACAGAAAAACAAAATGAATCTATCATATTTATAAAAAGCAAAACAAACCTACCTACTTTTTAATGTTTGAGATTTTTAGTATCCCTAATACTTTTAAATTATTTTGAAAAAAGGCATTTTACAATATTTTAGGAAATTTTTTTTACTATAAAACCAATTTTTTCAAAACTAAGCATTCCCAACCGGTAAACCTTACAGATCGTATAAACAATACACATGAAGTAAATGGTAAAGCGGTAACGATTAATTTCATTTATGGTGCTAAATATGGGGAGATTCTCACCATTTTTTTTTACCAAAAAAGGGGCCAACTTTATTTTGAGCGTAACTCGCTTAGTTTTAATGTTAGAGACTTTTATATAAAACAATATTAAAGATTTTTTTAAACATTTTAAAAACTTTTAATAGGTTTTGCCCGAAAATTGCTTAATTTTTTGGTTATTTCAAGATGAAAAATTCGATTTGGAATTTGACGAATAAGAACGTATTTTTGATGAGCTACAACTTTGCTTTTACTGGTTTTATAGACTTTCTGAACATACAATTTTTTTTGCTTTTTTAAAAGCTACATTTTTGTTAAGAATATTTTTTTCGATAAAATTACTTAAAAAGTATTGACTTAGTTTAAAAATTATATAGAACAAAAGTTTTTTAGAGTTAGTCAGTTGATCCATTTTTGAACTTACTTTAAACGCGCGTTTTTTACCCCCGAGAAGGGGTAACTGTAACTGTCACCCCCCAAGTAAAAGAAACCAACGGAACAAGTTCAACTTTTAAGTAGACAGTAAGTAGAACCTAAAACCAGATTTTCATGCAATTCGGGGTTGACTCTGAAAATTACACTCCAAAACGTTCATTTACTGAGCTATCATTGTTTATTTGTCCCGATCTACAACCCTAAATCCCGATTTGTTTTTGCTTATGTACCGATTAAAAACAAATCGAACCTGGCAACACTAACTCGATCTCTAAAATGATTATCGAATTGTTGCCCTTGTGAGACTTTGACATAATTTCACTCCCTTTCGGGTCGTGAAATTAAAACTGTCAAAGTGTCACTCGGGAAAAATGCGATAATTTTAGAACTTTTGTGTAATTACTACTGATAATTTGCCCACTGGTAATAATGCTGCTGTAATTATATCGGGTCCATGGATTAGTACTCCCTAAACTTCAGTGGGTACCTATATTGTACCAGGGATATCTATAGCTGAACGAAGCACCTGGCTTTTTCTGTAATATATTTCCAAAAATTTTCAATATCAGTTTCTTTAGCACCCGAGATTGTTGGTGAGATAATATGAAAACAGTGGATGAGTTCGTCGATTCCGGTAATACGAGCTACATAGTTATTATGGATATCCTAAAAAAATGCCAAGCTGTGTTTGCAGAAATATTACTTCCAAAATCTGGTTACCGGGTTGCATTTAGCCATTAATCTCCCATCGACTCTTACGACTACTTTCTTCTTCCAATACAAGTTTTATGTGACTATAACACGCAGGTATCTACCATCAATGTCTTCTGTTCTGTTCAAAAACTTTCCACTCTGTCTTATCGAAATCATTTTCGCAAGTGCCTTTATAAAACCAAACAGGGTTTCACCTATGATAGGGGAGCCCAAGCGGGGAATTTTGCGGTTACTCGAGCGCGTCAAATTATCATATGAAGAGAAACCTGGTACCCTGCAGATGTACCTCTACCATATATTGGCTCTTAACACAGGTAAGTTCGTTAAGGGGGCCCGAAAAAAAATCTATCCTTAGAAATACTCGAAATGGTCAGATTAAGATATGGTAAGTTAAGTACATGCAAAAGAGTGTATATTTAAAAATCTGAAGATTTGAGGAAATGGGTGAGTCACAAAATTTCACAAGAAAAAAGCGAATATTTCGCGAAATGAACGTCAGATCGAAAAACTAAAAGATACGTGTTCAATATTTTCCAAAAATCTATCGAATGGTACTAAACGTGACCTTCACGGAAACGGGTGGAGGGTAAATTTAATATTTTAAATACGAATCCCGCGTTATTTCTCGAAATGAACATCAGATCGAAAAAATGTAAAATAAACTTTTTCAATATTTTTTAGATTAAAAAGATTCTGGAATGGCGACCAAGGCAGGAGGCATATCGAAGCAGAGGACGACCACCGACTAGATGGACGGATGATATCAAGCGCATCACCACAAATTGGATGCAAGAAGCTCAAGATAGAAATAAGTGGAAGTTTTTACGGGAGGCCTACGTTCAGCAGTGGACAAATATAGGCTAGTTGATGATGATGATGAATATTTTTTAAAAATCTATCGAATGGCACCAAACACCACTCCCCACGAAGGTGGGGTGGGGGTTACTTCAAAATCTTAAATTGGAGCCCCCATTTTTTATTGCAGATTTGGAGTCCTTACGTAAAGATAAGTAACTTTTATTCGAAACATTTTTTCGAATTACGGATAGATGGCGCTATAATCTAAAAAACTATTGTTGGAAATGGAGAATTAAATTAAAAAATGGAAGGTCCCCACTTAAATGGAAAACTTTACTTAACTTTTTTTGGTTTTAGGACCTACTATTCACAACCCAATAGGTCCCCATAACGCTCGAGTGACTGCACATTTAGCATACTTTGCTCAACTACTATACTTTTATGGATATATAACGCAAAAAAAATGTTCAATTTATGACTGATCAAACTAATAAATCTGTGTTCGTCTCATCTTTCTTCTGCAGATTAAATATGTTGAAACGTTCAAACTTTCTGCATATTGAATATGTCATGTTTCTTTTCTTAGTCGTCCATTTCTGATAATCGATACCACATCCACTTTTCTTTAGCCGTCCGTATTTTTTGTTTTATTACTCTTAATTTTCGTTTATCTGGTTCTTGTATGTCGATGTATATTCTCTCTAATGTAAGCAAGCTCAAGTAATGTTAAAATAGAAATGAGCTATAAATTTGAAATGTTAATATTAATGATAACCAACAATTTTACCCCTTTAGTATTTCGTTCAATCTCTAAAATTAGAATAATAATAAAAAAAAATATTTAGGGTGATGTTAAAAAGGAGTAAAATATTGTGAAATAACCGTTAATTATATTTTTATTTTCTTTAGTGTTTATATTTTATTATTATTTTTATAATTATTAGCGCCTCTCCAAATAGCTGTGATTAGGGGCTCTCAGTCGACTTTAGCGTTTTTCATTAAAGTCCCTTTCTTTTAAGGGAATTCGCCTTTTCCGTTTGAAAGCCTGATATTTTCTTCTGGATGTTGTTATTTACAATTCAAAGGCGTCGGGAAAAGAATTTTCCTTAGTGTTTAGAAGATCTGTAATATGTATTATAAAATAAATTATATTTTCATATTTGATTTTTTTAATAAACAGATTAACGGATTCCGCTAATTTTTTTATTATTTTAGATTTCTCTTTGGTCCTTACACCCTTGGGCAAAGGTTTACTCAATCTCCTTTTCTGTACTTATACCGGGTGACCCTAAGTTTGAGACACCCTGTTGGAAGGACAAGGTACAAGTGTGAGTATCTGCATCGAAATCGTATTTTAGTATTATGTTTTGGGAACATTTTGTTTTTTGATATTTTTAGAAATAAACAAATTAGACAGTTATATTCTTTAACACGTCGCTCACTGAGTTCTAGAGTGGCACAACAGCAAAAATAATGTTCTGAGATAATTGACCATGACGTTTCATGACATCATAAAATTCCATTCAAATTTACAATTTATGGATAAGAGGTCGACAGAAGAAACCAAATACTTGTCAATAAATGGTTAGATATTATATTTTTCCATTCTATGAATTTCGAGAACTTTGATATAAATATGCCAGTATTGAATTCAAGTTTTATAGTGTTTTGGCAAAGATGGTCGGTGGTAAGTAGTGGCATAAAGAGTTAATAAAATAAACTTTTTTATTTTTTAATTTTTTTATCATGTTTTTATTCGCACTAAAGATATTATACGAACACAACAATATTTTTCTTACTAATAACTAAAAAAAAAATCTAAAATGATTATCAGTTATAGAAAATATAACCTCAGTTTTATACCTTGTTTATAGGAACAAGAATAAAAACGTGAAATGTAAGTTGATGTAAAATTCACTGTGACTTTTATTAATTGCATTGGATCGAATAGAATACATTAGATCTTCATACTTTTTTCTGGAAACTGGAATTTTATTTTGATAGACCCTTTTAATTTCAATATCTTTAAAAGGGAATACTTTGCTAGGATTTATGGTTCGTATTTCGTTGAACAAGTTCACCATTTTAAAATAAAATTTGTCAAAGGAAGTTTTATACAGATGATTATCCTTTTCGACTTTCACCTTCTCCCTAAACACCTTGTAACAAAAAAGAAGAACCTCTGTTGGAGTGTAAGTAAAGAGAGTGATAAACTTCAACAGAAGTAAGGAAAAAAAAGAGATCACTAGATACTAGATATAGGTAATTGAAAAAAAAAATGAGGGGGGCTTCAACGTTGAAGCCGATGTACGAAAATACTAATAAAAAGCTGAAGTAGTGAAAATATGAATAGACAGAGGCAAACTGAATAGAGTTGGCTAGGAAGAGATGCAAGAGAACAACTTGACACTCAAGGATGTATACGGCTCGTTTGCATGCCTGTCAGAGAACAGTAGCTCAAAGTAGATAATGATGACTAGAAAAGGTAAATATTTTTTTTTTTTTTTTTTTATTACAAACTCGCATCAGCCTGTACGGCTATTAGCGAAAATGATAGTTTTGTTAACAATAATAATAACTATAGAATACTACAATTAAATTTTATATAAACAGTTTATTGCTTTTAAGTATTGAAGGATCACTTTGGAACCGCACTTTGAGAATAGTATTTTCAAATCGTCCGGGATTCCGAATTGAACTCTTTCCGCACTGTATAACGGGCACTCCACTAGAAGGTGTTTTATTGTCAGAGGGGTCTCACAAGCATAACACTCCGGTTGAGGATCTCGTGTCATCAGATGACCATGCGTGAGGCGGCTATGACCAAGCCGCAATCGCGAGATGATCACTTGGGAAAATCGATTTGTGGAATTATCAGACCATCGTTGAAATGTTGGTTTTACCTCAAATAACTGCTTCTGGTTTTCATGCCATCTGCTATTCCATATATCAACTATTTTGCTGTGGAAATATGATTTGAGATCTGACGCTGGAGTTGTTGGATAGATCTCTATAGTTGCGTCCTCTAAGGCTTCTCGAGCATGTTTATCTGCCAGTTCATTTCCAGTGATTCCAATATGAGATGGAACCCACAGGAAAGCAACATTTTTGTGATTTAGATTGTGCAATTCTTGTCTTATGAGTTTGGCCACAGGGTGGGGAGAATAGATTTTAGAGATGATTTCTAACGAATTTAAAGAGTCCGTAATTATTAGAAAGTTAATTTGAGAACTTTTCCTAACATGACTTAGGGCTTTATATATCGCAAAGAGTTCTCCTGTTAAAATAGAGTTAGTCCCCTCTAGTTTATATTTCTTTATTTCATTATGTGTTACAAAGGCAGATGCTACACAATATTTAGTCTTTGATCCATCAGTGAATAACTGTTCGAATGAGGAAAATTGAGAAATTAAGGTTTGATATTTAGAAATAATTATATGACGATTGGTTTCTTTCTTATTTTCTAACGCTAGATCCATTATTAAATGAGGAGAAGATATTAGCCAAGGAGGGGGAGTTGGTATTTTGCTAGGATATATTTTAGGAACTTTAAGGTGTAGTTCATTTATGATTCGTTTGCATTTTTCTTGAAAGGGAATGTGAGTTTTTGTATGCTGAGTACTTGAAGAGCAAATAGTTTGGTGACATTGTGAAGAGTACCGCTTCACTGCATATGAGAGTATTAATTCCTGTCTTCTTAAATCTAAAGGTAGTTCGGCGAGTTCGGCCTGAAGACTTATAATAGGAGTTGTTCTAAATGCACCACATATTATTCTAAGAGCGTTGTTTTGTACGATATCTAAAACTTTTAGAGTTGTTTTTGAAGCAGATGAGTAAGCTTGGCATCCATAATCAATCTTGGAACGGATCAGATTTTTATATAATGTGAGCAGAGTCCTACCGTCCGCTCCCCAGTTTGTACCAGAAAGACATTTCAAGAGGTTTAGTCTTTTTTGACATGCTGCTGAAATATATTTAATATGTTCTTTCCAGGTTAAAGCTTGATCAAATATTAGACCTAGATATTTAATTGTTTCTACATATTCGAGTCTCTGACCTCCAAATTTTAAAGTAGGTATCTCCTTTATCTGCTTTGGTCTCTTTGAAAATAGGATACAGCGAGTTTTGGATGAAGCAAATTGAAAACCACTCTTTTTAGACCAAGATATAAATTTATCGAGTTGTTCTTGTAGTAATTTGGCCATTTTCTGTATATTGTTTCCCTTTAAGAATATTATGAGATCATCAGCATATAATCTGGCTTGAATGGGTTTATTCATTGATTTGATTATATCATTAATAGCTACAAGAAAAAGCGTCGGACTGATCACTGATCCCTGAGGTGTGCCATTTTCTTGATATTTCACATTAGATTGAAGACCGTTTACTTTTAGCTTGAAATTTCTATTTAGGAGAAAATTTTTAACAAAAGCGAGTATATTTCCTTGATAACCCCATGATTTCAGTGATGATATTATTTTGTGATTCCAGGCCATATCAAATGCTTTATGCAAATCAAAATAAATTGCAATACATTTCTGGTTGTTACAGAAGGCGTTATTAATATGCGTTTCTAGATCTACTAAGTTGTCGGTGGCCGATTTTAAAGGACGAAATCCAGATTGTTCATTAATCAGATGGTTGTTTTCTTCCAGACACCACAATAAACGTTTATTTATAATTTTTTCTAAAAGCTTACACATGACACAAGTTAGAGAGACAGGACGATAAGAATCTGCTTTGTTTCGTGGTTTATTAGGTTTTAAAATGGGAATAGTTATAGAGGATTTCCATAATCTGGGAAATTCATGTTTAGTCCATATACGATTGTATATTTTTAATAAAATTTCTAAAGCTTCTTCAGGTAGGTGTTTCAGAAAAGAAGCTGGAATGTCATCCGGACCTGGAGATGTGTCCTTTAAAGAATCTAACATCTCTCTTATTTCTCTGATTGTGATAAGTACATTTATAGGTTCATTATTGTTTACTATGTTGATGGGAATACTTTCTTTTTGTTCTTTGTATGTTAGGAAATCTTTATCATAAATGGAATTTGAGGATGTTAACTGGAATGTTTCGGCTATTTTTTCTACGATTTCTGCATGGTCTGTTGTAGATGATTTATTGTCTAATTCTAATGAATCTATTCCTTGATATGAACTCGAGCCTGTTATCTTCTTTATTTTCCTCCAAACTTTTGATACAGGTGTGTAATTATTTATCGTTTCTACGTATTTTATCCAGGATTGTCTTTTAGATCTTGTGGTAACCAGTTTGGCTCTAGCCCTACTCCTTTTAAGTTCGATTAAATTTTCTAGATTTTTGTGTCTTTTGTACTTTTGAAGAGCTTTTTTACTTAGTTTAATAGCTTCTTTACATTCTTCATTCCACCAGGGAGTAACTTTATCCCTTTCAATGAACTTTGTTTTTCCTATTGCTTTTATAGCTGCATCGGTTATGATTTTATTGAATTGTAGAATTATTTCGTCTATTGTATTATCTAAACAAATCATTGAAGATTCACTACGAATAATTTCTTGAAAAAGGCCCCAGTCAGCTTTGTCTAACCTCCATTTCGGATCAGGCTTAACTGGCGTAGATTTAATCAAGTGTTTTTCTATTAAAATCGGGTAGTGATCACTCCCATATAAGTCTTTTTCTACGTACCAATTGTGATTTATTTGAAGAGTGGGTGTACAAAGTGAGATATCTATAGAAGAAAATGTCCCTGTCGATAAGTTTAAGTGGGTGCTACTACCATCGTTTAGTATTGCAAGATTTAACGTGTTCACTATATTTTCAATCTTCTTTCCGGTAGATGTAGTTTTAAAGGAACCCCAGTTAGTGTTATGTCCATTTAGATCTCCCAGTATAAATTTTGGATTAGGTACCTGATTTATTAGGTTTACAAGATGTTGTTCTTCTAGGTTATAATTTGGTGGTATATATATATTACATATGTTAACTTTTTGTGTTGTACCAATTTGTACAGCTACAGCTTCCAGATTTGTGCTTAGAGGAATTTCTTTGGATATTATTTGTTCTTTTACATAAATGGCAACGCCACCTGAAGCGTGACCAGCATTATCCCTATTTTTAAAATATGAATTAAAAGATTTTAGATTCATGCAGGTGGAATCTTTAAAATTAGTTTCTTGAAGACAAATAATTTGTGGTGTGTATTGATTGATTAACAACTGTAACATAGGTAAACGAGTTTTAAAGCTATTTAAATTCCACTGTAAAATTTTGTTATACATAAATGATTATATTTTATTATTGAGCACAAAAATTAAAAAGTGGATGAATCACTTTCAGAATCCAAATTCGTTAAATTAATTTGTAGAGCTAATTTTTTCCTCAATTTAGTGCAGCGATATTTTGTTGTTCTGTCTTCTAAATGTGGGTGAATTTCATCCAACATAGTGATAATAGCTACGATGTCAGAGTTATAATCCTTCGCCACCGTTACTACATCAGAACAGCCGTAGCAATTTTCTAGTAGACTTTCAACTTGCTGACTGCTGAGGCAAAAAGGAGGCGAGTGATTATCTATATATGTTTTAGTATTGTCTGAAAACTTTATGTTTTGTTCAGGTTTTTTTTCTGTTTTGGTCTTTTTCTTATTTTGTGTTATAGTTGGAGTTGCGAATTGGACATCCTCAGAAGTAGGAGAAGAAACAGCAGAAGCGGTACGTTTTTGTGAGTTATTTTGTGTTGAGGGATGATCGGACTTTGTATTGTCCACCAAAATATTTTTGTTTATCTCAAGATTCATAGGGGTATTGAAAGATTGAGAGAGGGGTGAGTTTGATAGTTCTGGATTTTGTGGCGTAGATAGCTTAGACATATCTAGAGGTACGTTTTGTTTTATTAGTGAACTGTGGTCTTTGATGGGTTGTGTATTATTGGAAGAAGAAGCGGTAGTGGTGTCAGAAATAGAAAGTGCTGAATTCTGGGCCTGAGTTATGTTGTCTGATTGAATATTGCTTCCTGTAGGTATTATACTCATCGGTGGTGGAAATGAGGCAGTGCATTGTAAAGCATTGTGTCCTGCCTGCTTGCATTTGAAACAGTTGTGGCTGTCTAGTGTTAAATATAACCTATTTACTATTCCATCTTGTTCTATATCAATGTATTCCGGTAAAGATGCATTTTCTGGAGGCGAGATGTAAATTTGTCTTCTAAAACTAAGTATATGGCTGTAAGCTGGGTCAGTAGCTCCAATTCTCAGTTGTATCATTGGCGATAATAATGTTAAGCCTAGATTTTGTAAACATCCTGTGATTTCTTCATTAGAAATTGTGGGGCTTGCATTAGATATTAGCAATCTATCTGATGGGGTAATTAATCTTCGAGCAACTATACGAGTGTTATTAATTGTGATACTTCCATAATTTTTTAGAAAATCATCGACAATGTTTTTATCTCTCAAATATATGCATACTCGATTGTTAGAGATGCGTGAACAGTATATTATATTATATGGGTTCACTATTGGTCCAATCTGTAGGAGATAGTCTTGTATTTTAAAACCATCTATTGATGTAAAAACTACGGCTTGATCTCTGTTTGGTAGTAGATTCGAGTTCTGGGCTAACGCCGCTGAATACGACTTAGTAGGGTTAATGACGTTCTGTGACATGTTAAATATTATGAAGTAGGTAAATTAAATAGGTACTCACTAAATTTGTTATCATCCAATGATAACAAAATCTATCATCACCCAATGATTAATAGATGTGTTGTTTTGCACTTCACTAACAAAAACTTGTGAAATTAAAAAGCAATTATAAACTAATGGTTATCTACGATAACGACTTTACTGTCCGAACGTTCGAACGAGACTAATAAAAGGTAAATATTAAAATAAGAATAATGTAGTGAAAATGTATAAAGACAAATAAGTGCTAAAGAAGAACCAATTAAATAAAACTAACAAATCATGGGCGCCAGAAAATGATCTTCGATCACTATCCCAGGTATCTTAAAAAGCTGTCAAATATTAAATATATTAAATCAGTAAACATGAACATAAAGAATAATAAAAATAAATGATATACAAAATAAGTAAATATTTATTAAAAATAACTACCTAGATTTTTGACAATCTTTGAGTTAAACAATGCATGTAATGTGACTTTAACATGAAAAAAGTTACCGTTAAATATGATATACAATAAAACAACAGTCCGGTTATATGTATGTACAAAAAGATATACCTCTTACTTATATATTACAGGGTACAACTCACATGAGACTTCTAAATATAAATAAATAGGCATAAGCATGACTACCAGAAAATATTATGATGAATTAATTAAAGTTAATGAAAGCTAAAGAAATGAAGTTAGATAAATTTACAACGAAACGACGAATTAACCGAACAAATGAAGTAAAGCGAATAAATAATAAAATATTTGGGAAACAAGCAAGTAATATTACACAATAAATATCAAACCAATAATAAAGTATAAAACCTAATTTTTTAGGCTAATTCCTGTGCACAAAAGCTTCCCGTAGTTCGTAAATAAGTTTGGGAACCTAATACATTGATATACAAATATGTCATATATATATATATATATAGTGGCTAAAACACCCCCGTGGGGGTAGCGCCGCCTTTACAGGCTCTCTAGGTCCATGTTTTCGAGGTGGATCAGTCCTCCGTTCTTCTCTTTCTTAAACTGCATTACATATCCGGTTCCAGCTCCTTCTGTCTCTTGCTTTTTCTTCTGCATTTCTAATACCCATGCCCTCTAGATCTCGCTTCACCTCTTCCAGCCATTTGGACCTCGGTCTTCCTCTTCGTCTCCTTCCGGCCGGAGACCACTTTGTCACTATGTTTATTATCGCTTCTTCTCCTGCTCTCCATACATGCCCAAGCCATCTCAATCTTTGTCTCTTTATTCTCCTGACTATATCTTGTCCCTTCAATTCCTCATTTATTTCGTTATTTCTTCGACTCCTGTATTCACCCTCTGCTGTTTTTATTGGTCCTAATATTGCCCGAATTATTTTTCTCTCAGTTCTTCTCAAATTTTCTTCGTCTGTCTTGGTCATTGTCATCACTTCTGCTCCATACATTAATGTCGGTCTAATTAACGTTTCATAGAGCCTTAATTTAGTAGTTTTTGTTAATATTTTGCTTTTTATCATTTTTTTGTTGGCTTGGAATGCTCTATTTATTGCCAATGTTTTCTCTTTTATTTCGTTTTCTCTTGTTCCATCACTTGACAGCATGACTCCCAGGTACTTATATTTACTTACTTCTTCAAATTTGTATCTTCCCACTTTAACCTCTCTATTAGTAGGATTTTTCCCTAATCTTAAAATTTTTGTTTTGTTTTCGTTAATACTCAGACCCACTGTTTTTCCTTCTTGAATGAGTTCCTCTACCATTTGCGTTAATATATCTCTTCTCTTTGCCATTATCACAACGTCATCGGCATATGCTACAATTTGACCTCCTCTATTTCTGAGTGTACCTTTGTTCATTTTTCTGGTAATATATTCTATTGCCATGTTGAATAGTGTTGTGGATAAACCATCACCCTGCCTCACTCCTTTGTTTGTTTCAAACTCTTCTGTTTCCCCTATTTGCGTTTTTACACTCGCTCTGGTATGGCTCATCGTCATTTTTATAAGTTTTCTTAATTTAAGCGGTACCTGTAGCATTTTTAATATTTCCAATAGTTGGTTTCGTTTGATGGAATCAAAAGCTTGTTTAAAATCTACGAAAAGTATTTCTAAGTTTATGTTAGCTTCGTTCGCCTTCTCCATTATTTGTTTTAGTATGTATATCGCATCTATTGTGGATTTTCCTTTCCTGAATCCACACTGATATTGACCAATCTTATTCTCTGCTGCTTCTTGTAATCTTCTTTGTATTATGGTTGACAATACCTTATATACTGTACTCAGTAATGTTATTCCCCTGTAATTTTGACATTCTTGTTGGTTTCCCTTTTTATGTATCGTTATTATTTGGCCTGTTTGCCATTCTTTTGGCATTTTTTCTTCTTTCCAGATGTTTACTATCAGTTTGTGTATTTCCCTATGCAACGGTTTCCCTCCTAGTTTTATGAGTTCGCTGTTTATGTTATCTTTTCCGGGTGCTCTTCCGTTTTTGTTATTTTTAATTATTTCAATTACTTCTTCGAGTGTTGGCTCCTTCATTCCATTATTTTCCCACTCTTCCTCCATTTCTGTAATCTCTTCTGTTTCATTTTCTGCCAGTAACTCCTTGAAGTGTTCCATCCAGACTTTCATATATGGTTGATCTTGTGTTACTATTTGCCCTTGTTTATTTTTAACTCCATTTACTTTTGGTTTGAAACCTCTGTTCTGTTCTCTGATTTTTGTGTAGAATTTCTTGGTGTTCTGAGTCTTACTTTCCGCCTCAATTTCCTCCAACTGACTATCCATGAATTTTCTCTTTTGTTCTCTTATTATTTTGTTGCTTGCCTTTCTTTTTTGCTCGTACATGTCTCTATGTTCATTTTTGTGAGTCCGCATCCACTGATTTCGTGCTTTTACTTTTTCTTCAACTGCTTCTTTACATTCTGTATTGAACCAGTCCTTCTTTCTTGTAATTTGCTTCGTCCCTAATGTAGTCTCAGCCGTGTGGTTAATTGCTTTTTTAATATCACCCCATATTTCTTCGACATCATCTCTTTCCTTATTCAGTGCGGCAATTCTTTTACCTATTTCATGTTCATACTTTTGTATCTCTTTTGCTTCCTTCAATTTTTCGATATTCCACCTCTTGTTCCTCTCTTTCTGCCTTCTCATTACTTTCATCTTTTGTCTCAGCTTTGCTACCACCAGGAAATGGTCTGAGTCTCCGCATGCACCTCTGTAGCTTCTCACATCCATTATACTTGATTGTCTTCTTTTCGATATTAATATGTGGTCTATTTGTGACTCTGTTTTTTGGTCTGGAGAAACCCATGTGACTTTGTGTTTTCTTTGATGCTTGAACATTGTACTGCTGATAGACATATTATTTCCTGTCGCCATATTGCATATTCTGTGCCCGTTGTCATTCGTTTTCTCATGTATTGTATGTTTGCCTGCTATTTGCTGTATATAATCCTCCTTTCCTATTTGTGCATTAAAATCGCCCAATATTAATATCACATCTTCTTTTGGTATTTTTTCTAGCTCTTCTTCCATAGTGTCGTAGAAATGATCTTTTTCTTTCGCATTTTCTGTCGGTGCATAAACATTTAGTAGGGATATGTTTGCCTGTTTAGCTTCAATCCTTAGGTAAGCTATTCTTTTGTTTATTAGTCTGACTTCCATTATTTTGTCTCTCATATTTCCAATTACTATGAATCCTACCCCATGTTGTCCTTGCTTTTCTTCCCCTGAGTATATGAAGGTACTATTCTGTTGATCTATTTGTCCTTTCCCTTTCCATCTAATTTCCTGCAGTGCTGCTATTTCCACCTTATACTGTATCAGAACTGATGTAATTTCTTCCAGTTTTCCTGCTCTAAGTAATGTTCTTATATTCCATGACGCTATTCTTATAACACCTCCCTCTCTTTTTTTCTTTTTTGTATTACCCTTTCTTTCTTTCTTTTTGCTAATCTTGCTTGTTCTCATATCCTTTTGTATCATTGCCTTGTCCATTTTTCGTGCCATTGTCGTCATAATGTGTTTCCGTTCCAATTCTAGTTTTTTAATGTTTGATTTTCGTTTACTTTCTTTATTTTTTCTCTTGGATCTAGTTCTGTGTCTCCGTTTGGTGATCTTTCACTCACTGTTCTCGTTCCAGTTTTATTCTTTGTAGTTTCGGTCATATTATCATCTCTCAAATCTTCGGAATCGCTGTTCCATCTTTTGACCTGGTCTATATCGTACTCGTCTCCGTTAATTATTAACTTATTATATTTTATCTTTGCGTTGTACCCTTTCATCCTTGCCTCTTTCATGTGTTTTATAAGTGTTTTGCGTTGTTCGATTACGGTTTTTGGATAGTCTTCGTTAACAAACCATTTCGAGCCTTTTAATTTCCATGAAGCTTTAAGAATTTCCGTTCTTGTATTCCCACTTCTTAGCTCTACCAGGACTGGTCTTTCAGGATTTCTAGTTTTGTCTCCTATTCTTCTAATTTCTGTGACCTCTTGGTTGGCTTTGCAAGGTATTTCCATTTTGTTGATGATGTCTTGTACTTTGTTTACCAGTATTTGTGTGTCCTCATCGCTTGTTTCTTCAATGCCGTGTATTATCAGGTTTTTTCTCTTCATATCCCTTTCTATTTGTTCTATTCTATTTTTATGTTGATGCAGCTCTTGTTTGAGAAGTTCATTTTCATTTTTAAGTTCCTGATTCGTATTTTTTAGTTGTTCCAGCTCACTTTGGATCCCATCTAATTTTTCTTCTATTCTCATTCCTCTATCTTCCATTCTATCTAGTTTTTCCCGCAGTTCCTTTATAAATTCCTCCATTTCTTCTTAGTGAGAGTTTCCACAAGTTCCGCGTCTCCCGTACAGTTCGTGTTAAAGACCTGCTCAATCCAGCCCCAACCCGTACGAGAGCTAGCTTACCTTGCTTCTTTCTCACTTTTCTTTATTTCGAATAATTCTGGAGCCGCCTCTGTATTTTGGCGTTTGCCCTGTCAGCGACAGTTCTTATCAGGACTTGTTTTTGTTCTCGAATTAAATAAAATATAGATGTAAATAAATGGTATATCCTTATCGTAAAAATGGACAATATACGGAAATTAATTAAATAGTCGATTAATTTTCAGAACTTACTTAGGTAATCAGAAGCCTGTTTGTTCACTTAAACACTGGTGTTAATCACTTTAATTAAATGACTTTGTTTTCGCTAAAAATAGCTAATTTATTACGAGTGTAACTTCGATGCTACTGTTCTAAACAATGCCAGAACCGGACTCCCATAAATCCCTAAATCTGAAAACAAATAATAAACATAGTGCATTAAGCCAAAAGTCTGGAATATACAACACAATAGTTACTCAAATCCACACAAACTTAAATGTTCCCAAACAAATCCCTTCATCGAACGACTTCCAGATAAAGTTCGATGCTGCAATCCATAAAATGGGCACACGGAGAATGCTAACCTGTCCTATCCGTAGGTGCAGGTGGAAAGATGACAGAAAATGGGACTGGAACGTCCCATTGTGCCAAAGTGTGTCTCCCAAACAACATACTCCCATGATGACTTGACTGTGGCTGTAATGGTTTCCCTAGGTGGTCAAAGGGCTACGAATTCACATGATGGTTTCTTCCAAATGGCTAAAAAACATTCCCAGTTTTATTTCCCATATAAACATGAGCAAGAAGTAAAGAGAAGAAATAACTGAGAAAACTTTTTTAAGAAGAAATAATACTGAAAAAGTGACCATTAAATGAAACAAAAACTAATCTCAGGTAACCTTGAACTATTTTGGGTGTGAAGACATGAACAAATAATGACATTGAATTTGAAATTTTAACATAGAATATGATTTATCTGAGAGAATATGATATTAATATAATAATAGCCATCTACACACATATTATATACCTTAATGAAATGGTATGAAACCAGACAAAAGATAGTTATTTGACAATTTATAAAAATATTGGATGCTCAATCAGTTTAAAACCTACAGCGAAGTAATGATAATTATTTTCAATATTAATTTGAGGACTTCAGAAATATTTGGTTATGTTAAAACCAAAAACATGTTAATATACCTATAATTTCCCTTGAATGAATATTAAATAAAAATTTATAATAAATATAAAATTTTATTAAAATCCCTAAAGTTGAGGAACATCTGGGATCTAGTAATTAAGTGGGAAAAATTTTTTTTTGCTACGATGTTTTATTTATGTGTATAGGTTGATGATTGTGGTTCGTATTCAAAATGGAAGCAAGTCCAACTGTGTTGATGAATGTTGAGTTTACTATGAATGAAAAACGAGGGCTGCTGGTTTATTTGTACTAATTGTAAAAGTAAATTAGATAGTCTATAATATGTGGAGGTATATTATTATATATATCATATATATCATATATTATATATATTATATATATCAAAGTAGTGTTGAAATTATGATAATTAGTATAAGTTACAGAAGGAGGCTGATATGATATAAAGATATGTAGGTTGATTGGCTATAGATAGGTGGGTGTTTTAATTAGAAGTGACAACGAATAATGACATTGAATTTGAAATTTTAACATAGAATATGATTTATCTGAGAGAATATGATATTAATATAATAATAGCCATCTACACACACATTATATACCTTAATGAAATGGTATGAAACCAGACAAAAGATAGTTATTTGACAATTTATAAAAATATTGGACGCTCAATCAGTTTAAAACCTACAGCGAATTAATGATAATTATTTTCAATATTAATTTGAGGACTTCAGAAATATTTGGTTATGTTAAAACCAAAAGCATGTTAATATACCTATAATTTCCCTTGAATGAATATTAAATAAAAATTTATAATAAATATAAAATTTTATGAAAATCCCTAAAGGGCTACATCAGAACAAAACGTTTTCGATTTTATTACAAAATCATCATCAATGTAAGACCTAAAATATGTATAACCTATTTTATTAATGTAAAATTGATATTTAAATTATGACTAAGGTTAAAAACAAGCTGTTATACTCACAGTCTGGATGCTAGCTGAACCACCAAAGAAATATCGGGGTAATAACCCTTTAAATATAAAATTTATGCTTTATAGATGCATATTTACATAAAATGCTTTGTGATGGGCAAATGGCAACAGGAATAATGCCCTAAGGTACGGTATTTATCTTCCCAACATGTGGGATACAAAAAATTGAGTTGTTTACATTTCGATGACTTTACGGCAACTGAATGAAAGTTGAGTGATGTTTCTGAAAGGTGTCAAAAATCCAACCAAACAATGTGACAATGTGACGTAGTAGTTACCATGTGTTACCTCAGCCAACTGATTGCGATAAGATATATTTTTTAAAAATTTTCAACAGTAATAACCAACATCAACAAAGATGTGGCTATAATAAAGTTTACCCCAATTATGTAAGATATATTAGAGTATAAAATGATTTTTATAGTGTGGATGGAGAATTAGCCACATTGTATGCAGCCATCTATACATAATGATAATGAAAATAAATTAATTAGCGAAAATGGATCCATTTATGTTGAGGAACATCTGGGACCTAGTAATTAAGTGGGAAAATTTTTTTTTTGCTACGATGTTTTATTTATGTGTATAGGTTGATGATTGTGGTTCGTATTCAAAATGGAAGCAAGTCCAACTGTGTTGATGAATGTTGAGTTTACTATGAATGAAAAACGAGGGCTGCTGGTTTATTTGTACTAATTGTAAAAGTAAATTAGATAGTCTATAATATGTGGAGGTCTGATATCAAAGTAGTGTTGAAATTATGATAATTAGTATAAGTTACAGAAGGAGGCTGATATGATATAAAGATATGTAGGTTGATTGGCTATAGATAGGTGGGTGTTTCAATTGGAAGTGAAAACAATATATCAATTGAACTAATAACTTGGGTAGAAATGCGAGGTCATTTTATGTATCATAGACAACTTTTTGATTTATATTAATTTTCCTCCATATCTACTTGTCTAACAAATGACATTTCTAACATTAACTCATTACCCCTTACCTTCTACTAGTCTTCAAAATTAATTTACTTTAACTTTCTTTCCCACAGTTTTGTTAAATCGGCCAGTCACAACTTTGACACTATTTGATTTCTTCCCCCCATTCTCACAACATATCGTCATTCGATTCAAGTTTTCGCCCTAGGTCCAACCAAACTTCGAAACATAAAAAATTCGTTCATATCATAATACTTCCACTCTTTTACCCTTAGAGTGTGAGGCCTGGTCTCTGGGTCGCCCAGCCTTCCTTATCACACCTCATTACAGTAAACAATTCTGATATCAAACCATAAGTTTTTCATTATTCATTAACTAATATTTACCAACAATGCCAGCTTTATTCCAAAACACCCTCATACATCCATCCAATTTTAAACCTTTTCAATTTAACTCAGTAACTTGTTAAAAATATCCCTAATTCTTGAAACATTTTTTTGTCCTAGATGTCTATGATACATAAAAGGACCTCGCATTTCTACCCAAGTTATTAGTTCAATTCATATCTTGTTTTCACTTCCAATTGAAACACCCACCTATCTATAGCCAGTCAACCTACATATCTTTATATCACATCAGCCTCCTCCTGTAACTTATACTACTTTCAACACTACTTTGATATCAGACCTCCACATACTATAGACAATCTAATTTACTCTTACAATTAGTACAATTAAGCCAACAGCCCTCATTTTTCATTCAGAGTAAACTCAACTTTCATCAACATAGTTGGACTTGCTTCCATTTTGAATACGAACCACAATCATCAACCTATACACATAAATAAAACATCGTAGCAAAAAAAAATTCCCACTTAATTACTAGGTTCCAGATGTTCCTCAACATACATTCTGCCTCTTTTGTATTGGCCGCCTAAGGCTAAAGACCTATCTTGATTGTTGGCCGTCGTAGGCAACACATCAGTACGCGAACCTCTCTCTAGGTGCATGTATCACTGAATAATGGATTTTGTTTTTCTCTCTGTGCAATAATATAAGACGCTAATCCGATATTGACAAACCCCTAGTCCCCTAAGGACAATTAAACATGCGAGAAATAACTGCATGTGAAACATGCATATGTGACCTTGATTAATACGCGAGTGAACAGTGACTTGGGTAAGATTTTTTATAAACTCAATTAGATATTGTCCGTATATCATACTTCTTCTCTAATCTACCTTGAACCGAAACCTAAAAATATACACGATACAGTCCACACAACTGAAATTATATTCATAATTTCACGTACACACACCCAAACTTATATGGAATCATCATGTATTTCAAAGTAATATTTATTTCTTTTGAACAAACTTGTTGTTGCGAAGAATAAAGGTTTTTATTGAAAATAAACAAATATATAAGACAATCGGATAGTACAGCTCGGTACGGTGTAGGTTATTTGCTTGAGTTGGAAATTGAACGAAAAAAAATAAACTAACTTTTGCGTCCAAAAACGAAAATATGCCTGATGTGGGGTTATAGAACTTACAACGAGGAAAGATTATTGGTCTTGTGGAGAAACTAATGTTCTCAGAGGGACATAGCTGTAGAGCTAGGCGTAATACAGGGCGTTCTGTCCAAAACCTATGCTAGGTAACATGAACTAGGAAAGCTAGAAAATAAAGCAAGGGAAAGTCGCCAAAAGTAATAACGGCTCTCCAAGATCGTTTAATTGTCCAATCAGCTGGAAGACACCCAACCATTTCTCACCTGTAGCTCCAAAGGCAGCTCTTGGAAGCTACAGGTGTAACTGTTTCAGTTGAAACGATATGAAGAAGAGTTCGTACCAAGAAGTATACAGCAGGAGACAGTTATAGGTTCCCGAGTTATCCAGGCAGCACAAGATTAATCGCCTAAATTGGTGTCTTCACCACCAAAAGTGGAACATTGGGAATTGACAAAATGTGCTATTTTCAAAAGAAAAAACAGGATTTGTGTAAAATCAGATGACCCACGAAATCGTGTACTTAGAGGTCGAGGAAGACAAGCAAGAACGAAAACTGTCAGATCTGTTTACAAATATACAAGGGAAAGTGTAATGTTCTGGAGAGGAATTGTGATCCGTAAAAATACTCCTTTAATTTTCATCCAATCTACTTTAACTACTCACAGGTATGTTGATAACCTGTAGTCAGGCTCTGGAGAGATGCAACGAGAGAAAATTTAATTTTATTGCATGATAAGGGACCTCTACATACCATTAGAATGACTACAGACATCATTGAAGCAGAAGGTATCCCTTGTTTGGAGTGGCTACTTGCTCACCCGAGCTTAATCCTATAGAATATAGAGTATTTGTGGGATATGCTTAAAAAAGAAATTAGAGCTCGCCGGGATAATCCACAAAACACCGCACGGCTAGTACAAGCTGCTCTTAAAGGATGGAGCAACCTACCACAACAAAATGTTGATAATTTGATTAGGAGCGTCCCCACGCAAACTGAAGCTTGCATAAGGACTAGAGGTGATAACACTGACTACCACAAAATTCAAAAAGAAATAAATAAAAACAATTTAAACATTACTTGTTTTACATTGAAATTTTGTATCCTATTGACTTTAAAACAACCACTTTCAATTTGTTGGTTAAATACTTTATTGTTTTATTTAATTGTTATGTATTAATTTGTTATTAAATTGCTTTAAAATAAATATTGTTTGACTTCGTGTGTTCGTTTTTTTAAATTCGCAAAAAATAGTAAGAAATATGATGATTCCTTATAAGTTTGGGTGTGTGTATTTACGTGAGTCTATTGTATAAATTCTATAACCCAAACAACACGTTTAGTTTGCTCCCCCTTCGCCCTTTTGTGTCTGCGACAGTCTCACTAAAGATCTCTAACTCCAACAAGCCGCTATTTGGAGAAATATACAAAATTACGACCGTCTGAGGCGGCCAGGGAAAATTGTTTTCATTTATTTGAAAGGGAAATTAATGAATAACCTTTGTGTTTTTAATGGTCTCGGTGAAGAAAAGTTGAATCATTTGGTTATGCAAATTTCTGAATATTTATTAATTAAAGACTAAATCTTATTAAAATTTGAGGTTTCCTGATTTAATTAATTTGTATAAAGCTACTAAGAAGTTTATGTTATATAAGTTGTATAAATAAATACAATATTAGAATAAAAAGCTATAAATTATACATTGGCCTGATACAGTCTTCGTAGAATAAACGGATCGATCAGTGGCGAGGATTTTGCCAGATTGTTAGAGGAATTAAACAGTAATGAACAATTTTTTTATTACTACATTTCATTTAACAATATGTACCGTTAGGAGCAATTAGTTAAATGTATGACTTTCTTAAAATAGCACATAGGTAGAGTAGGTAGTAGTAGGAAAGAATTCCAATGAAAACTTTCCTTTCCAGCAGAAAAATATTAAGTTTAAATTCAGCACTTTTGAATTGCGCTTTTGATTTTCAAACGAGAATAAGGATAATTTAAATATAATTTTAAATAAAATTGTTTATTTATATACACTGCCAAATTGTCTACACCGAGAGAAAAAAATTCTTGACATAAAGAAAATTTATTTATACTTAAGAAAGATCGACTTGGCATATTGCATAAGAAATATATCTTTGTATGTAATATATAATTTTCTAAAATATTTCAAATAAATTTTACTATAGCCAAACTAATATATCTTAAACATGATTGAACTATTACTTTCTGGCAAACTTCAAACCCATTTATCAGAAAGATATCACTTGATATTAATTGATTTTATTAGTCATTAGAATATATTTCCTTGACATTAAAAAACTATTCTTTTTGAACAATAATATTTCATAGTAAGGAATATTATTATCTTACTATTAATAATTAATATATTTAATGTTAAGAAATATATTTCGCAGATATAATCATATATTTAGAATTAAGTTTATAGTTAAAATAAAAATGTATACCATTTTTATTCAGTTGCAATGCGAAGGCAAAACAATCTTACTTTTCAATTAGAATAGGGAGCGCAGTCCAGTCCTCTGAATCGCGATTTTCGGCTCTTATTGGAGCCTCATCGGAAAGAACGTAGGCACTGTTCTCCATACCCTAATTGACTAGCATCGAGAGGTTTTCCCACCCATTGCAACCAAAGTGAAGGTATTAGGTGACTAGCGTCATCTGGCAATTGAAAGATGAAGTTAGTTTTCAATCCTAATAGCAAAATTAATAATATTGAAAATATTAAAAATATTACTAAAATATTTTTAAATTGAAAACTTATTGGTACATTTCCCTGGTGACACTTCCAAGGCTTCTACAATATGCAAACCAAATGGATGCTGCAGTGAAGACAAAGGGAAGGAATTCTACACTATGCAATTCACAACCCCCGTCTGCAGGTCGGTAAAGTTCCAACGGAAAATGCACCTGGTTATTCTACGGAGTAATACGACTATAAAATAAAAATGTATACCATTTTTATTCAGTTGCAATGCGAAGGCAAAACAATCTTAATTTTCAATTAGAATACGGAGCGCAGTCCAGTCCTCTGAATCGCGATTTTCGGCTCTTATTGGAGCCTCATCGGAAAGAACGTAGGCACTGTTCTCCATACCCTAATTGACTAGCGTCGAGAGGTTTTCCCACCCATTGCAACCGAAGTGAAGGTATTAGGTGACTAGCGTCATCTGGCAATTGAAAGATGAAGTTAGTTTTCAATCCTAATAGCAAAATTAATAATATTGAAAATATTAAAAATATTACTAAAAGATTTTTAAATTGAAAACTTATTGGTACATTTCCCTGGTGACACTTCCAAGGCTTCTACAATTTGCAAGCCAAATGGATGCTGCAGTGAAGACAAAGGAAAGCAGCTGCAGACCGGTGTTGTGAATTGTATAGTGTAGAATTCATTCCCTTTGTCTTCACTGCAGCATCCATTTGGCTTGCAAATTGTAGAAGCCTTGGAGGTGTCACCAGGGAAATATACCAATAAGTTTTCAATTTAAAAATCTTTTAGTAATATTTTTAATATTTTAAATATTATTAATTTTGTTGTTAGGATTGAAAACTAACTTCATCTTTCAATTGCCAGATGACGCTAGTCACCTAATACCTTCACTTCGGTTGACATGGGTGGGAAAACCTCTCGACACTAGTCAATTAGGGTATGGAGAACAGTGCCTACGTTCTTTCCGATGAGGCTCCAATAAGAGCCGAAAATCGCGATTCAGAGGACTGGACTGCGCTCCGTATTCTAATTGAAAAATAAGATTATTTTGCCTTCGCATTGCAACTGAATAAAAATGGTATACATATTTATTTTATAGTCGTATTACTCCGTAGAGTAACCAGGTGCATTTTCCGTTGGAACTTTACCGAGCTGCAGACGGGGTTGTGAATTGCATAGTGTAGAATTCCTTCCCTTTGTCTTCACTGCAGCATCCATTTGGCTTGCAAATTGTAGAAGCCTTGGAGGTGTCACCAGGGAAATATACCAATAAGTTTTCAATTTAAAAATCTTTTAGTAATATTTTTAATATTTTCAATATTATTAATTTTGCTATTAGGATTGAAAACTAACTTCATCTTTCAATTTCCAGATGACGCTAGTCACCTAATACCTTCACTTCGGTTGCAATAGGTGGGAAAACCTCTCGACGCTAGTCAATTAGGGTATGGAGAACAGTGCCTACGTTCTTTCCGATGAGGCTCCAATAAGAGCCGAAAATCGCGATTCAGATGACTGGACTGCGCTCCGTATTCTAATTGAAAAGTAAGATCGTTTTGCCTTCGCATTGCAACTGAATAAAAATGGTATACATTTGTATTTTATAGTCGTATTACTCCGTAGAGTAACCAGGTGCATTTTCCGTTGGAACTTTACCGAGCTGCAGACGGGGGTTGTGAATTGCATTTTGTAGAATTCCTTCCCTTTGTCTTCACTGCAGCATCCAATTGGCTTGCAAATTGTAGAAGCCTTGGAAGTGTCACCAGGGAAATTCACCAATAAGTTTTTAATTTAAAAATCTTTTAGTAATATTTTTAATATTTTCAATATTATTAATTTTGCTATTAGGATTGAAGACTAACTTCTAAGTTTATATTTCTTAAAAATAAAGTGAGATTACATACGGCGAAATAAATCGTTGTGTTTAGATAAAATTATTATTTATTAATAAAAACAATATATAAAACGTTATTATTACATACAAATATTTTCTCCACTGTTAAACCACTGGCATCTACACAACAATAAAAGGATGGAGAGGCAAATTCAACTTCCTCAATTTTTGTTTCTTTTGTTAATTGCACTTTGTATATCAGCAATTCACTAAAACAAAATCGTTATGTAGAAAGAGTAAACTTATTTTTAAAAAATTTTGTTATAAAGATGCAGATATTTATTTTGACAAATTTAGGATAATATACAAAAAGAAAACAAATACACGGCCCCACATAAGAGCTATTAATACTAATAATAATCAATCATATTTAGTACAAACATGGCATTATTTAACCTACACATCTTTGTTAATTTTTTTCTTTTTGTTAATGAAATATTAATTATTTATCTGTATAATATTAAATCACACAATAATTTTTGTTCAGCTAAAACAAGAGGGAAAATACAACCAATGTAAAACATTGAAGCAGACATAATATGTAATTTTCTTTATTTTTATAATCCAAAAGGGACAGCATAATATCTAGTCATTAAGAAATTTTATTACGGGAAAGTATTATTAGTTTACATCTTAAGTCATTTATATTAACTAATTCACAGTTTTCGGCAAAAAAATTTCTTAACCATTAAAATATTTCTTTTAGGCTAACTGATTCCTTTATCACAAATAAATGAACAGAAAACATCCTCAACGTTGCACCCGCCATGTTTGATATAGCGTTGTATTGTATATTTTTATAGAAGACGATACCTTCAAGAAACCTATTATAGTTGATACATAATTATACACATTTTTAAAAAGGTACTTACATGTACAAAGTTCTACAATTTCTGGAAGGCCCCGCAGTTGGTTAATAGCTCCTTTCTTAATATTGTTCTGAAACATACACACAAACATAAATATAGATTCACTTAACATAATATATTATATTTCTTATGCTGAAAAATATTTGTAGTTTTCAATTTAAGAAAAAATATCTTTAAGATAAGAAAATAAAAATAGACTATTAGATAGTAATATACCCGACAAATGGCACAATGCTGAACTAATTCTATTGTACAAAAAAGGAGATCCCCATAAATTAGAAAATTACAGACCTATAAGCCTTCTTAGTCACTTATACAAACTCTTTACAAGAATAGTAACGAATCGGCTTGAGAAAAACTTGATTTCTACCATCCAATGGAGCAAGCGGGATTTCGTACCGGATTTGGAACAAATGATCACCTACAGAGCATTAAAACGGTAATAGAAAAGACTATCGAATACAATCGACCACTCGTTTTGGCTTTTGTAAATTTCCATAAAGCCTTTGACACGGTAGAATTTGACACAATTCTGGAAGCACTACAAGCATGCCGCATTGACTACCGATACACAAGGTTAATTTACAATACATACAAGAACGCAACTAAGTCGGTGAAACTACATAAAAACACGGACCATATCCCAATCGGCAGAGGAGTCCGACAGGGCGATACCTTATCGCCTAAACTGTTTACCGCTGTACTAGAATATGCTTGTAAAAAACTTAACTGGGAAGAGCGAGGCCTGAATATTGACGGTAGAAGATTAACAAATTTGAAATTCGCAGACGACAGAGTTTTATTCTCTAACAACCTTAAGGAGATATGTACAATGCTACATGAACTTCAGTTAGTGTGTGCCAGTGTAGGTCTTAAAATAAACATCTCCAAAACAAAATTCATGACAAACCTAGTACCTAGCGGAAATATCAATATTGGAGAAAACGAAGTAGAGCTAGTGGAAAAATACATATACCTTGGACACGAAATAAACATCACAAGAGACAACCAAACATGCGAACTACGAAGAAGAATAAACCTAGCATGGGCAGCCTATGGAAAACTCAAAGACATATTTAAAAGCGATATACCAATTTCTTTAAAACGTAAAATATTTTACCAATGTGTGTTGCCTGTGATGACTTATGGTGCCGAAACTTTGCCATTGACAGCTACAACTTCTAAAATACTGCAAATAGCCCAGAGGGAAATAGAAGGGTCAATGCTGAGTATATCGCTTCGTGACCGAGTTAGAAATGAAGACTTAAGACGAAGAACAGGAGTTACCGATATAATTTCCCGAATTGCCACCCTGAAATGGAACTGGGCCGGACACGTCGCCCGAATCAGTGATGGGAGATGGACGAAGAGATTACTTGAGTGGAGGCCGAGATTAGACAAAAGAAGTAGAGGAAGACCACCTACTCGTTGGACTGACGATCTCAAGAAAATGTCTAGAAATTGGATGAAAAGTGCTCAAAATAGAGCACAATGGACAAAACTGAGGGAGGCCTATGTCCAGCAGTGGACGCAAAGGGCTGGATGATGATGATGTTCCACCTGAAGCTAACAGATCTACGGGACAAGGTCGGTGTTACTTATGTCAGAGAAAAAAGACCGAAAGTCCCGGCATAACTGCACTGTTTGTAAAAACTTTGTGTTGCTCATTCTGTGAAAAATTTCATGTGTTTGTCTTGCGACCATAATAATTTATTTTAAGAAGAAATGAGTACTCTTTTGTAAAATTAGGTTTCGAACTACATATAATAAATAAGTCCTAATTATCTTTCAAATTAATTTCACCAACGTTCACGTATAAAAAAATGGATATACAGATGGGGTGCAAATGCACCCCGCACCGTTGTTTACGTAAGAATCTAAGCACCGCCTTACGAGGGTTAATATGATATGTTAAATTTAAAGAAAGATGGCTCAAAGAAATCAGTGTTTTAGGAGAAAAGAAATTGTTCTCTCGGTGTACGGCAAAAGCAATCGCTATTTTTTTTTTTTGAGTGAATTTGATGGCCTTGGTCGAGCCAATTAGCCAGACATTTTGTTATTTTAAAAACAAACAAATTTGATTTTTCAATCAGAGGAATTTTTTCTGTATTTCTAACTCTAAATACATAACAAACTAACATTATTATCTACAATTATTATCTAAATAATACTCTGTTTTTGTTGTTCATTTTTTTTTGTAAATTTTTTTTTGTATTTTTTCTGCATTTTTTTTTATATTGTTAATTTGTTTTTTTTATTAATTTTTTTATTGTTATTTTTTATAAATTGTTTTTTTTACTACGCTAAGACGTAAACCCGATTCATCCTCGCGGAGGTTTACATCTTCTTAGTTTTTTTTTGCATTTTTTATTTTTTTTTGTTTTTTTTTGCATATTTTATTTTTTTTTTTGTTTTTTTTTTCTTTTCTTTTTCTCTTTTTTTTTGTTCTTTTCTTTTTTCAATTATAATATACAATAATTACTTAAATCTACAGGATTTAAAACAAAATAACAACAAAACAAACATGTTTGTTTTGTTTTAACAAACATGCCTGCTTTGTTTTAACAAAATTTCTTAAATACAGGGTAAATTTTATTGCTACAATCTATATTTACAATTTTTGATATGTTCGTAAATTGTTTTTAATATATTAATCTCTTCAGAAAAAATCAAATTGTGCAGGTAGACGGGAAGTGGAATTTTTAATATATTAAGATTATCATAAAATTTGTTTATATTTACTGATTGATGTGAACATTCGAGGAGAATATGTAGTAGATTACCTTCTTTTCCACACTCACAGTTAGGTGACTCTGTGAGACCCAGACTGTACATATGAAGGGGGGTAAGAGCATGATTACATCTCAATCTATTTATAACTCTTATGAAATGGCGATTTGATACAGAATGAAACCATCTTTTAATGGGAATTTCAGGTCGCATTTGTTTGTAATTACTACCAGTTCTCGTGTTTCGATAATACCTTTGCCAATTTTCTTTTTGGTGTCGTCTACTAATAATATCAATATCCGAAATGGGTAGTAAGTTCATGGGAAGTTCTTCGCCTATTTCTAGGGCGGATTTGGCTAGCCTGTCTACTATTTCGTTACCCCTAATGCCTGCGTGTCCCTTTATCCATGATATAATGATGTTTTTTCCTAAATTTGCAATTTTATTATAAAGAGTCATAATTTCCAGTTCTATATGATTGAGTTGTTGGTACTTATGTACGTTAGTTAGTCTATCAACGACACTCTTACTGTCTGTAAATATTATGCAGCTATAGGGTTCGTTACTAAATATGTGTCTTAAAGCAAAAAGTATCGCTATCATTTCAGCGGTGTATATCGATGATTCACAAGGCAATTTGAATAATTTTTTAAATCCACTTTGAATATTGATTATTGCACATCCTACTTTGTTTTGTACTTTGGATCCATCTGTATAGTAAAACTGATAATGTGGCCATTTATCAAGTATAAATGATTGAAAAACGGCTGGATTTAAATTAATATCCATAAAAAAAGTATTAATTTGTTTTGAGAAAATTTCTTCTAATACATGGGAATACATAGGTGAAACTTGATTTTCATAAGTATAGAAACTACTTCGGTATTGAGATATTTTCAAGTAACTATCTACAAGAAGGGGACATTTTTTCTTTGTCCAATATTTATGAGTTAGATCTAAAATTGATAACTTATGTATATCCTGCAGATAGTTTGTATTTTTTCCTATAGCTCTAGTAATAAATTTATCACTTAAAAACTGTCGTCGAAATTCCAGGGGTGGTTCTATCGCCTCAACTTCCATTATATTAACGGGTGTAGACTTCAAATATCCAAGACAAAGTCGAAGACATTTATTTTTTTGTATTTCTAATTTATTCAAATGTGTGTTTGCAGCAGTTCCATACAGATGACAACTGTAATCGAAAATAGGACGAATCATAGTACGGTAAAATAAAAGTGCTATATTTGGATCGGCACCCCAATTAGTTCTACAAAAGGCTCGTAGAATATTCATTGCATTTTCAGACTTTTTTATGATATGATGCATGTGATCCTTCCATAGAAGTTTTCTATCCAAATAAGTACCGAGATATTTTATACAATTTTTAATAGGATATTGAATTTGACCTACTGCCAAATGACCTTGTGGAATTTGACGATTTCTGGAGAAAATGCAAATTTCTGTTTTAGATTCTGATATTGCTAAACCAATATTTTGATAGTGATTAAGAACAGCCTTAATTGAGACATTAAAATTATTTTTACATATATCCAATGATTTGTGGGATGTGTAAACTACTACATCATCAGCATATTGAATAATCTTTGTTGTGCTATTAATACAATTTTCTAAATCAATATTATATAAAATATATAACATTGGACTTAATATGCTACCCTGTGGTAGTCCTATATTTGTAAGACGTGGAGTGGAGATGGAATTGTTGATTTTTAAAACCGTCCATCTATTAGTGTACAGTGTCCTCAGAAATCTAGCTAAGTTGATGGGAAAACCAATGTCTACTAGTTTTTTATACATAATGTCCAAATTAACGGTATCGAATGCAGAAGAGACATCTAGAAAAGCAGCCATAGTATACGCATTATCAGTAAAGTTTATTAGTATAGATGAGACTAAGGAAGTTATCGCATCTTGAGTTGATTTTGATTTTCGAAATCCATATTGAGATTTTGGGAAAATATCTTCTTGCTCTAACCAGTGTTCAATTCTATTTTTTATTAATCTTTCTAACGTCTTTAGGAAGCAAGAAGCTAGGGATATTGGTCTATATGAACTATAAGAATTTTCTGGTTTTCCAGGTTTTTTAATAGGTATTAGAATATATTCCTTCCAACTCTCTGGAATTTGTGACGTGTCATTCCAAATTTCATTAAAAATATGTAATAATGATATTTTATATTGAAGTGGTATATGGTATATCATGGAATATGAAATATTGTCTTTACCTGGAGCACTGCTATTTTGTTGACTAAGTACTCGATCTAACTCCCACAATTTAAATGGTTGTTCTAAGCCAAACTTATCCCTTGAAACTGTTTCGCTGTATTCTGGAAAATATTGGGAAGGTACCCACTGAGGAGATATTTTATTATGAAATTCATCTAGCCAGCTTGAATTTGGATTTATTGGAAACTTGTTGGACTGTTTGCGGTTTTTAAAGGCGTTTACTTTCTTCCATACTTCACTGATTTTTGTTTTGGAGTTAAGGCTTTCGCAGTACTCTATCCAATTCTGTTTTTTCTTTTGCTTGAAGAGTTTTTTTGCGACAGCATCAAGTCTCTTAAATTCAAATAAATTATTCCTTGTAGGGTTTTGTTTATATTTTCCGTATGCAATTTTACGGTTATCAGCAGCAGTTTTACAACTTTCGCACCACCATTGGTTTGAGATTTGTCTCTTATGTATGACGTTAGATGAAAACTTCGGTATTGCTAAATTGGCTGCTTTATTGATGTTTGCTATTAACTGTTGATAATTACCGGGAGAATTTTCAGCTTCTAGTACAGAGGTGTATAAGTCCCAATCGGCCTTGTTAAGATTCCAGATCTTATGAAAGTTTTCAGTTGGAGATGAAGTTGTATTATCTGTTTCCATGTTTATGATAATCGGAAGATGATTGGATCCATGAGGATCTTGTAAGACACTCCACGTTAAAAAATTTGAAAGATCTTTAGTACAAAATGTTAAGTCAATAGCAGATGGACTGTTACTAGTTGCTAATGTGGGCGACCCATCATTCAGACATATCAAATTACAATGATCAATACTTTCTAAAAGTTTTTTACCATAATTGTCTTCAATTTCACAGCCCCATGCGATACTGTGGGCATTAAAATCGCCACCAATAATAAAAGGCTTAGGAATATCTGTAAAGAATTCCAACCATTGTCTTTCAGATATCTGGGTTTTTGGTTCAATGTATACTGAGACAATAGTAATAGGATTTTTGTTTCGAAAAATTTGAACTGAAATACATTTATGAGTGAAAGGATGTCTATTTTTAAGATTTATTTCTTCACATATTATGTTTGATTTTAATAAAATGGCAGTTCCACCATACCCGTCTGCACGATCTGATCTAAAGCAATTATAACCTTTAAAATTATAATAGTATTTTGATTTAAACCAGGTTTCTGAGAGTAATGCTATGGAAATTTGATTTTGATATAGCAGATATTCTAAATTTACTTTATTGGCTACTGCTGAACGACAATTCCATTGCAGCATGTTCCTATTTGTGATGTCTGCGAATTTGAAGACAAGGGTTGGTTTACATGATTACTAATTAATTGAACTATTTCTGACTCTGATACATTAAAATTGTTTGTTTGTTTTATATTATTTATAATATTGAGAACTACTTCTAAAACTAAACTTATTGTTGAATTTAATTCCTCTGATTGTGATTTTACTCCAACTGAGTTTTTTAAATAATGTTGACTATTAAAAATTCCTCCCGAGACAAAAGATGAGTTTGGTTGAGAAAGAATTTCTTGTCTTGAAATTTCAATGGGATTAGGGCTAATTGGCCTGTGCCTTTTGTTTGGGCTTGAAGATGTAGGAGAAGAAAACATGTAATTAGTAAAATTATTTTTATACGATTTGGGTTGTAAATTCTGGGTCTGCGAGAATTGTGGTTGAGAAGAATGAGACTGTATTATGCTAGATGGGGTAAGTCCAGATTGAATCCGTTGGGGATAATTTGTCGAGGAAATTACACTATTTTCCATGGCAGAGGTATTAAGAGCGACTATGTTGGCGTATGTATTTTTTGGGACCTGTTTATTTGCATCAAAGAAATTAACATTGGAAGAGCTCATGGTTTCCTTCACAATTTTTTGCCTTTTAAATTCTGGACAAGAAGATAAATTAGTTGTAAGGTGATTTCCTTGACAGCTAAAGCAACGTGGTAGGTAGTCAATACTAGTACAATCTTTTGTGGTGTGGGATTCCTGACATTTACTACATCTCGGTCTACTTCTACACTGACTACCTAGGTGGCCGAAACGGAGGCAGTTATAACATAATAGTACCTTTTGTTTGTAGGGTTCTACTTCCTTAATAACCTTATTAATAGAAATATATTTTGGCAAAATTTGGGATTTAAAAGTAACAATGCAAGACTTAGTAGCAACATATTCTATTGACTTACCTTCATCTGTAATTTTTTCTACTTTACGGTTTATTCTTTTGACGTTAGAAACTTCAAAATTGCAATGTTGATCAAATGGTTTTATTTTACCTCTTATATACTCATCCGAAAAGTCTTGTTCAATATCTCTAATGACGCCCTGTCTATGGAGAATAAATTTTGGAATGTACAATACAAAGTTATTTTTAACAAAAACGTTATCGTTTTTATGAGTTATTAGAAAATTCGCTGATTTATAATCTTTTAACTTGATTCTAATCCTATTTCGACCTATAGAATCAATACTAATAATTTTGTTATCTATTTGCGGGAAGTTAGAGAGAATTATATCTCCAATTTTGAGAGCATTTAATTTGCCTTTGAATTCAGCTGTATTATTTTCAACATAAATATGGTATGGCCCTAAATCAGTACTTACATACACAAATTCCTCTCTTTCTTTTGACATAATATTGTCGATTTTATCATTTGTTGACGAATTTTGATTAATTAATAAATTATTATCAGTACTTACCGGATTATTTTCATTACAAATGTTATTTTTATTAAAGGTTGTCACCTGTCCGACTGGATAAATATCCATACTTACATCTTTAATTAAACTTATCTTTTTTTGAGGTATATCTGGGGGTACAGGGTCAGGGGGTTTCCCCCCGACTTGCAGGTCCATTTAATTGGTTTTGAACACTCTATCCAAACTTCCTTATATACCACCAAATTTGAACAACTATTTTAAGACACAATTTTAACCGGATATTGTTTAATTTGGTTTTACTCTTGCCGATAAACACGTCTGAATCGTAGGTGAACTACAGTAGAACTTTAATGAAAAAAAAAAAACGCTAAAAACTAATATTTTCTTCGGAGAAATTTAAAATATTGGTTTTCACTTTTGACGTTTTTTTGACGTACATTTAAAGCAATCGCTATCATTTTTATTTTACTTTTTTATATATAGGATTTCATAAATTTTAAAATAAAAGAAATTGAAAATGGTATCGCGATATAGGTTTTTAATTCTCGGTTACAAAAACCATAATATTCTTAAGAAAGAATTTATGGTGGGGGAGTAAAGTATGCTAAATATGCAGTCACTCGAGCGCTTTGGGGACCTATTGGGTTGTGAAGAGTAGGTCCTAAAACCAAAAAAAGTTAAGTAAAGTTTTCCATTTTAGTGGGGATTTTCCATTTTTTAATTTAATTTTCAACATGTTAAAAAACAACCGTTTTTTTTTCAATTATAGCCCCATCTATTTATAATTCGAAAAAATGTCTCGAATAAAAGTTACTTATTTTTACCCCCATTTAAGATTTTAAAGTAATCCCCTCCCCCACACCCTCCGTGAGGGGTCGTGTTTGGTGCCATTCGATAGATTTTTCAAAAATATTGAATAAGTGTATTTTTTAGTTTTTGGATCTGATGTTGATTTCGCGAAATATCGCGGGATTCGTATTTAAAATATTAAATTTACCCCCACCCCACTCCGTGGGAAGTCGTGTTTGGTATCATTCGATAGATTTTTGAAAAATATTGAGTAGTACGTGTTTTTTAGTTTTTCGATCTGTAATTCATTTCACGAAATATTCGCTTTTTTCTTGTGAAACTTTGGGACTCACCCATTTCCTTACTAGTCCTGTCGCCAGGGGGGGTACAACGGCCTCCTGTATTCAGATGGACTTACCCAAGTTTTTATTATGTATTTTGGCCCATAGAACACGAATTTTTTGGGTAACAGTTGATCCGGATGTCGATAAGATTGTTATAAACAAAGAAGTTGAGGAATTACATAACAGCGATTTCTCGCCAAACAAAACCTGTTTTTGTATTTTTTGGGACATTCTAACCAAAAAATGTTCCTACAAGTTTTTTCGTAGGATGCATAGTTCTCGAGATAAACGCGGTTGAACTTTCAAAAAATCGAAAAATTGCAATTTTTGAAACCGAATAACTTTTGATTAAAAAATAAAATAGCAATTCTGCTTACCGCATTTGAAAATTCAAGTCAAATTCTATCGGTTTCGAATATGTACATTGCTAAAAATTTATGTGTTTATTGCTAAAAAAAGCTATAAACACATAGTGTTTCCCGTGCCTAATACATGCGTTTACATGCATGCTATGTAGAAATAGCCTCGCTTGCACTTGTACCTACTCTATCTACTCGTTCGATTTTAAATGAGAAATCATTGAAAACATCACTCCAGCACTAGGTGTTTATACTTTTGTTTAACAATAAAATAATAAATTTTTAGCAATGCAAATAACTAAAACCGATATACTTTGACTTGAACTTTCAAATGCGGTAAGCAGAATTTCTATTTTATTTTTTAATCAAAAGTTATTCGGGTACAAAAATTGCAATTTTTCGATTTTTTGAAAGTTCCACCGCGTTTATCTCGAAAACTATGCATCCTTCGAAAAAATTTGTAGGAACACTTTTTGGTTAGAATGGCCCAAAAAATACAAAAACATATTTTGTTTTGCGAGAAATCGCTGTTATGTAATTCCTCAACTTCTTTGTTTATAACAATCTTATCGACATCCGGATCAACTGTTACCCAAAAAATCCGTGTTCTACGGGTCAAAATACATAAAAAAAACTTGGGTAAGTCCATCTGAATACAGGAGGCCGTTGTACCCCCCCTGGCGACAGGACTATACGACCCGCTCAAATCGTCAGATTTTTGAAATATACACTGTTTTGCATGTACTTAACTTACCTTACCTTAATCTGACAATTTCGAGTTTTTCTAAGGATAGATTTTTTTTTCGGCCGCCCCTTAACGAACTCCCCTGCATTAAGCGCCCATATATGGTAGAGGTACATTTTCAGGGTACAAGGTTTCCCCCCATGTAATAATCTGACGCGCTCGAGTAACTGCAAAAATCCCCGCTTGGGCTCCCCTACATAATCGCAATCTTAAATTTTTCTACATAGCAATTTTTAAATATATAGCTATGCTTCAAAT
This sequence comes from Diabrotica virgifera virgifera, assembly GCF_917563875.1. Classification (NCBI taxonomy): domain Eukaryota; kingdom Metazoa; phylum Arthropoda; class Insecta; order Coleoptera; family Chrysomelidae; genus Diabrotica; species Diabrotica virgifera. The sequence goes on along the minus strand of NC_065447.1, from coordinate 71,655,210 downwards.
TTTGTGTGAAAATCCTAGGAATGTTGTTTGATAAAGAGCGTACTTGAAAAGAACATATAAAGCAATTAGTATTAACATGTAATAAGAAACCTAATCTAATGAATACATTATAAAATAGATACTGTAGCTCTGATCACTCTACCCTGCTAAAAGTCTAGAGAAATTTAATCAGATGAACAATTGATTATGGATGAATTACTTATACCTCTTCAACCCCTATATTATTAAAAATTCTAGGTTCTCTGCATAACACAATGCTTAGATTATCTCTATAAGCATTTTGTTGGAATGGTTTGATGCTAAGCCACCAAAATACATATGGGTTGAAACCCTTAAAATTTCGACTAAAAGTCTTACATTAAAATTTTATATACTAAATCCTGACGATGGATAAAATTAATAAGGGTACCCTAAGGCATTATATGACATTCCACGAAGCACGTGGGTTGTTGAGTCGAATTCTCTGTCTTCACATAGAGAAAGGTGAAAGCCAACTGAAGTATAGGTGTAAAAGCATTTCTGACTGATGACAGAACGAGAAAGACAATGCAACTTAAAGTTTTGTGAATTTATATATAGTTAGCTACACTAGCCACTAGTTATAAAAATTATTTGTAGTAAAATTCAATAATAACAACAAAGATCAGTGTGATGGGATTCGAAGTATTAGCTGAAATAATGTCATTCTACATTATTGTTAACAAAATTGGTATAGCCGGTTCGCTAAACTCAGACACAACTGGCTAGTGGTTTTAGTAAGTAATTTTGCCAATTTCGTAAAATTGGCAAAAAAATAATTTCTAATTAATAGTTATTAATTACTAAATAGTTAGTAATTTTGCCAATTCTGGGACAATTGACCAAAAACAAAAAGACTACCTACTAAAATCCCTAGCTAGTTGTGTCTGAGTTTAGCGAACCGACTATGTATACTTATGATGCAGGCAGAAACACATTGTAAAACCCAAGTTGCGATATTTCGGAATTGGCAAAAAAGAAATTTCTATTTTTTGATTAGATAAAATCTTTCTGGCAAACTTTTTTACGCTTGCCAAAATAAATGGATAAAACCGCTCTTAAAATAAGTTCTTATTGCTTTTGCTTCCATTAATTTGTATTTTCAATTCCCGAATTTTGTTTGAGGAGCGATACAATTCGAAGTTAATCTGAACGTTTTCAGTTAACTTTTTTCCATCGGCTTTGAAAAGGGAAAGCTCCGTGTGGTTTATCCAGAGCCACAATTGTCAGGCCATTAATGACGATTGATTGATCGCTTAATGCTCTGCTGAATTGAATGTTCCCTTCTACATACCTATAGAGAATTATTTCGTTTCGAAATGGATGGGTTGGTTTATTTTGTGTTTACTGGACATATTAGTACATTGTTAAATTTCGGTATACTTATTTCCTATAGATTCCATCCCGAGTGAACAACAACAACAACAACAATAGGGCCTTATAGATATAGCAAGGCGGTATTAATTTTACTTAGGATTAATAACTTTATCTTACAAAATATTCCAGTTTACGTTAAGACTTTTAGATCATACCGCATACTGTACTATACTTTATATTACTAGAAAGTTCTTGAAGATTTAATATGTTTGTAACGGTAGCGCATACGACTCGCGTCGCCGTCCAGCTATTAAGTACTCGGTACTAGTACATTCTTTCACGGTTTTTGCTGTAAATTTTAAAGAACCACATGGATTGACATGAAATTTGGCAAACTCATAGCTAACATGTCAAAGAAAAAAGTGATATGGCGCCGATGTGTGCTTTTGCCCTGGGGGTGAGTTTCACCCCATCTTGGTGGTGAAAAAAATATATGTCCAAGATAAGCCCCGACATGGATAAACTGACTAATTTTAAGCAACTTTTGTTCTATAGAGTTTTTTCACCAAATCAGTACTTTTCGAGTTATTTGCAAGTGAATATGTTAATTTTTCAACAAAATAACCACGTTTTTAGACAGTTTTTCGCAAATAACTCAAAACGTAAGCATTTTTCCGAAAAAAATAATCTTAGCAAAAGTATAGCCTATCAAAAAGTGAAAAAACGGTGTATATTGGGTCTCTATACCTAGCAAAAGCAGAGTTATAGCTAATGAAAAATAGGTTCATATTCGAAAAATTCCAAATAGAATAATTCAATGTGACATATCCAAATAGTGAAGCATTCTTGGAGAAAACACATTACAACTTTTTTAAAGTGTTTAAAAAAATATTTATTTCTGTTTTTATAAAAAAAATTTCTAGCATCAAATGTAAGCAAGTTACGCTCAAAATAAAAATGGTCCCTTTTGTTTTGGCAAAAAAAATCAGTATAATCACCCCCTCCCCAATTAGCAACTTAAATGAAATTAATCGTTACCGCTTCACAAGTTATTTTACTTATGTTGTGTTTATATTATGATCTGTAAGTTTCATCGATTAAAAGTGCTTATTTTTGAAAAAATTTGGTTTTAAAGTAAAATTTTTAAAAAATTTAATTTTGAAAAAAATGTTTTTTTTTCAAAATAACTTAAAAATTGTTAGAGATACCAAAAATCTTAAACAATAAAATAAGTCAGCTTTACTTTTCTGAATATTTTGTATTTTTTGGTTTTTCTGTAAGACAAAAATTCGTTAAGATTCGGTGTTTCTAAATTTGCATACACTCATGATAAGTGACTCGTTCAAGCCCTTTTAACTACAGCTCTTTCAAAAATAAGGACTTTGAACCGATAAAACTTACAGCTCATATGATCAATACGTACGCGAGTAAAAAACTTGAAGTGAAGTGGTAACAATTAAGTTCATTTGAAATGCTAATTATGGGGTGATTTTCCCGATTTCTTACCAACAAAAAAAACAACTTAATTTTGAGCGTAACTTGTTTACTTTTGATGCTAAAATTTTTTTTAAAAAACAAAAATAGGCATCCTTTTAAACACTTTAAAAAAGTTAAAATGAGTTTTCCCCAAAAAAGTGCTTCGTTTTTTGGTTGTGGCACGTTAAAATATTCGATTTGGAATTTGACGAATATGAACCTATTTTTCATTAGCTATAACTCTGCTTCTACTAGGTATAGTGACCTAATATATACACCATGTTTTTCACCTTTTTACGTGCTTTACTTTTGATAAGAATTTTTTCTCGACCAAATACTTACTTTTTGAGTTATTTGCGAAAAACCGTCTGAAAACGTGGTTATTTTGTAGAAAAATTAACATATTCACTCGCAAATAACTCGAAAAAGTATTATTTGGGTGAAAAAACTTTATAGAAAAAAAGTTGCTTAGAATTAGTCATTTTATTCATTTCCGGACTTATTTCGAACATATATTTTTCACCACCAAAAGGGTTGAAACTCACCTCTGGGGCAAAAGCACACATCGGCATAATATCACTTTTTTTCTTTGACATGTTAGCTATATCTATGACAAATTTCATGTCAATCCAAGCGGTTCTTTAAAATTAAGAGGTTTTGCAATATGTTACCTTTAAAGAACGTACTATACTGATTAATCGCTGATACGTTCCTTGCCGGTCGAGTACTGATTGCCTGCTCCCATATTCATCCTCGCACCAGGTTATCATCAATTAACTGTTCGTAAGTAACCACAAGTATGTTTTGGCTTTCTCGAACCTCCGCCGGGAATTACATAATATTATTTTATCATAAAAAGTTGTTTCTGTTTGATTATTTATTTATAGTCCAGTCGGGTTAGACGAATAACAGGCCTAACCTTGCATTAGGAGCTGCCCCAAATTTTATTTTTCTAATCTTTAGGGAGAGTTAATATTAGTATAAATTTAAAATCTCGACTGAATTTCACCGTTGCGTTAGCCGCCATCTTGATTTTAAACGAGAACCGTTTTTACTCAATATCTCCGCCATTTTCAATTTTTTGACAAAAAGTGTTGAAACTGAAATTATTTAAAATGCGATTTTCTATAATTTCATTCATTATAATTTTTTTCGTGCGGTCGATATTTTCCGAGTTATGAGGGCAGCAAATAACTACATCATTGCACGTGTGGATGCCTTCATATATCTATTCCGGTGGGTGAGTTGCCGGAATTTAATTAAAAATGAATATAATAAAACGAACGGTAATTTTATTGTTGTAACGAAAATGTGTTTCGTTTAGGTCTTTCGGACGAAAGGGTCGATGTTAGCGACGGCCAAGGGGTGTGACCCGATACGTATGCCTGCCGAGTTGTTACTGAAGAAAAAACCACAAACGATAATATGTTTGTGTTCCTTTTACTCTGACCAGCTGTCAATAAATCACTAGGTAGCGTACACTTTTGCAGTTTTAAGAAAACAATTTCGAGCATTAAGTGAGTTGTTGACATAATGGTCTGATATGGTAACTAATTTATGCGGGTGAGAAAACAGATGGTGACAGAGTAAAGCCATGTCACTCTTAACATTTTTGTATTTGAATGTGCATTTCGAATGACTAAGTTGTTTCGCTTTTGAGAAAAAATATTAAAATTAAAATTAGCGAAAATAGTAATTAAAGCGTATCGCTATATATCTGGAGACATAAATCAATCAGAAGAATTCCGTAAGTAGCGAAATTAATGCACGCATTTCCAGTGGGAATCGTACATGTGAAGATTGATGAAATCGAATTTATTATTATACAAAAAATCAACAAAACTATCTGCAGAACATTTATCAGACCCGTAGTAGCCTATGGTTATGTATTCTGGATAATGACAAAAAAAGATGAAGCTCAACTCAAAGCTACATACCTAAGATATAGAGAATTATTCCGTTTCGAAATGGATGGGTGGTTTATTTTGTGTTTTGTGTTTACTGGACATTGTTTTGTTTTTATTGTATCCCTATGAGCATTCGAGAATCTGGTCAAGTTTGGAGAGCTGTAAAACCTATATAAATACATAAATAAAATTAAACAACTTTACAGTGGAAGTTGTTCGCTTAAAAACCCTCTACAAAACTGCTGGAATATTATTTTATTGTAAAAAGAACTGAAAAAAGTTACAACCTCCAAAAGGAAACTTGCTAAAAAACTTTTACGTATTTTTGTTTATATCTTTTTTGTTGGTCACTTGACGATAAAAAGTAATAGAATCAAAATTGTAGAAAATATAATTTGCTATATTTTATGTTTTATCATATTTTTCGTAGGGTTGGTATTTTACGAGATATAACGCGAAATCCCTTTGGCCACTTTTCCAAGATGGTGGGGACCACACCCCGGGGGACAAGGGAGGCAATAAAAAGTAATTGATCAGCTTCAACTGATCCCCTCTACACAATAAAAAAATAAAATTGACTCCTATAACAAATGCAAGCTATGGACTAAAATATATGTGGTATATGTGGCCTATGTACATTTCAATGGACTAAAAGTAATAATGCACACCTAAATTATCGCATTTTTAAAAGTGTGAAAATATATTACCAAACAAAAATGTTTCCTAATTTTACCTGACTATCTAATATTTTATTCTGTCTACCTTCAAGAAATCCTTCACGTGGCAATTTTAGAAGTTACAGCACTTGCTTTTGACGAGCTTTTACTTTCTTTATTCGCGAAAGTAACTATTTCTAAGATTTTACGATACACCGCAATTAAATCCGAAAATAGAATCCATCGCAACTTCCACTTTGGTGGAAATTTTCTATCAAAAGCAATCGTAATTCCGTACTCCGGATGTGTGAAAAAGAAGTCCTTTTCCACGAAAATAAGAAAAATCAATAAAGCAATGAAACAGGGACAAAACCTGCATAGAATTCGTATTATGTGTAAGTACGGTCCGAAAGGATAAGAGGAAGTGAGTTGAGTTCAAAACTTTTTTCCTGAAAAACGTCACGTCCTGTACGACCAGAATGAACAAATACTATAATACTAAAGAGGATTACTGCACGTTTGTGTTCTAACAATGGGAATTACTCTGTACGAGTCTATAAGAAGACAGAAATAGCGTATATTTTTGGTAGTCTCTTATTTGAATAGACGAATTTAAATAAAATTGCATGCTTCAAGTGAACTGGACAATATATTATAGGGGAAAAAGGGGCTTGTTGTAACAGGGGTAAGTAGTAACACGGCTTTTTCATAGGTAATTTGACGGTTTTTTACTAATTTAGCTGACTCAATCTTATTATCTTATCGCCTTGCAAATGACACCGTCTAGCCCAGTGATTCACAAAGTGGTCCAGGTGGACCCCCAGGGGTCCACGAGGGACTCAACGGGGGTCTACGTTGGCGATAAATAAAAATGGGGGTTCACAAGTTGTAAGTGGGGGTCCACGAAAGTTTTATAGTGATTTGGTATTTATTTAAACAAATTTCCATTTTTTTCGTAATATATTAATGGAAATCAATGGAAAAAATAATGTTTTAATAGTAAGGACACAAAATAGTTATTTTTTAACAAGTGCAGAAAGTCATTATTTTCCGCACGCGACTGCAGTTTGCCGAACGACGCGAAGCGGGAGTTCGGCAAGCAGTCGAGTACGGAAAAGAGACTTTCTGCAAGAGTTAGGGACAATATTTTTTCTAAGAGTCTTTAAAAAATTACCAAATCTTAATCAATTAATTTAATTAATATGATTATTTTTTAATGATTTTAACTTCCAATCGTATAGTAAGATATTTGATCACGTGTTTAATTCTGTCCAATCAGATTACAATTATACTGAGAATTATCTACTATAGAAAATTCCCGATAGAATTTTTTTGTTTACCAATTTCCTAGTTTTGACAACTGTCACATTTAAGAAAATATCCATAATATACGTATTAAAAAATAATCTTACGAATATCACACGACAGTAAGAATGAATAAGAAAATAATGCTTCATTTTCTACTCAAATTTGTTGTCACTGGGCAATAGCCACTCGAGCCCTGCGGGGTCTCGTGTCTATTGCCAGACAACAAATTTTCGAAAAACTGTCGCATTATTTTCAATTTATTCTCACTCTCTTGTGATATTATACGCTCTGAACTTCGCTGGTGGCGCTCCTAGCGGATAACTAATTCAACTTTCACCGGTAATTTTTAAATTTATTATTTAATTGTTATCGCTTAATATTTAAAACGCAAAAAAGTAATTAAATTGAAATCGATTTTTTTCAGATTTTGCTAATCATTTTGACGTTCTATTGATAAAATATGAATTTCTTACTTCGGATACTTTCACAATTATCGTGTAGATGGCGCTAAGATTATTAGAATAATTTATAATTACATATTACGGAACAGTAAAAAACTTAAATTCAGTATTTAAAACGTAAGTATATTTAAGGTAAAAATATATACCACAGCTTTGACCAACTAATATTTTTTATAATTAATGTTTTTAATTTTAATTTTAAATTAATCATTTTGACATTTATGTCAAATTTCCGGTAAAGGTTTACAGACTTGTCACTACTGGCGCTCGCGAATTTGTAAATATCCCCTCTACCTACGAGCTCACAGCGTATACCCGAAAATACGTACACATCTTTGACAAGGTTGTCAAAACCAAACTTTCAATATAATTAGTTAGCATGACGACGATCTTGGTTTCCATGACGATGATTCAAAACGACTGTTATTGTTTACCGATTTGACTTTCGAATATTATGTCAAAATAATTTTATTTCATCGAATTGTCGCATTAATTTCATTAAAACAGGAACGCAATAAGATATATTTGAAATAAATTAGTAAATATAATCTAAATATTAGTTTATTGCATGTATTCTAATTACTTTAACGCCATATTAACATATCTAAATTAACACGCGTGCGGAAAAGTAAAAACCGCGTGCGGAAAAGTAACACGCGTGAGGAAAAGTGAAACTTTCTAAACTAAAATGCGTGCGCGAAAATAGACATTTTTGCACGCTCGTAGAAAAATGTCATTATAACGCATTATAATAAGTTATTTTGATTAAAAATTTTATTTTTGTGTTGAAAACCTTAAAATACCGTTTTCTATATTTTGCTCCAATCCCAAAAAACATGTCCTTCGATTTAACTCAAAATTTGTCCACAGATAACCAAAACACAGGACTTTAAGAGGTTAAAATTTTAAAAAAACCGCTGCTATCAAACCAATCAGGTCTTATGCTCGCGCTTTACCGCATACGTACTACCTGAAATATTGATTTTAGCAAAAAAAATGAAAGCAGAAAAAATTAAATAAAATTTAATTCTGTTTATTTTTGTATAGGTACATTTTTGTTATAAAACTAATAATAAACGAGATAATTCAATAATTAGGCTCTAATTGTCACTATTTCCCCCCATAACTCGGAAAATATCGACGGCACAAAAAAATTTATAATAAAAGAAATTACTTATAGGAAATCAAATTTTCAACAATTTCAGTCCTTACACTTTTTGTCGGAAAGTTAAAAATGGCGGAGATATTGAGCAAAAACGGTTCTCATTTAAAATGAAGATGGCGGCTAACGCAACGACAGAATTCATTCGCGATTTTAAATTTACACTACTATTGACCCCTAAAGCTTAGAAAAATAGAATCTTGCTTGGGTAGCTCGTCATGCAAGATCAAATGCTAACCCGACTTGACTATATAATTTTGACTCTGATATTAGTGCATGTAACTTTTCTTGTGTTATAAAGCTATACAAATTCTTTTAACAACTTAAAGTCCCGTATTGTGACTATCTCTGGGCAAATTTTCAGCCAAGTAGAAGAGCATGTATTTTGGGAATGGAGGTAAATGTAAAAACAGTATTCTACAGGTTTTCTACCCTAAAATTTTATCAAAAACATGTTTTAAATAAAGAAACTACTTATAATGCCTAATAATCACATTTTTGAGTCCCTTCTATTAAAACATTATTTTTTCCATTGATATTTACGATAAAAAATGCAAGGTTTAAATAAATTCCAAATCACTGTAAAATCGCTTGGAATGATATTTTGAGAAAAAAAAAAGAAGAAATAGACGGTTCGACCTTCATTAATGTCTTATTTTTTTCCACCCAAGTTCCCCTCACGCCCAAGCAATTTTCTAGACCCGCCACTGACGTGCACAGCTACGAAATACCACTTCGGCTGGGGGTCCACCGAAACCAGTAAATCTTTTAAAGTGGTCTACGAGAAAAAGTAGTTTGGGAACCTCTGGTCTAGTCAATCATCCTCCGATAGTTGCAAATAGTAGTTTTGTGCACATGCTTCATTTGGATGAGGTAATATAAAATTTGACACTCATAAAATTTTGGTTATCGTTATTGTTTTAAAGGGAAATGAATCTTTCGGTGTTTATTTCTTTTCTAAATTTAGTTATACTTTGATGTTGCTTAACGATTTTACGATTAGGAAGTTATTTTTACAGTTATTTTAATAAATATACAAAAGTGTGCTACGGGGTTTGTTGTAACCAAACGTTGGGTTGTTGTAACATGCTACAACTTGCGCTGAATCTTACTAAATTTATGACCTTTAATATAAAAGTGTATTATTTATTTTTTCCTCAAAACTAAGACAATATTAGAGAAAATCAGAAAGGGCAACTCAAAGCCAGGAAGTAAGGTTTTCTAGTTAGCTTTAGCGAAAGTTTTAGATAATCAATGTAGAATAAGACAAGCAAGTAAAACTTTGGGACTGTGTCAATCTCTATACCGATCTATATAAAAAAGAAAACAATTAGAGTCTACAAGTGGGCTATACTAAACCAGGGATAGGTTTTACAGCCGAAGAAGAAAGTAAAATGGCTTCGTATATTCTGAAGTGCGCCGAAATATATTTTGGACTAATTCCCATGGAGATGCGAAAACTGGGTTACCAATTTGCCGTGAAACTCAGTGCTAAGCAACTTACTTCTTCTTGGCCTCAAAATTATACATTTGGTCCAGATTGAGTCCAAAATTTTATGCTTAAAAATCTACATTTACCTTTAAGAACACCGGAAGCCACGTTATTAAGTCGAGCAACATCTTTCAACAGGAATAACGTTGGTATTCTCTTCGAAATATACCAAAAAATTCGAATTTTCTTACTGTTACAACCTGCCTCAATAGATGTTACAACTAACCCCAAGTGCGGGGTAAGTTGTAACAATGCACTTTTTTTGGTAAAATGCTAGTTGATTAATAAATACCAGTCTTTTTACTTTTTTTCAAATCAATTTTATTCATTAAGAGTTAAACTAGCGTTTAGAGTTTAATTAGCGATAATTGGGAAAATCGCTCTCAAGATATATTTGATTTTATGAAAATTGTTACAACTAGCCCCCTTCTCCCCTACACTCGTCGTAAAAAGTATCGCATAATAATGTATTAAGTCTAGAAGTTTTGATTAGTATCTCCTATTTTTTTTTTTGAAGTGATAGGGAAATAGGAGTCATTAACCATGCTTTATTCCAGTAATATAAAAAATTACAGACTAACTCGCTAAAAAAATGAAAATACCAATAATTATTATTTTTTTTAGTATAATAATTATTATTCAACAAGAACTAAAGATACAAATCTATGAAATAAGAAGTTTGAATGACAAACTGAACATTTTAGTATCTGGTATTGGTATAATAAGGCACTAATAACGTACCTCATTCTCTGTGCAAGACTTCTTATCAGACACCGTAGGTATGCACTCCAAATGCAAATTATCCAGTTTCTCCCTTAAAGCATATCCCAGTGCATTAAGGTTACCTGAAGAGACGACACGGACTCTTATGCATCTTTCTATGTTGTCTTAAACATGCTCAATTCGGTTGTGGTCTAGTCTGACTGTTGGCCAATCAAGATCCTGAATTTCAACCTCTTGAAGATATTGTTATTCTAGCAACATGCGGGCGAGCATTGTCTTCCATAAGAACAAAATTATCTCCAATAATTGGACCAAAAAGCACGGTATTTTTTTCAAGAACCTCTCTTATATACCGATAAGCTGTCAGGGACCGCCCGCGAAACACTGTTTATTCTGTGTGACCTGCAAAGCAGATGCCTTCCTATTTCATAACGGAGCCATCTCCAAAGTTTCTGTCTGCTCTTATGTTACACTGAGAAAATCACACACTGGCGCGTCTGTAAACTGGAATATGTCTGTCGTATCCACAAATTCCAAATCTTGACTTATCGGTAAAAAGAATATTAGCCCAGTCGGTACTATACCAATCGATATGTTCTCATCTGAACCTTAAACGTGCCATACGGTGTGCCCCCGTTAACAGTGGAGCAGTAGCAGGTATTTTGGCTCTGATTACAAATTCCCTTAATCTGTTTCTAACCGAATTGACACTTTGTTCGAATAATATAGACTGTGGAAAAATCATTTCGCAGTTGCCTAGCTGTAACATGACGTGTACCGTCATGGGGTCAACGGTTATTTGCGGGGTTCTTGCACCTGGGACGTCCTGGAACTGGTCTTCTTGTGTACCTTATCTACCTTCTTAAATCTCGTGAAACACTGGATTGTGAATTCCCATAACTTCAGCAATATATGGTCGCGATTGTTCAGATCCATTTAATGCTATGAATGCTTAGAAAACGAATAAATTTGATTAAATATTAAACATTTTAATTTTTTTTCGAATCCTGAGAAAACTAATAAGTATTTTTGAAAAATTTAAATGCAGAATGAAAGATTACGTTATAAGCGAGGGCCGAAAGTTCCTGAGAACTTCTATAATGTTTATTTTAATAAGTTGCAGGGGTGAAAAACTAAAGGAAAATTTAGCCTGATTTTTAATTTCAAATATCTCATTCAAAATAAACTTTTTATTTATTCTAAGGAACTTTCGGCCCTCGGTAATAATTTATGCCCGGTTGCACCAACAGATCTTAGGCTTAAGTCGAGAATATCATAAGAATTAATATAATATAATTATAATATATTACAATAAGAATACGAAAATATCATAATAGATATAATTGATAATAAGGTAAGAATCTAAAATTAAGGTGCAACGTAAGTGATATTCAAGGAGGCCCTATCTATAAGTAGAGCTTAGCTAAGCTGGAGCTTAAGATAATATGTTGGTGCAACCAGGCATTAGTCTTTCATTCTGAGTTTAAATTTTTCAAAAATATTTATTGGTTTTTTCAGGATTCGAAAAAAATGAACACAAGGCCGTGGTAATATTTTCCAAATCTGTCTTTGTCATGTCTATTAAGCTAGAAAGACCATTTCATAAGGGAGCCATGAGACACACCCCATATTTTTTTGCTATTTTATTGCTAATTTATTACGCAAATTAAAAATTTATTGCTTCATCCCCTTCAGAGAAACAGGTGGCCATTCCAGCTTAATATTAAGCTAGAAAGGCCAACATTCATATATCCGGAACGAAAGTAGATAGAGAGTTGCTTCCGGTGGCCTATTTTATTGCTAATTAATTGCTAATTTATTACGCAAAACAAAAATTTATTGCTTCATCCCCTTCAGAGAAACAGGTGGCCATTCCAGCTTAATATTAAGCTAGAAAGGCCAACATTCATATATCCGGAACGAAAGTAGATAGAGAGTGGCTTCCGGTGACCTATTTTATTGCTAATTAATTGCTGAAAGATTGAGTTTACAAGAATTTACAAACTCACCCCTTTCAACCCCTACCGATATCATCATTCCCCGGAATCCACAAAAAGTGAAAATGACCAGTTTAAAGAGCTAAAACCAAGTACGTATTTTTTGCTTATTCATTGCTACAGGTCTAAGCCAAAAATGAATGTTTTGCTTCCTCCCCTAACGAGCCACAATGGCTACTGCGGTTTAATACTTAAGGCTACAATACTCAACACTCCTATTTCAGGAAAGAAAGCAGATAGACGGTCGCTTCTGGCGGAATATTTAATTTTTAATTAATTTTTGAAAGATGGGGTATACCAGAATTTACAAACTCACCCCCTCCAACCCCTACCGTTATCATCGTTCCACGGATTTCACAAAGAGTGAAAATAATCAGTTTAAAAACTTAAAACCAAGTGGATATTTTTTTCTAATTAACAGCTGCAGGTCTACGCCAAAAACCAATTTTTTGCTTCATCCCCTAACGAGAAACAATGGCTACTGCGATTTAATCCTTATGCTACAATACCCAACACTCCTATTTCAGGAACGAAAACAGATAGAGGGTCGTTTCCAGCGGCATATTTTATTTCTAATTAATTTCTGAAAGATATGGTATACAACAATTTGCAAACACACCCCCTCCAACCCCCACCGTTGTTGTCATTCCCCGGATTTCACAGAAAGTCAAAATTACTAGTTCAAAAACCTATGACCAAGTGGGCATTTTTCCTAAGCACCTGCTGCAGGTCTACACCAAAAACGATTTTATTGCTTCATCCCCTAACGAGCAACAATGGCTACTGCGGTTGAATATTTAAACTACAACACTCAATTCTCCTGTTTCAGTAACGAAAACAGATAGAGCATCGCTTCCGGCGGCCTATTTTATTACTAATTAATTGTTTATTTATTACGCAAATTACAAATTTATAGCTTCAACCCCTTCAGAGAAACAGGTGGCTATTCTAGCTTAATATTAAGCTAGAAGAGCCAACATTCATATTTCTGGAACGAAAGTAGATAGAGAGTAGCTTTCCGCGGTATATTTTATTCTAATTAATTGCTGAAAGTTTGGGTATACCAGAATTTACAAAGTCACCCCCTCCATCCCCTACCATTATCATCGCTCAACGGATTTCACAGAAAGTGAAAATTACCAGTTTAAAAACCTAAGACCAAGTGGGTATTTTTTTCCTAAGCAACTGCTGCAGGTCTACGCCAAAATCGATTTTATCGCTTCATCCCCTAACCAGCAAAAATGGCTACTGCGGTTGAATACTTAAGCTACAACACTCAATTCTCCTATTTCAGTAACGAAAGTAGATAGAGAGTCGCTTCCAGCGGCATATTTTATTGCTAATTAATTTCTGAAAGATGTGGTATACAACAATTTAAAAGCTCACCCCTTCCAACCCCCACCGTTACCATCATTCCCCGGATTTCACAGAAAGTCAAAATTACTAGTTTAAAAACCTATGACCACGTGGGTATTTTTTTCCTAAGCAACTGCTGCAGGTCTACGCCAAAAACAATTGTATTGCTTCATCCCCTAACGAGCAACAATGGCTACTGCGGTTGAATACTTAAACTACAACACTCAATTCTCCTGTTTCAGTAACGAAAGCAGATAGAGCGTCGCTTCCGGCGGCCTATTTTATTGCTAATTAATTGCTTATTTATTACGCAAATTACAAATTTATAGCTTCAACCCCTTCAGAGAAACAGGTGGCTATTCTAGCTTAATATTAAGCTAGGAGAGCCAACATTCATATTTCTGGAACAAAAGTAGATAGAGGGTAGCTTCCGGCAGCATATTTTATTGCTAATTAATTGCTGAAAGATTGGGTATACAAGAATTTACAAACTCACCCCCTTCAATCCCTACCGTTATCATCATTCCTCGGAATCCACAAAAAGTGAAAATAACCAGTTTAAAGACCTAAAACCAAGTAGGTATTTTTTGCTTATTAATTGTTACAGGTCTACGCGAAAAAGGAATTGTTTGCTTTATCCCCGTAACGACCAACAATGGCTACTGCGGTTTAATACTGATGCTACAATACCCAACACTAATATTTCAGGAACGAAATTAGATAAACAGTCGCTTGCGGCGCTATATTTTATTGCCAATTAATTACTGAAAGGTGGGGTATAGAAGCATTTACAGACACTCCCTCTCCAACCCCTAATGTTATTTTCATCCCCTTAATTTCACAAAATGTGAAAATACCCAGTTTAGAGATTTAAATCAAGTGTGCATTTTTTGCTAATTAATTGCTGCAGGTCTACGCCAAAAATGAATTTTTTGCTTCATCCCCTTACGAGCAAGAATGGCTACTGCAGTTTTATAGTAAACCCACAGTACCCAACACTCATATTTCATTTATAATTTTCTTAAATGCTCATTAAGAATATCTGTACAGTTCAATATTGATTTGTAGAGTTTTTTATACTTTAGAGTCCATGTTAAATTGTCGATATCCATTATCACATATCTGTAGCACGTGACCCAATGCTCAGATTTTGTATAGCGTTTTTTAATAACTAAATGGTAATATTGGCAGATTCTCTAAAATCTGTACATTTAAAATAAAGTACGCAACGTCCTTAAAAAACGAATATACTAAGAGAGTTGACCATAACTTTTGCATTTATGCGTGCTAATAATAAGCTGCGAAAGAATTTAAGCATAGGTACCAAAAAATTAAAGCTAGTGTTGTTTATTTAATTTTAATTTATTTTATCTTTAATGTACATTAATAATCTGAGCGCTATTTTTTTTTTGTTTCTTTAACGAAAAATGATTTTTCTAGTAAATCATCGAAGCCCATCCAAGATGTGTTTCCTCTTCGATAGGTATAGGTTATATAGTGACCACCTCGATTTTCATTAAAATCAGACAAACTGGTTCCCCCTACACCAGTGTATCCGATAGCACCCATTATTGATGATCGTCGTTGTGGGGTATGTTTAAATTTTTATGGAGTGTCTTTAATGGTATGGTTTTAATTTCTTCATGTTCATTATAGACTTGAAAAACCACAACATCCCCTGCAATGAATGTAAATTAATTAACTTTTGTTTTTTAGAAAATACCTGTAGAGAATTTGGAATGAAATTCAGTACAAAAAAAGACAAAAAGGGTGGTCATTAGCAAGCACCTAAACAGCAGTGTGAAGGTCAATGTCGACAAAACATTGACCTTCAGACTGTGACAAAACAAAGATCTGGAAGAAGTGAGGAGTAACAAGAATAACGTATCTTGAAAGCAACCTTGATGAAAGTTTGTACCACTCACTGGAAGTAAGAACACATCTGGAAAAGGAACGTACAGTGTTTTACAAAATGCAAAAAGTTCTATGCAACCTCCAGCTGGATATCTCATTGAGAACTAGAATACATAAGTGCTATGTTTTCTACATCTTCCTCTATGAGGTTGAAGCCTGAGCAATGACAGAAGTAACACAAAAAAAATCCAAGCATTCGAACTCTGGTGCTACCGTAAAATGCCCAGAATGTCCTACATGAGCCATACGACAAATGCGGAAGTCTTTCGGAGGGTGAACAAGGAAACAGAGCTTATGCTTATAATAAAAAAACGGAAAATACAATTTTTTTATCGTAAGAAATCAAAAGTATGAACTGTTCCAACTTAACGAAAATAATCAATAGCAAAAGGGGACCAGGAAGAAGACTCAACTCTTGGCTTAAAAACCTACGACAATGGACGAATATGACCTCCACAGAACTATTCAGGATGGCTGCAAATAAGATTAAATGGGAAAATGTAATAGTCAACCTCCTTAAGGATAAGGCACCGTAAGGAGAAGATAAAATATATGAGTAATTCCACATAAATTCTCTAGATTTCTGTCACAGATTGTGGATTTTTTGAAATTTAGGGGCATGCTTCTGAAACCACTCTTTTTTCGTTCTTTAGGACCTGAAAGTCAAGCTGTTTTGGGAATTGAAATCGAAACTTATGTCATATGTCCGAATTATCTTTCCTATCGTTGTTTGCATTCATTAAATGCTATTTTGTAAATTGTTTGGTACAATATATCAACACTGTCGATGTAAACTTGCACGTTAAAGAAGATGGCCTTAACAGAATTTGTCTAAAGTCCAAAGTAACGTTCCTATTACCTATTTTTGGAAAAAGAGACAAGTGTATTTTAGCATGTTTTTAAAGCGAAGGAACATTCCTACTAGCTATATTTTTGAACAAGCGTATTTTAGAATTTTTTGCGTTTTTCTGTACTCCGACTATAATTTCAACACAAAAAAAGATACAAGAAACATTTCCATATGGCATAAACAGAATTTGCCTAAAACCGTAAGGAACTATCCTACAAGCTATTTTTTAATGAGAGATTAGAGTATTTTAGCATGTTTTTTTTTTCATTTTTATGCATTTATTTGTAATCTGGCCATAATTACAAAAAAGTAACAGGTCGGTAACATTTTCGATGTAAAATTTTACACTGAAAAACGTGATACTAACAGAATTTAGCTAAAGCCTGAAGGAACTTTCCTATAACCAATTTTGGAAGGATAGATTAGGGACAAGTGTAGTTTAGCATCATTTTTCATTATTATGTATTTATTTGCACTCTGTCCATAATATCAACTCTAAAAAAAGTATCAGGTAACATTTTGGATTTAATATTGCAGGATAAAGAAGATGACACTAATAGAATAATTAATACAATGCTCGTAGGAACATTCATATAAGCTATTTTTAAAGTAGATGTTAGTGGATTTTTTCTATAATCCATCTTCATGTGCCGTTCTCGTGATGAATTGATTAAAAATAATACTTTTATACTTAAAAGTAATTTAAGAGAATACCCTAACTGTTCTTAATATTGTATTCAGATAAAAATCTCAAACTAAATCACCACCAAAATGGCGCATCAAAACGGATTGTAGAAAAAGTAATTAAGCTTAAAAAACATCTTAAGATCCACTAATCTCTCCTTCCAAAATTGGTTATAGGAAAGTCCCTTCAGGCTTTAGCTAAATTCTGTTAGTATCATGTTTTTCAGTATAAAATTTTACATCGAAAATATTACCTACCTATTACTTTTTATCGATGTAATTATGGCCAGAGTACCTACAAATAAATGCATAAAAATGAAAAAAAACATGCTAAAATACTCTAATCTCTCATTAAAAAAATAGCTTATAGGATAGTTCCTTACGGTTTTAGGTAAATTCTGCTTATGCCATATGGAAATGTTTCTTGTATCTTTTTTTGTGTTGAAATTATAGTCGGAGTACAGAAAAACGCAAAAAATTCTAAAATACACTTGTTCAAAAAGAGCTAGTAGGAATGTTCCTTCGCTTTAAAAACATGCTAAAATTCACTTGTTTTTTTTTTAAATAGGTAATAGGAACGTTACTTTGGACTTTAGACAAATTATATTAAGGCCATCTTCTTGAGCGTGCAAGTTTACATCGAGAGTGTTGATATATTGTACCAAACAATTTACAAAATAGCATTTAATGAATGCAAACAAGGATAGGAAAGATAATTCGGACAGATTGCGACATAAGTTTCAATTTCAATTCCCAAAAAAGCTTGACTTTCAGGTCCTAGAGAACGAACAAAAAGTGGTTTCAGAAGCATGCCCCTAAATTTCAAAAAATCCACAATCTGTGACAGAAATCTAGAGAATTTATGTGGAATTACTCATATATTTTATCTTCTTCTTACGGTGCCTTATCCTTAAGGACGTTGACCATTACATTTTCCCATTTTATCTTATTTGCAGCCATCCTGTTCATATTCGTCCATTGACGTAGGTTTTTAAGTAAAGAGTTGCGTCTTCTTCCTGGTCCCCTTTTGCTATTAATTTTGCTTTCGATTATGTTCGTTAAGTTGGAGCAGTTCATACTTTTGATTTCTTACGATGAAAAAAAATTGTATTTTCCGTTTTTTTATTATATAATAATAAGCTCTGTTTCCTTGTTCATCCTCCGAAAGACTTCCGCGTTTGTCGTATGGCTCATGTAGGACATTCTGAGCATTTTACGGTAGCACCAGAGTTCGAATGCTTGGATTTTTTTTGTGTTACTTCTGTCATTGTCCAGGCTTCAACCCCATAGAGGAAGATGGAGAAAACATACCACTTATGTATTCTAGTTCTCAATGAGATATCCAGCTGGAGGTTGCATAGAACTTTTTGCATTTTGTAAAACACTGTACGTTCCTTTTCCAGATGTGTTCTTACTTCCAGTGAGTTGTACAAAGTTTCATCAAGGTTGCTTCCAAGGTACGTTATCCTTGTTACTCCTTCACTCCTTCCAGATCTGTTTCGTCGACATTGACCTTCACACTTCTGTTTAGGTGCTTGCTAATGACCACCCTTTTTGTCTTTTTTGTACTCAATTTCATTCCAAATTCTCTACAGGTATTTTATAAAAACCAAAAGTTAATTAATTTACATTCATTGCAGGTGATGTTGTGGTTTTTCAAGTCTATAATGAACATGAAGAAATTAAAACCATACCATTAAAGACACTCCATAAAAATTTAAACATACCCCACGACGACGATCATCAGCTAGTATTAATGGGTGCTATCGGATACACTGGTGTATGAGGAACCAGTTTGTCTGATTTTAATGAAAATCGAGGTGGTCACTACATAACCTATACCTATCGAAGAGGAAACATATCTTGGATGGGCTTCGATAATTTACTAGAAAAATAATTTTTCGTTAAAGAAACAAAAAAATAGCGCCCAGATTACTAATGTACATTAAAGATAAAATAAATTAAAATTAAATAAACAACACTTGCTTTAATTTTTTGAAACCTATGCTTAAATTCTTTCGCAGCTTATTATTAGCACGCATAAGTACAAAAATTATGGTCAACTCTCTTAGTAAATTCGTTTTTTTAAGGACGTTGCATACTTACCCTCTATCTACTTTTGTTCCGGAAATCTGAATGTTGGCTATTCTAGTTTAATATTAAGCTGGAATAGCCACCTGTTTCTCTGAAGGGGTTGAAGCAATACATTTTTATTTTTCGTAATAAATTAGCAATTCATTAGCAACAAAAAAGGCCACCGGAAGCAACTCTCTATCTACTTTCGTTCCGGATATATGCATGTTGGCTATTCTAGCTTAATATTAAGCTGAAATAGTCACCTGTTTCTCTGAAGGGGTTGAAGCAATAAATTTTTATTTTGCATAATATAGTAATAAAATAGGCCGCCAGAAGCGACCAGCTATCTGCTTTCGCCCCTAAAATACTAGGGTTGAGTGTTGTAGCTTAAGTATTCAACCGCAGTAGCCATTGTTGCCCTTCAGCGATGGCCTTCAGGGATGAAGCAAAAAAATCGTTTTTGGGGTAGACCGGCAGCAGTTACTTAGAAAAAAAAATACCCACTTGGTCTTAGGTTTTTAACTGGTAATTTTCACTTTCTGTGAAATCCGCGGAATGATAACGATCGGGGTTGGGGGGTGAGCTTGTCAATTGTTATATACAACAAATTTCAGCAATTAACTAGCAATAAAATATGCCGCTGGAAGCGACCCTCTATCTGCTTTCGTTTCTGAAATAGGAGTGTTGGGTATTGTAGCTTAAGTATTAAACCGCAGGAGCCATTGTTGCTCGTTAGGGGATGAAGCAAAAAATTCGTTTTTGACGTAGACCTGCGTAGAAGTTAATTAATTAGAAAAAATACCCACTTGGTTTTAAGTCTTTAAACTGGTTATTTTCACTCTTTGTGAAATCCGGGAAACGATGATAATGGTAGGGATTGGAGGGGGTGAGTTTACAAATTCTGGTACACTCCTCCTTTCAGCAATTAATTAAAAATAAAATATGCCACCAGAAGCGACCCTCTATCTGCTTTCTTTCCTGAAATAGGACTGTTGGGTATTGTAACCTCAAGTATTAAACCGTAGTAGCCATTGTGGCTCGTTAGGGGATGAAGAAGAACATTCATTTTTGGCTTAAAATTGTAGCAATTAATAAGCAAGAAATACCCGCTTCCCTCTATCTACTTTTGTTCCGGAAATGTGAATGTTGGCTATTCTAGCTTAATATTAAGCTGGAATAGCCACCTGTTTCTTTGAAGGGGTTGAAGCTATAAATTTGTAATTTGCGACGCTCTATCTGCTTTCGTTACTGAAAAAGGAGAACTGAGTGTTGC
Organism: Diabrotica virgifera virgifera; assembly: GCF_917563875.1. Classification (NCBI taxonomy): domain Eukaryota; kingdom Metazoa; phylum Arthropoda; class Insecta; order Coleoptera; family Chrysomelidae; genus Diabrotica; species Diabrotica virgifera. Next base: position 71,634,540 of record NC_065447.1, on the reverse strand, counting down.
AGTTTAAGTATTCAACCGCAGTAGTCATTATTGCTCGTTAGGGGATGAAGCAATACAATCGTTTTTGGCGTAGACCTGCAGCAGTTGCTTAGGAAAAAAATACCCACTTGGTCATAGGTTTTTAAACTAGTAATTTTGACTTTCTGTGAAATCCGGGGAATGATGACAACGGTGGGGGTTGGAGGGGGTGAGTTTGCAAATTGTTGTATACCTTATCTTTCAGAAATTAAATAGCAATAAAATATGCCGCTGGAAACAACCCTCTATCTGCTTTCGTTCCTGAAATAGGAGTGTTGGGTATTGTAGCTTAAGAATTAAACCGCAGTAGCCATTGTTTCTCGTTAGGGGATGAAGCAAAAAATTAGTTTTTGGCGTAGACCTGCAGCCGTTAATTAGAAAAAAAATACCCATTTGGTTTTAAGTTTTTAAACTGATTATTTTCACGCTTTGTGAAATCCGAGGAACGATGATAACGGTAGGGGTTGGAGGGGGTGAGTTTGTAAATACTTGGTATAACCCATCTTTCAGCAATTAATTAAAAATTAAATATTCCGCCAGAAGCGACCCTCTATCTGCTTTCTTTCCTGAAATAGGAGTGTTGAGTATTGCAGCCTTAAGTATTAAACCGCTGTAGCCATTGTGGCTCGTTAGGGAAGGAAGCAAAACCTTCATTTTTAGCTTAGGCATGTAGTAGTTAATGAGCAAAAAATACGTACTTCGTTTTAGCTCTTTAAACTGGTTATTTTCACTTTTTGTGGATTCCAGGGAATTATGATAACGGTAGGGGTTGAAGGGGGTGAGTTTGTAAATTTTTGTAAACTCAATCTTTCAGCAATTAATTAGCAATAAAATATGCCGCCGGAAGCTACCCTATATCTACTTTCGTTCCGGAAATTTGAATGTTGGCTATTCTAGCTTAATATTAAGCTGGAATGGCCACCTGTTTCTCTGGAGGGGATGAAGCAATAAATTTTTGTTTTGCGTAATAAATGAGCAATTAATTAGCAATAAAATAGGCCACCGGAAGCAACTCTCTATCTACTTTCGTTCCGGATATATGAATGTTGGCCTTTCTAGCTTAATATTAAGCTGGAATGGCCACCTGTTTCTCTGAAGGGGATGAAGCAATAAATTTTTATTTGGCTTAGTAAATTAGCAATTAATTAGCAATAAAATAAGCCACCGGAAGCAACTCTCTATCTACTTTCGTTACGGATATATGAGTGTTGGCCTTTCTAGCTTAATATTAAGCTGGAATGGCCACCTGTTTCTCTGAAGGGGATGAAGCAATAAATTTTTGTTTTGCGTAATAAATTAGCAATTAATTAGCAATAAAATAGGCAGCCAGAAGCAACTCTCTATCTACTTTCGTTCCGGATATATGAATGTTGGCCTTTCTAGCTTAATATTAAGCTGGAATGGCCACCTGTTTCTCTGACGGGGATGAAGCAATACATTTTTGTTTTGCGTAATAAATTAGCAATTAATTAGCAATAAAATAGGCAGCCAGAAGCAACTCTCTATCTACTTTCGTTCCGGATATATGAATGTTGGCCTTTCTAGCTTAATATTAAGCTGGAATGGCCACCTGTTTCTCTGAAGGGGATGAAGCAATAAATTTTTAATTTGCGTAATAAATTAGCAATAAAATAGCAAAAAAATATGGGGTGTGTCTTATGGCTCCCTTATGAAATGGTCTTTCTAGCTTAATAGACATGTCTTTGTCTTACAACGCACTCAGCCGAATATAATATTGTCAGCATATATTGTCAGTCACACCCTGACAATCAGTGACAATTTTAAATATTTGACATTGCGTCGGGAATATTTTGAGAAATTGATTAAATATTATTGATATATAGTGTATTTGATAAATAACTGATTAAAGACGTGAACTTAATAAATAGTACATTGTTTACCGGGTAGGAAAAGCTTAACATTCCTGGACGACTGTGAAGATTGCTAAGTCGAGGCGCAAGCCGAGACTTAGCAACACAGAGTCCAGGAATGTGGCTTTTCCTACGAGGTAAACATACTATTTTTCCGCAAATCGTTTAAAATTCGACAGATATTGATTGATTTAAAAAAAACGCGATAATTTTATTCCCAAATAAATGGTGCTTTGAAATTCCTAATAAAATTACTTGGGTTACTATGGAAACGTATTGAGGTTGAATTGTCAAACTTGACGCTTATAAATAGAACACTAACAACTGTACGGAAATATCATTTCCTTACAGTAAGGAAATGACATTTCCTTACAGTAAGGAAGTCCTGACTTTTTCTTCAAGAAATTTTGACAGGAATGTCAAAATTTCCTGGCGATTTGCGGAAATAGTACATTGTTTACCGGGTAGGAAAAGCTTAACATTCCTGGACGACTGTGAAGATTGCTAAGTCGAGGCGCAAGCCGAGACTTAGCAACACAGAGTCCAGGAATGTGGCTTTTCCTACGAGGTAAACATACTATTTTTCCGCAAATCGTTTAAAATTCGACAGATATTGATTGATTTAAAAAAACGCGATAATTTTATTCCCAAATAAATGGTGCTTTGAAATTCCTAATAAAATTACTTGGGTTACTATGGAAACGTATTGAGGTTGAATTCTCAAACTTTTCTATCATTTATGTAGAACACTAACAACTGTACGGAAATATCATTTCCTTACAGTAAGGAAATGACATTTCCTTACAGTAAGGAAGTCCTGACTTTTTCTTCAAGAAATTTTGACAGGAATGTCAAAATTTCCTGGCGATTTGCGGAAAAAGTTATTTATTGTGTATTATTTTTGGAAGATCCAAGCAGAGAATATATCAGATATATCCTGTGATCCAAGTATTTTGTTGTTAGAGATGTTCAAAATTGTAAGCCTTCCATAATAACAATATATTATTAAAAAATCACTTTAACACTTTTCCTCTTTTCTCGATTGATTATTAGTTTTTGTTGTACAAATAAATTATTACAATCACTGAAAACATAGTTAGTGAAAAAACTAGTTATAATTGCAAATTATTAACTGAATTAATCATTTTCAATTATAAAAATAACAGTTATCCAAGAACATTCAAAAGCCATCTTTTTAAATTAATTATGACATTTTCAAGTAGAATGACATTCTAGTAATGTTTACATATCCATACCAGTGTGAATTTTATTACACGTAATTTGCCGTGTAAAGACAGAAAAAGTAGGGATACACGTAAAATATTTGCGAATTATGTACCCATAGCCTTAAAGGAAATTTGAAAAATAGGAAAATCATAAATGTGTGTTTAATCTGAATTTTCGTTGTTTTTATTATTGAAATAAGTTTTAAGAAAATAATTAATTGTTCAGTGTTTGATCTTTCCTGCTGGCTCCTTTTTTTTGTACAGTTTGCTGAAGTTATAAACACACGTTCTCTTTCTGTTGATGAAGGTCAGAACGTCTGATGCTTTTTAGTGCATTGAGTAATTTTTTAAATGTCCGGTCAGCTGATTTAAATTGTCGTACAACGTACAACGTGACCTTTTTTTAATGGCCGTTTATAACTCTTCATAACCATAAATTTAATTCAAAATAAATATTTACCTTATAATTCTGGACGCTTCAAAATGAATCAGATTGGTTACATAAACAATAGAATGTTTATGCTGACCGATATGATACATTCTGATTTAACGCCAAAATTGGAAGGTTTAAAACATATATAATTGAAAAAGAAATATTTTAAGTGGAAAACTTTAAAATTATTATTAAAGAGATAATTATTACTTTTTAACGCTTCTCATTTCATAATGTGGATTCAAAAAGAAGCCACAAAAGCTGAAATAAACACAAATTTAATGAATTTATAAGTGTAAACGTATGTTTACTGCACGCTAACTTTTAAAACAACTCTGTGAGTGACGTAGTTCGCGCCAAGGAGGTTTTCTAGCGGTTAACACTAATAATCGGTCTTGACCTGCAGTTGTAGCACGCTCACGTCCTAGATGATGTTAGGCTAGACTTCAAGTGCCACAAAAATGCCACTACAATAATTATTGAGTTGTAACACTTTGGTAGACTCCCATGCGCTCAACTACATACATTAGTTTGCCGCATACCACATTGAGTCACTGTCTTACGCCGGAAAAGCACGGAGGGGTGGACAAGCCACCTTTATCCCTGGGGTTTACCCCCCAGAACACCTTGAGGCTGAGGTGCCCTCCGATCGCTCGACTTGCATCCTCACCCATTTGTAATGCCTTCTTCTGTAAGGTCAGTCAGCTCCACCCGGTCGCTTCGTCCTCGGACGACGACCTCGACAAGCGTTGCCACCACCACCACCACCACTACAGCCACCACTACTGCCAACCAGTTCTCTTCCTTACATCAGGAAGGCACTGTACCCCCATCCAGAGGTTACAACCGGCTCACGGCGGAGCTAGACCTCGAGACGCTTAGCGCGGAGATGGAAATCGTCCGCAACAAGTATCGCGAGGCCTACCTTCGCATCGAGCAGGACGACGCCTCCAACCCCCTTTTGCAGCGATATGCTAATGATTTTCCGCCTCTAAGAACACCAGCACAGGCTGGTCCTCAGCGACAGAGCGCTCGGAATATTCACGGTGCCATACCAAAAGTCCCAACTCAACCTTCAAAACAAGCACCCAAACAATCGAAACAACAATCTTCTCAACAGCAACCCTCTTCTCAACCACAAGCAACCATCAGCACTGAAAACAATCCTGAACCGAACGATTTCGTCTTCCAAAGAAGACAAGTAAGACAAATGTCTTACGCCAATGCCGCAGCCAATCCACGCCCCAAAACCCAAGCCAGAAATCAAAACGTCATCAACGCCATAAACGATCCCACACTGTCCGAGTATCTAATCAAAGATCTTCCAAAAGATCTTTGTAACAAACGTACCTTCTTTCGGCAAATAAATGCCACCACTCTTTTGTCCAACAAAATTCATTCTTGTAAAGTTCTCTCACATGGAATCGCACATCTTCGACTTTTTAATCCTATAAATGCAGGGGATATCGAGAAAGCTATCCACACAGCAACTGGCCAAACCATGGTTACGGTCCAAAGCCGTAGCAGAAATGCAAACACTTCCGCTAAAGAGCCTACCTATCTCCTCTGCATTACCGGAATCGACGTAGATTACTCCGAGCAGGAGGTCACCGACTTGCTCACAGAACAGCAATTCCCGGTCGAAAGACTGTGGAGAGTCAAAGCCTATAAAACAGGCAAAGACTCTAAAGTGATCAAGGTGGTGACCAAATCCTTGGAGAGATTTACGTCAGCACTGAGCCGAGGCATAACTCTAGATGGCGAAATCTACAATGCCGAACTCCCTCATGGCTCCGACCCTACAATCCCCACCCCAAAATATTGCAGCAAATGTTGCATCAACGGACATTCCATCGACGAATGCCCTCAAAAAGCATTCGTCTGCCCCCACTGCGGCGGTAACCACAAGTCCAGCGCCTGCACCAAACAGCAGGAACCCAAATGCCCGAATTGCGGCGGTGACCACCCCGCATACTCAAACAAGTGTCCACAAAGACCCACCATCCCCTCCGCCCAACACGAAATACAGCCACTTACGATCGAAAGATCATTCCCCCCTTTCGAACTCCCTACTGAAACAAAGAACATCTTGTCTATTCAGACTGCTCTGTTGCTTAACTTGTTGCCTGAACTTCGCGAGCATATCGCTGCAATCACGGCTAATCTGATTAGCCAAGTCTACGACCACTCCACAGTGGTCCACGGGTACGGGAGCAATGTCACGGTGACATTCCGCCCCAACCACTAAACACCCTCCCTTTATGGATTTCACCCTAGGCACAGTCAACTGTCAGGGTCTCTCCAAAAAGAGACCCCTCATCAAGAATATCCTGTCGAAGCATAACATCCAGATCCTCGCACTCACAGATACTCTGTCGAAAAACGATCCACACTTCGCAGGATATTCGATCATCAATCGAAGCCGCTGTCAGGTTTCACGTGGGAATGGTATTCTCGTGAAACACGGAATACCGCACAACATACACACATTCCCACAAAATTTTCGTCCACCTGATGTGGACTTCCTGGCAATTGACGTGCACATCCCCAATAACGAAACCCTCACGATAGTCTCTTACTACAAACACCCGGATCAACCACTCAACAGGCATTTGCTAGAGTACTTTTCGAGGCTCGGCAAGGCTGTGTTGATGGGCGATCTAAATTGTAGACACACACAGTTTGGTGATCATCGTCAAAACCCAGAAGGCATCCGCCTTACGGATTATCTACTAGACCTTCCTATTTCAAGAATCACCAACACTAAATTCACGTTTTTGAACGCCAATGGGGCTTCTATTGTCGACCACATCCTAGTTACTAGTAACATTCTGGATCGGTTCGGGGATAGATGCCACATAGGTGATTCGATAACGTCAGACCACGTACCTCTTCTTGTCGACACCGACATACTCATTCCAAAACAACCAAACCCTCCAAGATCTATAAGAGACTATCGTCACGCTAACTGGACTGAATTCCAAAACTTCATCACACAAAATCTCCCTATGTTAGGCGAACTCGATACTAACGACAGTATCGACACCAGTGCAACCGATATCGAGAACCTCATCACTGAGGCGATCACGCACGCAATTCCACTCAAACAAATAACTTATACATCACCGGCACTTCCACAATACATCATTGCCAAAATTCAACAAAAACGACGACTTCTACGTCAATACAAGGCCAACAGAAACCCACTTATCAAAACAGAGTACAACCGGATCTGTGCCAGGATAAAGAGGGAGATATCTGTCCTAACGGCTCGCCGGTGGGAAGATGCTACCTCAAAACTGGACTACAGAGACGGAGGTAAATTCTGGCAAAAATTCAAAGTCCTAACAAAACAAAAAATATCTCAACCATCTCATCTGTTGGTCAACAATCACATAGTCAATTCCCCAGAAGGGAAAGCCGAAGCATTCAGAAATTCGCTTCAAAACAATTTTCAAACGCCAGATAACCCGAACTTTGATCGCATATTTAAATTCAACACAGAATACATTGTAAATGTTACTCTCAACCACTACATTCCAGTCTATGATCCTATCATGGACCCCCTCACAGACAGGGAAACGGAGAGCTTTTGCCAAATCGGCAAAAACAGCGCTCCCGGACCTGATGGCATCAACCGAAGGTGCCTCAAAAAACTTCCAGAGAGTATCATCCCTCTTCTAACTAAAATATTCAATGCATGTCTCAAAAACAGCCACTTTCCTACTCCTTGGAAAGTGGCCAACACCATCATGCTTTTGAAAAAAGGCAAACCCCCAACCGACGTGGAATCCTATAGACCAATTTCATTAATCAATACTCTGGGTAAAGTTCTTGAGCTAATCCTAAAAGAGAGGCTCAATAACTTTCTCGAAAACCACAATATCATACCAAAATTCCAATATGGATTCCAGTCAGGTAAATCTACTAAACATGCATTAATAGACTTCACTACCAAAGTTACTCAAACCATCAACGATGGTTCAATCGCCATAGCCACATTTCTGGATGTGCAGAAGGCTTTCGACCAGGTCTGGCACGACGGGCTTGTTCGGAAGCTTCTGGACATCGGGCTTCCATTGCAATTTACCAAAATTGTACACTCCTACCTCCACAATCGTACTGTCAGAGTGAAAATATGCGATCAAAAGTCCACCCCCTTCACTCTACAAGCTGGAGTTCCCCAGGGTTCAGTCCTAGCGCCGCTGTTGTACATCATCTACAACAGCGATATCACTAACCAAAATATCCCAGGCACTCGGCTGTTTCTCTATGCAGACGACACGACTCTGCTCTCAACTACCTCTCGATACAACCCAAGACTCCTCTTCAGAAGAGCCCAGGCTCTGTTGGACGGCGTCGGCGAATGGTGTTGTAAGTGGAGAGTCACGCTCAACGCGAACAAAACAACAACAATTGTGTTTCGCGCCCCTTCTGTGTCACATAGAATCATTCGCAATGAAGACGACCAATATCCTCTGAGTTTGTTGGGAGAAAGGCTTGTTGTTAGCCCGACTGTGAACTATTTGGGAGTTCTGTTTACCAGGACTCTCAACTGGGACGCAGATCTAAAGGCAACTTTAGACAGGGTAAGGAACAGGGCCAGACTTCTCAACGCTCTCTCTGGAAAAATTGGCAAGACACACAAGAAGACTCTCATTCACACTTACAAGACCTTTATTCGACCCGTCATGGAGTACAAGTCATGTATCTACTCTCTTTGCTCTAGACAAAAACAAGAGAGGTTGTTGAGGACAGAGCGCAGAGTCTTGCGTAGATGTAACTATGAGCACTGGCGATATCCCTCAAACGAAATCCATAACATCTCGAACATCCCCAAAATCACCGAGAGAATAAACTCTCTGAACAGGAACTTCACAATCAAAGTAATCAACGGCCCCCCTTCCGACACACAAGAATCTCTCAAATGTTCCTGTTCATCTTCCGGCCACGTACTCCACCGAAAGCCCAAACGCAAAAAGATTCACGTACCGTCCGCTCTAATGCAAACATGCATTGACGAACTCCCGGTAGAGTACGAAAACATCCTTGAGGCTACCCCGTTAGCCTACCGTACCCACCTCTAACATTTCCTCTTCCCTACCCCGAACAGGGAGAAGTTGGTTTTTTGCGGTTTCCCAACTTCATTGCACAATTATACCTGTTCGTCCCAAGAAAATAGCCGCAACTATTTTCTCCACTCGAACGCTCACTGTCCACGCTGCGCTCAAAGCCACCTCCTGACCGCCGACGAGGGACGCAGGTTCGCCTGTCGTTGTACAATGGTTTCTAGGGAGACTGGTCGAGAGCAAAGCACGGACAGTACTCGTAAATGTCTATGGAACCAACAACAATCCATCAAACTTTCTTCTCTGTTGTCTTCTTAGCCCTCTGGACACCACCGTCCGGCATAACCAAGGATCCAAGAACACCAGGACACGGTGCTTGCCCCAGTGTGTTTTTCGGACTGTTTGCTTTTGCTGCCAACACTAAACATTCACCACAAACCCTGAAGAGGACAAAATCCTAAACGGGGAATCACATTGTATGCATTTCCTCTTAACATTAACAAGACAAGCAAATCAAAACAATGTAGTTAGTTAGTTATACCACATTGAAGAAGGCCTACAGCCCTATTTATTTTAACCGAAGGTAAATGACGTCATTCCATGATAAAAAACAATATTTTTAATGTACTAAAAAATAAGAACTTTACTGCATGAACAAAATCCAAATTAGCAGAACATTTACTACAGTATAAATCCTACAGTTTGTTCTTCTCCTGTAAAAGGCATTGTCAAATAATGTTCGTTATCACTTTTGCCGTAATGTTTTACTTACGAAAATTCTACCGGATGAGCTACTGTATCAATCAAATTGAAATTAGGTGATCACGTGCATTTATTTTGATGCAATAAACTACCCCAGATAATTGAAATAATATTCGAGAATATTATTCCAATCAACTATGATACTTATCGTCTACCCTAGACTAGCTAAATCTCCCAAGTTGTGAGTCCACCTTGGAGCAAATAAAACAATAATATTTAACTAATCATGTTTATTTTTCATAAAAGACAAAATCAATGTATTAAAAAATAGTATATATACAAGACCTTGCCGAAACTTAACAGATCAGAGATTATATTTTTCGATGGCACTTGGTATCTGTCTGCGGGTTCTTGGTATCTTGCTGTTGTTTCTGCCCTGGCTCTGGCGACGTGGATGTTCTGGCCACCAGGCCTAATAGTCCTGTCGCCACGGGGGGTACAACGGCCTCCTTAATTCAGATGGACTTACCCAAGTTTTTTTTATATATTTTGACCCGCAGAATACGAATTTTTTGGGTAACAGTTGATCCGGATGTCGATAAGATTGTTATAGACAAAGAACTTGAGGAATTACATAACAGCGATTTCTCGCAAAACGAAATATCTTTTTGTATTTTTTGGGTCATTTTAGGCAAAAAATATTCCTACAAGTTTTTTCGTAGAATGCATAGTTTTCGAGATAACCGCGGTTGAACTTTCAAAAAATCGAAAAATTGTAATTTTTGAACCCGAATAACTTTTGATTAAAAAATAAAGTAGCAATTCTGCCTACCGCATTTGAAAGTTTAAGTCAAATTATATCGGTTTTGATTATTTGCATTGCTAAAAATTTATTATTTTATTGTTAAACAAAGTTATAAACACCTAGTATGTGAGTGATGTTTTCAATGATTTCTCATTTAAAATCGAACGAGTAGGTAGAGTAGCTACAAGTGCAAGCGAGGCAATTTCTACGTAGCATGCGTTAAAACGCATGTATTAGGTACGGGAAACACTATGTGTTTATAGATTTGTCTAACAATAAAAAAATTAATTTTTAGCAATTCAAATAATCAAAACCGATATAATTTGACTTAAACTTTCAAATGCGGTAAGCAGAATTGCTACTTTATTTTTTAATCAAAAGTTATTCGGGTTCAAAAACTGCAATTTTTTGATATTTTGAAAGTTCAACCGCGGTTATCTCGAAAACTATGCATTCTACGAAAAAACTTGTAGGAATATTTTTTGCTTAAAATGACCCAAAAAATACAAAAAGATGTTTTGTTTTGCGAGAAATCGCTGTTATGTAATTCCTCAAGTTCTTTGTCTATAACAATCTTATCGACATCCGGATCAACTGTTACCCAAAAAATTCGTATTCTACGGGTCAAAATATATAAAAAACAGTTGGGTAAGTCCATCTGAATTAAGGAGGCCGTTGTACCCCCCCTGGCGACAGGACTATAAAGGTGTTGGTGGATTGTTAGGTGTCTTGTTAGACATTAGGCCGGCATCATTGGGGGCTCCAGTTTCAGGAAGTCTTCCCACGAGGTGATGGGTTGATCAGTTGGTTTGTAATATGTCCAGAAAACTATAATACATACAAGTATATGAGACACCAAGAGAAAATGAAAGATATCCTTGCCATTATTTTAAGAAATAATCCAGAAATGTTACAGAAATGCAAGGTTAACAAAATTATTAGTAATAAATAATATTAGTAGTTAAATAGTTAAGGATTACTACACACATATGAAAATAATAGATATAATGTGAAAAGAAATAATCACCATGAGGTATGAAACTAGAAAGTAAGGTTAGATAGGAACATAAAAAAGATTATGGATATAGGCTTAGAAAAATGTGTACGGTTATGTTTAATATATGTACAGGGTACGCCAAACCTCTGGTCTTCTTTGATTACGGCTAAACTATGAGATATACAAAAAAATGTTTATAACAAAACTAATGTGTATCAAAGAGGTCTATAATTTAAAATTATTTTCAATTATACAGGGTGAGTCAGAACGACGGTATGAACCAAAGTTGTATTTTTTTAAATGGAACACCCTGTATATTAAATCATTTTTGAATATATTATTTAAAAATATGAAAAATTTGTATAAGGTCTTATAGGCCTAAAGTTAATAATTTTCAAAATATTTACATTTTTATTGAGAAAAATGGTAATATTTATAGGGTTGTGGATTATGTTTCCAAGGAAATAAAAATTTAGGTGATAGGTCAAAGTTTTTAAAATATAGTGTTATTTTTAAATAATTTAATATTTTTTACTTTTAGCCATAAAATATACAGTGTGATCACTATTTGCAAATACAAAATTTTCTCATTTTTTTTAAATAAGACACCCTGTATATTAGTTTTGCGTTTGGTAGTAAATATTACAACCTTTCTTTTGGTATAAGGTTGTATGTACCTAGCATGTTTCGTTTTGTAGATATTTAAAAAAAACTATAGATTTTACGTTTTTGCGGATTTTTTATTTAAAAATTTTTTTGCAAAAAAAATAATTATAATCTGGTTTTAGAAACATACGCTAAAATATAAAATATGAAAATAAAAACGTAATTAAAGATTAAAATAAATCGTATGCTAGTACAATTCAATTGAATTTAATAAGTTTAAATTATTTTACAAAAAATATTTTACCTTATTAATGAATACATAAATTAGTTACTAAATTAAATAAACAACCAAATTTTAAATCAATCGTAGTAATTCTTCTACCGCAGCAACTTTCCTGTACCAAATTAATTGTTAGTTATATTGTATTTACGAGTAAGATCAGTTAATAACTTTTTAATTTACCTACATCTTGAGAACGTATAAAGTATGCTTTGAAACAAATGAACGTTATGGAAGTATATTAAGAAGTAAATAGTATCTATGTACCTACTCGTGTCACAAAAGCTGGTAATAATTACTAATGGTTTCGCCCAAAACAAATGTCATATCCAAAAATTTTTCGGTTAAAAAATTAAAATTTAAAATATAAAAAATTGTTACAAAAATTTCAACTACAAAAGTATTACCAGTTTTTGTGACACCAGTAAATAATATTTATATTAATAAATAATTTGGATGATACATTTAACATTCATTTGTTTCAAAGCATACTTTATAATAATTTTTATATTCTCAAGATGTATGTAAGTAAATTTAAAAGGTAAATTAAAAGTTTAACTAAATACAATTTAACTAACAATTAATTTGGTACAGGAAAGTTGCTGTAGTAGAAAAATTACTACGGTTGTTTAAAATTTGGTTGTTTATTTAATTTAGTAACTAATTTATGCATTCATTAATATGGTAAAATATTTTTTGTAAAATAATTTAAAGTTATTAAATTCAATTGAATTGTACTAGCATACGATTTATTTTAATCTTGAATTACGTTTTTATTTTCATATTTTATATTTTAGTGTATGTTTCTAAAACCAGATTATAATTATTTTTTTGCAAAAAAAATTTTTAAATAAAAAATCCGCAAACACGTAAAATCTATAGTTTTTTAAAAATATCTACAAAACGAAGCAAGCTAGGTACATACAACCTTATACCAAAAGAATGGTTGTAATATTTACTACAAAACGCAAAACTAATATACAGGGTGTCCCATTTAAAAAAAATGAGAAAATTTTGTATTTGCAAATAGTGATCACACTGTATATTTTATGGCTAAAAGTAAAAAATATTAAATTATTTAAAAATAACACTATATTTTAAAAACTTTGTCCTATCACCTAAATTTTTATTTCCTTGGAAACATAATCCACAACCCTATAAATATTACCATTTTTCTCAATAAAAATGTAAATATTTCGAAAATTATTAACTTTAGGCCTATAAGACCTTATACAAATATTTCATATTTTTAAATAATATATTCAAAAATGATTTAATATACAGGGTGTTCCATTAAAAAAAAAAACTTTGGTTCATACCGTCGTTCTGACTCACCCTGTATAATTGAAAATAATTTTAAATTATAGACCTCTTTGATACACATTAGTTTTGTTATAAACATTTTTTTGTATATCTCATAGTTTAGCCGTAATCAAAGAAGACCAGAGGTTTGGCGCACCCTGTATAACTTACCTCAAATAAGAACGTATGTTAGAAAATGTGACTATGAGGCCAGACAATTGCCTTAAATAAATTTTAAAATTAAAGAAAAAATATTCTTCATTTTGACTAAGAGGAAGGGTTTCATTTGACATTGACAGACTTCGTAAGTGGGGGCTTAAAAATTGAAATGAGAAACGACTTCTTCTTCTTCAGGTGCCATCTCCGCTACGGAGGTTGGCAATCATCATAGCTATTTTAATTTTTGAGGCAGTAACTCTAAATAGTTGTTTTGAGCTGCATCCAAACCATTCTCTCAGGTTCTTCAGCCATGAAATTCGTCTTCTGCCGATGCTTCTTCTGCCATCTATCTTTCCCTGCATTATGAGTCGCAGGATGCCATACTTCTCGCCCCGCATCACATGTCCGAGGTACTGTAGTTTTCTTTCTTTAATTGTAAGTTCAACTTCCTTCTCTTTACCTATTCTTCTCAGTACTTCATTGTTCGTAACTCTATCTACCCAGGAAACCCTCATGATTCTTCTATACGTCCACATTTCAAAGGCGTTAAGTCGTCTCATTGTCTCTACATTTAACGTCCATGATTCCAGTCCATAGTATAGTACACTATATACGTAACATTTTGTTAGGCGTACTTTAAGAGCTAATGTTAAATCTTGGCTACATAGGACCTTTTTCGTTTGAGAAACGACAGTGCGACATTACTTTCATGAACCACAAAACGATTGAATAAGAATATTCTATGCTGAGATATAACAAGGATGATAAGATATGACTATAAATAGAGAAGCAGGGCGCCAACAAATTTTTAACGGGGAAAAAAGGTAAAACAAATAGAAGAAGATTATTTAAAGAATTAATATAGAAGATATAATAAAATAATTATTTAAAAATAAAATAACACAGATGTGACGTTTGTAACATTACAATTTTTATTAATTTTTTTATGTTATATTGTAAAAAATATCCATAGAATTTTCCGACTGTGTGTACTTATTCCGATTTATTACAATTTATTTCATAATTTTGCCCCTCGCTATATATTAGCATTTGTATTCGCTTAACTTATCAGTTTATGCTACGAATATCAAATAACGTACAACCCGCAAAATGCAATCTTTACAAACCCAAAACATGTCTAATAAATTAGGAAGTTAGTGCTAAAGAAGTCTAATCAATTACAAGAGAATATAGTGTTATGCGGATATAGATCATTTTTCTGGTAAGAGTTCCAAAGAATTGCCTTCCATAACTTTCGTGACTCTTGATAAATTGACATTCATCATGAGAAATATCACCTAATTCTGTATATTACGGTTCACACTCGCGAAACAAATGGGAGGGTATAAAAAACCTTTTCGGAATATTGAATGCGACTTACTTCCTTAAAATTGGGATTGATACATTTATTAACTGCATCTTGAATCTTAATAACTTAATAGCTTTTGATAAATAAATTCAAATAAATTAAAGAAACACATATCACACCTCCGCTCAAAGAGTGTCATAAGTCAAAAAAAAAACCAAAGTATTGAGAAAACGAGGTTTAAAACTTGTGCTAGAATTTTCCGGGTTTAATTCAGAAACTGTTAAAATTAGTATATTAACTATTTTAGTCAGTTCTAAAGGTTCTTAAAGCCCTACAAAATAGTGTATTAGTCCTGCTAAAAATATTTAAAAAAATGTTCTTACTTTTGAGTTGTGACACTATACAGATAAAATGACGAAAAATTTACGAAATATTATTTATCAAAAGTGGCTTTCGCAGAACGGAATATACAGAGTGTAACAAAAATACAGGTCATAAATTTAATCGCATATTCTGGGACCCAAAATAGTTCGATTGAATCTAAGTTACCTTAGTACAAATGTGCACATAAAAAAAGTTACAGCCCTTTGAAGTTACAAAATAAAAATCGATTTTTTCCAATATATCGAAAACTATTAGAGATCATTTATTGAAAATAGACATGTGGCATTATTATGGTAGTAGTATCTTAAGAAAAAAATATAGTGAAATTTGGACACCCCATAAAAATTTTATGGGGCTTTTGTTTTTTATTATTATTGTAGTGCCATTAGCTAAACACAATATTTTAAAAACTTTTTTGCCTGTTAATACTTTTTCCGAAAGTCAGTTTTTATCGAGATATTTTGAATATTTTTCAAATCCACCACATATTTGTATATGGCTAAGTACGATTATGGAGACTTGGTAATAATATGAAAATTTATTTATGATTTACATTTTTAGGTATATTTGAACCACATTAAAAATAAGTAATATCTTGATAAAAAGTGCCTTCTCGAAAAAATACAAACAGGAAAAAAGTTTTAAAAACACTGTGTTTAACTAATGGTACCGCAGTAAAAGTTTAATTGGAACATACACAAACATTTGAGGGGTTTAAAGGAACAAAACCGCCATAAAATTTTTATGTAAACATATTAAAAAAGAAGCCGCAACTCGATAAACACTGCCTTATCGAAAAAATACTAAGAGGCAAAAAAGTTATAGAAATATTGAATTGAACTAATGGTACCACAATAATAATTTAATTGGAACGTACACAAAAGTTTGGGGGGTTTGAGGGAACAAAACCCCCATAAAATTTTTATGGGGTGCACAAATTTCACTATAATTCTTTTTTAAGATGTTCCTGCCATAAGAATGCCACATGTCCATTTTCAATAAAAAATCTCTAATAGTTTTCGATATATTCGAAAAAATCGATTTTTATTTTGTAATTTCAAAGGACTGTAACTTTTTTTATGTGCATATTTGTACTAAGGTAAATTAGGTTCATTCGAACTATTTTTGGTATCAAAATATGTGATTTAATTCATGACCTGTATTTTCGTTACACCCTATATATTATCATTATTATTATCTGGTTAACAGACTTATACTAATGATGTAACAACAAATAGAAAATACTGCAAAAAGAAAGATAAATAAGTGATAAATGTGTCACTATTCTTGAGCACATACGCAGATTGTTTTGTATAAAATAATCACATCTTCTTCTTCTTTAAGTACCGTGACCAAATTTTTAGGCGTGGGTAGCTTCCATAACAATTTGCCGATATCGTTCTCGATCTTGTGCGGCATGTAACAAAATTGATCTGTTAATAAGCCAGTTCATTGACGAAGGTTTCGGAGCCATGAATATTTCTTTCGACCAATTTTTCTTTTTCCGTCGATCTTTCCATTGAGTATTAACTGCAGCATGCTGTATCTGCTACCTCTCATTATATGCCCCAGATATTCAAGTTTTCTCTTTTTTATCATCTTGGTTAAATCACCTTCTCCTTGACCTACTCTTTTTAAGACTTCTCTGTTTGAAATGCGTTGAACCCAAGATATTCTGAGCATTCTACGATACGAACACATCTCAAAGGCTTCTAATTTGTTCATCATGTTAACCTTCATGATCCAGGTTTCACATCCATATAGTAATACAGGATACACATAACATTTTAAGAACTTGATTCTTAGTTGTAAGTTCAGCTGAGAGTTGCTCAGAATAGATCTAAGTTTCATAAATGCACCTTCTGCAATTTCTATACGAGTTTTAATTTCTTCATCCGGATTTAGTGTCTCGTTTATCCAACACCCTAGGTATTTAAAATGGTTAACTTTTGTTATTGGTTCATCACTGACAATTAGTTGCATAAGCCCGACGTCTTGTTTACTAACCACAAGTAACTTTGTCTTTGTTGCATTTATATTAAGTCAGTTATTGGAGCATTCTCTAGTGACTCGATCTATAAGGAATTGAAGATCTTCGATATTTTCAGCCATGATTGCGGTGTCGTCTGCATATCTGATGTTGTTAATAGTTTCTCCCCCGATTCGAACTCCATATTGTCCTTCCAAGGCTTCATTAAAAAATATTTCAGAGTATACGTTAAACAAAGTTGGGGATAACACACACACCTGACACCTCTTTGAATGCAAATTTTGTCTGTTTCTTTGCCGTCTACCAGAATAGAAGCTTCTTTATTCCAATATAGATGTTGTAAAAGTCTCAGATCTTTATCATCTATTCCAATCATATCTAGATATTCAAACAACCTATCATGTTGAACTCTATCAAACGCCTTCTCAAAATCTATAAAGCAGATGTAAATTGGTTTCTGTACTATAAAATCACATGGTAAAATAATCACATATACTGTCTTAACTCGACAAATGACGCTTTATACATATCTTAGATGGACAAGTGCCTTGCACAACTCGATATGTGACACTGTTTATGTTCGGTACACCGTTGATTTTGGTTAATCATTTAATGACTCTAGTGTCATCTAACTACAAATATTTAAATTATAAACGCAACCCATTTTAAGATTTTGTAGTTTTATTTAACTGTTGGTGCAATAAAACCTTTTGAGTTGTGACAATATTTGAACGGAGGTACAGAGACGAATTTAAGGCAGTGGAGACCTCTGGGCAGAAATGTTGTGGGGGCCCTACGTCCTACCATTAAAAAATGTTGATATATTTTTATAAATATCTATATTTTTAAATACAGTAAAATTTAAAATTAATATTTGTTTCAGCAAAATATTAAAAATAAACATAGTAGGATGTAGGGTTGAAGTACGGATACTTTTTACTTGAACCTTCCTTGACTATGTCGGACATATTATGTCTTATTGCTTTAAGACATCGTGTTCAATGCTCATTATACAGGGTGATTGATTAGTGGGGTAAAGCTCAATATATCCGCTATAGTAATAGATAGCAATAAAAGTTAATAACAAAAATTGTAGTAAACTTTGAGCTTTACAGTTTAAAGCTAATTAGAATGTTACAGGGTGTTCGATAACATCGTGGCAAACCAAACTTATGTTTTTTTAAATGGAACGCTCTATATTTTATCTTAAATCTTCTTAACTTCCCCATTACAAATATATAGAGGATACTGTTATAGGCTATTGATTATATTCAAAATAAGATAGCTAAAAGGAACTACAACGTTAACGGGGTTTTATTATTTGATATGGTCAGTGGACATCTATATATGAAAAAACCGCGGAGTGCTACCATTTAAAGGGGTGCGTTTTTGAGAAATGGGTGAATTAGTCCCTGGGCACAGGTTACATTAGGGTGAGTTCTATGCACTTTTGGTACAAATACGTCTACATAAAAATTGTTCCTGGTTAAATTTTCTATCTAAATATAACTTTTTAAAGTCAAAGATACTTTTTTTTACAAAAATATATTCAAAAGAAAAAGCACAAAGAAACCCAAAAGAAAGAAATTTTGTTTTTTGTCCCATAACTTTTGTCCACGGGGATATACGTATAGACATTGCTTCACAGAAAAAAAACTTACATATTTTTTCTTTAAAATGCTGTTTGGTAGGGGTCATTAGGATTTACAGTTTTCGAAATATGATTTTGCAAAGTTCGCCACTTACAGCAATTTTGGGCAATTTTCCTTGTTATTTCGCAAATATTGTTCTATAACTTTTTTCTACGTAACTTTAGGTATATGTAATGGTACACGTAATAGGAATAGAAATCAATTACCTTTAAAATGGTCTACTGTATAACGTTGTACGACTTTTTTTAAAGAGATTATGGTTTTTCAAGGTTTTATACTTTTAACGATTTTTTTATAATATAATATAAAAATAAAACAAAATTATTATATAATATATTATATAATACCTAATATAAAGAAATATTATTTTTTACATTTTTTACGATTATTTTTGAAATTTCTCATTAAAACTTTTTATTTCTTGTACATGAATATACTATCTATATATTGCGCAACAAAGAGGGCTTACTTTCTGTTCTTTAAAATGATGTATCATCTATATTTAAATACATAGTGGAAACCGAGTGATTCTTTGATATTTTTTTACATGTATTATTTAAAATTATTTCTTTTACAAAAATTACATAAACATTAGTCTTAAAAAACATCACTTTAGTTAAAATTATTTAAACGTTGACATTTAAAAATTTTTCAAAATCAAAGTCCATCTCTTCGTTAGCATTAGCTTCATTATCTTCTTCTGACACCTCAGTTATCTTAAACTTCCCAAAATTAGTACCCATGCACATGCACCCTTTGCAGAATATTGAACAACTAATTCGTATCTTCCAACAACCGCAGTTTTTTGTACATCCTTTGGTACATTTACATGCTATTTTTTCAAGCAAAGCTTGTGATGCAGGAGCTTTGACAGTAAATGTGGAATTAATCCATATTTTCAAGTTTGCCCGGCCGAGTCAAGTGGATCCAAAGTATTACCTATAAAAAATAAGATTCAATCATAACACACAATCACATAAAAAAGTTATAATGAGGAATTTAAAAAATAATCCTATAGTCAAAAATCGTTGCAAGTACTTTTTACAATTTCAAAAAGCATATCTTATTCAAAAATAACCCTAGAATTTTTTATAATACATCATTTTAAAGTAAACAGAATAAGATTCCTTTTTTATTATAGAATATATACCATATAGAAAAAAAAAAGGTTTAATGGGAAATTTAAAAATAATCGTAAAAAATATAAAAACTCGTTAAAAGTCTTGAAAACGATAACCTCTTTAAAAGAAGTCGTACAACATTATACAGTAGACGATTTTAAAGGTAACTGATTTCTATTCCTGTTACATGTACCATTGTATATACCTAAAGTTACGTAGAAAAAAGTTACAGAACAATACCTATTTGCGAAATAACAAGGAAAATTGCCCAAAATCGTTGTGAGTGGCGAATTTTGAAAAATCATATTTCGAAAACTCTAAATCCTAATGACCTCTACCAAACATCATTTTAAAGAGAAAATTTGTAAGTTTTCTTTCTGTGAAGCAATGTCTATACCTATATCTCCGTGGACAAAAGTTATGGGACAAAAAACAAAATTTCTTTCTTTTGGGTTTGTTTGTGCTTTTTCTTTTGAATATATTTTTGTAAAAAGAAGTATCTTTGACTTTAAAAAGGTATATTTAGATAGGAAATTTAACCAGGAACAATTTTTATGTAGACGTGTTTGTACCAAAAGTGCATAGAACTCACCCTAATGTAACCTGTGCCCAGGGACTAATTCACCCATTTCTCAAAAACGCACCCCTTTAACCCATTAACCGCCAAGCAAAGAAATACTGCAATAATATGTAATATATTTGATTAACTAGAGTAAAATAAACTTAAACATTCGTAAAAAAATTGTTTTACACTTTGATAATGGCAGGTGTCACAACAAAATGGTTCGTTTTCGAACCTTTGGCGGAAATGAGATATAAAAATTGAAATACATAATTTTATTTTTTGTGAAAAGTCTCAAAACATTTAGAGTGTAAATGGACCTGGAAGTTTTGATAAACAAAAATAGTATCGTTAGAACATTGCCTACACCTTCTTCAGCTTCTTTCTCAAAAACGAAGTCGAACGGCCCTCTATCTTTTTTAGAAAATTTTAGATATTTCCAGTTTACACTTTCCAATCCTGTATCTTGCACTGTGCCAGTTGCATAAATTCGACAAATCGACATATTGTCTACAACCCTACACAACCTCCCTTATGTAGCCCCCCCCCCCTACCCTAGATTATTACAAAACTGAATACCAGAATACCCGGCTTTCTAAAGGTACGTATCTACTACGTTCGTAATATTGGACCACCCAGGCACTGCCGCACGGTCGTTGGCGCACTGTTGTACGGTCCGGGAGCGCCAACCATCCACTATGTTCACGAACCTCTTGCACTCCGCGCTCCCTGCAACTGCTCCAATCGATACGGTATGCGCTCCCTTAGATATAAACCGCCACATATTGGAGCGCCGAGGCAGAGTGCGCACAATTGCACAGTCCGGGAGCACCAAACGTGTCCACTATGTGGAGCAGTTGCAGGAGCTCGGAGCGCAAGCATAGTGGATACGTGTTTTTACACATAATAAAGAAATATCCCAACAAATTACTGTCTGTGCATCACCTTGAACTTATTCCTGATCAGACAGGATTATATGTCGACTTCCGCCAATGGTTCGTTATCGAACCATTATTTTCAAACACGAGATTTGATTATACTCAGAAATTATTTTTTTTGTATTTTTATAACAATTGGTTTACAAATAGGTTAAACAAATAATGTTTTAATTTATTTGGCCACAAAAGTGTTATGCCAATAAAATTACTACAGTAGAAATAAAGTTGTGTCGAAGGATTGAAAATGTCGGACATTTAGAAAATATTTTTGTGATGAAAGCATGAGTTTGGAAATTAAACAAAATTAAATTTAGTTACACTTATATCTTCTGGTTGCTTAAATAATACAAAGATTTAAAAAAAATTAACGAATTGTCAAAAAAAAATTCTACAAAAAAATGGTGCGTTTTCGCACCTTTGGTGCTAAATGGGTTAAATGGTAGCACTCCGCAGTTTTTTGATATAGAGAGATTCATTGACCATATGAAATAATAAAACCCCGTTAACGTTGTAGTTCCTTTCTATAGTACATAGTCAATAGCCTATTATGTTATACAGGGTATTTACAAAGTTATAGCTAATTTTCTATGAAACTTGTAAAAAGTTCAGCTCCTTGTATAAATAAAAATATGCACAACGGCAATATTGAATATTGTATATTGAATATTGAATATTGTATTGCAAAAATCTCTTCGGGATTTTATCAATCGATGTTTAAAGAATATCTACCTACCTTGGCAACATTCAAATTTTCAGTTTTTCACATAGTTTTTGAGGGTTAAAAATGGCCAATTTAGCAATTTTTCAATTTTTAATCGCTTATATGTCAAAAACTATCAACTTTAAAGAAATGTCACTAAAGACCTTTTCTGTTTGGAATGATCCAAAAAATCTAAAAAACTTTGTTCCATGCAAAAAAATAATTTTAGGAAAAAAACAAAAAAAAACGTTTAAAAAATTTTGACCCACTTTTGGTCCTGGTAACATGCAAATTTGTTAAAAGGGGTCCTTTTTGAGTAATATTGTGCAAAAAATCCGAATCGGAATAGTTTTCCTAGCGCATGCGCAGTGGCTTTCTGGACTAATTGTTGGCAATTTTCCCTCGTAATATCGATAGCTTTTATTATAATAATATATGTTATGATTATTTTAAGAAATTGGTGTGGAGAAAGAAGACAAAAATAGAAAGGTGGTGGTTCGAAAACTATGATCCTGTTTTGTATATCATTGCCGTAAATGCCGGTCAACTTTTTATATTTTATCAGAGCTTATTTGAAAGGTTCGTTAATGATCTTTAAAAGATGTTTGTTTGGTTTTTCCAAAAAATTACCCCACATTCGAGTTATTTGAGATTGAATGTTCTCCATTTCAGTATGCTTCGAAAATAACCATCTTTCATTCAAAGTGTAATAACTCAGTCGCTATTAGGTTTACTTAGGTCTTTCAAACGCGAATATCTGTTTTTTATTAGCTACAACTTTGTTTTTAATGATTTTTTTATAAAATTAAATTTTTTAAGTTATTCATGAAAAAGGTTATAAAACGTGAGTTTTTTCAATGAAAAATGCATAGTTTCAATCACAAATAACTTGAAAAGTGTCAACTTTGCAAAAAAATTTTATGAAACAAAATTTATCCAGAATTGGTCACTCTATCGATTTCCATAGTTATTTTATTCAAAAAAATTTCATCTCCTAGATGGGGTTGTTTTTACCCCCCTCAAATTCCACGAGAAAATGGCTGTTGATTGGACTATTAGGTATAAACCACAAAATAACAATCTCTGTTTTAAATTGCGTATTTATTTTGAGTTTTTAAATTTATTTTCTGCTGTTTCATATGTATTCCACTTTGAATTTTGACTCTACAAAGTTCTTAATAAATGCGGCTGAACAAACTACAAGAAAATACTATCAGCATATTTATTTCATCATTTCAATTTGTCTTAAATAGCTAAATACACACGTAGATGTTCTACAAAGTTTCAGTTCTAAACTTTTTTTAAACTTCTTTTATCGAAAAAGAAAGAATAACGTTTATTCGTGCTGGGGATTGTTGAAAACGATTTTCTATTTTATTTCAACAAATAAAGGCAAACAAAATGAGTCTGTACAATGTAGAGTTTGCACTAATTTTTATTTAATAATTTTCCGCTGTAGCTAATAAGTTATAAAAGGTTACTTAAGTCTAGCTGAAAACATGATAGGGACTCAAATAAAATTTGATTTAAACCTTTGTGTCTATACCTGGGTACCTGGGTATCCTTGGTAATTGTTTTATGTAAATCATTGGCGATAGTATAAATATTATTATTCCAGCTTCTAGTTATTCCTAAAATTATTTAGAACGAAGAGATTTATAATAAAAATCAAGGAAAAAAATCCATAAAATATATTAAAAATACCTATCAAAATTTTTACACCATTACGTCCACACCCGTGGCACCCGGGTAACACTAATGTTTAGTAAATCATAAAGCTGTGTCTAGTTTTCTTTTATAATAAAGGGCCTAGCCGGGTAAGATGATGAAAAGTGCCCCCAACTCGATTCGAGTTCCATATAGGTCACCGTTTAGCATATATAGTGAAACTAACTTTCTGAAATTTTTAGCCCCCTAGGTGGTCATGTGACCCACCTAGAGCCTAATTAGGCTTTTTATGTTTTTTATTTTTTATCTCAGCCGCATCGAGAACTAGCGAAAAACTTTAAATAAAAATTTGTAAGATTTAAAAAGTTCTGTGCGAAAAATTTTTTTTTTAATTTTTGGCGGGAAATTTAAATGTTAGAACGATTTT
The DNA here is from genome assembly GCF_917563875.1 of Diabrotica virgifera virgifera. Lineage (NCBI taxonomy): Eukaryota > Metazoa > Arthropoda > Insecta > Coleoptera > Chrysomelidae > Diabrotica > Diabrotica virgifera. The sequence continues at coordinate 71,610,321 of NC_065447.1, read as the reverse complement.
AAAATTTTAAATGAGTATAAAAAAATAACTAAGACATTCGTTTTCACGAAAAAAATATATAACATGTATTTTTGCATAATATTTCACCCTGAATTTTTTCAAATTTTTAAAATTGGTGAAACACACCTTCAAAAATAGAAAAAACCTCATTTTTTCGTTTTCTTTTTTCGTTTTTTGATATAATTTTATACGTAGCGTAGTTTATACGTGCTACGTATACTGGAGCAGGTAAAAAATTTAAAAAGAGTTGGGGTTTGCTTAATAAAAATTTTTTGTTAAACCATCCATTTTCAAGATACAGGGCGTTGAAGAAAACAAAATTTTACACATTTTTTACGGTTTTGCCGAAACTACTGGCAACATTGTAATAAAATTTGGCGGGTTTTAAGAGGTAGTTATTATGCATGCTTTGACATACAATTAAGGATTTGATATTAATCATTGGCGCGCTTAGGGGTAATGGTCTGAAATTTTCAAAGAAAAAAAGATAGTACGCCACTGACATATTTCAAATTAACAATCATTTTTAAATTCCTCATTCAATTTGCGATAAAAAAACTATCTTATCATTTTTTCATACGAGGCGCCGTTTTGCTGCAAAAAATAAAATATCTTAACGCTTTCAAAGTATTCGAATTAGTTTTTATAATGGACGTACGAGTTTACGTATGTAGATGTAGAAGAAACTACTAATAGAAGTTCGAATACTTTGTAAGGGTTAAGATATTTTATTTTTTGAATAAAAATGGCGCGTCGTATGAAAAAATAGGAAGATAGATTTTTTGTCACAAATTAAACGAGGAATTCAAAAATGATTGATAATTTGAAATATGTTAGTGGCGTACTATCTTTTTTCTTTAAAAAGTTCAGACTATTACCCGTATACGCGCCAATGATAAATATAAAATTCCTAATTGTATGTCAAAAAATGCACAACAACAGCCTCTTAAAACTCGCCAAATTTTATTACAATTGCCAGTAGTTTCGACAAAATCGTAAAAAATGTGTAAAATTTTGTTTTCTTCAACGCCCTGTATATTGAAAATGGATCGGATTACAAAAAATTTTTATTAAGCAAACCCCAATTATTTTTCAGTTTTTTACCTATTCTAGTGATGGTATTACCTTTTTTGAAAAATATGTATAAAATTGTATCAAAAAACGAAAAAAAAAACCGAAAAAATACGGTTTTTTATTTTTAAAGGTGCGTTTCACCAATTTTAAAAATTTTTAAAAATTCAGGGTGAAATATTATGCAAAAATACACGTTATATATTTTTTTCGTAAAAACGAATGTCTTAGTTATTTTTTTAAACTCATTTAAAATTTTACAATCGTTCTAAAATTTAAATTTCCCGCCAACAATTAAAAAAATAATTTTTTTCGGACAGAACTTTTTAAAGCTTACAACTTCTTTATTTAAAGTTTTTCGCTATTTCTCGATGCGACTGAGATAAAAAATAAAAACTTAAAAAGCCTAATAAGGCTCTAGGTGGGTCACATGATCACCTATGGGGCTAAAAATGTCAGAAAGTGAGTTTCACTATATATGCTAAACGGTGACCTATATGGAATTCGAATCGAGTTGGGGGCACTTTTCATCATCTTACCCGGCTAGGCCCATTGATATAGAAACATAAATAAAAGTTACATTTCAAACACATTGTCCGCACTTACTTATATTAGTGTTCGTTACATAGTGGACGATTACAAACATTACATGATTTTCGAGTATTTCTTAGCCGCTTCTTCGCTAAACACATACAAATGTAGCAATTTTTAACAATTTTGTGGCGTCCAGTGGAATCTCGAAGTGGTAATGACTCTGCTGTATTACTTGAATCTGTAGGTAGAGGTTTTCCTAACTTACACTCAATTCCTGACCTTGATGAAAAATTTCGATATGCATTTGGTACTTCAGGGGCCAGTTGTTCGAACGCTAATCAAAAATGGAATCAACTGATCATTATCAAATATTTAATTACTATCACCAACTGTTAATGTCAACTTTGATTCGGTTGCTGAAAACATAATTGATTACAATTATGAGATTAATTGATTAGTTAATCAATTATGTTAATAATTGTTAGGTTAATTAATAATTAATAATTAATTAATCAATCAATTATGTTAATTATCATAATGATAATTAACATAATTGATTACAATCCACTGATTGGCGTACGAACAACGGATTTTGTTATTTGATGGTTGTTAAGGGGACTTGATTATAATCAACTTCTTGATTAGCGTTCGAACAACCGCCCCTAAATCTAGCAGAAATTGCAGGCATCACTAGTTGTTTCACTAAGGGTATGAACATGCCGAAGATACATGGATGTGCGCGGTGTAGGTCGCGATCGCGCTCGCGACATCGATGTCAAAACAAACCTTCATTTCTTATGAGGTCGTACATACCAAGTATGTATCACCTGTTCATCCTCGCGATCTATCATCGCGGTTTACAGCTATGTCAATGAGAAAAGACAAAATAGTTTGCCAAAACGTGACATTCGCCGGAGATACGGCTGGTGTATTTATTCATTTCTTGTTGTAATCAGGTCGCTACAAGTTTTGGTTATGTGCAAACCGCAAAGAAAACTGAAAGGAAGGTATCTTCGGTATGTTCTGCCCGTTATCGATGTAAACCTCAAGCGCCATCGCGGCCTTCACCACGCTGATCCATGTATCTTCGGCATGCTCGTACCGTAGGGGTAAAAACATGCCCAAGATACATGGATTAGCGCGGTGTAGGTCGCGATGCACTTTTTGCAATACAAGTTCTCTTTCAAAGATGTAGAGACGTGAATTGTGATATATATGTGTGTTTTGTTGATTACCAGAAAGCGTTCGATAGAATAAAACATGACGAACTGATGAAAATATTAAATTCAATTGGTGTAGACAGCAGAGATCGCCGTATAATAAACAATATCTATTACGAACAAACTGCAGCTGTTAGGGTAGGGGATCAGTTAACAGACGACATAAAGATAAAAAGAGGTGTGCGACAGGGGTGTATATTGTCCCCATTATTGTTCAATACATATTCAGAGCACATTATGAACCTAGCGCTAACGGACATAGACGAGGGAATACTTATAAACGGAGAACGATTGAACAACATAAGATACGCTGATGATACTGTCATTTTTGCAGACAGTCTTGAAGGTCTGCAGACACTTGTCTCCAGGGTGGCAGAAGTAAGTAGCAGGTTTGGGCTTGATTTTAACATAAAAAAAACCAAATACATGGTTATAAGCAAAAATAGGATACCACCTGGTCAATTACTAGTTAACCAACAACCTATAACACAAATCACCAACTTTTGTTATTTGGGTGCAAACTTAAATGAACAGTGGGACCAATCGACGGAAATTAAGATAAGGATCGAGAAGGCAAGATCAGCCTTCGTCAAAATAAAAAAAATCTTTAACAGCCACGATATAAAATTCTACGTATTCTCCGTTCTTTTATATGGCGTGGAGTCATGGACCTTAACTGAAGCATCACTGAAGAGACTCGAAGCATTTGAGATGTGGTGCTATAGACGCATTTTGAGGATTTCCTGGATAGACAGAGTTACCAACGAAGAAGTTCTACATAGAATGGGTAAAGAGCCCGAACTAGTCGTAACCATAAAACGTCGCACACTGGAATACCTGGGCCATGTAATGCGCAATGAACAACGATATGACCTACTTCGGACCATATTTCAAGGTAAAGTGCATGGGAAAAGAGGTCCAGGACGAAGAAGAATATCCTGGCTGCATAACCTGCGAAAATGGTTTAACTTAACCACTACCGGACTTTTCAGACCAGCAGTCAACAAAGTCAGAATAGCCATGTTAGTGTCCAACATCGGTAACGGATAGGCACCATAAGAAGAAGGTCGCGATCGCGGTCGAGGTTTACATTGATGACGGGCAGAACATACTTAAGATACTTTCCGTATTCTGTTTTGGCATCGACATCGCTATAAACCGCGATGCAAGATCGCGAGGGTGAACGGGTGACACATTCATGGTATGTGCGATCTCATAAGACAATGAAGGTTTGTTTTGATATCGATGTAGCGACCACAATCCCGACCTACACCGCGCTCATCATGTATTTTCGGCATGTTTTTACCCTAAGTCTTGTAGAAACATTCTACGCTTACTAGTTTGAGTAGAACTCTGTGGATTATTCTCTTCATAAATTATATAGGCTGCTAGGCAAGCTACGTCTAGGATATTGTAAAAAAGGCTACTGGCCAACGCAAAGTTCTGCGCTTAGTTGAATAATGAGAAACCAATTTGTCCATGTTGTCTACGCCTCCTTTAGTTTTATTATAGAACTGAGTTATTTCAGGTTTATTTTTTGAGCCACTTACATTATAGTTGTCATGCATTGGTGACAGCAAGATAACGCTTTTTTTCTTTTTTGGCACATAGGAACAAATGGTAACACGATCTGCACTGAATCCGTGTAATGACGATTCTGACTCACGTTCTGGCGAAGGCAGCATTTCTTGTGGAATATATGGTTTGTTTCTTTTCAAAGTACCAACTAATGATAAATTCCAAGACAACAGGGGGCGGGCTGGTGGAAGAGTGGCGAAAAAATTATCCATTGTTATAATATTTCGTCCAGAATTTTTGTATCGGTAAAACAAATCTTTTACTAAGAGTTCACCTTGATTAGTTTCACGTCCAATTTAATTTTTTCCGGTATAAATTTGTCCACTAAGTGGATACGAATTATTGACGTCACAAACCCACCAAACCTTGATGCCATACTTGGCAGGTTTAGCTGGCATGTATTGCGTGAAACGTGTCCCAACTCTAAAAGGAAATAAATGTTCATCCACAATAAGACAATCCGACGGTAAAAATAATTTTGAACCTCAAATAAAGCCATTTATTTTTTTGTTTGGTTGATTTCTTTCAAGACTCTTAATAAATGCGGCTGAAAAGACTAGAAGAAAATATTATTAGCAGAATATTTATTTCATCATTTTGTCTTAAATGACTAAATATACACGAAGATGTTCTACAAAGTTTCAGTTCTAAACTTTTTTAAAACTTCTTTTATCGAACAAGAAAGAATAACGTTTATTCGTGCTGGGGATTGTTGAAAACGATTTTCTATTTTATTTCAACAAATAAAGGCAAACGAAATGAGTCTGGAAAATGCAGAGCTGCACTAATTTTTATTTAATCATTTTCCGTTGTATCTAACAAGCTATAAAAGGTTCTTTAAGTCTAGGTGGAAACATGATAGGGAGTCAATTAAAATTTGATTTTAAACGCGCTGGAAAGAGTAGAGGTTATTTGATTATATCTACATTTAGTTACATTATTGTAGAAAACTTCTATTTCTTAGTAGATACAAACTTATATTGCCTCACTCATTATAAAATATACTTCAAATAAGAACTGAGATTTTTTATAAAGAGCCTGAAGATCTAAAATAGATCAAGCTTTTTAAGAGTTAAAAGAAGCGGTTGTGTTTAAAGGCCCTATTAGTTTGTGTTTATTTTCGTAATTAAGAAAACGAAATAGGTGTTACGATTATATAAAAAATAGACCAGGGCATCTAGTGCACAATAAATCGACTTTAAAAATACAGAACCTAGAGATTTTTGCATGGAAAAATCTAAAAAAAAAACATGGAAAAATGTCTACTAGGTATAGAAAAATGGTGGAAATGCATAGATTCATTTTAAAGTGCATAAAATATATCCAAACGTGCAAAAGCATGTCAAAATAAGTGTAATAAGGGCCATATTTTGTTTCTCGGTGGTTTTTGGAGTCGCTGAAGACGAATATGTCATCAGAGCCGACCACCGGATTACCTGGTGCATAAGTTCATTACTAAGGCACGTCATAGGAAGTTTAGAGGGATTTCAGCACTTAACTGATGCAAACATCATAGTTGGATGTTTTGGAGTCACTGAACAAAAATACGCCATGAGAACTGCCCCTGGTGCACGTGGTGCCCAAAATCCTCCAAACTCCAGAAGATGACGTGCCTTAGTAGTGACCATGGGCACCAGCTACGCGGGGTCAGTTCTGGTGGCATATTCTTGTTCAGCATCTGCAAAAACTCCTCGGGTATTCTGTTTGCATTAATATAGCGCCAAAATTCCTCGAAACTCCAGAAGATGTCGTAACCCTAGACACCAGGTGTTCCAAGTGTCGGTTGTGATATCGTATTTGTTCCCAGTAACCCCATAAACCTCCTTACTTATCTATTTGTATCAATTTAATGCCTAAACCCCCCAAAACTCCAGAAGATGACGTGCCTTAACAGTGACACTGGGCACCAGGTGCTCCGTATGGTCGGTTTTGACGGCGTATTCATGTCCAACGACTCCAGAAACCTTCAAGTAATTTACTTGCCTAAATTTAGTGCCGATAACCCTCAAATCTCCAGATGACGTACCCTAGCAGTGATTCTCTACACCAGGTGCTCCGTGGTTCGGTTCTGATGGTGTAGTCGTGTTCAGCAACCCCAAAAACACCCTTGTAGGAAAATCTGGCTCTTAATATACTTATTTTGATATGTTTATGCAGTTTGGATGGATTTTGTGCACTTTGTAATGCAATTATGCATTTCACCCATTTTTCTATTCTAGACTTTTTTTCTGACATAATTCTGAACACAATGCAAAAGTTTGCAAGTCTCTAGACGCTGTATTTAAAAATAGATTTATTCCGATGTTTTTAGTGCCAAATGCCCTGGTCCAATAATGTAGGAAACAGGTTGAACCTTGCAAAATGGACAAAAGTCCGGTTTTATTTTTTTTTCTGGTATATAAAGGAGTGCTTATTATGAGACTAATTTTTCTTAAAAAATTTCGCCCCGGAACCCCCCTTTTCACCCCTTTAAAGGGGGTAATTTGTGGTTTTTGCGGAACGTAGCCCTTCCTGTACCTTTAGCAAAAAAATTCTTTTACAGAAATATGAAGAGGGCTATATTTTATACGATTTATTTCCAAGAGTATATGTCTATCACTCACAGTTTAGTGGGGGTGGGGCCCCAAATTTGACAAGTTTTTAAAAAGATGTTTTAAAAAAAATTATTTTTCCCTAACTTTAATGGAAATTAAGAAGAAATCCTGCGGAAAATATTCACAAATAAGTGACTGATTTTTTTATGTAGGTTTCACTTAAGGGTAATTGCCCTTTTTTTAATCACAGGGTGCTACATTTAAAAAAACCCCCTCTTATACCATCTGAACCCTTTATGATAGAGTAAAAAGACTTTCAGCGATTACCCATGTATTGGTGCTATTTACAAATTTGTATAATGCACCCCCATTTTTCCCAGGAACTACCCGAAAAAAAAGAAGAATTAAAAAAGAAAATGATTTTCTTGGAATCCTTCACACACAATGCCCTTTATTAATATACTTTATATATCATTTTGTGCACGTTATTATTACCCATGCATGGACATCAAAAGCGATTTCCTAGTGCAACCCCTGTAGCCAAAAAAAATAAAATGGGGGGTTGAAAAAAAATTTATTTTGCTTTTTGATCCATATGGGCATATGCTTCATCAATAGTGTTTTTCAAAAATATATATGGTTATTGCAACATCCCTGTGGAAACCACCCCTATCCTTGAAAATATACTGCAGAAACTACCCCTATCCCTTGGCGAGCACGTTTTTACGATTTTCTCATTACCTATGCATTATTTTTAAACAAAACCTATACAAGGTTAAATACCACTATTTACTCGAAAAATAGGTCCTATTTATTTTTTTCGTATAAGCAACCGTTACGGCACAGTGGCGCCGTAAACCTTAGATATGCTTTGGCGGGCTCCAGTTTTTTTTTTTTCGTCACCTGTTCGTTTTATTGGTAAAGTACTTATGTAAAATAAAACAACGCAGTGTAACCTACAAATTATGACCTATGCATATTTCACATTATTTTCGCCCCAAAGCCACAGTGGTGGCACAAAATCATTTTTTGCATATTTTCGCCACCTACACGTATTTTATTGCCTTAATGCTACCTTAATAGCACAATATTCACCCTCAAGTGGTCGCTAAGCAGTGGCGGATACAGGGAGGGGTGATGGGGGCGATCACCCCCTCCCCCTCTTAAACCAAGTGATATTATATTTAAAGATTATAAAAATATTCATTTATTTTTATAGAAATTTAACCAATTGGCACCCCCTCTTAACGATGCTGGATCCGCCACTGTCGCTAAAGCATAAAAAGTACGCCATTCTTATAAAAACAATAATATAAGTATTTCTATAAAAATAAATGAATATTTTATAATCTTTAAATATAGATAATATCACTTGGTTTGAGAGGGGGGGGGGTGATCGCCCCCATCACCCCTTCCCGGATCCGCCAGTGCTTAGCGACCACTTGAGGGTGAATATTGTGCTATTAGGGTAGCATTTATGCAATAAAATGCGTGTAGGTGGCGAAAATATGCAAAAATTGATTTTGGGCCACAACTGTGGCTTTGGGGCGCAAAGAATGTAAAATGTGCATAGGTCATAATTTGTAGGTTACACTGTGTTGTTTTATTTTAGATAAGTACTTTATTAATAAAACGAACAGGCGACGAAAAAAAAAACAAAAGCTGGGGCCCGCCAAAGCATATCTGAAGTTTACGGCGCCACTGTGCCGTAACGGTGGCTTATACGAAAAAAATGAAAGGGACTTAATTTTTAGATTAAATAGTGGTCTTTAAACTTGTATAAGTTTCGTTTAAGGTAAGTTTCGTATAGGTAAAGAGAAAATCGTAAAAACATGCTCGCCAAGGAATAGAGGTAGTTTTTTCAGTACCTATATTTTCAAGGATAGTGGTGGTTTCTGTAGGGATGTTGCAATAACCATATAATATATTCTTGAAAAACGCTATTGCTGAAGCTTATGCCCATATGGATCAAAAAGCAAAAAAAAAATTTTCCAACCCCCCATTTTATTTATTTTTTATTTGCACTAGGAAATCGTTTTTGGTGACCATGCATGGATAATAATAACGTGCACAAAATGATATATGAAGTATATTCATAAAGACCATTGTGTGAAGGATTCCAAGAAAACCACTTTCTTTATTAAATCTTCTTTATTTCGGGTGGTTCCGGGGAAAAATGTGGGTGCATTACACAAATTTGTAAATAGCATCAGTACATGGGTAATCGCTAAAAGTCTTTTTACTCTAGCATAAACGGTTCAGATGGTATAAAAAGGGGTTTTTTAAAATTTAACACTCCGTAATTAAAAAAAGGGCAATTATCCTTAAGTGAAACCTATACCAAAAAATCAGCCACTTATTTGTGAATAATTGCCGCAGGGTTTCTTCTTAATTTCCATTACAGTTAGGGAAAAATAATTATTTTTTAAAAACATCTTTTTTTAAAACTTGTCAACTTTGGGGCCCACCCCCACTAAATGATGGGTGATAGACATATATTGTTGAAAATAGGTCGTAGAAAATATAGTCCTCTTCATATTCCTATAAAAGAAATTTTTTTGCAAAAGGTACAGGAAGGGCTACGTTCCGCAAAACCCACAAATTACCCCCTATAAAGGGGTGAAAAGGGGGGTTCCGGGGCGAAATTTTTTAAGAAAAAGTTAGTCTCATAATAACCACCCCTTTATATATCAGGAAAAAAATAAAACCGGACTTGTGTTCATTTTGCAAGGTACAACCTCTGTTTCCTACACTATAAGGCAAGATGTTCTCAGAGAACATCCGAAAATTATGTCAAATAATAACCTGCCAATTCACCGGGATAGTTCGCACATCACATTGAATCATCAACCACTGAAGCTTGATATCTTCAGTTGATATCTGGATACCTTCGAAATCGTGTTTGTAAGTTTAACTTGTAATATAATAATAAATCAAAATCATACATTTAACGGGTGATGGTCTGATGCACATTCTGCTCCTCTAAATACTCCTCTAAACACCCATTAATAAGAATTGATAACTAAATCTCGGATTTGTAGGCAACAAAAATTGAAGAAAAAGGCGCCTATATAGGCAAAGATTTTTATTAAAAAAGGCAGGAATATTAACATTTAGGCAAAATATAAGCAATAAAGGAATATAACTTATTATTTATTGTACAAAGTGAATTAACGTAATATTAACTACTTAAGGCAGGTATATTTACACATCATAATCATAACATTGGTATAAATAAACTAGTAACTAAATAATTGTTAATTAATAATTAAACATTGTAACCACTTAAAATTTTATCATTAATAGAAACAACTAAATGTTTTTCAATATTTTCGGTCTTAAGACTATGTCTTCGATCACTTAAAATTAATTTGTACATTGAAAACGAACGTTCGACATCGACAGATGTAATTGGAGCATATTTCAGAGCGGATAATAAATCTGGCATAATTTGTAATTCCTCGGAAAATGTCCCTTTCAAAACTTTAGCAACATTAGATAAAAACGAATAACCTTCATTCTTGTCGAAAACATATTTCATTTTTTTAAAAATTAATTGACCGTTACTTCCAGGTGCCGATTTAATTTTCGTCTTTAAATTATCTATTAATTTTACTGACTCACATAAATTTATTTCTTGTTTTTCTAATAAGGTAATTGTGGTAATAATTAATTTATAATTGTCATTGATATAAGCGAGTTCCTGTTTCAATTTGGGATTTTTTAATATTTTTTTTGCTTCTTGAATGGCTTCGGAAATATCATCATCAAATTCTGACATAACTAATTCTGTTTCATTGCAGTGTTCAAAGTAAAAAAAACTGCTTCGAGCCAGGTTCCTCACCTTGTAATTACTGGTTTAGGTGGCAAAGGGACACCGGGAAGTCTTTCTTTATATATTTGCACCCTCAACGGAGCCTTTACAAAACCTTTTTTCATAAAATTTATAAAATTATTTACCAACGAAAACAGATTTCTTATTTCTTTAGCAATTCTATTTACCCCGTGGGATACACAAGTGCAATGAATTAAATTAGGATAAAAAATCTTTAAATTAACATCAGCTTTTATCATATATGCCGCAGCATCTGAAAGCATTAAAACTATTTTATTCACTGGTATAGGGTTGGGTAAAAAGAGGTTTGTTAAACTATCTTGTATAAATCGACTTATTGTTAAATTGTTTGTTTTTCCAATTCTTTAACGGCAACTAAATAAGGTTTTCTCGCAAAGTTTTCGTTCAAAATTCCAATCATTAAATTAGCTATATACCTGCCGCATACATCTGTCGTTTCATCCACGATAATATACAAAAAATTGCCCTCTAACTCCCGCTTAATTTTTGAAATACATTCCACATAACATTTTTCCACAGTATGTTTTCTCAATGTACTCTCGTCCGGTAAGGATTTATTAAGATACTTTTCGAAAAATCATTTAAAACTAGGGTTATTAACTTTATATAGAGGAATGTTGGACGCAATTATCATCTGGCATAAATCAAACTTAAATGCGTTTCCTCCTTTTTTTGAACTGCTTAAACTATCCCGCAGAGATATTTGGGCTAACTTAGAGGAATTTAATTTTTTCAAATTACGTTTATGAATTGGGGTTCTACAATGCTGGTCAATAAAGTACTTTTTTCTACTTGAAATCTGAGAATTAAAAAAAATAATTAGAATTATAAAATCGCTTTAGAATTTAGTTATGTTGTGAGACGAGAAAAAAAGAGAAAAATAAAACTTACCGATTTGCCGCATGGTTTACAAAATGCTCGATCTCCTTCTAGAGAAAGTTCCGGATAAGGTGCGATCCATAGCCTTAATTTAGATGTCATCTTTTCACACAAATGTCTAAAACGTTTTAAAACGTGTTCTTTGCTTTTCGGTATACGCAACGAAACTAAACTAGGATATAGCAATTTGTGACTAAACTCTGATACAGTAACCGACTGTACAACTGATAATAAACTAATAAAGCTTAGGGATTTCCAAATAGTTAACCCCCAAGTCTCGATCAGGTACATTTTCCTAGAAATCTGTTATATAAACAAACCATTGATATTTTATTATTGACCCAAAATTTTATTATAGAATGGTTTAGTAATAGAATAATATCATGGGTAGTACCATGAAATTTTAAAAAAGGCAAAAATAGGCGGAATTTACGAGAAAGGGCAAAAAGTGCAAAAAACAATTATAATAGGCAAAATAGGCAAAAAAAGGCATTTTGCCTATAATCCGAGCTTTATTGATAACTTTTAAATCAAGTGTGATATTGATTTTCTAATAATACTAATTTTAGTTATGTATAATTGTATCAACCGCGGAAGCCTTTCCTAGCCTACATAGAAATCAACTAAATTAAATTTCCATTACAACGGAGAAAATGATACCTTAATCAAACGTATCTGCATTTACCAACCCTACTAAAAACCACATTTATTAATTAGGCCCCGATATATTCATGGTGAATATTTTCTAGTTGTCATAACCAGTGGCGGATTTAAAGAAAAAAGCCCAGTCGGCAAAATTTCTTCAGCCCCCCACCCCTAGAAAATTATGTTGTGTCAGGTGTTCCATGGAAAGAGAAAGATATATGTCTTAAGAATTTAATGAATATAAAAAATTTTTCATTTATTCATCGAGCATTATAAAAGTTGTATTCTTTTTTACATCGAGAAAATTTATTTATTTTTGAATCCTCTTCTCGCTTTTTTCTCCGCGAAAACTTCGATGGTTGCATCCAGATCAATTTGAATGGCGACTTGCTGTTCGATGAAAAGTATGCTGAAATCGTCCAATGCTTCTGCACTCATTGTAGAACGTTGACGATCTTTGACTCTCTTCAATGAACTCATTGTTCGTTCGGCGCTGGCAGTGCTGACGGGAAGGGTCAAGAATAAACGCAATAAACTGCAGCACTCCGGGAAACAGCTGATCAAATTTTTTTCAACGATGAAGTTCAAATATTGCAATGGACTATGCTTGGTAGAATCTTGTTCTTGTGAGAAATATATATCCGCAAAACTGATTAACTCATACTTCAGGGCAATGGTAAAAAAAAGTTGGATATTTCTCCATCAAATTGCACACATTTTTTTCAAATTCTTTCTCTTCCATGTTTTTGAAGGATTCAGGTTTGAGAAATCCTAAAAGTGAGTTTATCTCATCAAAACCTTTGGCCCTTTCTTGTAACTCACTGCACATTCTGTCCAGAACTTCAAAGTATCCAATGCGATGTTTCGTTGCTGTATCCAGAGAACTGTCCTCTGCTTTCTCGCCTGGCATTTTTCTCGTTCGTCGTTGTCTAATAATCGGAAAATCCGGATTCTTCCATCCATCTTCTCCCACTGAGATTTAGCTTTCAAAACGAAAGAATCATATTTGCTCTCCTCACGCAAGTTTTGCAAGTTCTTCATTATATTTTCGAGACAATTTTGAGCCATCAAAAGATCAACTTCTTTTTTCTGTAATTGCACTTCAGCAATGTCAGTGAATGATAGGACTGAATTCCACCATGTCAAGTTTAGTAAAAATAGCCAATTGATCGCCGAAAGTAGAGAATTTGCGTCAATTATATCTTCTCCAGTAGCCTTCTCTCTCGATGTTTCTCGTTCTAAACAGTTGACAACACAGTCAAGATTTTGGATAATTGCTTCTACTGCTTTCAGCCGTGCAGACCAACGAGTAGCACTCAAGCCTTTGATGTGGAGTCTTCGTTTCTGTGACAGCGCTTCGCTTTAGAAATCTTCTGATGGCATAGCACACTGTTCTTCTTGTGTTTATCTTCGACAGTCAGAGTTGGTCTCAAAAAGTTCTAGTTTTAATTCTTCCAGAAGTTGGATGCTGAAAGATGTTGTATTTTGAGACAGATTTTTGCTTTTTTCCAAAAGGTTTTCCCATCGCCGATGAGACTGCGAGAAGTAGTTGAAAATTCGCTGTAGTGTTGCGAAAAAGGGTTTGATTGAAGGGCTGGCGAATCTTTCAGCTGCATGAGGTAAAACCATGTTGAGTTGATACGCTGTACAACGGATGTACGGAACGGAGGCCTTCTCTCCAACATATCTCCTGATAAGTGCTTGTAATCCATTCAGCTCTCCTGACATAACGGGCGCACCATCGAAAGCTTGACCACATAGATAAATTTTTTCGAATAGATATTTTTCAAACAAGACCCCAATAATGTCATTAGAAATCGAGACATCATCCCCTTTTTTGATTCGAATGAAACATAAAAAACGTTCTTTGATGCATAGTATCTTGGCTCCTGTCTCATTTTTTTGGATTGTAACGTATCGCACCAATATAGCCATTTGGTCCAAGTGAGCAACATCAGTTGTTGAGTCAGTGATCAGTGTGAAAAATTTTGCTTCTTTGCATTCATTAATAATAAAATTTCGCGTTTGATCAGCCAAGATATTCAACAATTCGAATGTAATCGTTTTGCTCAAGTACTTTATCCGATTCGAGGATTCGATGTGATCATGTCGAGTAGAGTTATGTCGGGAGATGAGTTTGATGATAGAAAAATATATACCAGGATTTTCTTCATCCATTTTTTCACGATGACCTCGAAACGCGACACCTAAGCCAGACAAAGTTTTTATGGTATCAAAAAAAAATGTTCAGGACGTAACGCCATTTTTTCGCTTCTTCGCTAATTTGCTGATTTAGTTGATGACTGATATCAGCTTTCTTGAGAAAACTTGCTGCTGCAACTGCATTCTGGAGATGAGTCTTGCTCAAACTGTGTATTGAAATGGATTTCTGAACATGATTCCAATCCGTGTAACCAGTGCACCATATACTTTTTTTCATATCCTCATTTCCAAATAGCCAGCAATAATGGCAATAAGCATGATGTAGAGTCGGCGAGTATGATAACCAAGGGCTAAGATCATTTTCTTCGAAAGGCTTGTGCGTACGTTTATAATAATACTGCGAGTTGAAATGGCGCCCATTTTCTGTGAGTTTGAATTGGCCATATCAGCTTCTGTAGGTTGACAAGGGCCAGCAAGTAAAAGCATTCTTTTCTGATCTTCGTTTAAAATCTGATTTTTATAAATTCCTTTGTTATTGTTGAATTTTGAAACTGTTGGCGGTGCATTCGCAGAAAGTAATAGTTCAGATTCGGACATTGGTTCTTTATCAAATGAATCAGTGAGTGCGAAGTTATCTTTTTGTTCATTATTAAAAAACGATTGGTCATTAACACTTCTGTCAACGGAGGATTTTACTCGACTAACACTAGTCTCAGGTCCAGTTTTTATCGGTTCATTGTATCCGCTCTTCATTTTTTTGTTCTCCTGCTTGTTTTCTGTAATAGTAAAAAAAAACAAAATTAAAAAACAGTTATCTGATTTAGTACGGAATCTGTGATCATACTAAATCGTAGAGGCTTTATGAAAATATTTAAATTGTTTTTGTAGAAATTGAAAAAAAAATTCTACATTCAAATTCTACTCCAATGTTCGTACTAATGTAAACTTATATATTAAATGAAGTAGCACTTTTCAAGATTTCACAGCTCTAAATTTCATATTCAATAAACATTTCGAAATAAGGACCAAAAATTTGTATGAATATACTATTTTATACTATTTGTATGAATTATACCATACCTTCGTCATTATAAATTTCTGGGTGGATGAGCGGTGATTTTGTAGATGATGTTTCATTTCTTGATTCGGTATGACTTTTGGTAGATGAACTGGCGGATAGGAATTCTTGTTCTGTTGGAAGAAATCCGATTTCCGTGGAGTTTTGATCATCGTTGTTTTGAACTTCAACTGATGTCGACTTTGGTGTTGAAGTTGGAAAGAAGTTACTGACTTTAGTCTGCTTAGGGTCAGTTCCAGCATTTTCCAATTTTCTTTTTTCTCTAATTTTTCTCTTTTCAAATCCACTTTTTTCTTTTGTTTTTCCATGTCATCTAAAACCATTAATAAACAATTTTTGAATTATAAAAGAACAACTGTTTGCTAAAACTCTGGAAATTTTGATTTTATTAAGAGGAAACAGTAGCGATCAACAGGTAGCCAAAAAGCGTTCCAAGATTGCGGCTGTAATTTTGAATATTTTTTCGAGATATTGGGCACACATATTCATAATATAATAAAGAATGGCGGTACAGAGCCCAATTTGAAAAATATATTAATATGTGGAAATTACTGTGTAATTAAATACAATATTAAAAAAACGAGCATGTACCGCCATTAAGAAGAACAAAAAATACACTTTCTTCAAATAAACTTTTTTATTCGATGCCTAGATTTGGTGTCATTTTGGAACTACTAAAATTTTTTATTTCATTAGTAGTTCCAAAATGACACAAAATCAAGGATAAAAAAGTTTATTTGAAGAAAGTGTATTTTTTTGTTCTTCTTAATGGCGGAACAAGCTCGTTTTTTAATATTGTATTTAATTACAGAGTAATTTCCACATATTAATATATTTTTCAAATTGGGCTCTGTACCGCCATTCTTTATTTTATTACGAATAAGTGTGCCAAATATCTCGAAAAAATATTCAAAATTACAGCCCCAATCTTGGAACGCGTTTTGGCTACCTGTTGATCGCTACTGTATCACCTTAAGATAAAAATTTAAAAATATTTAAATGACATACATACATGATATCTGATAATTTTTTTTTCATTTCTCCATCCATAACATCTAATTTAACAAAATTATACTAAAAAGCTTGGTTTAAAGTAATTTTATGATAATAAATATATAACTTTTATGAAATTTCGCTTAAAAAAAACGTCAGCTCTGGGGAATAAAAAAAATCGGATATCTCTCCATAAAAATTGTCTTGAAGAACAAAACTGGAATTACGAATTTTCTGCTTTCTACAACTATATTTTTCATTGTTTTTATTTTTTATTCTAAAATGCATCATGTAGTTGAACGATGTACGCACAGATCACTATGAAAGGAAAGTTTTAAGCAAAATATATAGTAGAATCAGATCTACCATGGAAAAATATAAATTACTAGGTTATGTTATAGTAAGCAAAATTCTCACACGCAGCAATTATTAATGTACATACCTAGAGTATCTGGAATCAGGTTTTTTTATCGAATAAATTCACATTTTACATTGAAAACCACTGTGGCACTTGTCCATAAACACTGGATAAATGATAAACGAACTCGATTGACACGGAACTCGACAGAAGTCGTAGAAATTACTCATCCAGTACAGTAACTTGCAGTAACTATAGTGATAGTTCCCGCGCATGCTCGGTGAATTCTCATGATTGGGCGCGGCAATTCCAACTTTCGAAAGTGATGGTCAGTTGACTGTCAACTGAATTTAGATGCGCGGGGGCACCCGGGGGCCCATCTAGAACGTTTTTGAAAAGTCAGAAATATTCGACAAACTTTGAGAAAATCGTAGACGTTTTAAATAACTGATTGATTACAAAAGTTATTTTATTTTATATTTAATTTACGATATTTATCAGGCAATTATTCTGATAACAGGGGCCCCTGATTGAAAATTGAACTTGTGCTGTTCACAAGGGACTCACCGAAACATTTTTTCAACAAAAAAATAACAAAAAGAAATCGAAGGTGTATTTTTCAGCAAAAGGGGCCCTGAATTTCGTCGGGGGGGGGGGGGGGCAGTCGGCAAGCGCGCTTTTGCCGACCTGTTAAATCCGCCACTGGTAATAACCTAAATGGCAAGTCAGGAGTAATACAGGAAATAAGATTGGGTATACTTACCATCAAGTTATTAGAGAAAGCCGTATCTTAATCCTATTACAAAATCATTTGTATTTGAATTGCGTCCTTAAGTTTGGAGGGGTAAACATACTGAACAGCAGGTATAATAAATAAAAAGGGAAACTAGATTAAAATTTATTAATTTCTACCTGCGCCCGAAACTTAACCGCAACATTCAAATACAAATGACTTTGTAATAAGCTTAAGTTTAAGGTTTCTACAATATTTTGGTGGCAAGTATACTTACACATTGCGTCCATAAAATAACGCATAAATTCATTATTTCGCAAACCGGCGACTGTAAGGAAAAATCCCGAAACAGGTCGATTTTTATTTTTAATTTCCGATTTTTTAGCATATACTTATTAGTGGCGTCATCCATCTGGGCGTGATGACGTAATCGATGATTTTTTTAATAAGAATAGGGGTCATGTGATATCTCAATTGAAAGGGTATTCAATTCTCTATTCATTAATGTAAACATTAACATATTTATTTATACAGGATGTTCAAAAAACATTTTTTAAATTAAAATAATTCAGACAAAACGAAGAATGTATGTAATTTATTTAATTCAAAATGCATTTTCCTACTGTCAAAAAACAGAAAATAAATTTATTTGACAAATAAACATTGATTTTCGCTTAAACGAAATGTTCAAACTGGCAAGAGGCAGGTGGGTGGCAGCTTTAACATTGAATTTAAGCGAAAACAATATGTATTTGTCAAATAAACATTTTTTTCCTGTTTTCTGACAACATTAAAACGTATTTTAAATTAGATAAATTACATACATTCTTCTTTTTGTCTCAATTATTTTAATTAAAAAATATTTTTTGAACACCTTGTATAAATAATTATGTTAATGTTTATATTAGGGAATAAAAAATTGAATACCCTTTTAAATACGCTATCACATGACCCCTATTCTCATTTAAAAAAATCATCGATTACGTCATCACGCCCAGATGAATGACGTCACTAGTATGATATATATTCCAAAAAATCGGAAATTAAAAATAAAAATCGACCTGTTCAGAATTTTTATTTAAAATTACCTGTTTACGAAATAATGAATTTATGCGTTACTTATATATGACATATCGATGTCATTTTCTAAAACGATCTAATTCATTATTTCTAGTACATCTAGTCAAAGCGCGAGATGTTACGATGTCAATGCTGGGCGCGTTGTTAATGTTGAATAGTGTTGTGGTTAACAAACAAGCTAAACCCTTCCGAAGTGATGAGAAAGACGATCTATCTATCTAATTAGCCTTCTTCGGTCCATCTTTGGACATAGGCCTCCCCAATCCTTTTGGATCCTTCTCCATCTGTCGTTACAGTCATCCACCTAGACGATGCTTTTCTTTAACGCGTTCATTCTTAATCCTGTCTTTTCTAGATATTATTGACCCTATTCTCCAATAAATTGTCAAAATTTTGTAAATTCCTGTTTATTGCGTAATTAACTTCTAAAATACTGTGTAAAGATGATACAAAAACAACACATCTGTATCTAACTATGTTCTGGGCCACTGTAGGGTATAGGTCTGGATCCCGCGTATGAAAAAAAAGTTGATTAATAGCAAGCTGAAAATTTGTTAATAGCTTAAGGGTGTCTAGTCGAACAAACTTTGATATATGGGAACACTGGAACAGGGGCAGTTTTAATTGTGGAACAGTTTAAAAATTTGGAACGGTCACACCACGAAAACGGCACATTTATTTTGTCCGACAGAACAGACTTAAACTCTCGGAACAGGGATTAAACCCTCATGCAAAAATCAGGCTGCTATTTATCACCAAATGGGCGTTTTAATGAGTGGAACATGTAGAATATGTCAAATGACAGGAATATGACATATTCCTGTCATTTGACATATTCTACATGTTCCACTCATTAAAACGCCCATTTGGTGATAAATAGCAGCCTGACTTTTGCATGAGGGTTTAATCTCTGTCAGATATAAAGATATCTGTCAAATAGTTGTATTGTGAGACACGTTCAATTCTCATTTAGTTCACATACAGATTTGCTCCAGTTATGTTTTGCTTGCTGATGATCATTAGCTTGGTTTTGCTGGTGTTTATATCTAGTCCATATGTTCTACTGGTTTAAGTTATTTTATTCATTAAGTTTTGCAGCCCTTCTATGGTATTGGAAAACACTATTGTATCATCTGCATATCGCAGGTTACTGGGCTTGACTCCATTTATTGAGATGCCTTCATCAATATCTTTTAGAGCGTCTTCAAAAATGTGCTCTGAGTATAGATTGAATATCAGCGGTAAAATTAAGCATCCCTGTCTCACTCCCCTTAACCCTGCTGTCCTGTTCGGGTCTATTTGACCCAAAAAAAAATATATTTATTATTTTACAAATTATCACGCGGCGTAACGATTTGGTGTTCCGTGACTTTATTATCTAATATGAGGTCTTTCAATTGCATATAAGATTAAAAATTAACTTCCTGATTTTTTCGATAAAAGTTCAATTGTTACCTATAGTACGTTCGGGTCAATATGACCCGCGTATTTAAGCTGTTAAAAATTACCTCTGTACGTATGTTTAGTTTACAGTATTCTATATTTTTAACAGTGTTTGTCAGTCGGGCACGTCTATAAATAAAGAGAGGTTTCTGCAAGCTAGAACTTGAATAAGAACTGTAGTATAGCTGGACGATGTTGCAAACATAGTTGGAAACCAAATTTTACATAATATGACCAACATGACTCAACGGACATCATGTTTTTGGAATGAACTGGAAAGATTTGGATAAAATTGGTTTCCAAGCATTGATCTTTTATTTTTAGCTTAAGCTTTTAAGTCCCATAGTGAATCAACTGAAAGTTCGTGGAATAAAGGAACGGGTTATTGATACTACTATATTTCGATCAACATTGTCCCTTGAAGTATTTAGAAAAATATCACAAATAATATGTTTTGATAAAAAAACTACTAGTCAGGATAGGAGACGTTTTGATAAACTTGCAGCAATACATGAAATTTGGGAAAAGTGGGCAAAAAATATAGCACAAAAATTTGGTTAGACGAACAGTAAAACTTCTTATGCTCTAAAATTGCAGATATATACAGGAAAGCAGATGCCGCGCCAGAATGAAATCAGGTAATGCGTGTGGTGTGTGACTTGAGTGGTGATTTGAAAGGCCACAATATTACTTTTGATAACTTTTTTACATCGTACAATTTACGCGAATAAAAAAGTTCGTCTTTTTTGCTTCACACAAGATATCACTGTTGTTGACAATATTCCTAAAAATAATAAAAATATTGTGCTTACGAGTACTTTGCATCATGGAAAAGTTAATAATGTGAGAAATGAAAAAAAGCCTCAAACTATTTTAGATTACAGTTCCAATAACGGAGCAGGGGATACTCTAGATCAGCTTGTTGGTACATAATATACATGTAAGAAGAAGACAAATCGCTGGCTAATTATTGTTTTTTATAATCTGCTGAACATTTCTGCCTACAACGCGTTTGTTTTATGGACATCAACAAATCTCCAATAGAATAAGAATAAACAGACAAAACGGTGAATTTTTCTTGAGGAATTGGGAAAAACGCTGGTCAAACCAGTTATCCTTTCCAGAAAAAAGATACCAATAACCAAAGGCTCACAATAACTGGCAAAAAGGATACGAGCAGAAACGAATGGACAAGATGGAAATTCTAGTGAACCCTATATGGATAACCTAACTGCGGCTGCTAAACTAGCACGCTGTTAACTTGCTCTAAAAACGATAACAAGACTAATATAATATTATGTTATGTATACAGGGTGTTTCATTAATAATTGTCCATATAGTAACTGGAGAAACCTTAGCACAAAATACGAAGATTTAACCTAAAACACTTAAATCAAATGTGGTTCTTTACCGAGTTATAGGGTGTTTTATCCAAAAATTTAAAAAAAATTTATGCTCAGCATTTTAAAACTATTCGACGTATCCTGTTCATACTTGGCATAAAGTTTAGGTACTATACAAACTACGAAATTATGTTAAACAAACGTTTATAGTTATTACCAGAGGCGTAGGACGGGGGAAAGTGAATGGCTGACCCTTTAAAAATTCTACGCCACTGGCGAAATTGCTATTTTAGTTCAATTTTTGGATTCTCCAATACTTTCTATGAAAATAATATACTCTTCATTCGTAACGATAAAGTCATTAGTTTTCGAGATATTTGAAGTTAAAAATGAAACGACACGGTTATTTTGATCAGTGTATTGTGTCACTTCATTTTTAATTTCAAATATCTCGAAAACTAATCATTTTATCGTTACGAATAAAGAGTATATTATTTACATAAAAAGTATTCCAAAATCAAAAAATTACACTAAAATAGCAATTTCGTCAGTGGCGCAGAATTTGGGAAGAGTCAACCAGTCATTATCCCCTGTCGTACGCCTCTGGTAGTAGCTAGAAACGTTTATTTATCTTAATTTAGTAGGGTGTAAAGTACCTACACTGTGTGCCAAGTATGATAAGGATACGCCAAATAGCTTTAAAGTACTGGGTACAAATAATTTTTAAATTTTAATCATATGAATCATATCATAAATTAATCAAAATAACTGTGCCGTTTCATATTTAACTTCAAATATCTCGAAAACTAATGATTTTATCGTTACCAATGAAGAGTATATTATTTACGTAGAAAGTATTGTAGAATCTAAAAATGGCACTAAAATAGTAATTCCTCCAGTGGCGTAGAATTTGAGAAAGGTCAACCATTCATTATCCCCTGTCGTACGCCTCTGGTAGTAGCTAGAAACCTTTTTTTATCATAATTTAGTAGGGTGTCTAGTAGTCGCACTTTCTGACAAGTATGAAAAGGATACGTCGAATAGTTTTAAAATGCTGAGCAAAAATAATTTTTAAATTTTTAGATAAAACACCCTGTAACTCAGTAAGGAACAATATTTTATTTAAGTGTTTTAGGTTAAATCTTCGTATTTTGTGCTAAGGTTTCTCCAGTTACTATATGGACAATTATTAATGAAACACCGTGTATATCATAAACATAGTATTTGTAAAACCCATTCTTTTTGTTACTGTCCCAGTTGTAGACTGAATTAAATTTTTGTAGATATTTTTTATTAGGCTTTTCTGGATAATCACAGAAAAAAATACATTTTATTTTTGTTAATAAGGTTTAATTTACATTAACAACATAGTTTTTGTTTAAGTAACTATAATTTTATGTTTAATTAACCATATTAAAGTTTTGTTTAGCACAATTAGCTTACTTTATTTCGATTAAGGAGCGTAAGCCATAGTTGGGTCATATTGACCCGAACAGTACATTTGTGTAGTTGACTCGAACGGGACAGCAGGGTTAAGATTTTGACCTGATCTGTATATTCTCCATCTATTCGGAGCACTGCTTATTGATTCCAATACAGGTTAGCTATTATTTCCAGTTCTCTTCCGTCAATCCCTCTCCTCTTCTGCACTTCCATCATTTGTTCATGTCGGACTCTATCGAAAGCCTTTTTGTAGTCAATCAGGCATACAAAAACATCACATCTGACATCTCTACATTTCTGAAACAACACCTGCACACTAAATAAAGCCTTTCTCGTACCAACGGCGTTCACAAATCCAAACTGATTGGGCGCAATTTGTTCTTCGCATTTTCGGTAAATTCTATTATGGATGACTTTTAAAAACAGCTTCAGAAGATGGCTCATTAGGCTTATGGTCCTATAGTCTTCACAAACTTTTGCTCCTGGTTTTTTGGGCAACGGTACAAACTCAGATTTGAGCCACTCTGCTGGTATTTTTCCTGCCTTGTATATGTCATTAATTATTTCAGTTATTATTTTTATTTGTGCTCCATCTAATAGCTTTAGCAGTTCTGCAGGTATTTCATCAAGTCCCGGTGCCTTTCCATCCCTCATTTGCCTGATGGCTGTGGTTACTTCTTCTGGTAGGATTTCGGGGCCTGAATTATCTTCAATGGTGGGTTCTTTCCCTGTTCTAAGGTCGTGGAAAAGTTTCCCCAAGTATTCTTCCCATACTTTCTTTTTATCTTCTTTGGTTATGGCAAGATTGCCTTCATCATCTGTTATTTTTCCGCTGCTGCGTTTTCGGAACTTTCCAGCTATTTCCTTCACCTTTCGATGGAGATTGAAATTGTCATATCGACTCTGATGCTCCTCTATTTCTTGACATTGTTCTGTTTTTTGTTTCTCTTTTGCTTCTCTTATCTTTCTTCTGACGATGGTATGTATTCTTTTATATTCTTTGAGATTTTCTTTGCTGTTTTTTCTCTGATCCATAAGCTCGAGTATTTCATCGGTCATCCATGATTTCCGTTTCTCTGTATCTTTCTTCAGGTGTTGTTCTTTTATTTCTCTCACTGTTTCTTGTATGATGGTTAGACTTTCATCTATAGTTCCTGAATTTCCGCATTTTGGCATCTTTGTATTGAGGTTTTCACTCACCTTCAGTTGAACATTGGGATCTTTCAGTTTTCTAATATCATACCTCTTGATCGACTTACTTGTAACCCTCTTCATTCTGACTTTGAAATTACCTACAATTGGTACATGATCAGAATTTATGTGTGCCCGGGTATGTTTTGACATATGTACAGCTGTTCCTTTACCTCTTATTTACTAGTATGTAATCAATCTGATTTCTTACAATCCTTCCCACAGAATCATGTGGAGATTTCCAGGTGTACAGTTTCCTTGGGTGTAACTTAAATCAGGTGTTCGTTATTACTAATTGATTTGCTTCCGCAAAAATTTTCAATGTATCTCCCCAATCGTTCCGGTTTGCTAGTCCAAATGGTCCAACTGCAGATGATGTTTTGCTAGCCCCAACTTTGGCATTGAAGTCACGCATGACAGTTGTTAGGTCTTGCTTTTTCAACCTTTTCACGACCTCATCAATGCTACGGTATAGTTCTCCTACCTCTTCTTCTGTTCCTTCTGTTGTAGGTGCATAAACTTGAATTATATTGATGTCGATTGGTCTTGCTTTCAGTTGTATGAGCATAACTCTTTCTGGGACTGGGATGAAGTTGTCAACAGATTTTGCAACTTCTTTTTTCAATATAATACCGACACCTAATTCATGTTCGCAGTTATCTGTTCCAGAGAATTATACGCGGTGTTCTCCGATATTTGCGGTTTCTGAGCCTGGCCAACGCATCTCGCTTATTCCTAGAATATTTAATTTCATGTGGGCCATTTCTTGGATTGCATTCTGGATTTTACCTTCCTGTGCCATAGTTTCACGTTCCATGTGCCTATTCTCATGTTTTCTTTGCATTTTAATATATTTGTTATACTTGTAACTGCTCCTCCCGGAGATCCGATTGAGGAACTTACTCCGGAATTGAATTTCGCTGCAAGCATAGCCATTTGATTCTACTAGGACTTATCCAATCCGGATCTTTAATGAGGTATCTTGTCCCAATATTTCTTTCTCACCTCTATGCCGTTGACCGCTTCCGTGGTTCTTCCGCCTTTGAAGCCAGTTTCTCAGCTCCAGGACAAAGGGGTGCCCTACTGTTTCCTCGCTCCTCCACCCGAAGCTGTTGGCCAGTAAACGGGGATTGCTTATTCCGGCAATCACTCGGTCCCTATCTGCGTCAGCCATCAAAAGTTGATGTTGCCCACCTTCTACCACGTGGAGGTGCAGATTCGGATTTTTCCTTCATCAAGATTAAAACCTTGCGGCATTTCCTAATCTCTCCAGAGCTTTAGAAGGAACTAGTTAGGTATTTGAATTTAATTTTTAATTATTTTGAAAAATAACGCCCTAGGGCGTTATATCATACTTGACTGACTTCGAAATCATGTCATTATTTGTCAAATAGTATACCAGTCGGACGTTAAGTAATATAAATAAAATTGTAGTAAATTTTATTTGATGCATTTTATGTTGAATTAGATTTTCTGTAGGGTTGCTAGTTTACGAGATAGAACGCGAAAACCTTTTGCACCACTTTTTTCTCAGATAGCGGCCGGGGACAAGGGTGGCGACCCACAAACTTAAACTTAAGCTTCTACTGACCCCCCCCCCTACATACTAAAAAAATAAAATTGCGTCCTCTAAAAAATGCTATCCTAAATATAACATGGACTACCCCGTTAAAAACCACTTTTATAAATTACGCCCCATAGTGAATACTTCATAATTGTGATAATCTAAATGGTAAAGCAGGAGTAATATCGAAAATAAAATTATATTATATGCAGCCTCTGTACTTTTGATATCGATAAAATCATCCCTATCGGTGCCATTTTCTAAAAGGATCTAATCATTAGTTCGAGTACATCTTGTCAAAGCGCGAAATGCTACGGTGTCTATGCTGGGCGCGTTGTTAACGTTGAATAGTGTTGTGGTTAACAAACAAGCTAATCCCTTTCGATATGATTGGAAAGACAATGCTTTTAATTCAATCGTAATTTCCATTTGAACAAACTCGTTCTCTGTATGGAAACGATACACGTATCGCTCATGCGAACATTTCGATATAAGCGTTCGGTGGGGCCAACGGACGATTCAGTTGGACGATTTGGGTATAATTTGATGACAATACATATTTTCTTTAAGGGGATCGGTGCAAACTTTCGGCTACAATGCTATTTAAATGGGATTGATTTTTTTACTGAGAAAACTAATAAGTATTTTGGAAAAATTTAAACGCAGAATGAAATATTACGTTATTACCGAGGGCCGAAAGTTCCTTTAAACTTCTATAATGTTTGTTTTATTAAGTTACACGGGAGAAAAACTAAGATAAAATTCAGTCTGATTTTTAATTTCAAATATCTCATTCAGAATAAACTTTTTATTTATTCTAAGGGACTTTGGGCACTCGGTAATAATTAAGTCCTTCATTCTGCGTTTAAATTTTTTTTTGAAAAATATTTAATAGTTTTTCAGGATTCGAAAAAAATTAACACCATGTCCTTGGTAATGTTTTCCAAGTCGAATCGCTATCTTTGTCCTATTACTCACTCAGTCGAACAGAATGTGCTGATAATGTGCGAACAGTGACAATTTTAGATATTTATCTATTTGACACAGCTTCAGAAATATTTTGAGTTGTTTATTAAATAATATTAATAGCATATCGACGCTGTCAAGCCAAAACGGCATAAACGACATTAACTTGATTTTTCAGGAAACACAAAAAACTGATTATTTTTATTTTTACCAATTCTGCTTATCTGCACAGTGATTCAAAGAAATTGGTGATTTTTTTTTCAAATTTTAATATATTGTGAACATTAATGTGGCTGAAAATACTGTCTCAAATAAATTAAAAACTATAAAATGGAGCTTATGTCCAATCAAGATATAACATTGGTGAATATGCCAAACTTACCTCTGGCATTTGTGTCGATCGCATCGTTGTAAGGTTAGTCAATATGGCGCTTAGAAGGGATATATGCCATTAATGAAAAAAGAAACGAAAATCAAAAATTGTCGTTTATGCCAACAAGAAAACTGACAAAATTACGAAGATTTTTGATAGGGTTTATTTTTTATTAATCAAAAATACATTCTAAGTTAAAAACAAAACCTTAAATTCTTTAAACATGTTTTGGTGCTAGGATGAAATACTTAAAAGTAAATATAAAATACTTAAAAGTGGATATCTAATAATAAGTAGTGGATTCTAATTTATAATCACTGTCAATATTTGGTTCAACATCCGTATTGATTTAATTGCTTGTATTTTCCTTATTTTGATCACTACTTATACCGGCATCCAAACCATTATCTGCTGCTAAGTTGAAACATGATGTGAGATCGTGACTAAATATTTCTTCTTATACTGCAACGTCTGGTGGTTCCTCAAAGATGATAATGTAATTGCTAAAAGCTTCTGCAATGTTGGCATTATAAATGTCATAAACCTCTAAGGGAAATATAGGGGGATTATTGTCAGTCAGTATATCATTTTGTACTGATTCGGTATATGTTTTATTTTCATTTAGTAAGGCCATTATTTTTTTACTTCTGCTATTCATGTGCAAAAAAAATGGCATAAACGCCAAAAATCGATCGCCATTTCTAGCTATATAAAATTGATTTGAACTCTATGCTGTAATACAAAATGAATTGTTCATCACACTAGTCCAAAGTTACAATAGAATATTTTAAAATAAACTTTTTATTTGCGCAATTTTTAAATAAGTAACCTGCATAAGAATACCATTGAGGAATGGCACTTGTGTCAACCACGATGTAAATATGTGGTTTTGGCATAACCGCCTCATAGTTTTTAAAGAAATTCAGTGTGTTTACGCTTCAAAAATCAATACAAATTGAAAATATTGCAAAGGTAGATAATACCATGTTACTTAGCCATAAAAATTGTAAAAATACATACCTTTACTATTATTACTGGACCGAAATGTACACAATGATAATCTTACGGGCACTGGCGATTATGTCAATCGGTGTTCACGTCGGTGTTCACGTGCGTGACTAGACTGGCGTTTATAAAAATTTTAAACCTATATTACACCTATTTCAATTTTTCTGCGGTTATTCCGCGTTGACTGTCTGGTGCGGAAATTAAAATCCTATTTTTTAGTGCAGCTAACTAAAAAGTGGTCATTTTGGCGTTTATGCCGTTTTGGCTTGGCAGCGTCGATATTAATTTGATAAATAGTTGATTTAATACGAAAAAATTATTAACCTTCGGATGAACAAGCGGGGGAAATTGTGACCCCAGCTTATGTTTTTCTTTAATAAATTCAAAAGTATTTTTCATTTTTAACTCATTATTTTTTTATTTGACTTTAATATCATTCTAGATATCCTCATATTTTGAAATAAAAAAAAATCCCTATATTTTACGAATAAAAAATATATTCTGAAGTTGATGTTTAGTAAAATAGCGTCTATTATGTGTAATTACAAGTATTTTTACGCTAATGACGTCGACTTTGCAAAGTAACAAGACACTTACTCAACATAGACACTACACATGGCACTAATACTCATGTTGTGACTGGCTGAATGACATAATGTCAATGCCAAAAAAAAAATAAAAATTAAAAAAAAAGAAACTTTTTTTTTGTTAATTGTCATTTTTGACGTTTTTGACCTGGGGTCATTTTTCCCCCCTTGGTTATCCGTGTAACAAAAAAAGGTTGGTCATCGGAAGGTTAAAAGGGTATTTAATGTTTATTAATTATGGAAGATCCCAAACAGTGAATACACCAGGATATATCCTGCGGTCCAAGTATTTTGTTGTTAAAGATGTTCAACATTTAATCTAAGCGTTCCATAGTAACAGTATATACCTTTTTGAAAAATTTATATATACAGGGTGAAAGAATTGAAAAATAAACAAGATATTTTTACATAGAAAACAGTTAAAACACAACTTCTGGTAAATCGATTCTTTCGTAGTATATGTAGTCCAAATTATATGCTTCTACCATAAAATGTACAATAATTCCTATAATATTTGCCTGAATCTGCCGTACATAGGTACATGTGAAGATAAGTTATGTATTTATTGCATGGTAATTAACATAACTAAAAAGTTCAAAATACTTCCTAAAAAATATTTTTACGCTCTTTTCAATGCCGGTATTACCTTTTGAAAAATTAATATATACAAGGTGAAAAAATTTAAAAAAATAACAACATATTTTTACAAAAATAGTCAGGAAAAACACAACTTCTGGTAAACAGATTCATCCGGTTCAGGAGCTCGATCTTACAGATCAAAAAAGGAACCTATATACTAAATTCGGTTGAAGTGGAACTTCTCGTTTAAAAGTTATTGAGCTATTAGTCACATACCTATCGTCGCCATTTTGAACGCCCACCATTTTTGTAAAAGGTAAAATCTGAGATGGCCTCATATCTAAGTTATAACCTTTATATATGTAATATATGTGGTCCAAATTATATGCTTCTATCATTAAATGCACAATTCCTATATTATTTGCACGAATCTACCGCACTAACAATAAAAGAAACAAAATATTGTTATCTAATAGGTGGTCAAAATTTAAAAATTGAGAGGTCAGCCTTTAAATTTTTTTAAATCAAGAAAAGTGTAGGTACATATACGTATTATAGTGTCAACGAAGAGAAAATCTTGAAATGTATGTACGTGAATGAATATAAATATGTCATATTTTAATACTTCCTGACTTCTTTTGCCGTTGATACAGTCGAACCCGCTTATTAGAATCCCTGTTATAGGAATATCCCAGTTTATGGAATATAAATTCAAGTTCCCGAAACATTTCCATTTACTCCTTAATAAATTTATCTCTTTATTGGAATAGGATCTAACTAGATAATACCGCTTATTAGCATATTTTGCAGGTCAAAGAATATTTTTTTTTACAATTTACTAAAAATTTAAATTATGTTTGGTATTATGGTTTGTTGTCAACGGCCTGTAGTGCTGGATTAAATATTATTAGGGTAATAAATATTTATTACTTTGTTACGAATACCAATTCGATCTTTAGCATGGCCAACAAATGCATGGGTCATAAAATAATTTTTATTTGTCTACACAAAGGCACTGTTGCCTGTTATAAAATTGTTAGAAGCAGTTTATTTAGAATTCACTCAGAGAGTACCTACTTGTTTGCAAGATGTGAATTATGACTTTGTTAAATTCGAAAAGAACAGAAAAGAACAAGAATGTAACAATCCATTTCTTGACGCCAATAAAACTTCTATTCAACCAATGGATTAAGGATGACCACACGGATTAACAACGAAAAAGCTATAATTACCAATAATTTCTCAAGAAAAAAAAGTAATTTTGTTATATATGCATTTTAATAAGAAAATATTTACATATTGCATACATTTCATATTAATTACCTAATGTATTCATTCACATACATGTAATGTAATTTGGTATTTAACACATACATAGATAAGTACTAGTTACACTACTGTATTATTTACGTAAAAAGACCTAAAACCATTTATATACACTGATTATGTAGGTACATATATGATATACATATTGGCATAGTATGTAATAAAACTACATATTGGCATAGTATGTAAAACTACACATTGGCATAGTATGTAAATAATATTATTACGTATATTCGGTAACACTTATTTCCACTAACCACCAATGATCGGTTATTAGACTATCCCGGATATAAGAATATTTTTGCCTTGTACAAAGGCTATTCCAATAAGCGGGTTCGACTGTATTATTTAAATTTTGATAAAAGTATATACAGTCGAAAAAATGAAAGAATACCCATGAACGATCACGTTAATCACATATTGTTCAGATTATTAATAATCTATCTCTCTCGTTTGCTATTTATAAAAAAAACCAGCAAATACAAAATATGTGATTGATGTGATCGTTCATGGGTATTCGTTCATTTTTCCCACTGTATTTATTTTGTTTTCATTAAATTTCCATTTTCTTATTTTACGCGCTTTTTTATATACATTGCCATTGTTTATGGATCTTTGAGTAAAAAAAGAGAGATTGAAAATCCATTTCAGATTCCGGCTGTGCTTTCTTATTACGCCGTAACGAAATCAGGACCATAACTTTTTAAATTCGCACTCTTTATTTTAGTTTTAGGACACGAGAAAGGATTGTTTGTTTTAGCATGATGGTAATTTGTAAATAATATTTATAAATATAAAATAAAATTTTTATTGGAGAACAAGCCTACGTTCTTTCCGATGACGCTCCAATAAGAGCCGAAAATCGTGATTCAAGGGACTGGACTGCTCTCCGTATTCTAATTGACAAGTAAGATTGTTTTGCCTTCGCATTTCAACTGAATTAAAAATAAAATTTTTATTTTATTTTTATATTGGTCTTTACTCCTTCGAGTAACTAGGTCCATTTTCTGTTGGAATTTACCAGCTGAACAGACGGGGTCGTGAATTGTAAATTTTTTGAATTCCCTCTTGTCTTCTTCGCTTCAGCATCCATTTGGCTTGCAAATATTAGAAGCCTTGGCGGTGTTACCAAGGAAATGGACCAATAAGTTTTCGATTTAAAAATCTTTTAGTAATATTTTAATATTTTTTAAATATTATTAATAATGCTATTAGGATCGAAAACTTCATCTTTCATCTAATAATATTTATCATTGAAAACTAAGAAATGAGTGTCAAAGACTAATTGGAAGTAAGGAAGTAAGGACACTACCCAGTAGTAGGTTAGTGCAGAGTGAAACTACATATATCAAAACTTACCAAAATGTATCCTTGTGGTAAGTGGAATACATTTATGAATTCACTAAATTGAAAAGAATGAACTGTATTAAAATCATTCTTATGGTTATATAATTTAAACATCTGTCACAAACTTTGTAACATATATGTTGGGAGAGTTGATTGAGGAAACAATAGGTCTCATGCTCAATGTAGAAGAAGACCTAAGGGTAAGGTCAGAATTGCTAATGACAATAACTTAATAGTGTTCTCAGGAACCTCAATATTAAAAATATTCTTAATCCATTTATGGTTAAATGGCATTTTCTTGAACTCAGGATGTCTAAGTTATCAAGCTTCTTGCGAAGACGAACTATAGGTGTATGGTAAATGTAACTGAATTTCTTATGTAAAGTAAACTCAAAATTATCTAATAAGAGAGAATGAAGCTTCTCCTAACCTCACTTAATCTAACCTAACCCGTTTAATTTCTGTGAATACTGAATTTGGCTCTCTCGTATCCCATGAGGAGTCCCATCTGTCCAATACCTAAAAATAAGTCGATTACAATTACCATTAAATTTGAATATTGTTTCATCTGAGAATACAATGTTGTAAAGAAACTCTGTATCTTGAGCTATTCCAAACTTCATGTTCGCACAATATTCCAGAGGCTGGCCGAGATTATTTTCATTTAGCTAATGAAAAAGTATAATTTTTTAAGTGTGCAATTTATCACTTTTCAAAATAGTGCGGACTAAAATGTACTAATTTCGTGAACGACTACTATGAGGATTTTCCGTACAGCATAGTAAAAACTTCAACGCTTCTTCCTCGTTTGTTGCTGAGTTTGGTCTTCCAAATTTAGCTCCATTTTTCACAGACCCTATAACTTTAAATTTTTTAACCGTTCTCGCCACAGTCGATTTTGAGTAAGAATTGATTCCCTTTGAAAAGTATCATTAAAAATTGCTCTTGCTTCCCAGTGTGACCTTTTCCTCTCACACCAGTATATTATGATTTTTTATTTAACTCTTCTTATAAACTCACAACATAAAAATTTTAAAATCTGTAATATTTTTTGGTTATGTAAAGTGGATTTTGGAACCTTATAATTTTATTTATAAACTTCAAGGTGTATTTTATAGAACTAAACTATTATTATTATCCAGGATTTTATAACGTTTTTCGCCTTTCGGTTTCTAGTTTCCAGATTCGTCTGTCGTTTCATTCGCCGGGGTGAAGGTTTCTTTCCGATATTTCCTTTTTAATGCCACAGAGCCAGGATTGTTTGGCCTTCCCCTTTTCCTTCTTTCCCTTGGCATCCAGTTTTAAATTTGTTTTGGCAGCCTGGCGACGACCATCTAGCTAGATGATCATTCCAGATCAGTTGTCTCCTTTGAATTTCATCTTTGATGGTTGACTTGACTTCCATTGTATTTCTGATTTGATAATTTTTTGTATTCTTTCAAGCCTTAATTTTCTAGCTGATCTTCTGCAGAAGTCCATTTCCAATGCAAGTAGGCGTCGTTGGAGAAATTTAGTATGTTGTCATGTTTCGCATCCATAAAGCACTATACTTTTAAAGATAGAGTTAAAGATGAGATTTCTCCTCTGATTTGATAGTTATTTTAACCATAACATCGGGTTTAGTCATTCAATCTCCCTTTTTTCTTTCACGAGCCTTTGCTCTATGTCCTTTTCAGCGCGACCTCTCTTGTTGATTATTGTTCCCAAATATATAATATATATATACAGTACGTAAATCGTTCAGCTGGACATAGGGAACATATTATATTGTATATATTTATTTACATAAATACATATATTGCATTATATTGAGATAATTGTGGCAACTGAGCTCTCTCGATGACAATATGGTTGTTAGCATTAAGGGGCATTAACCTCAAAATTAATAATTCATTTCGACTGACACAAATAAACGTCAAAATATGACAATGTAGTAGCTAAATATTGGCCTAAGGAAATGGGAAAACTGTTTAGTTTTGAAATTATGTAGTTTTTAAATAAAAAATATTTTAAAAATTAAAGAAAATTAATAACTCATTAATCATAAACTTTGTTTTTGATTTATGCACAGG
This sequence comes from Diabrotica virgifera virgifera, assembly GCF_917563875.1. Classification (NCBI taxonomy): domain Eukaryota; kingdom Metazoa; phylum Arthropoda; class Insecta; order Coleoptera; family Chrysomelidae; genus Diabrotica; species Diabrotica virgifera. The sequence goes on along the minus strand of NC_065447.1, from coordinate 71,576,357 downwards.
CTTGCCTCAAAACTCAATCATTCTATTCGTTCTAACAGCTCTATTGCACCAAAAACTCGTACTAGAACAGAAACTTCAACTAACACAGGTTAGCGCAGTTGCCACAATTCTCTAAATGTATATTCCCTATGTCCAGCTGAACGATTTACGTACTGTATACATATATATATATATATATATATATATATATATATATATATATATATATATATATATATATATATATATATATATATACATCCCGCTATTAAATTGGCATCTTTTCACGTTGCAGTCATTTGGCATCACCTAGAAATGCTATCATTTTCTAGGTATAATCCGTGAATGTTCGCTTAGTACACTTCTTTAAGCTTGGCACCGTTGTCGGATTTTCAGTAATCCGATTTATTTATATATTTTATTCCTTACACTATAACGACAATTTGACCCCCGTAGGTCAAAAACATTGCTTAAACATCACTTTGGCAACAACAGGATGTTGCCAAGATATACATTTTTACGGAAAAGACAGTACCTAGTTAGATACATAATATCGATCGCTTCACGTTACAAGTCTTCCACTCGCACTCAGGTAAAAACCAGTTGTAGGCTCTTTTGTCTGAACGGGTCCCTGAATGAGTTTAATAATTCACTTTTATTGTGTATTTTGTTTCGTTTAGTTGAAATATCAGATTTTGTTTGTAACGAATTTCATAATAGATATTTAAATTATTTTTTTGTTAACAAAAACAAATTTTAAAGTTTGACATTTGAAAAATTAATTTTATATTGCCATTTTCATGACATGGTCAATGGTTAATTGCATTTATAATAATTTAATGGGTCATTGCGAAACAATATACAGTGCGTCCATAAAGTAACGCATAAATTCATTATTTCACAAACCGGACACTTTCAGGAAAAATACCGAAACAGGTCGATTTTTATTTTTAAATTACAATTTATTGGCATACATATCATACTAGTGACGTCATCCACCTGGGCGTGATGACGTAATCGTTGATTTTTTTAAATAAGAATAAAGGGCATGTAATAGCTCATTTGAAAGGGTATGTAATTCTCTATTCAATAATATAATTGTTAATATAATTATTTATACAGGGTGTCCAAAAAATGTTATTTAAATTAAATTAATTGGTATAAAAAGATGAATGTATGTAATTTGTTTAATTCTAAATATATTTTATTGGTGCCAGCAAACATAAAAATGTTTTATTTAAAACCTAAATATTGATTTTCGCTTAAGCGTAATCTTAAACTTCCAAGAGGCAGGTGGATGGCAGCTCTAACATTTAATTTTCTGACAAAAGTAAAACGAATTTTGAATTAAATAAGTTACATACATTTTTCTTTTTGTCTCAATTAATTTAATTAAAGAATTCTTTTTGGACACCCTGTATATATAATTATGTTATTGTTTGTATTAGTAAATAGAGAATTAAATACCCTTTCAAATGAGCTATCACATGACCCCTATTCTCATTTAAAAAATTCATCGATTACGTTATCAAGCCCAGATGGATGACATCACTAGTATGATATGTAATATGCCAAAAAATTGTAATTTAAAAATAAAAATCGACCTGTTTCGAAAATTTTCCTTAAAGTCGCCGGTTTACGAAATAATGAAATTATGCGTTACTTTATGGAAGCACTGTATGTTACAATGTGTAAATTTTTCAGGAAACGTAAAAATCTTTCCATTAGTAGTTAGAGATTCTGATAGTAATACTATATTTTATATAAGTATTATGGGTTATAAATGCATCTATTAGGTCTGGATCCCGCGTATGAAAAAAAAGTTGATTAATAGCAAGCTGAAAATTTGTTAATAGCTTAAGGGTGTTTAGTCGGATAAACTTTTATATATGGGAACACTGGAACAGGGGCAGTTTTAATTGTGAAACAGGTTGAAAATTTGGAACGGTCACACCACGAAAACGGCACATTTATTTTGTCCGACATAACAGACTTAAACTCTCCGAATAGAGATTAAACTCTCATGCAAAAATTAGACTGCTATTTATCACCTGTCATAATTCCTGTCATTTGACATATTCTACATGCTCTACTCATTAAAAGGCCCATTTGGTGATAAATAGCAGTCTAATTTTTGCATGAGAGTTTAATCTCTGTTCGAAGAGTTTAAGTCTGTTCTGTCGGACAAAATACATGTGCCGTTTTCGTGGTGTGACCGTTTCAAATTTTTAACCTGTTCCAAAATTAAAACTGCCCCTGTTCCAGTGTTCCCATATATCAAAGTTTATCCGACTATACACCCTTAAGCTATTAACAAATTTTCAGCTTGCTATTAATCAACTTTTTTTTCATACGCGGGATCCAGACCTATATCTGAAAGACCAAAAAAGTTTAAATGTTGCTTATTTTTTTGATATTATGTTTTAAAGTTTGTGGACTTATGTTGTTTTCGAAATGAAACCATAATTGGTAAAGTTTTTTCTTTATTCTCAACAAGAAACAGTCATAATACGGACAACGCACACATCTTATGGAAAATATAATGTCACTCAAATTCAATAAAATTTATACGAATAGATCCGTTTTAATTTACCGATCAAATCTTATCATTGCGCCAACTCTTAATTATGATTAATTACGGCGCAAATTGCAATTAAAGTTTATCGAAATCACATTTTTGGAGTCCATAAAGTGTTAAAAGTGTTAAAGTTACAATCATTATTGCTCCGAGTGCTATTCATAAGAGCTTAAATCCCGCTGGGCCTAAGCGGATTAGTGAAACTAATCCGCTGATTTATGGAGTACCGAAAATCTGGGTAGTTTAAAATATTTTTTCTCTCTCTAACTTATGTACCTACCCATTTGATTTCAGATTTATTTGTATCAATTTCTGCTCTTATTTTTGAAAATAGAGAGTTGGCGCAATGATAAGATTTGATCGGTAAATTAAAACGGATCTATTCGTATAAATTTTATTGAATTTGAGTGACATTATATTTTCCATAAGATGTGTGCGTTGTTTTCGAAATGAAACCATAATTGGTGAAGTTTTTTCTTTATTCTCAACAAGAAACAGTCATAATACGTAGAAATTTATACTAAATTTAAAATCCAGATTCAGTAGAAATAAACAAACCAAGACACGTTAAATGCTACTAGGAGCACTCCCGAATCATAATTATTTACAATGTATTGTTATATTTCTATTTGATATGAAAATTAAATTTTGATGGTTGTAAACAGGATTCAATTTAATATAAAATATTTTCAATTTTCTCAACCACGGGCATATAAATTTAGAACACCCTGTATACAACAAATTGTTATATTTAATTTTAAGAAGTGATTAGACGGAACTCGGGACAGTGCGCTTAAAATAAACAAAGTGAATGACGCGTACCATTATCGTTCTTCTCGGAAGGTCGATCATTAGCCTATGCTAAATAAAACTCAGTGAAATAGATGATAGTTCATTATCGTTTTTCGCGGAAGGTTTCGATCATTAGCCTATGCTAAATAAGACTCATTTGAAAGAGAGAATAGGTCATTAAAATTTGTAAATAGTAGAAAGTGATTTTAGAATGGGAATTAAATATTTTCTTTTGAAATCCATTAAGCATATTTAGAAAGATTAAAAATTGGTTTTTGAGGAATACTGAGAATGAGAGTTGGTGGTGGAAGGTTGATTTGTGAATCTGGAAGGGATATTGAGAAAGTAGGTGAATGAATGACAAAGTGGGATCAGAATGTTTTGAGCTGTCGAGAAGTGAAGTCGAGTAGTAGACGGTAGTGTTCGAGGAGTGAGAAAGCCGGTAGTTCCGTGAGTGTGGAGTATCTATCGTGGAACGAGAAGTAGGCCAGGTCGAGAGTAAAAGAACCTCCTTGAGCCCAGAGTGTCCCGGTAGCTGATAGCAGTTTCGAAAAAGGTAGAACACAGCATCACGACAAAAGCAGGAACGAGAGCTATTCGAGCTAGTTTTTCAAAGGAGAACATCACTGGAAGCCAGGACGAGGTTTGATCGCAGCCAAGGATAGCAGAAAAGGGTTTTGTGTGAGGACATTTTCAGTTCACCAGGAAAAGGTCAGTCTCATTTGTTTGGACATGAATGTATGGGTTTTTCGTATTAAATTCCACATAAAAAATTGAATAACATAATCAATAATATCAGAAAAGCGTCATCAAACTTAAATAGAGTTGTCCCTAATAACTCCTAATAGTTAAATGTTAATAAAAACTTTCAATAGAAAACCAAAAGGAAATAAAATTCCCAGTTGTAAATGTTATGTTTAAGAATAATAAGAAATAGCAAATATTAAGCATTGATTGCCTTTTGAATAAAATAAAAAATATTTTGATTATAATTGTAACCCATATTTGTATTTTTTTTTACTCTTTTCTTTTCTATCCCGATTAGGAACCATTAAGAAATATTCAGAAGCCACGAAAGTAAGTAATTAATTTATAATTCGCCCTGAGATTGAAAACATATTGATATGTGATCTGGTTAATTAATTAGATTAGTATTAATACATTGATTAAATTAAGTGACATATAAGAATATTATCTCATATCAATAATCAAGATCACATCAGTATATACATTGTAAATTCCAAGTCATGATTTCCAAAGTTTACACATTGTAAATTATGATTCGGGAGTGCTCCTAGTATCATTTAACGTGTCTTGGTTTGTTTATTTCTACTGCATCTTTACTGTTTCTGTTAACTAATCTAAACGTAGAGATATTTTTTGAGATTCTTTAACTCTTTCAATGCTGGGGTTTGTCACATCCCACCTGTCTGTTAGTGGCAAAAAAGTTCACCTGTCGGATGCCGGGTTAAAACATGACAAATTAGATGTGGAATGAAAGCTTATAACCCAAAGATGGTACTAAAGGTGAGAAATTTGGCCTCCGACTTCAGGATAAAGAGTTGCAACCCGAAGTATTGTTCTAAATTCGCAGAAATAGTACAAACTATGTATTACTCGACACGCCTTAGAAAGACGAGAACAAATATTTATGCCTGTCCGGTTTTATGCCTGTCTGTCCGTCCGTCTGTCAGATATAATCACAGAGGTTGAATGAAAGATTATAACCCATAGATGGTACTAGCGATTAGAAATTTGACGCGCATTAGAAAAATGAGAACAAAGAAATACTTTTTTTAGTTTTACACCACTTCCGGTTAAAATGGTGTACCCGGAAGTGACACACATAGTCACAGAAAAATATACTTGATCAATTTACGTGTATTAAGAGGTCGAAACCGAATTTTTTTAATTCTGGTTTTGATGTCATATGCGGTTAAAAAATTGTCTGGAAGTGGAAGAAACCAGTTTAATAGTTGTCCCCTTCGAGTAGCGAAAAATAAACAATACTTTGTAAAAACATTCAACATTGGTTGATATTCCGCTGTTTTCATATTATTTATTGACCTAAGTTTTTGTAAAATGCACTAGTCTTTTTTAAAGATATCATTGGACAATTTACTCACTGTTTTTGGATTTTACAAAATCGCTTGGATTGGCATGAAATTTGACATAAGCATAGCTAACATGTCAAAGAAAAAAGTGATATTGTGCCAGTGTGTGCTTTTTTCTGGGGATGAGTACCACCCCCTTCTCGAGTGTGAAAAAATATAGGTAAAAATATGTCCGTAAGTGGATAAACTAATTAAATTCCTTGTATTTTTTGTTTTTAGATGGTTTTTCGTAAATAAATCAAAAAGTAAGTATTTGATCGAAAAAACTATTCTTAGCAAATATAAAGCTTATAAAACAGTAAAAAAAATTATGTATGTATGAAGTCTGGACACACAATAAAAACAGAGTTGGAGCTGAACAATAGTTGGTTCTTATTCGTCGAATTCCAAATCGACTAGTTCAACGTAAAATATCCAAAAAATAACGCACTTTTCGGGGAAAACTCGCCACAAATTTTTTAAAGTGTTTAAAAAAGTTTTATTTTTGTTATTTAAAAAGTATCTATTCTATCACCATCAGCATCAAAAGTAAGTTACGCTTTAAATAAAATATGTCCCTTTTTTTGCTAAAAGAAATCGTGAAAATCACCACCTAATTAGCATTCCATATGAAATTAATAGTTACCGCCCTAGTTAATTTACTTATATTATACTGTTTATATGATCTATAAGATTTATTGGCAAGAAATGCTTATTAAAAAAAAATTGGTTTTAAAATAAAAAAATTTTAATTTTGAAAAAAAATGCCTTGGTTTAAAATAACTTAAACATTAGTGATACTAAATATCTCAAAGAGTAAAAAATGTACATATCACATAAACAATACATAAGTAAATTAGGCGGTGATTTTTACATTTTTTTAACAAAAAAGAGACTTCATTTTGATGCTAACTAACTTTTGATGCTAGAAACGTTTATAAAAATACAAATAAAACTTTTTAGACATTTTATAACAGTTGTAAGTCATGAGTTTTTCCCGAAAAGTGCTTCGTTTTATGGTTATTTCATGTTAAAATATTCGATTTGTATTTTGACGAAGTAGAACCTGCTTTTCATTAAGGTGATACAGTAGCGATCAACAGGTAGCCAAAACGCGTTCCAAGATTGCGGCTGTAATTTTGAATATTTTTTCGAGATATTTGGCACACGTATTCGTAATATAATAAAGAATGGCGGTACAGAGCCGAATTTGAAAAATATATTAATATGTGGAAATTACTCTGTAATTAAATATAATATTAAAAAAACGAGCCTGTACCGCCATTAAGAAGAACAAAAAAATACACTTTCTTCAAATAAACTTTTTATCCGATGCCTAGATTTTGTGTCATTTTGGAACTACTAATGAAATACAAAATTTTAGTAGTTCCAAAATGACACAAAATCTAGGCATCGGATAAAAAAGTTCATTTGAAGAAAGTGTATTTTTTTGTTCTTCTTAATGGCGGTACAGGCTCGTTTTTTAAATATTGTATTTAATTACAGAGTAATTTCCACATATTCATATATTTTTCAAATTGGGCTCTGTACCGCCATTCTTTATTATATTACGAATACGTGTGCCAAATATCTCGAAAAAATATTCAAAATTACAGCCGCAATCTTGGAACGCGTTTTCGCTACCTGTTGATCGCTACTGTTTCCTCTTAACTACAACTCTACTTTTACAGGGTCTACAGACTTCATACATACACCATTGTTTTCACTTTTTTATACGCTATATTTTTGCTAAGAATATTTTTCGTTAAAATACTTTTTGAGTTTTTTTCTAAAACCGTCTAAAAACGTGACTTTTTTGTTGAAAAACGAACATAATATATTCACTTGCAAATAACTCAAACAGTATGTTAAGAAAAAATCTATAGAACAAAAACTAGCTTAGAATTACTCAGTTTATCCACTTTAGGACTTATTTTGAATGTATGTCTTTTCACATTATAAAAGTGGTTGTACTAACTCCCAAGGCAAAAGCACACGTCGGCACAATATCACTTTTTCTTTGACCTGTCAGCTATGTGCATACCCAATTTCATGTCAATCCAAGCGGTTGTTTAAAATTCGGAGGTTTTGCAATATTTACCGTGAGTGGATGGACTACAGATATATGTATATTAGATAAAAATTATAGTCTCAGCGAATCTTTGAAATATCTCCATTCCTTTGAAATGTTACATTTTTTAAGCCTTGAGGGAGTAGGCGCAAAATTATGACCAATGCTATTTAAATGCATTCAGTTTATTCGAATCCTGAGAAAACTAATAAGAATTTTGGAAAAATTTAAACGCAGAATGAAAGATTACATTATAACCGAGGGCGAAACTCTCTAAAAACTTTTATGTTTATATTGATAAGTGAAAGGGTGAAAAAAAAAGAAAATTTAGTGTGATTTTTTATTTCAAATATTTAATTCAAAAGAAATTTTTGTTTATTCTATTCTTTTTGACATGAGGCTGTATTTGATTTCTCTATGTCATTGTATGCTATTGGTTAGTTCCTATCATTTCAGCCGACGTACGTCACGATTGGATCAATAGGGCCGAACATACATAACTAAGGCCCTTTTGGCATGATGCTGTATTATTTTGAAGTCGATACAGCCTGAATATTTTTTTTTTATTTTTTTACGTTCTATGTGATTAAAAAAATTAAGAATCACCGCAATTTTAGCCCACCACCCCCTTCCCCTTTCCCCACATCAAAAAATGTCAATTTTTCGATTTTATTTTTTTTTAAGTTGGTTTGCAATTAAATTATAAATTACAAAAAATTCACACGCACAGCTGAGGCTTTTACAAAACATATATTTTTATGGACCCGAAGGTCGAGTGTACATAACCTCAATGTTTTTTGTTTTTTTAATAGGTACGTATAACTTTTTTTGGCGATGGCTGCATGTCTAATTTTTTTGCGTTTTGTGAATTTTATCAAAATCTGTATTTCTGACTTTTTTCAGATTTATTCGTAAGGTGCGCCATCTTCAAAAATCCGGAAAACTGGTTTTTTCGGTAGTTTTTTGGGATTTTCTCCATTTTATATACTTCAAAATAGACTAACTCAAGGTTTTTTTATAGGTTACGTATATATAATTTGAAATAACTGAGTTTTTAGGGATATTCAAAAATTGTGTAAAACACCTAAACCCCCCAAAAACTATGTTTTTTCAAATTCTTAAAAGTTTCTTAATTCTTTCGTACCCCATGAAGTTAAATTACAAAGCCATTAAAATATAACTAGAGGTGATTCATACCTACTTACCATCTCAATTGAATGCAATCATCGGCAAAGCCATCTTTTAGTGTCATTGTGTCATCCCCAAAAATCTACCTGGGTCTTAAAATGCAGGTATGCATACTTGTTCCGTTATAACTCTTATCTTTTAAAATTTTGTAGTAAAAGCATTTCTATAGCTATAGTGAGTTTATTGCCCTACCTCTTTATGTGGCTTAATGATTTGGATTGTAAACACAGATAAGAAAGGGTGTGATAGACCAGAGAAATTAGCAAATAAATGGCCTCTTTCGTGACATCCGTTGATACAGGTATCTAAGAACTGCTTATGGCATTAGGGTAAATTTAGTTACAACAGTATCCAATATAAAAATTATGCAAAAAATCAAACGTACTTTTTAACTTATAAACAATATATAAACAATTAAAGATCGCTATTTGATTGTAAATATTAAAGGTGGAGACCGGTATGCTGTATGGAAAGGTGATACAATTTTACTGAAGAGCATAGAAAATTCTTTAAAATGAGTGTTTGGAAAGTTCTTTTTGTTAATTTGTTGCTTAGTTATTGGGAAAATAGCTTCAAAAGTCGATTTTTTGAAAATAATTAATAACTTTTCTAAAAATACACTAAAAGCTTTATTTTCGCGTAAGTAAAGGAACAATATTAGAAGTATTCAGCCGTTAAAATTTCAAGAAGTTTTACCTAATAGTTATTGCAAAATTGAAATTGTTTATCCCAAAAAGCTTCTATCTACAGCGTTATTATGCATAAACTATTAGGTCAACATAAATTCTAAAGACATCAAACCAAAGAGAAAGGTTCAATTTATCAAATTAGATCAAGTCTTGAATAAAAAGTTTATAATAAATATTATAAATAATTATAAAATAATTTTGAAAAAGTAGTGTTATTTTAAGCTTATTCGCGAACTCAAGCGAGGGTGCTGCCGCTTATTTTGAACTAGAGGAATTGGGATGAAGATTTAAACAAAACATCCGTTAACCTATATATCAATGTCGATTGAATGCTTGTCTGGTGTGTTCATTTAATGAATGATTTATTTATATTAATTAATTACATCAATAAAAATATTAATTATATCAAAATGCATTATCCCAATTACATCGGCCATTTTCATGCAACTGCACTGCCACCTATAGTCGATTGAGTTCGCGAATAAACAATTAAAATAACAACCGCATTAACATGTGGGAATTAACTAATTTTGATGGGAAATAAGCCACAATTTTACTAAAAAAAATGGTTTTATTTTGACAACGACACCCGATTTGAGCGTCGAAACGTTAATAAAATCAGTTTTTTTAGTAAAATTGTGGCTTATTTCCCATCAAAACTAGTTAATTCCAAAAATGCCACAAGAAAATAGCTTCAGAACAACAACACGTAGGAAGTTAATTTTTTTTATTCGACATGTTGGTATTCTTATAGAAACTGAAACAAAAATTTAATGCCCTACAACCCTTAAAACCCGAGTTAGCCACTTTTTTCAAAAATTCACCGGGGCTTTGTTTATAAATATTAGAAAATTTGAAAAGCAACATTTAAACGAATGAAAGAGCATGTTTATACAAAAAAAAATTAAAACGATTCTTTTAAAAACGAGCCGTCCATGATGCGCCAAAAGTGAAGAGTTTAAAAGTAAAGCGATTCTTACCCTCTTGATTTTATTATCAAAAACTTAATTCACAACTACACATTTATAAAAGGCGCAATACCTCCGGTAAGATTTAGGTACAAAATTAACAAAACCCAAAAAAAAATATATAATACAATATTCCAGTTACCCGTCGTTTGTCACCATTAATCCCTTTATCCTAAAGATAAATAACAGTTTGTCGACGAAAATTCCATTCGATCAAATGTTCGTCGATGAATTGTGCATTCGACCAACTGTTTGTCGACCAACTGTTGTCGACCAATTTTCCGTCGACGAAGTGTTCTCGACCAGCTTTCCGACACCGGATTTGGGTGTCATTGTATTCTGTTGGTTAATTCCTACCATTTTAGCCACCGTACGTCATGATTGGAAAAATAGCAGCGAATATACGTAACTAAGGCCCTTTCAATATTTTACTGTAATTGATTTTTCTGTGTCATTGTATTCTGTTGACTGATTCCTATCATTTGAGCCGCCGTACGACACGTTTGGACCAATGGGAGTGAAGATACGTAACTAATACCTAACAAGAGGTTTACTCAAACTTCTTTTTTGTACTTATACCACTCGGTAAAAGTACAAAAAAAAGTTTGGGTAAACTTTTGCACAACTGTGTAAATACTAACGAAAAATCTAAAATATTAAAAAAAATTAGTGGAATCCGTTAATCTGTTCTCGAAAAAATTAGCTATGAAAATGAGCATAATTTTCTATATCCCTAACTTTTGACGAGCAGTTTAGCTTAAATGGGGAAAAGCGGTAAGCTTAGACCAAACACCAGTAGGAGGCATTCAATTAATTGAGGAAAAAAATTAAATGGATAACAATATTTATTTCAGTTACACAAAAGGCATTGTCCCGCTAGAATGTTTGAAATCACAATTAATAGTCCTACAAAAAAGACAGGCGTTTAAAAGTGATAAGACCATTGAACAATAAGCCTGTGAGCTACCTTTTAAACACATTCTTAAAAATAATCCATAACACAATTAAAAAAAGGTTTGTTAAGAAATTCTTTTATAGACTTCAGAAATTCAACAACTTCTCCTGATTATGTTTAAAAAACGTACGGAATGCACTAAATGAAAAAAAAAAAAAAGAAAAAGATTTATCATACCGTTATACTATAATATATCCTTACGTTGAATATTTGATGCTTCCCTGTGGAGTATAAAACGGACAGTTGTGTTTTTCCCGTGATCTGCCTTGTTTAGTCTTCTTTGTCGTTTTATTCGTTAAATCCTATCCTCTTAAGTCACAGCGTCAGAAAGCAGTGGGTATATGCAGTGAACGGGAGGCCTATGTCGAACAGTGAACGTTGGGGCCCTTTCGCGTTTATCATATGTAGAGAAGTCGCTTGTCAAAAACTGGACGTATGTAATCGTATTCTATTTGTTAAATACTCTCACATAATATGTCATACCATGTGCGTTAATCCATTTTATTTCTACAATTTTAAAGTGTTATTACATGCCGTCATTTTCATTTGTCTACACCATCGTATTCTGCCAGTTAAATCCCATCGTTTCAGGCGCTGTACGTCACGATTGAACCAATAGGACCGAAGATACATAACTAAGGCCCTTTTGACCTGCTGCTTGTTTGATTTTTCTGTGTCATTGTCTTCTATGATGCCTAAGGCATATTTATGACATGTCTTATTTTTAAAGAAAACAAGTAATTGGACTTCGTAAGTCCTAGGTTTTCACCCAAAGTAATCGAAAGTAGAATTGGAAGTCGATATTTGAATTCTTCGTGTAACTTTGCGTGGATTGATATACAAATTTACTAATTTTGAGTCATTTTTACTAAACTGTTTACACAGAAATAACTCTAAAGATTCAAACCTTTCAATACGCTTCGATTTATGTGTTCGTATACTATTTCTGAGTCTATTGGGACCGTGCAAGTTCGGCAAAACGACACCTGGTTTCTACGCTCTGCAACTTTATTCGCACTTTTAATTATATTGGCCAATTATATTAGTCCTGGTTACTGGATAATTGTCAAGGCCATAATCCAAAAAAATAATAAGAAGAAAAAATAAGATTCAGGTTATGTTATTAAAACGTAAACAATTGTATGTAGTAAATAAAATTAGTTATTAAAATGCAGTACTGCAAGCAAAATACAATTAATTTAATTTGCCTTCATATAATAATTGCATATAATATCAATATTGCAGAGCAACATATAATTTTTCTTCTTCAATGACAGTAGGTATGAAATGTACGTCAATTTGACAATTTCAATGGACAATATGAATTATTTAAGAAAGTTGCAATATTTCTCCGCTATTCGCGCACGATCGTTTCTCGTATCCGTTCCAAGTACTTGCACACCGCGAATAATGGCATTTCCGGTTATAACTTTTTAAGCGGAAATTACGTAAAAACCAAAATTTTACATTTGTTCTCATCTTGCTAAGCCACGTTGAATAATATATCACTTATTCTCTTTCGGCAACTTTAAAATAGTAAATACTTACGGTTGCAACTCTAAAACCGGAACTCCGACGTCAAATTTCTCATCTTTAATAATACCATCCTTAAGTTAAAAGCTTTCATTCGACACCCGATTTGTCATTCTATCTGTATTAATAACGGAGGAGTTGTATTCGCGGATGGACAGACATACGGACAGACAGCCTAGGTAAAATTTTTCATCTTTAATACCATGCTTGAACTATAAGCTATCATTTGGCACCTCATTTGCCATTATACCTGGTATAATGACGGAGGATTTATACTCGCGGTCGGAGGGATCGACGGACAGACAGCCTAGGTCAAATTTTTCACCTTTAGTATCATCCTTGGATTATAAGCTTTCATTTGACACCTCATTTGTCATTCTACCTGGTATATTGACGGAGGAGCTATATTCGCGGTCGGACGGACCGACGGTCAGACAGCGTAAGTCAAATTTCTCACCTTTAGTACCATCCTTGGATTATAAGCTTTCATTTGACACCTCTTTTGTCATTCTACCTGGTATAGTAGAGGAGTTATATTCGCGGTCGGACGGACCGACGGACAGACAGCCCAAGTCAAATTTCTCACCTTTAATACCATCCTTGGATTATAAGCTTTCATTTGACATCTCATTTGTCATTCTACCTGGTATAATGACGGAGGAGCTATATTCGCGGTCGGACGGACAAACGGACAGACAGCCTAAGTCAAATTTCTCACTTTTAGTACCATCCTTGGATTATAAGCTTTCTTTTAACACCTCATTTTTCATTCTACCTGGTATAATGACGGAGGAGTTATATTCGCGGTCGGACGGACCGACGTCTCACCTTTAGTACCATACTTCGATTATAAGCTTTCATTTGACATCTCATTTGTCATTCTACCTGGTATAATGACGGAGGAGCTATATTCGGGGTCGGACTGACCGACGCGACGGACAGACAGCCTAAGTCAAATTTCTCACCTTTAGTACCATCTTTGGATTATAAGCTTTCATTTGACACCTCATTTGTCATTCTACCTGGTATATTGACGGAGGAGCTATATTCGCGGTCGGACGGACCGACGGTCAGACAGCGTAAGTCAAATTTCTCACCTTTAGTACCATCCTTGGATTATAAGCTTTCATTTGACACCTCTTTTGTCATTCTACCTGGTATAGTAGAGGAGTTATATTCGCGGTCGGACGGACCGACGGACAGACAGCCCAAGTTAAATTTCTCACCTTTAATACCATCCTTGGATTATAAGCTTTCATTTGACATCTCATTTGTCATTCTACCTGGTATAATGACGGAGGAGCTATATTCGCGGTCGGACGGACAGACGGACAGACAGCCTAAGTCAAATTTCTCACTTTTAGTACCATCCTTGGATTATAAGCTTTCTTTTGACACCTCATTTTTCATTCTACCTGGTATAATGACGGAGGAGTTATATTCGCGGTCGGACGGACCGACGTCTCACCTTTAGTACCATACTTCGATTATAAGCTTTCATTTGACATCTCATTTGTCATTCTACCTGGTATAATGACGGAGGAGCTATATTCGGGGTCGGACTGACCGACGCGACGGACAGACAGCCTAAGTCAAATTTCTCACCTTTAGTACCATCTTTGGTTATAAGCTTTCATTTGACACCTCATTTGTCATTCTACCTGGTATAATGACGGAGGAGTTATATTCGCGGTCGGACGGACCGACAGCCTAAGTCAAATGTCTCACCTTTAGTACCATCCTTGGATTATAAGCTTCTATTTGACACCTCATTTGTCATTCTACCTGGTATAATGACGGAGGAGCTATATTCGCGGTCGGTCGGACCGACGGACAGACAGCCTAAGTCAAGTTTCTCACCTTTAGTACCATCCTTGGATTATAAGCTTTCATTTGACACCTCATTTGTCATTCTACCTGGTATAATGACGGAGGAGTTATATTTGCGGTCGGACAGACCGAAGGACAGAAAGTTTAAGTCAAATATCTCACCTTTAGTACCATCCTTGGATTATACGCTTTCATTTGACACCTCATTTGTCATTCTACCTGGTATAATGACGTAAGAGTTATATTCGCGGTCGGACAGACCGACGGACAGATAGTTTAGGTCAAATTTCTCACCTTTAGTACCATCCTTGGATTATAAGCTTTCACATTTTTTCAAAATTGGGTGAAAACAACTTGATGCCAGAATGATTTGTTGATGAAAATAATATATACATTCTCAAATTGCCTATTTTTCGTTGTGGATAATATTGTATTCAACAGTGATGCCAAATTTCTGATGCCAAAATGATTGATAATGAAAGTGGGATATACGTTTTCATGTATATAGCGGCAGCGACAAAACGGTAAAACACTGAACTAAATGTATATAATATTTTCACTGTGCCATCATTTTGAACTCAAACATTTTATGGAATAAACTTATATAAGTCAGTAAGGAATAAACAAAGAAAGCTGATATATTAAAGTAACATCAAGGAATCAAATCTCTAACTACAGAGTTGATTAGACTTCTGCTAACAAGTACAGGAAAAAAGTTATTAAGGTAGTGTAAAGTGGCATCGATATACAGATGCCACTTTGCAAGACGATGCCAAATTGATGGTAAATGCATAATGTATCGATGCCAAATTGATAGTAGGATTTATATATATATATATATATATATATATATATATATATATATATATATACATCCCGCTATCATTATGTCATCTTTTCATGTTGCCGTCATTTGGCATCACTAAGAAATACTATCATTTTCGAATTTTAATTCGTGTATGTTTGTTGAGCGCATTTTTTAATGCCCTGTATCGTTCTCAGTTTTCTAAAATTTTGATTTTAAAAATTTAAATTATATACAAAAATTTTTACACTTCACAGTCATTTTGACTTCCACCACATAAAAATGTGTATTTGCGGTGTATTTGCCGTCAATCGATGTTGCCACGAGTTAAAAATATCGAGCGTTTGAGGCCAGGTAGAAAAGGTATATTATGAACTATATAAAAGGTGGGTTCTTTACCTGTTCGGCTGGTAAGGGTCCAAATATTTTACGAGTTGAATTGTGTTTATTTTATTTAATCTGTTAAATTATAATTTTCTCATAACGACTTAAAATATTTGTTTGAAAAATTAATTTTGTGTCATTCCAATTCAAATCACTCAATTTTGGAGCAAAAAAAATTTGGACCTCCGATTTGTCTGAAAATTAGTATATAGCTTCTGCGGGACGTAAAAATAAGATATTTAAGGTCAAAAATCTTCTTCTTCTTTTTTTCTCAAAATGTTATTTTATTCGATTTTACAGTGATTTGGTGTTTATTTATACAAATTTCCATTTTCTCTCGTAAAGTATCAATGGAAAACATAATATTTTAATAGAAGGGACTCAAAAATGTCATTATATGGCATTATAACAAGTTACTTTGATTCAAAACAAGCTTTTGATCAAATTTTATAGTGTAGAAAACGTTAAAATACCGTTTTTTTACATTTCTCTCCATTCCCAAAATGCATCATAATCGATTTGGCTAAAAATTTGCCCACAGATAGACAAAACATAGGACTTTAAGTGGTCATAAGGATTTGAATTATATTACAATACCCAAAAAGTTACATGCAATATTATAGTCAAAAATATAGGCGTCTACTGTAAGTAAAATTAACTCGAAAATATCGACCTCACGACAAAAATTTTTAAAAAGAAATTGTAATAATTGTAAATACGATTTATTTGGAACAATTTCAGTTCCTTCCATTTTTGTCGAAAAGTTAAAAATGGCGGAGATATTGAGCAAAACAGGTTCTCCTTTAAAATCAAGATGGCCGCTAACGTAACGGAGGAATTCATTCGCGATTTTAAATTTAGGCTACTATTGACTCCCCTAAAGATCAGAAAAATAAATTTTTGTGCAGCTTGGCATTCAAGGTCAAATGCTATCCCGACTGGACTAATATATACTTTTGAGTATGATATTACTGCATGTAACTTTTTTGGTATTGTAATATAATTCAAATCCTTCTAACCACTTAAAGTCCTATCTTTTAGCTATCTGCGGGCAAATTTTTAGCCAAATCGATGATGATGTATTTTGGGAATGGAGGAAAATGTAAAAAACGGTATTTTAGCGTTTTTTACACTATAAAATTTGATCAAAATCTTGTTTTGATTCAAAATAACTTGTTATAATGCCATATAATGACATTTTTGAGTCATTTCTATTAAAATATTATGTTTTTCATTGATACTATACGACAGAAAATGCAAATTTGTTTAAATAAACACCAAATCACTGTAAAATCGCATAAAATAACATTTTGAGAAAAAAAGAAGAAGAAGATTTTTTGACCTTAAGTATCTTCTTTTTACGTCCCGCAGAAGCTATATACCAATTTTCAGACAAATCGGAGATCCAAATTTTTTTGCCTGAGTGATTTGACATGGAATGTACCTTTTACATTTTCATTTAATTTATGATTAATTATTTATATGGGAAATTTATTTAATTTACTTACGGTTTTTGTTCAGAATTTTGAAGAAACGCTTGGTTTGACATAAAATTTGGGACACGCATAGTTAATATGTTAAAGAAAAAAAGTGATATTGTGCCGATATGTGCTTTTGATCTGGAGGTGAGTTTCGTCCGTTATCGGGGATGAAAACAAATACGTTCAAATAAGTCCGGAATTGGATAAACTGACTAATTCTAAGAAACTTCTATTTTATAGAGTTTTTCACTAAGTCAATACTTTTAGAGATATTTGCGAGTGAATATGTTCATTTTTCAACAAAAAAAAAACACGTTTTTAGACGGTTTTTCGCAAATAACTCAAAAAGCAGGTACCTACTTTATTGAAAAAAAAATAGCAAATAGCAAATATAGCTTATAGAAAAGTGAAAAAATGGTATATGTGTCAGGTCTGTAGACCCAGTAGAAGCAGAGTTATTGCTAAGCTTTGTTTTAAAACCAAGAGGAGTAGGTAACCCTAATAGCACACGACGTCCTCTGGACGTCCAAAATAGGTCCATTTTTGGTCTTAACATCCATGGACTATAAATGGACGTCCTTTGGACGTCCGGCGTTGGACGTCCTTCGGTGGACTAAATATGTACGTCCTTCGGACGTCCGACGTTGGACGTCCTTCGGTGGACTAAATATGTACGTCCTTCGGACGTCCGATATTGGACGTCCTTCGGGTGGAATAAATATGAACGTCCTTTGGACGTCCGTACTGGACGAAATACGGACGTTTGCTGATCGTCCATATTCGACATATTATACGAATTACGGGATAAAATAGCAAAATAATTCAATAAAATATTAACTTAATTATGTTAGTAAAATAGTTTACATCGAAAAGATAATTATATTTAATTCAAAATTGCACAGTTTAATATTCTAAACATGTTTTTGTTTTTTTTTGTAAAGTGTGAAAATCTTATTTGTAAATTATTTGTTACAATGTTTTATTATTCTAGTTACCAAGATGACATAAGTTTGCTAATTAATTCTAGTAAGCAAAAATATAATTTTTATCTGTACTAAATCTGTATCTGTACTAAAAATGAATCTTAAGAGGATCTTTTTGAAGTTGAATATACGTGGCCGTGCCCAAAATAGGTCCAGTCTTAGTCCTAATGTCTATGGACTATAAATGGATGTCCTTTGGACGTCCGGCGTTGGACGTACTTCGGGTGGAATAAATATGAATACGGTGGACTAAATATATACGTCCTTCGGACTTCCGATGTTGGACGTCCGATGGTGGAATAAATACGAACGTCCTTTGGACGTCCGTACTGGACGAAATACGGACTTTTTGTGGACGTCTGAAAGTCACCCCCACTACTTGGTTCCTCTGTTCACAAAACTATAACGATAGGCGATAGATTTTCGATTCACCCACCGATATCAGTTCGAAGTTGGAGAGTTGATCTCTCAGTCGTTGTCGTCGTTAGGGCTCCCGCGTAGAGTTTTATTCATTAACCACTGATTTTCATAATGTAAGAAATTATATTATATACGAATTAAAGTATAATATACTTATACATATACTATATATTACGTAAAACTATGAAGACGCTGTTTCACAACATAACACAGAGTCCGACCGCCTCATCGGGCCATTTAGAGCATCAATGCATAAGCCCATCCAATGGATTATTATGTGCCCCTTTGACATAGGCGCACAACATTTTAATCTACCACCCTGAGGATTCCTGCTCCTGGAGTTTTTCTGAAGTGCCGAAACAGTCTATGTTCCTGATTCCTCGATCAGATGAGGAGTTTTCGGAGCCATCAACCCCAGACAGCTACTGGAGCTCCACGTTGCAGCCAGTCACTTCTTGGTAAGTGAACGCCAAAGAGGAAGCATTCAGACTCTGCTGCGACCACCGTCTGGACATAGCCTATCGATCCCTGATGGCCTAGAGGACAAACTCACCGAGAATGATGGAAAAAACCACCAGCCAGGACAACTGGTATCCAAACATTGTTATTATTTACGTTTTTTATTACATTTGCATATTTTTTCATGCTCTTTGATATATATTTCTTATTCTTTCTGGTATATTTTTCATACATTTTTCAATCTTATGGGTGTTTGGTAAAAAATAGGCCATAGCTTAACCTTGGATTACTGAGCTTAAAATAGGTCGATTTAAGCTAACTTACTTTAGTACGAAAGATGATAATAACCGAAATACAGGGTGTCAAATTTAAACTTTTATTTTATTCTTGATTATTTCCTGGGCAATACATCAATTTTGGTGTTGAATTTAGATTTCTTGTCCCAAAAAACCCCGCTTACCAAATTTCGTGATATTATCCCATGTTTGTTAGGAAATATTCAAGAATAAATAAAATAAAAGTTTAAATTTGACACCTTGTATTTCGGTTATTATCAACTCCGAAAATCCTCCGAAATCTAAGGTTAATCTATGGCCTATTCTTTACCAAACACTGTATAAGTACATATTTTCTATAAAGTATAGACTTCCTTGAATTTTGAATTACAATTGTTAAAGGAAAGTTTCGCTACCGCGGTCGCCTTTTGTTCGTCTTAACTTATTACCTCTACCCATAAAGTTCTTTTGTCAAACAGATTGGGTTGGTTATTGTACCTAGTAAGCAAAAAGTATTTATCTCAGTATTTTATAATCTATTTATAATATTGAATTATCTAAAGACAGAAAGCGAAGGCGGATGAAAAAAATTAGACAAAAGTTGAATGATTATTATAATATTATAATATAATATTACACTATACAGTGAGCACGTAAAGGTTGGAATAAATTCATTTTCTCGAGAATGGACGATTTTGGAAAAAAATCCTGAAACATGTCAATTTTTATTTTTAAATTACGACTTTTTGGCATATATATTATACTAGTGACGTCACCCATCTGGGCGTGATGACGTCATCGATGAATTTTTTAAATGAAAATGGGGATCGTATAATAGCTCATTTGAAAGGTAATTCAATTCTCTATTCAGTAATATAAACATTAACATAATTATTTATACAGGGTGTCCAAAAAAAATTTTTTTGAATTAATTTAATTGACATAAAAAGAAGAATGTGCGTAATTTATTTAATTCAAAATACATTTTTTACTGCTATCAGAAGGCAACAAAAAATGTTTATTTGGCAAATAAATATTGTTTTTTGCTTAAATTCAATATTAAAGCAGCCACCCACCAGCCTCGTGACAGTTTGAATATTTAATTTAAGCGAAAAGCCATGAATATTTTTCAAATAAACATTTTTTTGTTTTCTGAGAGCAGTAAAATGTATTTTGAATTAAATAAATTACATACATTCTTCTTTCCATGTCAATTAATTTAATCAAAAAAAAAAATTTTTGGACACCCTGTATAAATAATTATGTTAATGTTTATATTACTGAATAGAGAATTGAATTACCTTTCAAATAAGCTATCACACGACTCCTATTCTCATTTAAAAAAATCGTCGATGACGTCATAACGCCCAGATGGGTGACGTCACTAGTATGATATATATGCCAAAAAGTCGTAATTTAAAAACAAAAATTGACCTGTTTCGGGATTTTTCTCCAAAGTCCTCCATTCTCAAAAAAAATGAATTTATTCCAACCTTTACGTGCTCTCTGTATAATAAGTATACATACATAGATAGAATATCTTCTTTTTAAGAAATTATCCATTATCTCCAAATGAGCAAGGTGTCGATTTGAAATAATATGTATATGTATAATATAGAGCCCATTACGCACCACCTTAAAAATTGAGCATTTTTGATGTCTCGAATTTCCTAAACCAGTTGTCCCATCTAAGTGATTTTTTTTATAATATTATAGCCTAGGCTATAGATTACCTCCTTAAGCTTGTCATGCACGGGGAGCTATATACTGTAATATATATTATATCACATCGCTCTCTATAGTAATGAGTGAGCCTGCACACACGGAACCATTAGTTCCGTGTCTCCAGGCTCACTCATTTCTATAGCGAGTGATATGATATAATATACATAATATATTACAGTATAGCTCCCCGTTCATGACAAGCTTAAGGAGGTAACCTGTAGCCTAGGCTATAATATTATAAAAAAAATCACTGAGATTGGACAACAGGTTTAGGAAATTCGAGACATCAAAAATGCATCATTTTAAGGTGGTGCGTTAATTTCTTGGAGAAGTGTAATTGTATATTAATGTAAATAATGTAATATCCAATAATTGTAATTTAATATAAGATGTAATATAAGTTCCTTAAAAAATGTATTTTTTATTTCCCACAATACATTCTCCACAGGTCTAAATATCGTCGCTAGACGTCCACCGAACGTCCTCTCAGGACGTTAGATGGACGTTCGGCAGCACGACATTGGACCAAACTGGGACGTCCTATGAAGGTCCAATTGACGTCCACCGAACGTCCCCTCGGACTTTAGGTGGACGTCCATTGGACGTTAGATGGACGTCCATTTGACGTTTGGCAACGAGGCATTTGGACCAAACTAGGACGTCCTGTTAAGGTCCAATTTACGTCCCCTAGGACGTCCGATTAAGGTCCAATTTACGTCCGATTAAGGTCCAATTTACGTTCGATTAACGTCCAATTTACGTCCGATTAAGGTCCAATTTAGGTCCCCTCGGACGTTAGGTGGACGTCCATTGGACATTTGGCAATGTGGCTTTGGACCAAACTAGGACGTCCTGTTAAGGTCCAATTTACGTCCCCTAGGACGTCCGATTAAGGTCCAATTTACGTCCGATTAAAGTCCAATTTACGTCCCCTCGGACCTTAGATGGACGTCCAATGGACGTTCGGTAGCGCGACATTTGGACCAAAATAGGACGTATAAAGGACGTTCCTCGGACGTAAACGGACGTCCTTAAAGTCCGTGAAGGACGTCCTATGGACGTCCATTGGACGTCCTTGTGCTATTAGGGTAAAAAGACAGATTCACACCCAAGAAAGCCACTAGAAATATCTTCAGATACATCTTCTTTTTTGGTTGATCATATCGGCCTTTGACGGTAATATTGACTAAAAATCTAAAAATAAAAGGAATAACGCAGCAAATGCAAAAATCGCTGATAAAATAAATAAACTAACCTATGAAATGCCAATAGTGTCAAAATTTTATAAATGTCATTATTGTCAAAATTTGATATGAGTAAAATTGCCTGAGGTTGTACCAATTACAAACAAGGTTTACGGCGCGGGAAATTTGAATTACTCCTCTTGGTTTAAAAACAGACTATAGTGAAAAATAAGCTCTTATATGTCAAATTCCAAATCGAATATTTTAACGTGAAATAAAAAAAATGAAACACTTTTCTGGGAAAACTTATTACAACATTTTTAAAGTGTTTAAGAAAACGTTTATTTTTATTTTTTTAAAAAGTTTCTAGCAGCAAGAGTAAGCAAGTTACGCTCAAAATACAGTTGTTCCTTATTTTTTGGTTAAAAATATCGTAAAAATCTCCCTCTCATTAACAGCCCAAATGGAATTAATCGTTACCACTTCACAAGTAACTTTATGTATTGTTTGTGTTTGTAAGTTTCATCAGTTCAAAGTGCTTATTTGTGAAAAAATTTGGTTTTAAAGTAAATTTTAAATCTTTAATTTTGAAAAAAAAGACTTTTTTCAAAATAACTTTAAAATTATTAGTGATACCAAATATCTTAAAGAGTAAAAAATGTAGGTTTTGCTTTTTTAAATATTTGGGATTTTTTGATTTTCTGGAAGACAAAATTTGGTTAAGATATGGCTGTTTAAAATTTGCATATACATACTCGTGACTAGTGATTCGTTCGAGCCCTTTTAACAAAACCCCTTTCAAAAATAAGTATTTTTAACCAATGCAACTTACAGATCATATACAGGGTGTCCCCGAAAATAGTGCGTTCCTTAAAGGTATAGATAGAAAGCACAATGTAGAGCAAAAAATTCTTATAATATTTTCAGCCGTTTAAAACTTTTATAGAACAAAATTTGCTTAGAATTAGAATTAGTCAGTTTATCCACTCCCGGACTTATTTTGAACGTATGTTTTTTCACCCCCAAGAAGGGGTGAAAGTCACATCCAGGACAAGAGAACATATCGGCATAATCTCATTTTTTTCTTTGGCATTTTAGCTACGTGTGTGCCAAATTTCATGTCAATCCAAGCGGTTCTTTAAAATCTGGAGGTTTTGCGATATTTTACCGTGAGTTAATGGAATGATTGCCGTTGTCACTTTTAGATAAGAAGTCATTATCACAATGACATAGTCAGGTTAACTGAATTATATAATTATTGTTTTTATTATTAAATGTGAAAACCTAGAATTATCCATGTCTGTCCGTCAATAAACACAACTACTCTGTTAGTAGGACAGAAAGAATGACAAATAAGGTGTCAAATGGAAGCCTATAACCAAAATATGATATTACATGTGAGAAGTTTGACCTCGGACTGGCGGTTCCAGAGTTGCAACCGAAAGTACTGTTTTAAATTCGTCGAAATAGTACATACTATTATTCAAAGCGACTAAGAAAGACCAGAACAAATACATACTTCCGGTTTCATGCCTGTCTGTTCGTCCATGTCTGTCGGTGAACAAAATTCATCCGTCATATCAACTGACAAAAAGTTACACGAAGAGTTCAAATATCGACTGCCGGTTCAACTTCCGGTCACTTTGGGTGAAAAATTAGAACTTACGATGTCCAATTGCTTGTTACAATTTTTTTATAAGTGTTCTACTCTATCTATTCTGACTTTTTCTATAACTTACTTAGATCACATATAATTTAATACAGTTTTGATGTCAGGGTCTTCAAAATTTATGTGGTGAGTTCCGGTATGTGATGAATGAAAAACGACTCCATAAGCAGAAGAAAAAAGTGTTCTTTAAAGTGTTCTCAAGACCTAAGACAATACATCACAAGACTCACAAGAGCGTTGTCACAGTAGCAAAAATTCGAGTTGGGGTTCGAATTACTTTCTCATGCGGCTTAGTCTCCTGACTTGGCCCCCTCCGATTATTAAGTGTTCCCAAATCTGAAGAAATGACTCGTAAATAAAAAAATCAGCTGAGATAATTGAAGAAAAAAATAACTATTTTTCAGAGCTTTCAGAATCGTATTATGCGTACGGCATCGACATAAAAAATTTGTAAAACCGTTAAAATCGCTGTATTGAACATATTGAATAAAATTAAAGAATTTTCATGAAAACATGTTTTTCATGAAAATATGTCTACTTTTATAGGACGCACTTCAGCAGTTCATAAAAAAAGCTTACAGACTTTCTAATGCTTTATGCTAAGTAGCAAAAATAACAAAAATTTTATTACTCATGAAGAAGATCAAGCAGCTAAATTTAAAGTAAAATCATTAGATGGCATATAAATAGATATGGAATAATGGAATAGAAGTTGATATCCACTTCTGAACCCACCTCAGAAGAAGTGGACGAAATAGAGTAATTGGGAGTCCTTCAAAGGTCACCTGAGCACTCAGAACCTAGTACCAGTTCATGCAGCTGCGATCATATTAAAGAGAAATCCGACAAAAGAATTGAGAGGGAACTCTGGACCAAATATTAAAAACCAGTGTAACCTAACACTTCCAGCTTCATATTAATAATAGAAAATCACCGAAAGACAAATATGTAATGTAAAGAATTAATATCTCAATATTCCGGTCTACTAAACAATAACGACTGGAAAAACATTAAAGTCTTTATTCAAGTCGTATATTCAAAAAATAAGACAAGTAGAGTAATAAATGGATAATTAAAAATTGCGAGAAACAGTGCAAGAAAATTATTTAATAGACCCGAAGACAAAACAAAAATTAATGTGCTAAATAAAAGTATTGATTCGTTACTGCAGAACTAGAACTGTTATATGGAGCTATACTAGTCTGGATCGGTGTAAATTAAATGAGAAAGAAAATAATATAATAAACACACTTTAAGAGCAGATAGAGAAAATATATGGATTATCAGAAGGTTCAAACGGCAGAATTATCAACGATAAACAAGAAACAGTCAACGAGATAATGATTCTGGACCAACTGTTTTATTATAATTAGGGGTACGGAATTTTCGTTTTTACGAAATAGATGCGAATTTCGGAGAAATTTTGAACATAAATGCGATAAATGTGAAATATGGAGTTTTTGTTTATTTCCGCGAAATACCTGCAGGTGCCCAACTCGCCCGTAAATAAGTAGGTAGTTACGTAGTAAATAAGGCATGGAAAGATTTTACGGAAAGTTTTCTATTGTACATAAGTTTTGAAAGGTTGTTTATTTTTCTAACACGTGTTGAAAGAGAAGAAACTTTCATTGTTCATCATTAAATAGATAAAGATAAGATAAGGAATTGATATTTTTCAATGTTGATTCTTTGAGAAATATAAATAATCCGACTGTTGTTATCTGCATTTCGGTCTTTTGTCATGTTTAAAAAACGTACGGAATGTACTAAATAAAAAATATATTTTTATCATTTAAAAATATATACCCTTATACTATAACATAATTCTAACGTTGAATATATAATGCTTTCCTGTGGAGTATACAAAGGATGGTCCTGTTTTTCCCGCACGCTGCCTTGTTTAGTCTTCTTTGTCGTTTAATTCGTTAAATTCTATCCTCTTATGTCACGGCTTCAGGAAGCAGTGGATATATGCAGTGAACGGGAGGCCTATGTCGAACAGTGACCGAACGGAGCCTTTTCGCGTTTATCATGTAGAGAAGTCACTTGTCAAAAACTGGACATATGTAATCGTATTCAATTTGTTAAATACTGTCACATAATATGTCATACACCTCTGTGCGTTAATCCATTTTATTTCTACAATTTTAAGGTGCTATTACATGCCGCCATTTTGATTTGTCTACAGTCGCATTCTGCCCGTTAAATCCCATCGTTTGAGGCGCTCTACGTCACGATTGGATCAATTGTAGCGAAGCTGCATGACTAAGGCCCTTTTAACATGTTGCTGTATTTGATTTTTCGGTGCCATTTTATATTATTTGTCAAACACTATTATTTGAGGTGCTGTACATCACGATTGGACCAATAGGACCGTAGATACAAGACTAAGGCCCTTTTGACATGCTGCTGTATTTGATTTTTCTATGTCATTGTATTCTATTTGACAAATCCAGTTATTTGAGGTGCTGTACTCCACGATTGGACCAATAGGAGCGAAGATACGTAAATAAGGCCCTTTTAGCATGTTGCTGTAATTGATTATTCTGTGTCATTGTATTCTGTTCGTTTAACCCTATCATTTGAGTTGCTGTATGTCACGATTGGACCAATAGGACCGAAGATACATAACAAAGGCCCTTTTGATTTGTTGCTGTATTTGATTTGTTTGTGTCAAATTTGATTCTATTTATGAAGTCCTATTATTTAAGATGCTGTACGTCACGATTGGACTAATAGGACCGAAGATACGCTACTAGGCCCTTTTGACATGCTGTTGTATTTGATTTTTCTATGTCATTGTATTCTGTTTGTCAAATCCTATCATTTGAGGTGCTATACATCACGATTGGACTAACAGGACCGAAGATACATAACTAAGGCCTTTTTGACATGCTGCTGTGTTTTGATTTTTCTGTGTCATTGTCTTCTATGATGCCTAAGGCATGTCTATGATATGCCTTATTTTTAAACAAAACAAGTAATTGGACTTCGTAAGTCCTAGGTTTTCACCCAAAGTAATCGAAAGTAGAACTGGAAGACGATATTTGAATTTTACGTGTAACTTTGCGTGGATTGATATACGAATTTACTAACTTTGAGTCATTTTTACTAAACTTTGACATTTGTCACCTCATTTGTAATTCTACCCGGTATAATGGCGGAGGAGTTATATTGGCGGTCGTACGAACCGACAGAAAGATTGCCTAGGTCAAATATCTCACCTTTAGTACCATCCTTGGATTATAAGCTTTCATTTGACACCTCATTTATCACTCTAGCTGGTATAATGATGGAGCAGTTATATTCGCGGTCGTACGAACCGACGGAAAGACAGCCTAGGTCAAATATCTCACCTTTAGTACCATCCTTGGATTATAAGCTTTCATTTGACACCTCATTTGTCATTCTACCTGGTATAAAGATCGAGGAGTTATATTCGCGGTCGGAGGGGCCGACGCACAGACCGCCTAAGTCAAATATGTCACCTTTAGTACCATCCTTGGATTATAAGCTTTCATTTGACACCTCATTTGTAATTCTACCTGGTATAATGATCGAGTAGTTATATTCGCGGTCGGACAGACCGACGGACAGACCGCCAAGGTCAAATATCTCACCTTTAGTACCATCCTTGGATTATCAGCTTTCATTTGACACCTCATTTGTCATTCTACCTGGTATAATGACGGAGAAGTTATATTCGCGGTCGTACGGACCGACGGAAAGACAGCCTATGTCAAATATCTCACCTTTAGTACCATCCTTGAATTATAATCTTTTATTTGACACCTCATTTATCATTCAAGCTGGTATAATAACCGACGGAAAGACAGCCTAGGTCAAATATCTCACCTTTAGTACCATCCTTGGATTATAAGCTTTCATTTGACACCTCATTTGTCATTCTACCTGGTATAATGATCGAGGAGTTATATTCGCGGTCGGACAGACCGACGGACAGACAGCCAAGGTCAAATATCTCACCTTTAGTACCATCCTTGGATTATCAGCTTTCATTTGACACCTCATTTGTCATTCTACCTGGTATAATGACGGAGGAGTTATATTCCCGGTCGTACGGACCGACGGAAGGACAGCCTGGGTCAAATATCTCACCTTTAGTACCATCGTTGGATTATCAGCTTTCATTTGACACCTCATTTGTCATTATATCTGGTATAATGACGGAGAAGTTATATTCGCGGTCGTACGGACCGACGGAAAGACAGCATAGGTCAAATATCTCACCTTTAGTACCATCCTTGGATTATAATCTTTTATTTGACACCTCATTTATCATTCAAGCTGGTAGTTATATTCGCGGTCGGAGGGGCCGTCGCACAGACCGCGTAAGTCAAATATGTCAACTTTAGTACCATCCTTGGATTATAAGCTTTCATTTGACACCTCATTTGTCATTCTACCTGGTATAATGACGGAGGAGTTATATTCGCGGTCGTACGGACCGACGGAAAGACAGCCTAGGTCAAATATCTCACCTTTAGTACGATCCTTGGATTATAAGCTTTCATTTGACACCTCATTTGTCATTCTACCTGGTATAATGACGGAGAAGTTATATTCGCGGTCGTACGGACCGACGGAAAGACAGCCTAGGTCAAATATCTCACCTTTAGTACCATCCTTGGATTATAAGCTTTTATTTGACACCTCATTTATCATTCAAGCTTGTATAATAATGGAGGTGTTATATTCGCGGTCGGAGGGACCGACGCACAGACCGCCTAAGTCAAATATGTCAACTTTATTACCATCCTTGGATTATAAGCTTTCATTTGACACCTTATTTGTCATTCTATCTTGTATAATGACGAAGGAGTTATATTCGCGGTCGTACGGACCGACGGAAAGACAGCCTAGGTCAAATATCTCACCTTTAGTACCATCCTTGGATTATAAGCTTTCATTTGACACCTCGTTTGTCATTCTACCTGGTATAATGATGGAGGAATTATATTCGCGGTCGGACAGACCGACAAACAGACCGCCAAGGTCAAATATCTCACCTTTAGTACCATCCTTGGATTATCAGCTTTCAGTTGACACCTCATTTGTCATTCTAGCTGGTATGTTGACGGAGGAGTTGTGATTACAGACAGACGGACGGACAGACGGACGTGGATAATACAAAGTTTTCACATTTTTTCAAAATTGGGTGAAAACAACATGATGCCAGAATGATTTGTTGATGAAAATAATATATACATTCTCAAATTGCCTATTTTTCGGTGTGGATAATATTATATTCAACAGTGATGCCAAATTTCTGATGCCAAAATGATTGATAATGAAAGTGGGATATACGTTTTCATGTATATAGCGGCAGCGACAAAACGGTAAAACACTGAACTAAATGTATATAATATTTTCACTGTACCATCATTTTGGACTCAAACATTTTATGGAATAAACTTATATAACTTAGTAAGGGATAAACAAAGAAAGTTGATATATTAAAGTAACATCAAGAAATCAAATCTCTAACTACCGAGTTGATTAGACTTCTGGTAACAAGTGCAGAAAAAAAGTTATTAAGGTAGTGTAAAGTGGCATCGATATACAGATGCCACTTTGCAAGACGATGCCAAATCGATGGTAAATGCATAATGTATCGATGCCAAATTGATAGTAGGATATATATATATATATATATATATATATATATATATATATTGATGCACGTTAAGTTGTGACTTCCGGTATACAGAAGAGGCTGTCCGACTTCCACCTTTTCTACTAGGAATTATTTTTTAAAAATTGTGTATTTGGTAAAAGGGGGGCTTATAAAATGGGTCTACCTATTGAGGGGAAAGGATTTACCAAAATAAATTTTGTATATATATACGTATATACCGAAGCGTACAGCATACGTTATGGCTTCCATATATAGGGTAGTTCAAGGTGCGTTGTCACTTCCAGCGGTGTTGTCATATTTTGGAAGTCACAACGACTCGTCTGCTGATTTACCTCTTACTTTAAGCGTAATGTGTGATCTTTTGAAACTTTTACTGTGAATACAGTTGTGAATGCAGTTCTATGTTTTAAAGTTGTCTATTTAAATTAAAAGATTGATATTCTTTTGATTAAACAGGTTTACAAAAAAAATACATTTCGGAATATTTGACGAAACCATATGACTAGGGGGTTTTTGGGGTCGCTGGTCACGAATCCGGGGTCCGCTGACCTCTATCACGTCAGGTAATGGTAATCTCAAGGTCAAATCAAGATAAACCGACAGTCGCTCTGAAAAAGTATATTAGGGGGTTTTTGTGGTCGCTGATGACGAATTTGTGTCCGCTGACCTCTATCACGTCTAGCTCAAGGTCATTTCGAGGTCAAATCAAGATAAATGGACACGATCGCTCTGAAAAAGTATATTAGGGGGTTTTTGGGGTCGCTGATCACAAAACTGGGGTCCGTTGAGCTCAACCGCGACAGGTAAAGGTCACTTCAAGGTCAAATCAGTTTAGTG
The DNA here is from genome assembly GCF_917563875.1 of Diabrotica virgifera virgifera. Taxonomy (NCBI): domain Eukaryota; kingdom Metazoa; phylum Arthropoda; class Insecta; order Coleoptera; family Chrysomelidae; genus Diabrotica; species Diabrotica virgifera. Next base: position 71,545,800 of record NC_065447.1, on the reverse strand, counting down.
GACTTGTCCTGATTTGGCCTTGAAATGACCATTACCTTACGTGGTAGAGCTCAACGGACCGCAGTTTTCATGATCAGTGACTCCAAAACCCCTATATTTTCAGAGCGATTGTGTCGATTTATGTTGATTTGACCTTGAACTAGACGTGATAGAGGTCAGCGGACTAATGATTCGTCATCAGCGACACCAAAAACGCCCTAAGGCTACGGCTCCACGGGCGGGAAATTGACGCTAGCAGTAGCAGTAAAATGAACTTAAGGTTCCGCGGAACGGAATGGGAATAGCCGAACTGAACCGACTACGCACAAGTCCTGTAGTCGGTACAGTCCGGCTATCACTATTCCGTTCCGCGGAACCTTAAGTTCATTTTACTGCTACTGCTAGCGTCAATTTCCCGCTCGTGGAGCCGTAGCCTTATATACTTTCTCAGAGTGACTGTCGATTTATCTTGATTTGACCTTGAAATGACCTTTACCTGGCGTGAAAGAGGTGAGCGGGCCCCGGATTCGTGATCAGCCACCCCAAAAACCCCCTTGTAACATGGTTTCGTCAAATAGTCCGAAATTTAGTTTTTTTTTGTAAACCTGTATTATTTATGATATGGTTGATATTTATTTTACAAATACTAATATTTTATTATTGCTGCAAAATGGATTTTTTGGAATTAATTAAAAAAGTGTTATTAGTAAGTAATTTATTTATGAAAATTATATCAAAAATTTTAATAAATAAATTTGAACTTATAGGAAATTTTAATATTTATTAGTTTTCTTGATTAAATTTTGAATTTTAGATTTTATTACAGGCACCGTCCTTTTAATTTTTGATGTACCAATAATAATGTGTAATAAGAAAATTAAATGGCTAAATAAACCAGGTGGGGTTGAGCTGCTAAAAAGCTATCTAGATCCATCTTTTTAGAGCAGATTAGTCCCAGTCTGCTACTCGATACTATTGACTGTGCTTCTCCAGTTCTTTCTATCCTCTGTCTTTTTCTGCTAGTCTCTAATTCCTGCCCTATATAAATTTTCCTTTACTTCCTGTAACCATTTATTCTAGTTCCTCCGCGTCTCCTTCTAACTCCGGGTTTCCATTGTAAAATTAGTCCAGAGAAATAAGGTTTTTCTCGTGACACATCCCCCTCCAGGCCGAAACCAAATTTTTTGAGTAGTATGGACATCTATATTATTAACCTATATGTTTCCTGCAGCCGATTTTGATGATATACATAGTAGGGTGGGCTGAAAAAAATAAATGTTTTTTTTTTCAAGTGCTATACCGCGAAAAACTTGCATATATACTTCATAAATAAAATGCAACTGAGAAAAAAATTATTTTTTCAATATCACGGTAGCGCAATGCAATTAAAATAGTTCGTTTTTTGAAAAAAACTTGGATTTTTAAAATTTTTTCTCCGGTGTAAAAACTTTAAATAATCAATCGCTATAGTGAAAAAACTGTATAATTTGACTTAGAAAACAGAAATACACAATGAACCAGTTTAAAAAACAATGTTTACGGTAGCGCAAACAGCTTTAAATAACGGATAATTACGCTAAAAGGCGCAGTTTACAACACTGCCGTCCTGCGACAGTTTACTCACAATGCCTTTTAATAAAAAGATTTCTTTTAATTTATTTGTTGTTTAAAGTGTGGGGACTGCAAATTAATAATTCAGATTCCTTTTAACATAGTTTATTAGCATCAACTTAAATCATAGCATTACAAATCTTTCATGAAAATTGTTATTGAAAATTCAAAAAGGAATTTTGATTAGTAGAATATATTTCATCACTAAGTCCATAATCATTCTTGTTTAGGAAGTTTGAAGGCTGATTTGCTTTCAAAGCATGGCATAGCTGCTCTTGACTGTAGTGTAGTTCGGATGAGCCCATCTCTTGCTTCAAAACCAACTACTTTTTGTGAAGCGCTGGTTACAAGTTTGATGCATCGTTCAACCGCTTGCGTATGACAAGGAAATTTGTCGAATCTCCATTCAGCTGCGGTGTCCCCAGTGAAGATTTTTGCACGAATTTCTTCGTCGCTGATTCTTCTTAGTAATGGTGGTGGTGACAATGTGGTGGCAGTCCAGTCAATCAGTTCACTGTACTCTGTGGCTTGAAAATTTAATTTGGGTGGATGGAAAGCTCTAATTGACTTTCTTTTGGGTGCTGATGTCCTGGCCTTTATGATTCGTCTCAATCCCAATTCTCTTATGTGAGTTCTTTTATCTACTATCATACTCAACATCAAGTTTTCTGGGTGGGCAAAGTAAGCGTTCCTTTCAATAACGGGGTCTATTACTTGAAGCAGATTTTCAGGCAGGAATCTTGAGGATTTTACAGTTTGAAATATGTGTTCTGGTCCATCAGTTAAGTACTTGCTTTTTTTGATATTGAACCAAACAGGCATGTATGACTTCAGAATAAAATGAACTACGATTTTATGTTCGTCTGATGGATATTCAACACTCACATACAATCTTAGAATCCTGTTAGCCATTGTTAGCCATCTTGCGTGAGAGAGTGGGCCAGGTTCACGGTGAGATAAATCTATGGGACAGATTCCTGATTGTACAGCAGAACTTACGTCCAGTAAATACTGTTGGTCCTTGCTCAATATGCTTCGGTCAATATCTGGAATTTCACACTCCACACTAGCAAATTTCACCAAGGGGAGTTTTTCGCAGTTATTGAGCTCTGTTCCGATAGGTCCTTTAAATGTTGTAGGCCCTGTAGTGTCTCCATCCAAAAACTGGAACAGGTGTCGGAGTGGTAATTCGTTGAAGTGCAAGAGACAAACTGCCCACTGCATTGGCCTTTTCAATTTTTCTTCAATTGTTCGAATTACGCCCCCTTTCCACCCTGTATTTGTAACGGTGCCGTCACATCCAATGACGTCTAAATCATCAAGGGAAAGTCCAGTTTTTTTCAAATAAGTAATTATACTGTCGGCAATGTTTTGAGCAGATCCAGAACAAGGTGTAACATGACCAACATATACAGATCCAGGTTCTTGAATGATAGAATAATGTTCTTCCTTAATCACTCTCCGAAAATGCTTTGAATTTACCTTCTCAATCACAATGGTGTCATCTTTCCTTCCATCAAAATACAATCCTTGAAATGTGTTGAGCTCAGCCTTATTCTGCACCTGCAGTTCTGTGCGGATAACCTTTTTCCCCCTTCGGATTTTATTTTTATCAATAACATTAGAATGTTCAGTTTCAGTTATAATACCAAAATCTTGCAAAAGGCTAGAAGCAATAGCAGCTGTTGCTCTATCAGAAACTCCAAAACGATCACTTGTTAGCGCAGTATTAGTCAATTTAATTCGCATCTGCCATGGTGACTTTACAACAGGTTCAAACTCTTCTTCATCGCTACTATCCTCATTTCTATTTATTTCAGTTGAGTCAAAGTCTTCTATTTGTGTAGGTTCCATAGTTTTTGAGCACGATGGCTGTGACAATGAGTCAACGTTCGACTGACATCTGCTGTACTCAGACTCAGTGTTTTTTCTTTTTTGTCTTTGAATAATTTTTTTTGACTCCTTCACATCTACGTTACCAATTTTGCCTAAACTATGTTTTCTTTGAAGGTACAAAAACTTAAGTTCAATGACTGGTACTTTTTTTGACTTCTCACATGTACAAACAATCGATACCGGACACTCACACAAGTCAACGGCCTTTCGGCAATTGCAATCTAATGTTATTGTGCATTTGCATGCGGAGATATCAAACAGTCGCAAGGACTTTTGCTTGAAATCTTCAACTTTTTTTTTGAACGAGTCTTTTTCCTTATCTCGTTTGTAGCACTTCATAAGACCTCTGTAACTGTTATTGTAGGCATTGATCATTTGAACAATTCTGTAAAGGGAGACTGTTGGTATTGAGGCTTTATCAAATAATTGCTTAACTTTCGGTGCAACAATATTAGAAATTTGTGAAAAACTGTTGTTGTTCAACAATTTGTTGTTGGTTTCCACAGCTAAATTGTAATGTTCAAGAAAGAAGCACTTTAAAACGTTTTCATAGGAAGGCAGTTTACTTACAGGTAGTTCCTTTGGGTAACCGAATATTGGACAATCAAACTCACTACGCGTAATTTTCTTGGACAAAGCCATGACACTCAACACACACTCAACGTAACAGTAAAAGTAACACAACAAAAGCTTTGACACTGACAAACACTGCCGAGTCACTGACGCGAGCTCACAAAATGGCGAAGCAAGCGTACACAACACAAGGAATTGTGGGTTGGGTACGAGTGGTGGGGGAAACGGTACAGTCACATACAAAACGAATCATTCCGCGCGGGACGGCAGTGTTGTAAACTGCGCCTTTTAGCGTAATTATCCGTTATTTAAAGCTGTTTGCGCTACCGTAAACATTGTTTTTTAAACTGGTTCATTGTGTATTTCTGTTTTCTAAGTCAAATTATACAGTTTTTTCACTATAGCGATTGATTATTTAAAGTTTTTACACCGGAGAAAAAATTTTAAAAATCCAAGTTTTTTTCAAAAAACGAACTATTTTAATTGCATTGCGCTACCGTGATATTGAAAAAATAATTTTTTTCTCAGTTGCATTTTATTTATGAAGTATATATGCAAGTTTTTCGCGGTATAGCACTTGAAAAAAAAAACATTTATTTTTTTCAGCCCACCCTAATACATAGTTATAAACAAATGAAGATCGAAAAACGGTAAATTATCGCTTTTTTCGTCTTTTACCAAAAAGTTAAGCACTTTAAACAAATTTGAGAGTAATAAACTCATAAATCGTATAAAAAACATCAATATGGCATTCGCTGAATATGTCCAACCTTATTGGTGGCTTAGAAAATTGCAAAATAAATCATAAATATTGAGTTTTTATAAATATTCGTAACTTAGGTAAAAATTAACTTAGAATCTTCTTCTTACACGGAATGCCGAGACTTCTTGTACTTAAATTATATTTTAAATTTCAAAGCAATTGGTCAAATAGTTTAAAAGTTATTTAATTTATTTTTCCCAAATTCATTTTTTTTGCAACACTTAAGTCAGAAAATTATGAGGTTACAATAATATTTCTGACAGTTTATGAAAGAAGAACATTTATACTATTACCTTAATTAAAAATAAATGACAAAAAATAATTTTAAACAGTGTAAAATTATTTTGCAAAAACATGTCCTTTCTTTGCTTACTTATAAACAATTAGAATAACTTTTTAACCGTTACCCCTAGAAAAATTATTTTTTCATATTTAGAAAGACTGAATTTTTATACACATTTAGAAAGAAAAACAACTGTTCTAGGACATTTAGGGACAAAGTTAGCCCCCCCATTTTTTTAATTCACATGTTTTTGCAAAATTATTTTGCAATATTTATAATTATTTTTTGTCATTTTTTTTTTAATTAAATTAATACTGTAAATTTCCTTCTTTCATAAACTATCCAAAATATTACTGTAACTTCATCATTTTCTGACTTACAGTGTTGCAAAAAAAATTAATTTTGGATAAACAAATTAAATAACTTTTAAACTATGTGACCAATTGCTTTGGAATTTAGGGTATACTTTAAGCACCATTAGTCTCAGCATTCCATGTAATAAGAAGGTTCTAAGTTAATTTTTACATAAGTTATGAATATTTAAAAAAAATCAAAATTTATGATTTATTTGGCAATTTTCTAAGTAACCAATAAGGATAGAAATATTCAGCGAACGCCATATTGAAGTTTTTTATACGGTTTATGAGTTTAAAACTCTCAAATTTGTTTAAAATACTTAACTTTTTGGTTATAGACGAAAAAAGCGAAAATTTACCGTTTTTTGATCTTCATTTGTTTATATCTATGTATATCATCAAAATCGGCTGCAGGAAACATACAGGTTATTATTATAGATGACCATATTACTCGAAAAATTTGGTTTCAGCCTGGAGGGGGATGTGTCACCAACACGATATTTTTTTTCCTTATTTATCTGAACTAAATTGAGTTTATAGTTGTTACGCTACCTGCTCTCCATATATGCCCCAACCATCTAACACTGTGCTGAAATCTGAAAATCTGGAATAATATCTACCCGGGTCGAAACATTTTTTTTAATATATGAAAATAGTTATTTATGAAACAGTTCGTGAAGTATGCTTTTTACGAATGCACGTGATGTTTAGAGCACAAGCGACAACGGAGCGAGTGCTATACATCGCTTAAGTTCGCAAAAAGTACTTCACGCACAGTTTCATACAATATTTTATCTACGATAAACAAATAAAAAAACTGTAACTCTTCATCACTGGAATTCATTCCTATTCTACAATTTTTAGAACTTATTTAAACATTCTAATTTCTTTCAAACCACAAAACTGTCAAATTTTTTTTTGTAATTTATTGCTCATTATTTCATCACCATGACAACGCGAAAGTTAAGGATATTTGATTATATGAAAGTGTGTCAAAAACAGTGCGAAAAAGTAAATCCCGTTTAAAATACATTGTTACTTCACGCACACGTTATCCATTAAATAGATCGATGCAGATCGGCCTTATATCGGATCCTCTACTATTAGTCCGTTCGCTGACGGTAAAATATTGCAAAACCCATAAATTTTAAAAAACCGCTTAGATCAGGGGTGGGCAATTACTTTTAAGCGCGGGCCAAAATGAAAGTTTCAAAATGTCTCTCGGGCCGGAGGACTATACCGGATATGTACGCTGTGCCCACGCGAATTTTTTTGGTGTAGTTTATTCCCTGCCCAAGAAATAAATACTATAAGTATTATTTTAAAGCATTTGGACAAAGAAATTTGACTGTTAATAATTAGAAAATGGTAATAATAAATTGTCCTACTTGGGAATACATGCGAAAAACTTGTGCCCAGTAAAATATGTCACGTAATTGAAAAAAAAATGGTCATTATATTAAATCATAAGAAGATCCAGAAAAAGAACCAGATAAAAAATGAAGATATTGAGCAAGTGGACAAAATGAAATACTTACTTAGGAGTCTGGATTACGGAAGATTTAAATTCGAAATCATAAATTCGATCAAGAATAGAGCAATTGAGGGTAGACTTTTTGAAGATGAGGACATTTCTGAGTCACCAAAGACTCAATCTGCAAATCTGATATTAGTTGATAAAATGTTGTATATCCACTCTATTCTTTTTTATGGTGCCGAAGCTTGGATTGTTAATGCTGACTTAATGAGAAAGCCGGAAGCTTTTGAGATGTGGCTTTTTGGGAGAATTTAGAAAATACCATGGACCGATCATATACGAACAAAATGATGTTGCACGAAATGGAAAGAGACAGAGAACTTTTGACCTCCATGAAAAGGAGACAGACAGCATATTTACGGCACATGCTCAGAAATGATATGTACGAGTTGTTCGAAGGAAAAAGGGGTCCTGGTAGACGACAAATATTCTGACTGAAAACATTTGAGACTGGACCGGGTTAAACACACAGACGCTTTTAAGAAAAGCAGAAAATAGAGACGAATTTGCAATGGTGTTTTAGCCAACCTTCATTAGTGGAGTCGGCGTTAGAAGAATAATAATAAATTAATGGTAATTAAATAAATCAGTTATTGAAAGATTTTATTTTCTTATTTATTTATATTTTAACGATACAAATTAATTTATATTGATACATATTTTGTAAATATACCTAATATTAAATAAAATTATAAAAAAAAGACAAACATTAAACGTTAAAATTAATAGAATACTCATTATAAGTATAACTTCTATAATAGTTAATGCGAAACGTGAAATCGCGAATGTTCATGTGATATTATTTCTTCAAAATTGGGATCCAAATCACTTGTAGCAATACTTAATACCGAGTGTAGATTTTCGTCAGTAATTTGTGATCGATATTTATTTTTCGTGGAAACCATCAACGAAAAAGTTCTTTCACAAATATATGTCGAACCAAATAAAACTAGGTATTTTTGAACATAGTTTAAAAAATGTTTAAAATGTTCTGTATTCAAAGCACCGTAGAAAGCACTCAATTCGTTTGATTGAACATTTTCTTTTAATAAATTATTTGCCTGTAAGTCAATTAATTCTAGCTGAATTTCAACAGGAGCTTCTTGCACATCGAAATTGAAAGGTTGACTAATTAATGACAAAGGTTTTTCAATAGCTTTGAAATCTTGAAATCTTCTTTGGAATTCAGTATGCAGGTCTTGTGTTACTGAACTATATTTAAGAAAATCAGAATTTTTCAATAATTCTCGTCGTGTTTGTAATGATGGGAAGTGGTTTAATATTTTTTTATTAAAGTTCTCAGCAAATAAGTTTAGTTTTATCATAAATGCTTTGACATTTGAGTGCATATTGAAAGCGAACTGGTTTTTCCCTTGTAAATTTACATTAAGTTCATTTAAATATTTTACAATATCTACAGAAAACGACAAATCGTTTAGCCATGCCTCATTTTGCAATTCAGGAAAATCATGTAGTTTTTCTTTTATCGACAAGAAGGATACTATTTCATCAAGCAAATATTGAAATCTGTCCAAAACTTTACCGATGCTAAGCCATCTCACCTCAGTGTAGTAAGGAATTTCGTAAAAGTCACTTTCAATTTCTTTCAAAAATTCAACAAACTGTCGATGATTTAAGGCACGTTCCCGGATAAAATTTACAACTTTTGTCACAACAGTAACGACGTGATTCAATTTTAAAACTTTTCTACATAACACTTCTTGATGAATAATGCAGTGTAAAAATAATATGTCTTGTTCTGGCTGCAACTGTTTTACTTTGTCGCTGATTCGTTTTAGTAAGCCCACATTTTTCCCTGTTAAACTAGGACAGCCATCCGTAGTGATGCTTACTATTTTGTTCCAAGGTAAATTTACTTTAACTAAACACTCTTCAACAGCGTTAAAGAAGTCTTCACCGGTAGTTGTATCTTTCATTGGATGCACACTAAGAAGTTCCTCGCGAATTTCACATTTTTTGTTAATGCCCCGAATAAATCTTAATAATTGACTTGTGTCAGTAATATCGCAGGACTCATCCAACGCCAGAGAACAATATGTAAAATCAGCAATTATTGTTTTTAGCTGGTCGTGTAAATTTCCTGAAATATTTTCGATCCGTCGTACTATTGTTCTCCTTGACAGGCTTAAATTTTCAAAAATATGTTTTTTTTTTCAGGACAACATATCTCCGACACTTCTACCATGCACTGTTTAACAAATTCTGCTTCAGAAAAAGGTTTACATAACTTAGCAATTTTGTGTGCAATAACATAACTTGCTTGTGTGGTAGATTTCTCGATGTTACTTTGTTTGCTAAAAATATTTTGTTGTTTATTTAAGTTTTTTGCTAAGTTGTCTGCAGCATTTTTAAGTTCTTCTAAAGAAAACGATGCATATTTTGGATGTTTTGATGTAAAATGCCTCTTTAAATTATATTCCTTGAAAACAGCAATGGTTTAATGGCAAACTAAACAAATTGCTTTCTTACCAATGTTCGTAAAAAGGTATTTTTCTGTCCATGCTTCATTAAAATTTCTGCATTCCAAATCAACTTTTCTTTTTTTAGATTGTATCATTTTGCAAATGCTTACAAATAAATATTTTAATACAATAAAATAAAAACAATGTTTTCAAATTTTACTTACAAAATGTCCTCCACTTTTTCAATTTATTATATATTTGCAAAATAACACACACTGTATCAAAAGAAATATGAGGAGTAATAGGAAATACGACCAGTGCTAAATCAAAATAAACTTATAGGCGTCTTTCGAAGTAGTTGTAAAACTTCGGCAAAAATCGGTAACAATGAATTTTATGCTGAAGTAGGTATTCCAAACAACCATACTTAATTCAGATTTAATAAATAAAGAATCATATTATTGGGACCAAAGTGCTGAGGTATTTAGATCATAAACTGTCAGTGATATGGTTGAAATAGATACCCAAACACCGAGTGCTTGTCTTGAGACCTTGAGAATTAAATACGATTATTAATACCGAATAAACAATTATGAATCTCCGGGGATTTCCCTATATTTTAAAAGAAATTTAAAGTAAATAGTTACAATTAAACAGTTTTAAAAAATATAGTTAGCTAAGGCTGTTCGTAATTATAATACTCTCTATTATTTATATATTTAATAATTTATGTGAACACTATGCAAACTATTACTGTTGATTTCAACAAAATCACATAAAAGGGATTAAAAAGATTAGGTACTTGCGGGGTTTTTCAACGGGCCGGACAAAGTAAGCGAAAGGGCCGGACCCGGCCCGCGGGCCGGCTTTTGCCCACCCCTGTGCTATAGCCTTATTCTTTAACTATATCGCTGTAATAACATTGTTTCTAGACAGGTAAATTATCATTGTATACTGGGCGTACCAATCAAACTGTTTTTTTTTTTCAATTTTCACAACACCCTGTGGAATATTCTAGCCTTTATACAATATTGAAATTAAAACCCAACTATAGCCCCAGGTTTTCTTAACGTTCTGTTTGTTATTCATTCGCTTATGTTGGATAATAAAAAAGTTAGGGACTTTAACAACTAAACATGTTCTTTATCAATACATGGTGTTTCTAAATAAGTGCGACAAACTTTAAGGGGTAATTCTGCATGAAAAAATAATGATCGTTTACTTGATAAAGCTATGTCCGCAAATGCTTGCAAATATAAAATTTGCCAAACGATCATTATTTTTTCATGCAGAAATTACCCCTTAAAGTTTGTCGCACTTATATTTAGAAACACCTGTATCGATAAAGAACATGGCTAGTTGTTAAAGTCCTTAACTTTTTATTATCCAACGTAAGCGAATGAATAAAAAAACAGAATGTTAATAAAACCTGGAGCTATAGTTAGGCTTTGATTTAAATATTTTATAAAGGCTAGAATATTCCACAGGGTGTTGTGAAAATTGAGAAAAAAAACCCAGTTTGATTGGGACACCCGGTATACAATGAAAATTTACCTGTCTATCAACAATATTATCATAGCTATTTTGTTAAAGAATAAGGCTATAACATATTAAAAAAAATTACTTAAATCGGACAACAGGTTTGGGAGATACGAGACATCAAAAATTACCCATTTTTTTGGGGTGCCCGTTTTTCGTGCCGGTGAGTGTAGATTAAATTAGAAGTTCATTGTAAAAAAGGAAGTAAACAAAAACACGAGAAAAATGAATTTATATAAGTAAATAGGTAAGTAAATATTATAGATTAAAATAAGTACAGAAAATATATAATTATAGAGATATATAATCACTTATTGTACCTTCATTTAAGGCTAACTTTAAAAGTAAAGCAGATCTGCTATTATTCATGTTTAAAAACAAAAGGCACACAAAACACTAAGTACGATTAGGACCGCGAATCTACAACAGATAAATGTCTGGAAACCGTTACACAGGGTTGCCAAAAAACGGAAGTCACACCGAGCGGTGTGGTATACGGAAGACGCTACGCGTTGTGTACATAGCCTGTATAGTAGCACGGGAGCGACACTAGCGCTGGTGATATACCGTCGAACTAAAATCTGATCTTATGAGTATGTTAGATACGATATGACTTCCAGCGAAATTTTTAATATAAGCCTTCTGATACCATCTAGTAGCCAAATTCGTAAAAATATAGGCAAAACGTTGTGACTTCCGAAATCGGAAGTCATAACGGTATATATGAAGTAACAACGTATTACGAGAATCTACTTTGGAAGTCACATGGATACATGTATCAATATATATATATATATATATATATATATATATATATATATATATATATATATATATATATATATATATATATATATATTCCTCAGAGTTCTTAATAATTGTTTCATGCTCGATGACCCTTAGATCTTCTACTTCTTTCCCGATTTATAAATATTGTGTGTTGTTTCTATTTACAGAAAGGCGGCTCTCTTCATATGTTTGAAATAACTGTGTCGTCGTTAATTTCAAATCTTCCTTGTCTGCTGCCACTATGACTTGGTTCTCCGCAAAATGTAGAGTATACAATGTTGTGTCGTCGTCAAGTTAGATCCCCATCCCTGTACAAGGTCTTCTCCAGTGTTTTAGTATTTCGTTTAAATTTATCTCGTATATATGTATATCTAGTATTGGAGAGAGGAAGCATTCTTGTCATAAGGAACTAAAATTAAAGAACCAAAATATTGTTTTCTATTTAAAAATTTTCAAAATTTCAGAGATCAGCCTTAAATTTTTTTTTCTACAAACGTGTTAAAAATGCAACTTTTAGCACTCCATAGGAGCCTTAAAAATGTCACTTTAAAGCACTGGGTGCTTTAAAATTTTTAAGGCATTGCAGTTAAAAGTGAAATGTCAAATTTTGAAAGCAAACGTCAAAATATTAATATTTCATTATAGTTTATATCCATTATATTTATTATCATTAATATTTATATTATAATACAATTTGCGCAATTTTTAACAAATTGCATTTTTAACACGTTTGTAGAAAAATTTAATTTAAACTGTATTATTGTATTGTTAACACGTTTTTAGAAAAGAATATTGTATGATATGCGTGTTAAAAAGTACATTTTTAAGCCACTCATGTGAATTGCAGAATTTGCTTCGCTCATTCTGCAAACCTTCACATGCGTGCCTTGAAATTGTACTTTTAACACATATCATAAACAACTATTAAATCCGTAAAAAGTTAAAATGCATGGTATAAAAACCGACAATCTTAAACTGCGTGCATATGGATATATGTTATGTCATTGTATTAATACTTCCTGACCTTCTGTCCTGCTGATATTATTGAAATTTTGATAAAAGTATATATTTTGTTTTCATTAAATCCCTTTTCCTGATTTTCCGCGCTTTTTTATAAACATTGCCTTTGTTTATGTATCCTTGAGTAAAAATAGAGAGCTTGAAAATCCATTTCAGATTCTGGCTGTGCTTTCTTATTACGCTGTAACGAAATCGGGACCATAACTTTTTAAATCCACACTCGTTATTTTAGGACACGAGAAAGGATTGTTTGTTTTAGCATGATGCCACTTTGTGTTTTCTGGAGAAAAACCACGTTATATGATGAGTATATCCAATCGAGTGACGCTAGGGTGAAGAAGAAGAAAAACATACAATATTTACATCGCGTTGCTTGAGTCTCTGATGAAAAATTTGAAATTCCCAAACAGCATCAAGTATGTGATGGAATAATAAATTTTGTCGGTTGATTTCGGTATTGGGGGTTGAGTGCGCTATCTTGCCCTCATTTGAATTCGAAAAAGATGCTTTCTGTTTTTCCATAAAAAGTTTCGGTCGTGGACATGCATCTTTATTACCTTTTACAAAGCTTTTTCCCAAAAAGTTCCAGATCATTAAATAAATTATGTTCCTTAACAAATTGAAAAACCGCCTAGAATGATTCAAACGATTTGTTGCCTACCCTGTATTCCATATTGTTAGCTCACGCTTAACAGCAAAGTCAGTTAAGTTTGGTCGATAAACTTTTAAACATGCATGAAGTCAACAAAATCATGCTAAGGAAGTCGCTTTAAAACTTATAAAGGACAAGAATTCAGTGCAACGTTTTTTTTTTAAATCAAAAAATACTTAAAGTAAAAGGCTAGATTTTATTTTAAATTGTTTCTTTTATTTATTTCAATAAATTACCTTTACAGCTACGGCCATTGGTACATATGGCACGGCCATATATGTATTTGTCGGACAGAACTTCCAATTTATTTGTTACCGTTTCATTAAACTCTCGTTCAAAAATCAGACTACTATTTATAGGGAAGTGCATATGATTCAATAAAATTGTGTTTTGACTAGGAAAGTTTTGGGGTAGTTCTGATTTCTTTCACTATATATGGATTTTGGACTGCTGAATCCGAGTATGAGGTTTGTGGACAAAATTTCTTGCCGGAACATTGAAAAAATCGCGAAAAAGCGAAAAATTTCAGCTTTTCTCCGCTTTTTTGCTCAAATCTCGAAAACTATTAACTTTTAGTAAATGGTCTTTTAATGGAAATTAAAGTACTTAAAATTATCTACAGAAATCATTATTTCCTTTTTTTTCAGACGAACGGCTCGGTCAAGTTGAAAATTGACGATTTTTAACGGTCTCGGCAAAACCCACTTTTTACATTCCAAAACTTTAGTTTTTATTAGAATGCTGTCATTTAATAAATTTCTCCTAGTTTTGTGTACAAATAATAAAATGTTAGTTCATAATATGAATATGGTATGTCGCTTGTCACAGCTTCCATGAATCCATTCCATCCTAAAATACCGAGAATGTCTCTGCTTTTCCCTTAGAGCCACAGAAGATCAGGCACAGATGGAGTCACAGTTTCAGTTGGTGTGAACATGTCCTTCGGATCTGTTGTCTTGATTTCTGATAAACCTTAAGGTTTTGACCTTTTAAAATGAATTAGTTGAACAGCTCCCTGACTTCCATAAACTTCAAGCGGGGGTTTCTTTTTTATCCGAAGAATGGATTGCTTAGGAGCTACTGCATATTTTCGTGCAATACAAGAAATGCCACATATGACGTGAAAAGTGTGGTATTCGTCGATTGTATGTACGTTAAAATCAGCGTTATCGTACTACTGCTGTGTAAAACACGGCAGGTCAATTTTCTGCGGATCGCCTGCGAACACTGACATTTCCAGGCGAACAGCTTCTGTATAAGATGAACAAAACCCCAAAGAGGAAAATACACCAACCTATTTTCTCAAGCAGTAGTTTTTGTAGAGAAAACGGCCCTTCAAGGAATGGCGAGACCAACTATCTGGGCCTTACTGCCGCTACAAGACTTTGAGCAAGCGCGTTGCTTATCTGGAAGTTCAGCAATCGCAGGTGATCCGCAGAAAATTGACCAGCCGTGCTTTCACAACAGGTGTACGAAAACGCTGTTTTTAACCCTTTCTATGCCAGGCCTTAATTTGCATGTTGGTCCCTCAATCCCAAAGGTTTTTTCATGCTTAGAATCCCATTGCCTTATATATACGTCGCATATAAGTAAACAAATAAATGACCATTAATGAGTTTTTTTAAACCAACTTAAACGTTTTCTTTTCAAAAGTACTCATCAGAGAGCAAAACCAACTTGAAAAAATGTAACTGACTTAAAAAAATAATGTAATGTAAATTAACATTAAAAGTTTTCTTTTGTGTGGTAATCCTGAAAACATGACACTGCGCAAAGGGCGACTCCGCATCTTGCGCACATGTACCTGGATTCGCTTCTTTTTTTCTGGTCTCTTCTGTGGCTACAAACGCTTCACCTTCTAGCAGCTACCTATAAACGTTGCCATCAGTGCTATAATATAGCATATATCCAAAATATGTGAACAAATATATACGGCAATGAGTCCGCATGACCTGTCTTAGGTGCCAACATTTTGAGGCTTTGGGAACAATAATCAAACATTTTCGGACATATTTCTACGGGATTGGTACACCAATGAGTCTAAAATTTTATAAGCAACGCAAATTTTCGGCTTTTGTAAATTGAGACTATAAAGCCTTGAACGTATATATACGGCGGCTGGGAATACAGACCCACTTTTTCAAAAAAATATATATATATGCAGCGTTGGGACAGAAAGGGTTACCGTACATACAATCGACGGATACCACACTTTTTACGTCATGGTGACATTTCTTGTATTGCGCCAAAACATGCAATAGCTCCTAACCAATCCATTCCTCGGCTAAAAACTAAACCCGCACCTGAATGGAAGTCAGAGAGCTGTTCAACTAATACATTTTGAAAGGACAAAACCTCAAGGTTTATCAGAAATCAAGATCCGAAGGGAATGTTCACACCAACTGAAACTGTGAGTACATCTGTGCCAGATCTTCTGTGGCTCTAAGGGAAAAGCAGAGACATTCTCGGTATTTTAGGATGGAATCGATACATGGAAGCTGTGACAAGCGACATACCATATTCATATTATCAACTAACATTTTATTATTTGTACAGAAAACTAGGAGAAATTTATCAAATGACAGCATTCTAATAAAAACTGTAGTTTTGGAATGTAAAAAGTGGGTTTTGCCGAGACCGTTAAAAATCTTCAATTTTCAACTTGCACTTTAGACCGAACCGTTCGTCTGAAGAAAAAGTAAATAGTGTTATTTGTAGATAATTTTAAGTACTTTAATTTCTGTTAACAGACTATTTACTAAAAGTTAATAGTTTTCGAGATTTGGGCAAAAAAGCGGAAAAAGCTGAAATTTTTCGATTTTCTCGCGATTTTTTCAATGTTCCGGCAAGAATTTTTGTCCGCAAACCTCATATTCGGATTCAGCAACCCAAAATCCATATATGAAAGAAATCAGAACTACCCCAAAACTTTCCCACTAGGGAGCTCCTAGAGTACAAATTCACTGAATCTTTTTGTAGAACTTTTTGTAATTTCATTAAGATGTTTAATAAACAACATATCAAAAAGTTCTACTCGAGAAGTGGGTGCTTCATTTTTTATTAAACAAATGAACGAAATGAGGTGTTTTTTAAAATACCCCGAAAATATAAATTTTAGAAAAAAACTGACTTGACCATTCAAAAATTCAGAAAATTTTACAAAAAAACCTTATATAAAGAATTTTCTAAAATTAAATGTGTATCTTTTATAATTTTTTAAATATAACGCTAAAGTCACCCTTCTCACAAACACTGGCGCAATGTAAACTAACGTACGGCGAAGTGCATGGTTGAGTTATTTTAATGTAATTCTTTAACTAATGGATTAAATAAAATTTTACAAATTGAACATGAAAGAAGAATAATTAAGCTACCTTATGGTTATAATAGAGAGAAATAAAATGTATGGGCATAACTACGGTGTGGGCGAAAATTGAGCCTTACATGAATTTTGTTTAAAAATGATTTAAAAATGTGTAACTAATACAGTTTTTCTTACAAAACTCTCAGTTTTGCACAACTTACCTTTCAAGTATCTTGCCAAATGATGTTTTATTCAAAAAAAATCTCAAAAATGTAATTCAAATGATATGACGTCTCAAAAATGTAATTTTTGAAATCTTCGTACTTTTATAGAATTACCACCATTTTAAGACGATATTACTCAAGTTTGAATAGATCTATTACAGTTTTATAAGTGCTTTTTAAATATTAGGATGTAGTCTCTAAAATTCACTTAATTATTTTACTTTATAAATGAAATAAACTATTTCTTTTTAAGAAAATTAAGAAAGATAACAAAAATGTAATACAAATACCGAAAATTACCAGTTTAAAAAAATGTTTGTACAAAGTGATCAAAACCTTTTTCTGTAAAATTTACCTAAAATGCATTTAATAATAAGCTTGAACAATAATAAATGCTCGGCAAAAAAATTTTTTTTAGCTCTTAAACAGATGTCTGCGTAACTGGGAACCTATTGATAACTTTTTTATTATCAGTTTTACGAAAAAAAGATATTTTTTAAAAATACTCTTCATCGTATATGTTCTAAGGTGCAATCATCAGATCTCAAATTTAATTAATTTTATACGAGGTATGTCAAAAAATATGAATTTCACTCAAGAGTAAAGTACCTTTAGATTTCACAATATCGAAAATTGTTATTAAGAAAAGTTTGTTTGGAATTAAAAAAATTGTTTTAGTGTTCAATTACATCCTTCTAATTAAAATATTGTGAATAATAAAGGCACTAACCTCTTAAGAATCATATTTTTTACATACCTCTTATAAAATTAAAAAAGTTTGATGTCTGATGGTTGTATCTTAGATTTTAGACCAGGGAGAGCATTTTATGAAGAATAACTTTTTTTCGTAAAAGTGATAATAAAATAGTTATCATAATTGTAATAAAATGATGATGATATCCGTAATTTGAGAAACAATTTAATTTTGTTTTTCGATTAGAATGATGTAATTGTATATTTAGACATAGTTTCTAATTTGAAACAACTTTTCATAATAGCATTTTTTGATATGCTGGGATATAAAGGTAGTTTACTCTTTAACGAAATTCATATTTTTGACGTAACTCGTATAAAATTCATAAAATTTGATATCTGATGGTTGAGTTTTAAATTTTTAACTATTCATTTTCACTTCAAAAGCATTTCATTAGGAATAACTTTTTTTCGTAAAATTGATAATAAAAAAGTTTTCCATGTGTTTCCTAGCTACGCAGACACACTGTATAAGAGCTTCTGTATAAGAATTTTCAAATTGCAATGCCATATTCGGATTCAGCATAATCAAAAACAAAATAGAAACGTATTTGATCAAAGTAAAATGATGTATTTAACGATATTTTTAAAATTATTTATACAAAAAAACTGTTATTGTTTAAACAATTAATAAACAATTAGCGGCCAAATCTGCGAGTAGAACTTTTTACTTTAACATGTATATAAACTAACAAAAAACTTTTAGAAAAATATAAGCTTGTTTGAATTTTTCCGAAACAATGCATATTTTCGTTCTAATTGCACTCCCCTATTATCACCAATATAATTCCTGTCATTTGACATGTTCTTCGCGTTAGACTTATTAAAATACCCAATTGGTGATAAATACCAGTCCGATTTTTGCATGAGAATTTAATGAAATGATAACAAATTAATTGGAAGTTCTGTCCGACAAAATACATGGAACGTTTTCGTAGTCTGGCATTCCAAAGTTTTAACCTGTTCCACAATTAAAATTTACCCTGTTCCCGTGTTCCCATACATCAAAGTTTGTCCGACTAGACACCGTTAAGCTATTAACAAATTTTCAGCTTGCTATTGATCAACTTTTTTTTTGGTACGCGGGATCCAGGCCTACAATTTTTTAGTTATTATTTTTATATAAAAAAAATGTTTCATAAATATTTGTTTATTTCGAATTTGGGAAGATATGAAAATCAAATTAGTCTGAAATTTGCTAGTGATAAAACCGTTTCAGAGCAAGTTTTTTATTGGTCAAACGGGGTGTAAATTCAATTTAGTCGTCATGTTTCTCTAATTCTACCGCAAACCACAAGCCAATAACTAGCCGCAGTAAATTCCCGTTTTTCTTTTTTACCTGGTATTACCAGAAATTGCCAAATCTGCAAAATAGATCAATCACAACATCAGTCTGTGCATTCGGTGCATCCTGTCAACAAGATTTCATTCTGTCTAGTGAGTAACTACCCTATTAAAATATATTGGCGAACCACGTCGGTTTGTCAATTCAATTAATTAATTCAATTTGAAATAGTGTTCCAATAATGTTGCAAATAGCTACATAAATCGTTCTAGTAGCTATAAATTTCGAATTGACGTACCTTGTTCGAATGTTTCCCGGTTAGAATATGAAAGCCAGTTATGTTATACATATCGTGGTCACTATAATATTTGTGTGCTTACTTACTTTTGTTTTGATTAATTGGATAATTATAGGATGAAATAAAATTAATAAAACACATGGTTCAAATTGACATCTGAGAGGGGCTGCTCCCTCCTCTTCTCTCTTTTTTGTCACTTTATTGAATAGGCAATTTCTAGCGAATGCCAGCCATCTAAATGATGTCATCATGACATCTCCCTTCCTAAGATAATAATTCAACATTCGCTAGAAAAGAACATGTCAAGAACTTAGAAGCTATTACAATAATAAACATGTAGACCCATACACATATATACACACATATACAGATAAACAGCTTATACACTATGATTAAAGTTTAGCAGAAAGTTAATTACCAAATTATAAAATCATAAAATACATTGCTTACACATTATAAATTAGGTCGAACAGGAGGTCTAACAATTCGCCCAGATCTTGTTCTAAAAGATGTATGCTCAGAGATTACAGTTGAATTATTTATTTCATGATCTGATAAATCTGTATCACATCTGGAAGAGTGATTAGAACTTACACTTGAATTTAATGAATTTTCAACAGTGTCGCGTATGTGTGTGCTATTTGCAGAAGGTGCATTATCATATTGAAACTGATTGTAACTACATGAAGCTTCACCTGAATTTACATTTTTCAACTCTACTTTTATTAGGTGAGCTCTATTTCTTACTACAACATTATTAGTTCCACATAATCTTATTTTATATGATCTCGGATTAGACAGTTTTTCAACTACTATACCATCTAGCCATTTTTCTTTGTTAGATTCATTAAAATTTTTTACTTTAACTTGATCATTAATTTTTAATACAGGCAATTCTTTAGTATTTTTATCATAGTACTTTTTATATTGATTTTGCCTTTGTGTTAATTCCTTCCGTACATTGTTTTTTACCACTTGTGGTCTCAAATTTGATTTTAATACAGGAAAAGTTGTTCTAACTTTGCGACTATATAGCAATTCAGCAGGACTTGGAACTTTATCTGATATTGGTGTATTCATTAAATCTAATATACACAAATAAGGATCTTTATTAGATTTGAATGCCTTTTTTAACATTGACTTTGCAGTTTGTACAAATCTTTCTACCTGACCATTGGATTGAGGAAAATGGGGACTAGATGTTTTATGAGAAAACCCCCATTCTGCAGCAAAACGACTGAACTCCATAGAAGAAAAGCAAGGCCCGTTATCAGAAAACACAACTGTAGGGATTCCATGTCTGCAAAAAATTTGTTTTAAGAACTGTATTACTCTATTACTAGTTTGTGACGTTAAAGCAGACATTTCCACGAATTTTGAATAATAGTCAACCACTAAAATATAATTTTGTGAATTAAAAACAAATAAATCAATTCCGACTTTATCCCAAGGGAGGTCAGGAATGGTGTGAGGCAGTAAAGGTTCTCTCTGATTACATTTTCTCTCTGATAGGCAAATATTGCAACATTTCACAACATTTTCTATATCTCTTGACATTCCTGGCCAAAAAAAATATTGCCTAGCTAATAATTTTGTTTTCTGTATTCCTTGGTGTGACATATGTAATTTATCCAGGGTTTCTTCCCTTAGATGTTTAGGTACAAGCAATTTATTATTTTTTACAATTATACCTTGAACTACACTTAGTTCATCTTTAAATGGCAAATATTTTTGAAATTCTTGATTTATGTATTTACTATCAGGGAATCCTTCTGTAATTAATTTCATGAGTTGTATTAAATGAGGGTCTTCTGCAGTTTGTTTTTGAAACTCTCTAATTTTACAATTTGAAATTGGGAAACTCTCTGTAATGCTTAGAAGCTGTGATTCAATTTCACTGAATTTATTTTCAAATGTTTCATCATATGATTTTGGAAAAGCCCTACTTAAAGCATCAGCAAAAAACATATCCTTACCTTTCTTATAAACAATAGTAAAACTATATGGTTGTAACATGACAAGCATTCTTTGAAGTCTAGCTGGAGCATCCACTAGAGGTTTGTTAAAAACTCCAACAAGAGGCTTGTGATCCGTCTCGATTGTCACATCAACACGACCAAAAATATACTGGTGAAACTTCAAACAAGCATTAACAATAGACAGCATCTCTTTTTCAATTACTGCATAATTTTTCTGAGTTGGTGTAAAAGCCTTCGAGGCATATGCCACAGGTTTATTATTTTGTAGTAAAACAGAACCACATCCAAACTGACTGGCATCTGTTGAAATCACTACAGGACATTTTACTGAATAAAACTGTAGGATAGGTGCTTCAACTAACAGCTTTTTTAATTTCTGAAAAGCAGTTTCCTGTTGGTTTTCCCAATGAAAAGAAATATTTTTTCTTGTCAGAAGTCTTAATGGCTCTGTAAGCTCAGAAAAGTTAGGTATGAAACGACATAAATAATTTACAACACCTAAGAATCGTTGTACATCTTTTGCAGATCTTGGTCTTTGCATCTTAGTAACAGCTTCAATTTTTTTCTCATCAGGTTCCAGACCCTTTTTAGAAATATTATATCCCATATAATTTACAGAAGCTAACCCGAACTTGCATTTATCTCTATTAAATTTTATATTATTTTTTCTAGCAATATCTAAAACCTGTTTTAATTTTTTATTGTGACCCTCAAGAGTATCAGAATATATTAATAAATCATCAAAATATAACCCTATTTCTACATTTTCAAATAATTGCTGCATTTTCTTTTGAAAAACCTCAGGAGCTGAAGCTATGCCATTTGGCATTCTTAAAAAACGATATCGACCAAATGGGGTATTAAATGTACATAGTTTACTGCTGTTATCATCTAACTGAATATGCCAAAATCCGTTGCTAAGATCCAAGACAGAAAAATGACAAGAACCTTTTAGTCGACTAGAAATATCATCAAGTGTAGGGATATAAAAATGCTCACGCTTAATAACATTGTTAAGATCTTTAGGATCCATACAAATTCTTATATCATTATTAGCTTTTTTATTAACTATTACAAGAGAATTTACCCAATCCGTTGGTTCTGTCACTTTTCTAATTATCTCAAGTCTTTCCAGCTCCTTCAGTTTCTTCATCAGTTTGTCATGCATTGCAAATGGTACCTTTCTAGGTGGATGGACTCTGGGGGCTACTTTCTCATCAATTTTTATGGTATGTTTACCTTTCAAACATCCTACACCCCTAAAAGCATCATCATATTCATGAATTATTTGACTAATACTCTCAATATCATTGTGTAAATTATCATTTATTACATTAATATTATTTTTCTGAATTAAATTTAACATTATACAGGCATCAAGACCAAGTATTGCATCATTATGTGTTTTAACAATATAAAATTTCAATTTAGCTATATTTTCTTTATTTTTGCATTGCCTGACTTTTAAATATACACTTCCTACTGTATTTATTATTTTTCCATTATAATCAGTAATTTTATTGGTGCTACTAGTAAGTTCAGAAGTTTGAATATTTAATTTTTTAAAATAAGTGTATGGCAAAACACAACAGTCTGCTCCTGAGTCTAATCTAAAAGATACAATTATTTTATTATTTATAAAACAGTCTTCATACCACTTTTCTGAAGACTTTTCATTTATATTATTTAGAAAAAACTGATCTGGCGAAAAATCAGAATCTGAATCGGTATCACTTTGATGGACATTTACATTATGGACTCTGTTTCTATAACTATTAGCATTACAAACTTTTGCAAAATGGTTAAACTTATTACAAATTTTACACCGTAATCCATAAGCCGGACACTTGTTTAAACTATGATTAGAACCACACTTATAACAGTTTTTTATAAAATTGTTACTTATCTTTTGATTTCCTGACGTCTGGGGATGATTTCGGTAAGACTGACCAGGATCAGCTGTATACTGAGGAGCAGATTTCGGCTGCTGGTTTCTATTTGATTGATGTTTTTTCTGTTTTTGTATTTCTAGAACTTCTAATGATTGACTACTATTGGCCCCACTAATAACGCTCAACTGTCTTGCTGCCACCTCAGCAGCTCTGCATATTTCTAATCCTCGGCTCAGTGTTAAACCTTGTTCTCGTAACAATCTATCCTTTAACGAAACATCCGAGATTCCAAGGATTAGCCGATCACGTATTAAACTGTCAGTTAGAGTGTCGAATTCACAGGTACTTGCAAGCTGTCTCAGTTCTGTTACATATGAGTCATATGTCTCTAACCCTATCTTGTCTCGAGTAAAAAATAAGTATCGCTCATATGTGACATTTTTTGAGGGTGTAAAGTACTCTTTAAACTTTTTTAGAATAGCTTTACAAGACGTTTTCTTTTCATCTGAAGACCACTCGAAATTGTTATAAATACGAAGAGCCCGATCTCCAACTCGATTCAACAGTACGCTGCCTTGCAAACTGTCGGTCTCTTCATTAAGCTTGCTGGCTTCCAAAAATATATTAAATTTTTGTTCGAAAAAACTCCAATTATCTCCCATATTACCATCAAAACACAGTTCTGTTACTGGAACAATGTGGTCGTTCATTTTGGAGGTTAAGTCAAATTTAAAAAGTATTATTATTTATCAATTCTCCTTAGGGTGCGAAGACAACGAAATATGACTGCGCCATATAATATTTGTGTGCTTACTTACTTTTGTTTTGATTAATTGGATAATTATAGGATGAAATAAAATTAATAAAACACATGGTTCAAATTGACATCTGAGAGGGGCTGCTCCCTCCTCTTCTCTCTTTTTTGTCACTTTATTGAATAGGCAATTTCTAGCGAATGCCAGCCATCTAAATGATGTCATCATGACAGTCACTGCGGTCGTATTGAAATTAGTACAGTCAACCGTAGCATATTCTTTCTTCGAAACGTATATTTGTGTCTGATTTCAATATTGAATCATGTTTTTTCTGTTGAATGGAGAAAGAGTGTAATGAATATAATACCGCACTATTTAGTATTTTGTAGGCAATTTATTTTTTTCTTTGCGGTAACTTAAAAAGCTCGTAACTCTCTTGACTAAAATTTCCTCCATGAAAATTAGACATTGGTTTTTCTTTAAAAAGAAATGCAAGAAACATGACAATTTTTGTAAAAGAGACGATTTATTTTTCAATATTGTCTCCTTTAGCTCAATATACTTGACTCACTTGACCCAGTGCTGTTCCAACTTCTTTAACCATTATGAAAAATATGTTTTCTCGAGCGCTGCAAAGTAGGCTTCCGTGGCGGCGATGGCCTCCTCATTCGACTTACATTTCTGCCCATCGATTGCCTTTTTTAAGACTGGACACAAAATGAAGTCTCTCGGTGCCAAATCTGGATAATATGTGGATGAGTCAATAGTTCGTAGCTAAATTGGACAAATTTGGACATGGCAACGGCGGAGGTGTGATGGTGGAAGAGCAATTTTTTCATCGGCAAATAGGGCCGTTTTTTATGAAATTTGGCGTCGAATCAGTTTGTCAATTCAATTAATTAATTCAATTTGAAATAATGTTCCAATAATGTTGCAAATAGCTACATAAATCGTTCTATTAGCTATAAATTTCGGATTGACGTACCTTGTTCGAATGTTTCCCGGTTAGAATATGAAAGCCAGTTATGTTATACATATCGTGGTCACTACGGTCGTATGGAAATTAGTACAGTCAACCGTAGCATATTCTTTCTTCCAAACACATCTTTGTGTCTGATTTAGATATTGAATCATGTTTTTTCTGTTGAATGGAGAAAGAGTGTAATGAATATAATACCGCACTATTTAGTATTCTGTAGGCAATTTATTTTTTCCTTTGCGGTAACTTAAAAAGCGCGTAACTCTCTTGACTAAAATTTCCTCCTTGAAAATTAGGCATTGGTTTTTCTTTAAAAAGAAATGCAAGAAACATGACAATTTTTGTAAAAGAGACGATTTATTTTTCAATATTGTCTCCTTTAGCTCAATATACTTGACTCACTTGACCCAGCGTTGTTCCAACTTCTTTAACCATTATGAAAAATATGTTTTCTCGAGCGCTGCAAAGTAGGCTTCCGTGGCGGCAATGGCCTCCTCATTCGACTTACATTTCTGCCCATCGATTACCTTTTTTAAGACTGGACACAAAAAGAAGTCTCACGGTGCCAAATCTGAATAATATGTGGATGAGTCAAGAGTTCGTAGCTAAATTGGACAAATTTGGACATGGCAACGGCGGAGGTGTGATGGTGGAAGAGCACTTTTTTCATCGGCAAATAGGGCCGTTTTTTCTGCAATTCGGCGTCGAATCAGTTTGTCAATTCAATTAATTAATTCAATTTGAAATAGTGTTCCAATAATGTTGCAAATAGCTACATAAATCGTTCTAGTAGCTATAAATTTCGAATTGACGTACCTTGTTCGAATGTTTCCCGGTTAGAATATGAAAGCCAGTTATGTTATACATATCATGGTCACTATGGTCGTATGGAAATTAGTACAGTCAACCGTAGCATATTCTTTCTTCCAAACACATCTTTGCGTCTGATTTGGATATTGAATCATGTTTTTTCTGTTGAATGGAGAAAGAGTGTAATGAATATAATACCGCAGTATTTAGTATTTTGTAGGCAATTTATTTTTTTCTTTGCGGCAACTTAAAAAGCTCGTAACTCTCTTGACTAAAATTTCCTCCTTGAAAATTAGGCATTTATTTTTCTTTAAAAAGAAATGCAAGAAACATGACAATTTTTGTAAAAGAGACGATTTATGTTTCAATATTGTCTCTTTTAGCTCAATATACTTGACTCACTTGACCCAGTGCTGTTCCAACTTCTTTAACCATTATGAAAAATTTGTTTTCTCGAGCGCTGCAAAGTAGGCTTCCGTGGCGGCGATGGCCTCCTCATTCGACTTACATTTCTGCCCATCGATTACATTTTTAAAACTGGACACAAAAAGAAGTCTCACGGTGCCAAATCTGGATAATATGTGGATGAGTTAAGAGTTCGTAGCTAAATTGGAAAAATTTGGACATGGCAACGGCGGAGGTGTGATGGTGGAAGAGCACTTTTTTCGTCGGCAAATAGGGCCGTTTTTTCTGCAATTCGGCCTCGAATCAGTTTGTCAATTCAATTAATTAATTCAATTTGAAATATTGTTCCAATAATGTTGCAAATAGCTAGATAAATCGTTCTAGTAGCTATAAATTTCGAATTGACGTACCTTGTTCGAATGTTTCCCGGTTAGAATATGAAAGCCAGTTATGTTATAGATATCGTGGTCACTACGGTAGTATACAAATTAGTACAGTCAACGGTAACACATTTTGTATTGAGTCACATTTGGATATTGAATTATGTATTTTAATTTTGAGTTCTGCTGATTTTCTTTTCTCTTTTATTTAGGAGCCGTCTCCCAAGAGGAGGTTGGATATTATCGTCATTATTTTTGCGCAATCTACCGTTGCTCTAAAGAGTTCTATCGAACTGCATTGAAACAAGTCCATTAAATTTTTCAACCATGACACTCTCTCCTTCTTTCCGTACTCCTTTCTCTTTTTATTTTTCCCTATATTATTAATCTTAGCAGTTTATGTCACTGTCCCCTTATTACGTCTTGTAGATATTTTAACTCTCTAACTTGTAATATTATGTTTATTTTTTTTTGTTAATATAAGTTGCATCCACTCCTAGTAGTCCAAGTAATGAAGCTTAAAATAGAACAAAACCTCGCAATTTTTACAGAATGAATCGATTTGCTTGAAAATTTGAGGATAAGTAGTGGATAGTCCAAGGATCAAAATCTATATGATGCCGAAAGGCGCTTTTACCATGGGGTGGTTCCTATCCCATCTCGGTGGTGGAATTTTGTTATGATATTTTGACCACAAAAGTTGCTAAAAACATTAATTCTAGGCAAAAATCGTTCTATATATATGTTTTTGATCAAATTAATAGTTTCCGATTTATTCGCTATCACAAGCGTTACTTTTGTATCGAAAAAATCAATGCTTTTAATCAGTTTTCTGCTAATAATTCAAAAAGTTTTCGTTTTTTCAAAACAACTTCGCTTAACAAAAATATACATTTTGAAAAAATAAACAAAACATTTTTTTTTTATTTTCTTTAAGGCCAATGGTAATCGAGCTATACTTTATTATATGCTAGCTCTTTTTCGTCAAATGCTAAATATTGTAGTTTCAAAGTCGAAAGACGAGAAAATTATGCATTTTTCGAGGATAACTTGTGTTAACTAATTAAAAGTATTTAAAAATATTTATCTCCAGAAATAAAAAAAAAAGTCTCTAGCTCAAAAATTAAGTGACTTATAATGAAAAGAATGTCAGGCCTATTTTTTTCAGTGGAAAAAAAAATTGGAGAGAACCCCCTAATCACCACCCCAATTAAAATTAGTCATTGGCCTTATTTGCTGTTCTTCATTTATGTATTATTACTAAGTTCTAGAAGATTTACAGGCTTAGAATGATTAGTTTAAAAAAAATGGAGCTAAAAGCGAATAACGAATTTTTGTAATTTGGTAAAAAATGCCTTTTTATTCCGAATGGAAAGATTAACATCAGAGATTCAAAAAAATGTTTAAACATGAAATTGTAGGTTTAATGACAAATATTGAGTGCGATATTGACAATTAAAACTTGTAATAACATGCACAAACCCCCTTTACCAACCCTTTCAAAGTCACCTCTCTTTACTACTGAGGATTTTAAAAGGATTTAAAATTAAGAACCTTATAGATCTGGTAAAGACCTACAAAATTTAAGAAAGTAAGTATAATATTTAAATAAAATTCAAATAACCTGTTAAGTATATTTATTTCTTTGAAATTATATAATAGAAGTATAACTTCTTACGTGCGTACAAAGTACACACACATTCTTTTTTTGTCAAACTTTCTCACATATAAAATAAAAATATTACGGTTAAAAAATCAATATATTTTTTTTGAAAAAAAAAAGGGAGAAATCCAATTGGAAGCATAATAATGTAAGTTAGCTGTGTTTTTAGTCATTTGCATTATATATTCTTCTTTATTTATGCCTTATTGATAGATTCAAAAAGTTTGACTGGCTTAGAATAATTACTTTAAAAAAAACTGGAGTTAAAAGCGAATATCGAATTTTTGCAGTTTGGTAAAAAATGCAATTTTCTTCAGAATAGAAAGGTTAGCATCAGAGATACGAAAAAATGTTTAAATATGAAATTGTAGCTTATTTAATTCCAAAGAACTTGGTTTAAAAAAAATTTCTATGGCAAAAATTGAGTGAATCGTGAATGAGTATATCGAAAAACATTGATTTTTTCGATATAACCAAATCTAACACTTTCGAAAGCGAATAAATCGAAAACTATTAATTTTATCAAAAAATTGTATAGAACATTTTTTGCTTAGAATGGATATTTTTATCAACTTTTGGGGTCAAAATTTAATAAAACATTTTCACCCCAGGGATGGGGTGGCAACCATCCCCATGGTAAAGGCGTCTTTCGGCATCATATAGATTTTGATCCTGGGCCTATCCACTACTTATTCTCAAATTTTCAAGCAAATCGATCCATTCTTTAAAAAGTGCGAGCTGAGAAGCTTCGGTTTCTGGACTATAGGTAAGGGTTATTAATTATATCATTAATTAATAATAATGGTACAATTATTAAATTAATTGACAATCGATAAAAAAGTAAGTCACATTCAGATCTGCCCTAAACAAAGTCGGAATAGCCATGTTAATCGCCAACGTTAGGAACGGATAAGGCACACAAAGAAGAAAAAAGTAAGTCTAATTTAAGAAATTTACAAGGTTGTTCGGTATAGTTTTCATCTAATAATGTCTTCAGATTGCCGGAAAGAATATTGTTGGATTTTTCTTGAACACATTTTGCATACAACTTGGATACAACTGCTTTACATTTAGAACAATCTTACATCTATCACATACTGGTTGATTTCTTCTGACAAATAAATGTGTATGTGACAAAATGAAAATATATTTTCGCGCCACGTAATATTCATATCAGCTCTTTTGTAGCTGGAATATTATATTCGCCACTCATTTTTACGGTGTTTAGCGGTTTTTATTCTTGTATCAGGAGTTTTTGAAAGTTTTTTATAAATTAAATGTATGAAGTTGAATGAAATGTTTCTCGATTACACGTCAAGAGTTATAAATGGTCGCCTTTGTCGCATTCTCTTCCAAATAATCTAGTGGTTACGACACCAGACTTGTGATAAGACAATCCGAGTTCATATCCCAGCCATCCTAATAATTATGGCTGGAAAGTAAACCCGGATTACCCTGTCAAACTTTACGTCGTAACCACTACAACTACATAAACCATTTCGACGATAATGGTTAAATACATTATACTTTTGAAGCTCGATAACTTCTGAACAGATTAACCGATTTTGATCATTAAACATGAGTTTGAAACATATTGACAAGTATTATCTGATGCATTTAAGGTCAAGTATGATAACTGAACTTATTACAGGAATTATTGAGCTTTAAAAACTGTTTTTACCATAAGAAATAGATTTAATCATATTTATGAAGCTTATAACTTAACAATTCGGATTTTTCGAGATATGAGGTATACACCATTAGACGCGTCTAGAGTGCTAGTATTGACGCTCAGTTATTGGCGCAATTCGTAGGTTGAAATTTTGAGTAATTGTTGAAAAACCAAAATTTTCAAATTTTAATTTTTTAGTTTTCGGCTATACTGAGCCGTGTGTAGGTATGA
This sequence comes from Diabrotica virgifera virgifera, assembly GCF_917563875.1. Taxonomy (NCBI): domain Eukaryota; kingdom Metazoa; phylum Arthropoda; class Insecta; order Coleoptera; family Chrysomelidae; genus Diabrotica; species Diabrotica virgifera. The sequence goes on along the minus strand of NC_065447.1, from coordinate 71,515,749 downwards.
TCTTGACTGCTTAGGTACTGTTTGAAAGCTTAACTCAACGCTATTGATTTGGTGTATTTGCGTGCGATTTTCCTGTCTTTTCTTGAAACTAAGATATATACGCCCCAAAATATGCCCTTTTGTATCTAGCTAACCCTAGAGCTGGCTTGTGGGTGGTCAAAAGTCACAAACTGCACCCGTTATGGATCGGCCCTGACCCCCTCTTAAAACACAGAAAAAAATTAGATCGGTGTAACTTTTCCACATACATAGATATTATCCACAAACATTTTCCACTTTTTAAATAAACATTGAGTCATACTTCTGAGCTAGGTAACTATTAAATGGTATAACCGATTTTAAAAATTAGACATCCGTTGGAAAGGTAAGCAACACGATCAGAAGCCGCAAAGGTCGGACTTAAATTTTTGGGAGTTTAGGGGACAAAAACGAAAAACAGAACAAAAATGGGAAGGGCCGTAAAATCCATACCCTTTGGCCAAAATGGAGAGTTGACATATGGATGGCCGAGTCTTTTCCTAAACTATAAGAGAGGATTTGGCCCAATTTTCAATTCAGTCAGATTTAGAAAATCGAAAATTTCGTGTATATATTATAGTGTCGCATGTAGGGGTATTGTTAGCCACTGACGAGAACTGCCGTTCTCTGGTAATACTGCACCAAATTAAATAAACTTTATTTTTTCGTGAAAATTAAAAACTGGTGGAGGTTCTTACAAAATCCATTATAAATTGAATTACAAAAAACTTGAATATGTCGTATTGGTAATTTAAAAATAGTAAAATACTGCTTTCCACTTGAAGATAGAATATCTGTTTGAACTTGCTGCCATACTAAAATAGAGAAAAAATACACTGGACTGCTTTTAGCTATAGAAACGTAAACACTGACATGCCGTAAGTTATACCGCAAGAAAATTTTACTTCAACGTAGCTCAAAGACTAAACTACACTAAAACTGCAGCAGTTGGTAGCCGGTACAATTACACACCACTTGAAGGTACAAAGATGTTGTTCTAGAAATCTTCTAAAAAACACGTTTTACAACAAGATTTTATAATTTCGGCAAGGTATAACACACCGCATGTCATTGATTAAGGGTTAAACACTATTTTAATGTCACTACCAACTACTGCACTCACAATTCCTCACTATCCGTTGTTTTCTGCATTCCTAACTGGGAAGTCTGCTTCTTGATTTCTTCGATCACCTATATGCGATGGGACCCAAAATATTACGGTGATTTTTTGGTTCTAAACATCTAATTCGGTTTTCATAAGGAAACCATTTGGATGTTTTGGATGCAGCTGCTGAATTATCAGAATAGAGAGTAAGGAGTCAGTGATACTACTACTTAATATAGTTATCCTTCTTAATAATTCGAGGGTTGAGAACAATAGGTTCCCAAACGACATTTTTAACAAAATCGGTTTTTGTAAAAGATTCTATTTAAAAGAATTTTGCATTGAATCATAGTTGTCAAACGTTGAATTGTTTCTAGATGGCGGCGTAATCAATGATGAAATAAGGTTTCAAGTACGTGAAATACTTTAAGGTTCCGGCAATAAGGTTCCAAGCGACAAGTACTTTAGAAAATCTAAGAGTCTGTGTACTTTTTTGTACCCACGTAAGAAGTTATGCTTCTATTATAATATGATTTCAACGAAATAAATATTCATTCACTGGCGTACCCAGGGAGGTTTGTCCCCCCCCCCTCCTCAGCGCTTATAAAAAATGTTTAAATAGTAGTAGGAAAATGTAACTTGTCTTTCACAAAAAATACAAAAAAAATTCGGTTCTACTAGGTCCGCCACTGTAACAGTTAATTTGTATTTTATTTAAATATCAATTTAATTTTAATACTTAATACTTTCTAAAAAATTTTATTAAAACAAAAATTTAAAAAAAGATGTGTCTGTACTTTGTACGCACATAAGAAGTTATACTTCAATTATATGATTTCAACGAAATCAATATACTTTAAATAGTTTATGTATAAGACTAAGTTTTCAATCTAATAGCACATAAAACAACACCAAAAATGTTGCTCCACATCCTACCAGATTGAAAACAATGGGAGCCTTCCCTGTTTACACCTCCTTGGCTTCTAAAATTTGCAAGCCATAACGGATGATGAGACTAAGGAAGATGAGGGAATTTTACAATTAATAATTCCCGTCCCATCTGCTCAGCGCGGTAAAGTTCCAACGAGAATGGTTCCCCTCGTACTCTAATCAGAGTAAGCATGTAAATCAAAAATTAATAACCAATTTCAATTTTGTTGCAATATGAAACTACAGCCGCATCATATTCTAGTTCAATCAGAGTGTGCTGCAGGCACCTGTACCGGTTTCGAAACTTATTAGTCTCTCATCAGGAGGCACATGTGCTGCTCTCTCTGACCCAAATAGGACAAACCCCGGCGTGCAGTCACGACTTCCAACGAACGAAAAAATGGCATGGATACACTATTTGGGTCAGAGAGAGCAGCATATGTCCCTCCTATAAGGTTCGAAACTATAAGGAAAGAGAGACTATAAGGTTCGAAACCGGTAGAGGTGCTTGCAGCACTCTCTGATTGAACTAGAATATGATGCGGCTGTAGTTTCGTGTTGCAACGAAATTGAAAATGGTTATTCCAATATTAAACCAATTTTAAGCTAAATTTAGGAAAAATGTATTTTGTGTTATGATTTTCTATAAAATAAAAAATATTCGTTTTATTTTTAAATTTTTACCTAAATTTCACCAATTGCGCTAACAATTTTTGGAAACTTTAAAATTTTTTGTGAAATGTTTATCTTATAATTCCCTAAGGTTCCAAGTACAAGATTTATAGTGCAATACGGTTCCAAGTACACTGCAGACGTCAGTAATTATGTTACAAAATTGCACATTAGAATCTTACTTATGGCATTATCTAACGTGAGACGTTATCACAATTTACTACACTGTTCACACAGCACTTAAAATATAACGAAGTTATGATAGTTTAAAATTAGAAATTTGTCTCCTGAAAAATTTATGAAATGGCGCTTGGAATCTTATTGTCCTCAGTCCTCGAAATAATTGTCAGTGCTAAATCCCGGCTGTGTAAACCCTATTCATCATCAAAAACCCGTACTCGTCCACTGCTGGACATAGGTCTCCCTCAGCTCTTTCCATCTTTCTCTGTTTTGTGCGGCTTGCATCCAGTTGCCGACAATACGATTCAGATCGTCAGCCCATGGTTGGTGGTCGTCCTCTGCTCCGTAGTGCTTCTTCTCGTGGCCTCCACTCGACAATACGTTTTGTCCATCGGTTATCTGACAATCTGGCGACGTGTCCTGCCCAATTCCACTTGAGCGACGCGATTCTTTCGACGGTGTACGTTGTTTTTGTTCTACGACGTATTTCTTCGTTTGGGATTCGGTCCCTCAGGGAGACACCCAACATCTGGCGCTCCATAACCCTTTGAGTTATGTGAATCTTGTTCACTACCTTTTTTATGAGTGTTAATGTTTCCGCTCCGTAAGTGAGTACAGGCAATACACACTGATCAAAGATTTTCCTTTTCACGCATATGGGTAAGTCCGATTTAAAGACAGCTCAGTTTACCAAACGCTGCCCAGGCTAATCCTATGCGACGTGGGAATTCGCACGTCTGGTTATCTCTTCCCAACCGAATTTCATGTCCCAATTACCTATAAGACGCAGTCTGCTCAATATTTATTCCATCAACAACAATATTACGATTTAGCACCAGATGGGGGACATGAAAGGAGCCTCCACGTAGATTGTGATCACTTGTGAATACAATCGGGCGTCCCCTGGAAACGAGTAATGTCGGCTAATCCTTTCAACACCGGTGCACCAACAACACAGATGCAATCAAAATCAAAACGGTCTTTATCAAGGCCATTTTTGATGACGACCTCAATTAATATTGAAGGACTATCAGCAGATAAAGAAGACCTATTGTCTAATATGTGCAGAGAACATGGTGTCGATGTTCTACTGGTTCAAGAAACCCATAGAGGTACTGCAAGCCGGAGACCAAGGATTCGGGGTATGAAGCTCATACTGGAGAGACCACACGACCAATATGGTAGCGCAGTCTTCGTCAGACCAGATATCGACGTAACATCCACATCTCTAACAGATCAAAATGACATCGAGATCCTCACAGTGGAGATAAACTTCTGTACAGTAACGTCAATCTACAAACCACCAAACGCTAACTTTGCTTTTGAGGAACCGAATAACTTTCAATCACAGCAAATCAAATTCGTACTGGGTGACTTCAACTGTCACAGTGTCGCGTGGGGTTACAACGAAACAGATTCCAATGGCGAAGAACTAGAAAAATGGGCTGAAAGCATGAACCTAAAACTTATTCACGATCCAAAGCAGCCTGCGTCGTTCAACAGCGGAAGATGGCGCAGAGGTTACAACCCAGACAATATATTTGTCAGCGACAGAATTGGAGACCAGGTGACAAAAATCGTTGGAAGCGTCCTCCCAAAGACACAGCACAGACCAATAATTTGTCTTTCCAACGCGGCAATCAGATACGAAATTGTTCCTTTCAAGAGAAGGTTCAACTTTACTAAAGCAAAATGGGAAAAATTCTCTGAAGCATTGCATCAAGAAGTTTCCCAGCTAGAACCTTGCCCTGATTCATACGATAAATTTGTGGAAATCGTAAAGCAAGTATCACGGAAATTTATCCCTAGAGGTTGTCGAACTGAGTACATAGCGGGGCTCAGTGAAGAATCTAAACCCCTACTTAAAAGATACGAGCAGCTATATGAAGAAGACCCTTTCTCGGAAGCGACAATACAGGTTGGGGAGGAAATGTTACATGCGATATCTGCCAACAGAACGGAAAGGTGGTGCAAGCTGGTCACGAGCCTGGACATGAAACAAAACAGCAGACGTGCCTGGAAGCTTATTCGGAATCTTGGCAACGATCCCGCTGCTCCGGCAGTCAACATGACAGAAGTCACACCCGATCAGATAGCCCATCATCTTCTATTGAACGGTAAGACGAGATCAAGAAAGAACAAGGTGAGAGCTCAACGGAATATCGACGAAGAAAGAGATGTTCTAGGTACCTCTTTTTGTCTAGAGGAGATGAGAGGCGCGATCCATCAAATGAAAGATAATAAAACGGCTGGCCTGGACGACATACGAACAGAGCAAATAAAGAACTTTGGACTAAAAATCGTAGAGTAGCTCGTAAAAATGATGAATTGCTGCATCCGTACATTACAAATCCCCAAAATCTGGAGAAAAGCTAGAGTGGTAGCCCTCTTAAAACCAGGGAAGGATCCGGCGGATACAAAGAGTTTTAGACCTGTATCTCTCTTGTGCCACCTTTTCAAGGCCTTTGAAAGAATGATACTGAACCGGATCGCAGAATATGTGGAGACTAAAATTATTCCAGAACAAGCAGGATTCAGGCCCGGGAAGTGCTGCTGCAGTCAAATTCTTAATCTCACCCAACATATTGAAGATGGTTTTGAACGGAAGGAAATAACAGGAGTAGCGTTCATAGACCTAACTGCCGCCTATGATACAGTTAACCATCAACGGCTACTCGCAAAACTCTACGAAACTACAAAGGATTTCCGACTAACAAGGTTAGTGATATGTCTCTTCCAGAATAGACGCTTCTACGTAACGCTCCAGTCCAAGAACAGTCGGTGGAGGGACCAAAAAAATGGGCTACCACAGGGAAGTGTCCTCGCGCCGATTCTATACAACATATACACCAACGACCAACCCATACACCAACAAACAAGGCAATTTATTTACGCTGATGATACAGCGGTGGCAGCTCAGGGAAGAACCTTCAATGAGGTCGAAGTGAAACTGACAGATGCCCTGGGAGACTTAGCTCTATACTATGATAAAAACCATCTGAAACCCAATCCCACAAAAACCCAGGTATGTGCTTTCCACCTGAGAAACAAGCATGCCCGAAGGTCGCTGGAGGTGGAATGGCGTGGTCAGATGCTGGAACACAACAAGATGCCAAAATACCTTGGCGTCCGTCTGGATAGAACTCTGTCTTACCGATACCACTGTCAAGATGTCAAGAAGAAAGTAAGTGCCAGAAATAATATCATCCGCAAGCTAACTAATACAAAATGGGGAGCACAACCACACACTCTCCGCACTTCTGCCTTGGCATTATGTTTTTCGGCCGCGGAGTTTGGAGCACCAGTATGGGCAAACTCTGCTCACGCAAAGAACGTCGACGTGGCTCTAAATGAAACGGTCCGTATAATATCGGGTTGCCTGAAACCGACACCTATCGAAGAGGTATACCCCATTGCTGGAATTGCTCCACCACTTATCAGGAGGAAGGTCGCGTCAGAGGTAGAACGGAAAAAGCGGGAGACGGACCGAAGACACCCCTTATATGACCACCAAACTCAGCCAAGCAGACTAAGATCTCGGAAAAGCTTCCTGAAAACATCAAGATCCATCCCCGAAGCGCCACAGACGCGCCGAATACACCTATGGCAAGCGTCAGCTACCGCGACACATTTTCCTCCCTCAGAGGAAATGGCTGCTGGACACAATTTACCGTATCCGACTTGGAAAGCGCTAAACAGACTAAGAACCGGCGTTTCACGTTGTGCTAGTAACCTGAAAAAATGGGGATACCAGGAGGACGATACCTGCGACTGTGGCGCGGTTCAGACCAGCCGGCATCTACTATCATGCACAGAGATGAGAGAGACCTGCACAGAACAAGACTTAATTATAGCAAATGACAGGGCCATCTACGTGGCCAACCATTGGAAATACAGAATTTAAAGTTGTTGGTGTTCCGGACACGGAAAGTAAGTAAGTAAGCACCAGATTAGTCATTACTTGCGTCTTGTTCATTATTTGCGTATTGTATTGGCTATAGGGATGATGCCATCTGCGAATCTAAAATGACTGAGCTTCTCTCCATTTATATTGATAGCATATTCGTTCAGTAAACCGTATTAAATGGTGTTAATTTAAATTTGGAATGTTGATTAGAAACGGTAGTTTCTAAACTGTCCGAAGTTATTGGATATGTCGGTACATAAGAAGCAATAATCTCGATAATGCAATAATCTAATTGAGAGAAAAGACTAAAACATTTATTGGACTGGTTTGTTTCATGTTACTGAAAACACAAAGACTGAGATTAATGTATGAAACAGGTATTGTCCAAGGTGGAGATGGAGGTGTCTTATAATATTAACTAAGAATAAAATTGACGGTATGATTAATTGAATTTAAGATAGTGTTCCAATAATGTTGCATGACTACATAAATCGTTCTAGTAGCTATAAATTTTGAATTGACGTACAGTGGAACCTCGATAAGTCGAATTAAAGGTCGCTGATTAAATGGTTTTAAATATGAACAATTAACACTGTCTGAAACGTATCGTATCAGACACGTTTCAGTAAAATCAGGTTTTTCTGAGACTACCCTACGTGCATGATAATATGCAGCGACCTTAATCGGGACCCCGGCCGATCCGGGTTATCGAAAATCCAGGTTAGCCCAAAAATATGGTAAAAATTAATAAAATGGAGTATCCTTTCAGATTAACTCCTTTATAATTGAAAAACATGAAACACATATTTATGCACAGTATATCTAAACTATGTAAAGTTGTATATAATATTGTTCATTTCTTGGTAAAAAATTCAATCTGTTTCGGTTGTTCTACATTAAGTTTTTGTTGTTGAAATGATTGTCTGATTAAAATCGGTCCGGGTTAGCCGGACTTCCGGGTTATCGGAGGCCGACTTATCGGGATTCAACTGTACCTTGTTCGAATGTTTCCCGGTTAGAATATGAAAGCCAGTTCTTTTATACATATTGTGGTCACTACGGTCGTATTGAAATTAGTACAGTCAAAAATAGCATATTTTATATTGCGTCTTTGGATTTTGAATTATGTTTAACACTTATCCAGCCCTGAAGCCTCCATGTTCTTTGGGCTATAGAAACCAAGTATAGTGTTAATCTCTTCGTTAAGAACATAATTTGATAAAAAAAAAACTGAAATACAAAATCATACAGATCCACAACTGCAAAAAATCACCTAGTGAATAATAAGACACTTTCAAACTTTATGAAAACATTGTATAAAATATTAGTCAGTGTACGAGTATATTTTTTTATATTTTCATTAGCATAATTATTTCTGGATATCTTTTTTATGTTTCGGAGTAAACCTCATTATATTTAAAGAAAAATTCCATTAGCTAACAAACAAACTTTAGTATATATTTTAACCCGGATATGTTTTCATAAATCAGCTATATCTAATCGTCTTAGTTTATTTTCTAGTTTAATAGAAATATTCCAGTTTGAATAATAGTAATTTACGTAACAAGTTCCGAAAGTGCTATTTTACGAGACAAGTAAGAAGTTTCCAGGGCGAGCCGCAGGCGAGTCCTGGAATCCTGCGAGTCTCGTAAAATCACTTTTGGATCGTGTTACGTACAATATTTTTCTGCAGCCGTTTTGTATGTTAAAAAGAATATATGTATAAACTTTACTTATGAACTTTTATTTAACATTTTAAAGTTACTCTCGTGAATTCAACATTTAGTCCATTCCTTAACGGTAAAATATTTCAAAACCTCTAAATTTTAAAGAGCCGCTTGGATTGACATGAAATTTGGCATACACATAGCTAACAAGTCAAAGAAAAAAGTGATATTGTGCCGATATGTGCTTTTGCCTTGGGGGTGGTTTTCACCCCCCCCCCTTGGGGGTTAAAAAATATTCGTCCACAGAAAGTCAGGAAATGGGTAAACTGGCTAATTTTAAGTAACTTTTATTCTATAGAGTTTTTTCACCAAGTCAATAATTTTCGAGTTATTTGGCAGTGAATATGTTCATTTTTTCAACAAAATAACCACGCTTTTAGACGGTTTTTCGCAAATAACTCAAATAGTAAGTATTTTGACGAAAAAGCATTCTTAGCAAAAATATAGCCTATAAAAAATTTTAAACAATGGTGTATATATCACGTCTTTTTATTTAGTAGAAGAAGAGTTACAGCTAACGAAAAATAGGTTCATATTCGTCAAATTCCAAATGGAATACTTTAACGTGAAATAACCAAAAATGAAGCACATTTCGGGCAAAACTCATTACAACTTATTTAAAGTGTTTAAAAAAAGCTTCATTTCTGTTTTATAAAAAAAAATTTCTAGCATCAAAATTAAACAAGTTACGCTTAAAATAAAGTTAGTCCCTTTTGATTTTGGTAAAAAAATCGAGAAAATCACCCCCTAATTAGTATCTTAAATGAACTTAATCGTAACGGCTTCACAAGTTTCTTGACTCGTGTATATATTGTTTATATGATCTGTAAGTTTCATCGGTTCAAAGTCCTTATTATTGAAAGGGCTGTAGTTAAAAGGGGTTGAACGAGTCACTGATCACGAATGTATGCAAATTTAGAAACACCAAAACTTGATCAATTTTTGTCTAACAGAAAAACAAAAAAATACATGATATTCAGAAAAGCAAATCTGACTTTTTTTGTTTCTCAAGATTTTTGGTATCTCTAACAATTTTTAAGTCATTTTGAAAAAAACATATTTTTCAAAATTTAAATTTTTAAAAATTTTACTTTGAAACCAAATTTTTTCAAAAATAAGCACTTTGAATCGATGAAACTTACAGATCATATAAACACAATATAAGTAAAATAATTTGTGAAGCGGCAACGATTAATTTCATTTAAGTTGCTAATTAGGGGGTGGTCTTCCCGATTTTTTTTTTGCAAAAACAAAAGGACCAACTTTATTTTGAGCGTAACTTGCTTAAATATAATGCTAAAAACTTTTTGTGTAAAAACAGAAATAAAGCTTTTTTTAAACACTTTAAAAAAGTTAAAATGGGTTTTTGCCAAAAAGAACTTAATTTTTTGGATATTTCACGTCGAAATATTCTATTTGAAATTTGGTGAATATGAATCTATTTTTCATTGGCTATAACTCTGGTTCTACGAGATCCAAAGACCTAACGCGTACACCATTTTTTAAATTTTTTATAGGCTATATTTTTGCTAAGAACGTTTTTTTCGACAAAATAATTACTTTTTGAGTTATTTGCGAAAAACCGTCTAAAAATGTGGTTATTTTGTTGAAAAATGAACATATTCACTCGCAAATAACTCGAAAAGTGTTGACTTGGCGAAAAAGCTCTATAGAACAAAAGTTACTTAAAATTAGTCAGTTTACCCATTTCCGGACTTGTTTTGGACATATATTTTGTCACACACAAGAGGGGGTGAAAGTCACCCCCAGGGCAAAAGCACACATCGGCACAATATCACTTTTTTTCTTTGACATGTAAGCTATACGTATGCCAAATTTCATGTCAATCCAAGTGGTTCTTTAAAATTTAGAGCAAAAACCGTGAAAGAATGGACTAATTAGAAAAATCTACTTATGAATATTAATTACAAAATTATAACAATTATTTATATTGATATTGTTAGGAATATTAACAGAAGTGGTAGTATTGAAATTAGTGTTAGACGTGTCAGTACTTTTACTATTTTTTGAGATATTAATTTGGTTGCGGCCATGTTCAATCTGTGAAGCTACGTGAATTTTATTTCTTAAAGAATTTTCTACGTATCCCACTGCTACATTAGTTGATTTCCATCCTCCGTGTCTTTTCAAGTTGGTTATAGTTAAAACCGAAAAACTGAGCGAAAACACAGACGAATCTTAAATGACAACCATTGTCATAATAAAATACAAAGTTGATGTTATTGTCAAAGCCGTTACCTAGCTACTCAAAATCGTCCCGAAAGTAAAACAAGCGTCCCAAAAGTAAAAAAATTAGTCCCGAAAGTAAATACTTTCGATACGAGTTGTGTAAAATGATACTTTCGATTTAATAAATCATACCGAAAGTTTTATTTTCTGGACGGCTGCAGAAAAAAGTTTTATTCTGTTTAGTTTGTCAATACATAATAGCATTATAGTAGGGAAGGCAAGTATGCTAAATTTGCAGTTATTCGAGCGTTATGGGGACCTATTGGGTTGTGAAGATTAGGTCCTAAGACCAAAAAAATTAAGTTAAATTTTTCAATTTAGTGGAGACTTTCCATTTTTAAATTTAATTTTCCATTCTTAACAATGGTTTTTTCCGATTATTCCATCATCTATCAATAATTCGAAACAATTTCTCGAATAAAAGTTAGTGGTTTTTACGTACGAAATCCAAATCTGTAATAAAAATGGGGGCTCCTATTTAAGATTTTTAAGTAACTTCTTATTCCTTTTCCGTAGGGGGTCGTGTTTGGTGTCATTCGATATATTTTTCAAAAATATCGAAGAAGAGTATTTTTAGTTTTTCTATCGGATATTCAGCTCGCGAAACATCGCGGGGTTGCTATTTAAAATTTTAAATCCACCGCAAGCCTCTTCGTGTGGGCCATGTTTGGTATCATTCGATAGATTTTTGAAAAATATTGCTTACCTATTTTTTAGTTTTTCGATCTGACGTTCATTCCGCGAAATATTCGCTTTTTTTGTAAAACTTTGTGACTCCCATTTCCTTACGCTCCGCTCAAATCGTCAGATTTTTTAAATATACACTGTTCTGCATGTACTTACGTTACCTTATCTGAAACTTATATTTTGAGTTTTCTAAGGATATATTTTTTTTGCATTCGCTTAACGAACTCCCCTGTATTAAGAGCCAATATACAGGGTGTCCCGAAAAGATTGGTCATAAATCATGCCACAGATTCTGGGGTCAAAAATAGGTTGATTGAACCTCACTTACCTTAGTTACCAAGTTACAGCCCTTTGAACTTACAAAATGAAAATGGATTTTTTTTCATATATCGAAAACTCTCAGAGATTTTTTATTGAAAATTGACATGTGGCATTTTCACGACAGCAATATCTTAAAAAAAATTAAGTAAAATTTGTGCACCCCATACAAATTTTATGGGGGTTTTGTTCCTTTAAACCCCCCCAAACTTTTGTGTACGTTCCAATTAAATTATTATTGTGGCACTATTAGTTAAACAAATTATTTTTAAAACTTTCTTGCCTCTTAGTACTTTTTCGATAAGCCAGTGTTTATCGAGATATTTTGAATATTTGTCGAATCCACCACATATTTGTATATGGTTAAGTACGGTTATAGAGACCTGTTAATAATCTGAAAATTTATTTATAATTTACATTTTTAGGTATATTTTGAAAAAGAAGCTACATCTCGATAAAAGGTGACTTATGAACAAAAGACTAAGAGAAAAAAGTTTTAAAAACACTGTGTTTAACTAACGGTACCACAATAATAGTTCAATTGGAACGTACACAAACATTAGGGGGGTTTAAAGGAACAAAACCCCCATAAAATTTTTACGTAAATATATTGAAAAAGAAGCCGCATCTCAATAAAAACTGGCTTATATATAACAAAACCCCCATAAAATTTTTACGTAAATATATTGAAAAAGAAGCCGCATCTCAATAAAAACTGGCTTATCGAAAAAATACTAAGAGGCAAAAAAGTTTTAAAAACGTTGTGTTTAACTAATGATACCACAATAATGAATTAATTGGAACGTACACAAAAGTTTGGGGGGGGGTTTAAAGAACAAAATCCCCATAAATTTTTTATGGGGTGGACAAATTTCACTATAATTTTGTTTTAAGATGTTCCTGACATAAGAATTATACATGTCCATTTTCAATAAAAAATCTCTAATAGTTTTCGATATATTGAGAAAAATCGATTTTCATTTTTTAATTTTAAAGGGTTGTAACTTTTTTTGTGAGCACATTTGTACTAAGGTAAGTTAGGTTCAATCGAACTATTTTTGACCCCAGAATGTGTGGTATAATTTATGACCATTCTTTTCGGGACACCCTGTATAGTAGAGATACATTTCCAGGACACAAGGTTTCTCCCCTTGTTATAATCTGACGCACTCGAGTAACCGCAAAAATCGCTGTTTCGGCTCCCCTATTATTATACTTCACGTGATTTAATGGAAAATATATTTTTATTAACTAGCTGGCGTAGCAAAAACTGTTATTTGACAAAAGAGTTTAATTAAAACAAAATATTATAGTACTCAAAATGAAATGGATGTAAAATTATTGTATTAGGTATTCATTAGTAGTATTCTATTACAAGTATTTCGTTATATCGTTAAAATTTTGTGTTCATGTTTAAAATAAATAAAATATACAATTACAAATACGGTCATCAATGAATTAATTTTACACTAGAAGCACCAGCTTTTGTGCATACCTAGAAGCAATGCAGCGGTCAAAATGACAGGTATTAGAATTTTCTATCCAGCCGTTTTTGTATTCTTCTTTACTTAATAAACCCCTATATTGAGTTAATAGATAATAATAATAGACATATTCAGTTAATTTAAATAAATTGTTTAAGCACAATTTATTCAGTATCAAAATTTTTTAATTTTGCTTGTAAGACCCACACACAATTTTTTTACATATATGACAAATTTCACATGATTTTCACTTTCACTTTCACATGCTACGTCTTCTCTGTTCTTTTTTATGGTGTTGAATCGTGGACTTACATACTGTGGTTATATTTAAGTGTTTGTTCCGTGTCTTTGTATCTGTCATCTTTTGTTTTAGCGTTTGTTTCGTTTTCGTGTATCACTCATGTTAGAAATAGATATTGTTAACAAAGCAAGTAAATAAAAATACTATAAAACAAAAATTGGTTTTAAATTAGTACTGTAAGATCGTGTGGCACAAAAGAGCGCGACTGTTCCCGGGTTAATATATCCGTGTTTGTTACGTTTTGTGTTCATACTATTTTCTTCATTCCTCGACAACAGCACATCTCAAAGCTGGTAAGTTTTTTTTTCAATTGCGTCCGTAATTGTCCAGCCTTCAACTCCATATAAAAGGACAGAGAATACGTAGGGTCTCAATACTCTTTTTCTAATGTCTAATCCCAATATTTTTACCAGAGTCTATAATGGCCTTATTGGATATTTCTACGAAGTCGTAGAACTCGAGTTGATAATGCTCAAATAGACTGAGGTTTATCCTATGCAACACTGGTAATTTTCAGGTCATTCCTATTCATCTCTAGTAGACCTTTGGATCTCTTCTTCGAAGGCTCATGCATAAAATGAAAAAACTGGAAAAGAAATAGTATATCTGTACCTCAGAGCTAAACTGTATTAACTCCATTTTTTTGAAAAAATTGTATTATTTTAAATATTGAATGGGTTGCATATGTGAGTCCATATTAGAAGTAGTAATGAAACACAGACTTACTCACAATCATTTAGTAATACTTTGACGACCGGTTTCGATTTCTACACTATTCAGATCATCTTCAGGTCGGCGTTACAAGTAGTTAAATGCTACAATTAAAGAAAGCCAGAGTTAGAACATTGTCGGGTTGTACAAATGTTAATAGAAAGCCAAAATTATATGTATATACATATAATCACTTACCTCCAATTTTCCAAGATCCAGTTATTTTTGTTCAAATCCATTTCACCATAGTTTTTCCATTTGATTTATCAGTACAGTATAATACCAATTGTTCCATCACATTGTTCTCTAATCAGATAATCAATTACCACGTGCATCTCCCCACGTGTTGGACACACAGCTTGCAATCTACAACTTTATAAATATGTCAGAAAATTTGCTGGTACGACATTTGAGCTCATTCCGTTAATTTCCCATAGTTGCCTGTCCGTTTGAACATTTAATACAGAGTTTGATCAGTTCATCATTTACTATACATAAAACATGGTTCTTAAGTCAAAGTTCCACTTTACATAACGTCAGATTCACTAAGACTACATATTTAATTTTATAGCATAATACATATTTAATATAGCAACCGTTTTACGAATACGTGATCAACCGCACAAGTTATCAAGCCCCCCTTTTTCAATCTATCAATTATTCAAAATTTAAACTTACCAAAGACAATAGGAGGAAGCTGGTTGGTACCCAACAACCAAATAAAAATAATATTAAACCAAATCTTAGGTTTTTTTTAAATTAACAACCCCCCACCCATCACTAAAATATCCGTTTCCGCTTACCACGTTGACTTGTCGATGTCATATAACTACAATATTACCAACCAACCTTCTCTTCCTTTCTTTTTTATTACAACATTCACTGTAACTATATTTATAGTATATTATATTTGACAAAATACATTTACTTTAAATAAACTAGATTTATCAAAACAATTAACTTTCATGCAACAGTTGATTTTCTTGTCCGTTTGATTATGCGTTCGTAATACGAGAGTTCACTCTACACTTCTTCTCTTTTTGAAAATACATTTATTGTTAATTTACAAAATCTGTACATTAGTATTACCACAATAATCTCCTTTTATAGTATTTGTTTCACTTAAACTTGAGATTTTGCTATTAATGTTAAAATTTAACAATACTTAACATTATTCATTTTGAAAAATGTTGTAAACTTCATGTCAGTAATAGATTTACTTAAAGTAGGCAACCATTGTACAAAATTTGAGAAGAAGTGTCTGACACTTCAGATAACCTACATATGTCTAATCACTGTCAATATTCCCTCTAAATGAACTAACATAAAAACTAAATTTCATTTAAAAAAATTAAAAATCAGTTATTTAATGAATTTGGAAATGTAGTGCTACCTCCCATCAAAAAATTTATACCATTTGTTGTTTTTTCTGTGAAGTCGTGAAAATCCTATGTGTTATGTGTTAATTTATTTATTTATTTTAAAACTATTCTCAACTAAGTGCCTGCACCTTATCATTATTTATTCTATTTTTCTTTCTGAACATATTCTACCATACAATAGCCCAAACAAAAAAACCCGTTCCTTTTCAGATCACCTATAATTTTTACAGTTTTCAACCAATATTATTTTGACAAAAACTTTTTTTTCTATCTTTTTATCTAACTAGTTTTCTTATAATCCCCTAAATTTCATAGATTTCAAAGGGTCAGGCACGTACAATTATATTAACCCGTGTTGAGCTGCCCCCCCCCCCACTTGCAAAAATTAAAAAACAAATAGCCCTGATTTATGAGCTATTTATGAGCTCTCATATTCCGCAAACTAAAAATTTTGAGCTCGTTCCACTGAGCAGGAATTTAATACCCTAGTGGGGGGGGGGCTGAGTCAGCCCCCCCCCCACTACTTAAAAATAGGAATATTGAATCGGTTTTTGCGGCAGAATTACGAGCTATTTATGAGCTCTTGAAATTATATACTTTCGATTTTTGAGCTCATCCCTTTCACCCCCAAACAACCCTTTAATTGATTTAACTTAAGAGAAAGATGCTGAGAAAACTTAAAATATATCGTATTGCGGATATAATTCATATAGCTTATATACTCTAAGAATAAACTATTAAATCAAGAGCATTTCGATTATTGAGCTACAACCCCTTCGCAAGAAAACCACCCTATCTTCCCGGCTTAAGAGAAAGTTGTACTTAAAATGCATTAAACTAATTATTTGGCGACTACATATCATTTAATAATTTATAACCTTCCAAATTACGCGCATTTAGATCAGTAAATTGCAATTTATTTTGTATAGTGCAGTCACTGAAGGTAAAAATCTACGATTACCTTCAATTTCGGTGAACCTTCACCGATTTTCACGAAAATTGGTCAGTAGTTAGAGGATACGTCAAGAAACAAAGGTGACATGGTATCACCTTGCGCCTTTACCCTGAGGGTGGATACCGCCCCTTCTCGGGGGTGAAAATTATTTTATAAAAAATAAATGCACAAATCAATAAAAGAACAAATTAAAAGCAAAATTTATTATATAAAGTTAATAAAATAAGTCAATACTTTTTAAGTTATTAAAGATCAAAGATTTTAATTATTCGTGAAAAAAATGCATGTTATGAAGCGAGTTTTCGTAAATCACTGAAAAACTATAAGTTTTTACAAAAAAGTTAATAGTAGTTTAATTCGTATAGCTTATATTCTAAGAATAAACTCTTAAATCACGCGTCTTTCGATTATAGAGCTACAACCCCTTCGCAAGAAAACGACCCCATATTCCCGGCTTAAGAGAGAGTTGTTCTTAAAATAATTTAAATTAATTATTTGGCGACTACATATCGACTTTACATATCGACTAAATATACGCATCTCAATTATTGAATTGCCATTTTCTTTCTATAGTGCAGTCACTGAAGGTAAAAATTAACTATTACCTTCGATTTCGGTAAATCGCCATTTATTTTCACGAATTGACAATAACAACTTGGGGTTTTAGCCTGGAGTATATGTCACCCCTTCTCGGGAGTGAAAATTACTTTATTAAAAATAACCCCACAAATCGAGAGAGGGACAAATTGTAAGCAAAATTTGTTATATAATGTGATTAAAATAAATCAATACTTTTTGAGTTATTAAAGATCAAATATTTTAATTTTTGGAAAGAAAATGCATGCTTTAGAGCGATTTTTCATAAATGACTCAAAAACTGTAAGTTTTTACAAAAAAGTTTTCATCACTAAAATTGAAGCTAATAAAAAATATAATAAATTGCTTACTTGAAAAACCTTTTAATGTTAATTTAAAGTAAGTTATTGGTAAATAAAGGTATATTTTTTTCCGCGACTCTTCAAATCTAACGGTTTAAGCTTAAATAACGGGAAAGAGATGCATTTTATAACACTGAGGTACTAAATACTTGTCAAAGTACTTAGAAATACCTATGAAAAATAAGATCCAGAGAAAGTTGATAGTATCAAAATCCGCTCACCAATTTTCGTGAAAATGAATGGAGATTTACCGAAATTGAAGGTCATAGTTGATTTTTACCTTTAGTGACTGCACTATAGAAAGAAAATGGCAATTCAATAATTGAGATGCGTATATTTTGCGAGCTCATAAATTATTAAACAATATATAGTCGACAAATAATTAATTTAAATTATTTTAAGTACAACCCTCTCTTAAGCCGGGAATATGGGATGGTTTTCTTGCGAAGGGGTTGTAGTTCAATAATCGAAAGGCGCGTGATTTTAGAGTTTATTCTTAGAATATAAGCTCTACGAATTAAACTACTATTAACTTTTTTGTAAAAACTTACACTTTTTCAGTGATTTACAAAAAACTTCTTCAAAACATGCATTTTTTTTACAAATAATTAAAATCTTTGATCTTTAATAACTTAAAAAGTATTTACTTATTTTATTAACTTTATATAATAAATTTTGCTTTTAATTTGTTCTTTTATTGATTTGTGCAGTTATTTTTTATAAAATAATTTTCACCCCCGAGAAGGGGCGGTATCCACCCTCAGGGTAAAGGCGCAAGGTGGTACCATGTCACCTTTGTTTCTTGACGTATCCTCTAACCACTGACCAATTTTCGTGAAAATCGATGAAGGTTCACCGAAATTGAAGGTAATCGTTTATTTTTACCTTCAGTGACTGCACTATACAAAATAATTTGCAATTTACTGATCTAAATGCGCGTAATTTGGAAGCTTATAAATTATTAAATGATATGTAGTCGCCAAATAATTAGTTTAACGCATTTTAAGTACAACTTTCTCTTAAGCCGGGAAGATAGGGTGGTTTTCTGGCGAAGGGGTTGTAGCTCAATAATCGAAATGCTCTTGATTTAATAGTTTATTCTTAGAGTATATAAGCTATAGGAATTATATTCGCAATACGATATATTTTAAGTTTTCTCAGCATCTTTCTCTTAAGTTAAATCAATTAAAGGGTTGTTTGGGGGTGAAGGGGATGAGCTCAAAAATCTAAACTATATAATTTCACGAGCTCATAAATAGCTCGTAATTCTGCCGCAAAAACCGATTCAATATTCCTATTTTTAAGTAGTGGGGGGGGGGGGGGCTGACTCGCCCCCCCCACTAGGGTATTAAATTCCTGCTCAGTGGAACGAGCTCAAAATTTTTAGTTTGCGGAATATGAGATCTCATAAATAGCTCATAAATCAGGGCTATTTGTTTTTTAATTTTTGCAAGTGGGGGGGGGGGGGCAGCTCAACACGGGTATTATATTAAATATATGACATCCCTTAGTCCCTTGACTGGGAACAATACATACATTTTTTTAAAATTTTTTCCTATTTGTCATTTTCCATATTTTGACCTTTGCCCATATCTCAAAACATCTACGAGCAAAGACCTTCACATTAGTACAAGTGTCTACATTAAAGCTATTTCGTACTTAGCTACATTAAAAACGTACCCACTCGAACGTTGTCTTTCTCACTTCTAACACAACATTCTCTGTTTCTCAAAACACATCTTCCTTCAGGATCCATTCAAATTTCAAAATTTCACTGTGTTTTGACCTACGAAGCATGTCTGCTTGCCCTGTCCCTTACCTAGCTATCCTATTAGCATAAGTTGGACGTATAAACATGTTATCATCGAACTGGCAACGCATCCCTTGTAACGGCATGTAAGTGGATCAAATTGATATTACTATTTATTAATTTTTGAATTTTGAACGCGTTTTTAATTTTGATTACAATTATAATAATATTTTTAATAGTTTTTAATTATTTTTAAATTTTACTCGTTCAACAAATAGTCATAAACCGCATGCATCCATGTGCGTATACATGCTTATGAGTATCTGTTTCTCATATGTGTGCATATGTATGTATCAGTTTGTTGTTCTCAAATGTCAACAGTTGCATACCTATTTTCAAATTTTGGCTTTCTATTAACATTTGTACAACCAGACAATGTTCTAAATCTGGCTTTCTTTAATTGTAGCATTTAATTACTTTTAACGCCGACCTGAAGATGATCTGAATAGTGTAGACATCGAAACCGGTCGTCAAAATAATATTAAATGATTGTGAGTAAGTATGTGTTTCATTACTACTTCTAAACTAACAAACTTGGGTACAATAAAGTTAATAGGGTAGAAAAATTTCTAGGGTAGATTTTAAAATTGGTTGTTAAATTTAATTTATCCATATTGATTACTTATTACTATGGTAAAAAATTTTTTGTAACATAATTTTTACAGTTATTAAATTCAATTATGTAAGTTGCACTTGCATTGCATACGTTATATTTTAATCTGTAATTACGTTTTTATTTTCATCTTTGATATTTTAGTGTGTTTCTAAAATCAGATTATAATTTTTTTTGCAAAAAAATTTTACTAAAATTATCGCGGATATAAAATATCCGCGAAACGTAAAATCTATAAGTAGTTCGTTTTTAAATATTTGTACCCTCGGAGATCCGTGAAAAAAATTTACACCCAAAATAACAAAATTCAGTTTGGCAACACTGTGTGAATGTTGATAGTAACATATCCTTTTTAAGATAAGCACAACTGTAATTTAGTCCAAACAAATTAATATATTTTTTTGCCAACAAAAATGAGATTTTTCAACCAAATAATGTTTCAGATATGATGTGCAAAATAATTTTTAATTGGGTTCTGCTAATGGGCTTGCTCTTTTTGTTATTAAAGTAAAAAACCTTCAAATTTCACTCATTAAATCATTATTGTCCAGCTATCGTCTTAATTATTTTAACTTTACTAATATCCGCCGAGTAATTCTGAATGATTAATAGGTTGTTAAAACATTTTATCTGTAGCGGCTTCTGGAATATCTTAAAAATATCGAATTTCATTGATAAAATGTACATATCCCACCGATCTTCGCTTCGACCATACAAAACCAAACATGCTATGTACATACAACCTTATACCAAAAGAAAGGTTGTAATATTTACTACAAAATGCAATAGGTGCACCCTAATAATATACAGGGTGTCCCATTAAAAAAAAATGAGAAAATTTTGAATTTGCAAATAGTGATCACACTGTATATTTTATGGCTATAAGTAAAAGATATTAAATTATTTCAAAATGACACTATATTATAAAAACTTTGACCTATCACTTAAATTTTTATTACCTTGGAAACATAATCCACAGCCCTATAAATATTACCATTTTTCTCAATAAAAATGTAAATATTTCGAAAATTATTAATTTTAGGCCTATAAGACCTTACACAAATTTTTCATATTTTAACAACTATATTTACAAATCATTTAATATATAGGGTGTTCCATTTAAAAAAATAAAACTTTGGTTCATACCGTCGTTCTGACTCATCCTGTATAATCGAAAATAATTTTAAATTATAGACGGTTTTATATACATTAGTTTTGTTAAAAACATTTTTTTGTATATCCCATAGTTTAACCGTAATCAAAGAAAACCAGAGGTTTGGCGCACCCTGTATAAATAAACAGACATTACGATATAACCATGTTACATAACAACTTCTAAATCATTGGCAGATTTTTTAAAGTGACATATTAAAAAGTGTCTTTACGGTATCTTTTTGTATTTTTTATTGTAAGGTGATACACAGTTCCCATTTTACAGCATACAAAAGCACTTCAAAGTTAAATTTGCATTTTTGGGTTCAATAGAAATTCGTTCTGAATATATTTAGCATACGGAAGTTGAGTTTAACGAAGAAGATCGAACGGATACGTTACGCAGTACACTTTACTAAACCAACTGAATTTTATTGAATTCGGGACAAAAGTGTCTCAAGGTTTGCTTCGGTAACTGATTCCTCCCCATTCTAATGATTTTTCAATTGTCTTAGAGAGACTACGGCTCATCTGCGATGTCTCCACACTTTGAAACTTCATCCCGACTCCAAAGTTTTTAACTTTCACGAAGTAGATAACTACTAACACGTTGTCTGAAAGTCAATTAAAGAATGCTCAAAAGGGAGAAAGAGAGAGTCAGGTAGACAGTGGTGCGCTGAAATTAGTTTGAAACGGAACGTGGAATGGTTAATAATTATGAAACAATTTAAACTTTTTATGTATACGACAGTTTCTATTTTCAAGAACATTTTTTAATAAAAAAAGTTTTTACCTTTAGGGTTTTCTCGTAAGTTGCCTTATTAAACTGGTAAAATCACATATACAAAGCAAAAATTTGTGATTATTAAAGATTTTTTTATTAATATTACAGATTTTTTAAACCTACTTTCCGATAAAAATAATAAGTAAAATGGTTTATATTTACAATGCCAGAGATATGTACAGACGATTATAACGAGTAGTCCTTTTCGTACAACACTCAGTAAAAAACAGGTTCAATTAAAATAAATAAGTATATTCGTGTTCTTTCGATATAAAGTTAAAATAAAAATAATAAAATAAAACAATATTCTGTTCTTCGTTCCGCCCCCTGGCATATGTCTGTAAAAGAAAAAAAATTGTGTTTACTATTATCAACAATACAATAACAATATTAGTATAATACAAGAAGCAATCACACTATACGGAATCTACAAATCAATAATAATCAGTCCCGCAATCACGTAATCACAATATCAATAACCATAAACAGAGATCAATGTAACGATTTGATCCCCGACTGGCGGTAGCTCTTCGCTCAGTGCTCGACCACCAACGAAGCAATCCTTCAATACAGGGCCATTCTGTAACTCCAACTCAATACGTCGCACCAGTGCAGTTGTTGATCCCAAACGTTGCGAACTGGGTGGCCACCGGACGGTGTCCCGATTGAATTCCTTTCAATGCTTGTGTAAAACTGATTTTCTGTTCCTCCGCTCTCTATTAAATATACTTTCGGTGGCCAATCCCCTAGCATCCATCGCTGGTGGTTTAATCTTAGTGGGAGTGCATTGGTGCTCGGTTCTTGCTGATGAGCAGAATTCGTAGTTAGAGAGACCAGTTCGTAAAAGGTCTAGTGACCAAAGCATCACAACACATATTGTATTAGATAAGATAATGGCAGTTTTTGTTTATATTCGATTCAGAGTTGTACCACCATCTCAATATAGCTATTTCAGCATCCTCATGCCTCCTCAGTGAAGCTATGCAGTCACAACTCTGAAAGTGATATAAACAATCTGCCTATTTAAGGGAAACCATCGTGATACAATGATTCCACCTTTTGAGACGCAATCTAGCGACATCTCTCGTATTACGAGGAAAACAACGAAAAGCCCTAGACACAAAGCACATATTGTATTGTTTACCGGTGAAATGCACATACAAGTACGCGAACACAAACACTAAAAAACGACACAGATCACAAAAGATAGGCTCTATTTAAGGCGTAACTTCCACTACAACTGTAGGTATTGTCAGGATGGTTTAGATAGGATGAAGGGATCATATCGCTTTAATCTCTTCGTTTGTTTGATGTTGAGATGATTGTATGCCAGGGTGTTAAGATGCACGCACTACCTATTTTGATATTGTTCAGAAATATGTTTTTTAGTCAGAAAGATAATGTTTTTTGCACCCTTCAGAGACTTTTAGTACAGGCATATCTCTATGTAAGGCATCATTCTTGATAAACCAAGGGGGATTAACCATCGTTCTCATAGTGTTAGATTGAAATTTTTGAATTTTCATAATATTAGATTTGCTAGCTATTTCGCAGAGCTGCGAATCATCTTTGGGTGTTATTACTATTTTTTACATCAGCAACTTGTTGTGTAATTTTTTTCCCAGCATCCTGTAGAGTTTTCGTATAAAATTCATAGTTGTAGCCTTTTCGTCCAAATATGTTTGGTCCAAGTTAGTCGTTTATCCAGGTGAATATGTAGATATTTTACGTCATTCTTTTGGGGTAAAAGATGTCCATTAAATGAACATGTATGAGTACCTCTTTTTCGAGTGAATTTAATATTGAGCGATTTGCTCTAATTCTCCAGAGTTTTAAGTGAGATGTCGAGTGAGAGCTTATGACTCAAGGATGGTACTAGAGGTGAGAAATTTGACCTAGTGCTACCGGTTTTAGAGTTGCAATCAAAAGGTATGTTTGAAAGTCGCCGAAATAGCACAAGCTTACTTAGTAAGACGAGAACAAATCTACACAACCGATTTCATGTCTGTCTGTCCGCTAATCTAACTCTTCATTTATTAAAACAGATATAGTGACAAATAAGGTGTCGAATGAAAGTTTAGCACACAAAGATGGTAAGTAACAAAGGTGATACATTTGATATGGGACTACCAGTTGCAGAATTGCAACTGGAATTACTGTTTTAAAGTCATCAAAGTAGTACAAGCAATATATTACTCGACGCGCCTTAGCAAGACGAAAACAAATATATTCTACCGATTTCATGCCCGTCTGCCCGTCCTTCTGTTGTCTGCGAATATAACTCCTATGTTATTAGAACTAATGAAATGACAAGCGAGGCGTCGATTGAGAGCTTATGACTCAAGGATGGTAAATAAAGGTGAGAAATTTAACCTCGGACATTCGGTTGCAGAGTTGTAACCGGAAGTACTGTTTTAAAGTCGCCGAATTAGTATAAGCGATATATTATACAGTGCGGTGGAATAAGTGTTGCCCCCCCTATTAACTTGTTTATTTTAAGAATATAAGCGAAACGCTCGGACATGTCGATTTTTAAACTTACTATAGTATATTATAGCATCAACGTTTCGAACTTTACGCGATCCCTCTTCAGGTGACAGGCATAACTTTGATTTTTTTAAATGGGAAAGTACATCATGTGACACCTCGTTTAAAAGATCTTACAATACTTATTTCAAAAATGTATAATACTTTAATCCTGTTTGAGAGCCTAGGCGCAGAATTTCGGTCGAATCTTTCTAAATGCATTAATTTTTTTCGAATCCTGAAAAAACTAATAAATATTTTTGAAAAATTTAAACGAAGAATGAAATATTACAGTATTCTCGATAGTCCAAAGTTCCTGAGAACTCCTATAATGTTTATTTTAATAAGCCACAGTGGTGAAAAAAAGAGAAAATATAGTGTGATTTTTAATTTCAAATATATCATTTAATAGAAACTTTTTGTTTATTCTAAGGGACTTTCAGCTCTCGGTAATAATATAGTCTTTGATTCTGCATTTAAATTTTTCAAAAATATTTATTAGTTTTCTCAGAATTCGAAAAAAATTAATGCGTTTAAAAAGAGTTCGACCGAAATTTTGCGCCTGCGCTCTCAAACAGGATTAAATTATTATACATTTTTAAAATAAGTATTTTAAGATCTTTTAAATGAGGTGTCACATAATGTACTTTCCCATTTAAAAAAATCAAAGTTATGCCTGTCACCTGAAGAGGGATCACATGAAGTTCGAAACGTTGATGCTATAATATATTATCGTTAGTTTAAAAATCGACCTGTCCGAGCGTTTTGCTTATATTCTTAAAATAAACAAGTTAATAGGGGGGGGGAGCAACACTCATTCCACCGCACTGTATGTATACAGAAGTAGTACACATATGTGATATATCAATCAACGCTTATTGAAAAGTCGAGCTTGAATATTTAATACCCGTTTTGAAGTCAGTTCCGTTTAAAATAATATGACTGGAAGTTTGACAAAAATGACTCAAAAATAGTGAAATCATAAATATATCAATCGACGCAAAGTTACACGAACAGTTCAAATATCGACTTCGTGCTCTAATTCCGGTCACGTTTGATGAAAAAAGTTCAGTTACTTGTTTTTTATGGATTTCATCTACCTGCCATCTTCAACTACTAACATAACAAAAGAAAAATTTTAATATTTAATCCTACAACTACTTTGATAAAATATTACTAAACAAAATGTTATAACTTCTAATATAAAAATAAATAAAACGATTGCAACTTATATCTATTTAATGATTAAAACATTTACTTAGCCCATAAAATAATTAATATTGGTTCTAACCATTTTACAAATAAAAAAATAATATTCGAACATAATAACAGAACCAATATTGTCAATGTCCTATACTATACGTATACTCAAACTCTCAGCTAGCGCATAACCTAACCAAAATCATTACGATCCGATCACTTTCAAGACTAATCTTAGAGTAAATTTACTCGATATGCGAATTATTAATAATAATTAATCGATGTGTCAAATAAGCACGTTTAGCGATACATACGTTGATATTTCCTGTATAACTATACTAGTTATTTTCTAAATGCTTTATTTTTTAAACATAAATCTCAAAGTACGTTTACATGTAATATATCCCTGGCGAATATGTAAAGATTGTGAGAGATATGTATGAGGGAGTAACGACTAGTGTTAGGACAGGTGTGGGAGAGACTAATAAATTTCAGGTGAAAGTAGGATTGCACCAAGGCTCGGTGCTTAGTCCTTATTTATTCTCATTAGTTTTGGACCAGATAACATGGTCCCTAATGTATGCTGATGATGTAGTGTTAATAGGAAATAGTGAAAGAGACTTAGAACAAAAACTGGAAGCGTGGAGCTCTGGAGGAAAAAGGTTTAAAACTTAGAAGGGCAAAAACAGAGTATTTGGAATGTTCGTTTAAAGATGGAGTTACAAATAAAATGGTATCTTTGGATGGTGAAATGATTGTGAAAAGCAATAGTTTTATGTACCTAGGATCGGTATTACAGAGTAATGGAGAAATAGATGGAGATGCATGCAGTAGAATTAGGTCTGGATGGATGAAGTGGAAAGAAGCGAGTGGTGTGTTGTGTGACAGAAAAACTCCGATGAAGCTGAAGGGAAAATTCTATAAAACAGCCATAAGACCGGCTATGATGCACAGAACTGAATCATGGGCAGTGAAAATGAAAGAGAAACAACGAATGCATGTGGCGGAAATGAGAATGCTTAGATGGATGAGTGGAGTGACAAAGAAGGATAAAATTAGAAATGAGTATATTAGGGGAAGTCTAGGTGTGGCACCAATTGATGCCAAAATGAGAGAGCATAGGTTAAGATGGTTTGGTCATGTTCAACGTCGAGACGTTAATCACCAAATACGAAGAATAGCTGAAGTGCAGATTCCTGGATGGAGTAGGAGAGGAAGACCAAAGAAGACCTGGGGGGAGACGATAAGGCATGACATATTAGTAAAGGGGATTAAAATTAATATGACCCAAGATAAAATTGATCAAACAGAATACGATGGGCGGGTCACGTACTAAGATCAAGTGACGAAAGACTTCTAAACGCCACATTCTGGGAAAGGCCCGATGGAAAAAGGTCAGTTGGTCGCCCAAGAAAGAGATGGAAGGACGCAGTAGCCAGCGATCTACGCAAAATGGGAGTACAGCAATGGGAAATAGCTGCTCAGGACCGACAACAATGGAGGGAAATAGTAAACGCGGCCAAGACTCACATAGAGTTGTAGAGCCAAATGATGATGATGATGATGAAGATAAAATTGTGTGGAGAAATGCAATTAGGGAAGCCGACCCTGCATAGTGATAAGGCAAAGAGAATGATGATGATTAAAAATTATATGTTATAATATTTGTTACTAAATAATTATCGGTTAGGGAACTGGCACAGCCCTAGAGACCCTGCAAATCAACCTTTTTGTCCCATAGAAACTGAAGAAAAAAATCAAGCGTATTTAACAAGCGCTAGGTCTAACAGGACTCATATTGAAGTTAACCTAAATCTTATGATTGGTACAGTATAAATCCCGATGCACGTCATTATCTACGTCAAATATAAGTTGACACTGTTGCCAAATTACAAAAAAACCTAAATTAGTTTTAAATCAAATAGATCACCTAATTATTGCAGAAGTGGATTATACAACAAAGCAAATTAATATTCAAATAAATAAAAAAATTAGAAATAGAAAACAAGAATTAAGAGGAAACAGTAGCGGTCAACAGGTAGCAGAAACGCGTTCCAAGATTGCGGCTGTAATTTTGAATATTTTTTCGAGATATTTGGCACACGTATTCGTAATATAATAAAGAATGGCGGTACAGAGCCCAATTTGAAAAATATATTAATATGTGGAAATTACTCTGTAATTAAATACAATATTAAAAAAACGAGCCTGTACCGCCATTAAGAAGAACAAAAAAATACACTTTCTTCAAATAAACTTTTTTATCCGATGCCTAGATTTTGTGTCATTTTGGAACTACTAAAATTTTTTATTTCATTAGTAGTTCCAAAATGACACAAAATCTAGGCATCGGATAAAACAGTTTATTTGAAGAAACTGTATTTTTTTGTTCTTCTTAATGGCGGTACAGGCTCGTTTTTTTAATATTGTATTTAATTACAGAGTAATTTCCACATATTAATATATTTTTCAAATTGGGCTCTGTACCGCCATTCTTTATTATATTACGAATACGTGTGCCAAATATCTCGAAAAAATATTCAAAATTACAGCCGCAATCTTGGAACGCGTTTTGGCTACCTGTTGATCGCTACTGTTTCACCTTAAGTAATATTCTTACTTTAAAAACAATGTGTGCAGTTTGTGTAGCATAAAGGTGTAAAATGGAATATAAAAAACAACATTTTTTTGATTAGATATTTACTTCGTAATATTTTGTGACAATTCAGTTTTATAATCGATACATTACCATTGTGCATATTATAGTTTTATATTATATGATTTCTGAACAATGTAAACAAAGTGCGGGGCTTAAAAATTACACATTAATACATGCTTCTGTTTCCAGATTTTAGTATATGACGTGCATCGGGATTAATAGTGGTTACTATTAATCAGATCCCGTCCAGATGTGGCAATTAAAATATAAAATCGAAAAAAATCTAGATTCTTTCTGCACTACATGTCTTGCGAGACCATTGTGAGGGAAGAATATTTCTTGTAACTTATTTTTATAGTTAAACATACTTGTTAAGAAATTATAGTGACTAGAAGTTTGACGCACTACACTGGCGAACAAAACTCGTAGTAAAATCGAAGAGACGCGAATTCAATTTAGAGGTAACTATCCTATAACACCAATGAATGGGGTAAGTAGAATTTCATACCTATTCAGACCTATGTTTAATTAAAAAAACTTATTTAAGTACCTAACTCATAAATATAAAACTCCACTAAAATGTTTGTAAAATGTTATTTCTTCACTAGTGTTACACGTCCAGACATAAGAAGAGGTTCCTATCCTATAAAACTGGAGTCGCATATTTTTATTTGTAAGATATCAACACCTGCATTTTATTATGATTACTGGTAGGGAAAATAGAGATAGTGGGAATGATAGTAGAGACCATGGTATATATTAATATTTATTATATAAAAAAATGTAAGTAAGAGCTGAGTAATAATGTACTCACCGATCACCTACCTCCTCTAGATGTTTCACGATAACACTTATGCGGTCTGCATCGGAACTAATCCAAGCGGGAATTTCAAAATTTAATGTTTGTTGGAAAATGTAAATGTAGGTTTAAATAGTATTTAAGTTAAAATAATATAATAGTTGAAAATAAAATAATCTTGCATTTTTTTTTTTTTTATTTTTTTTTTATTTAAATTTACGTGTCTCGACAACTATGGTCATTGACACGGGAACAAAACAGTTACAATAATTGGTTACAATAGTTGGTTACAATAATTGGTTACAATATTTGCTTAAGCTACAAGTTTTAGGTACTTTTACAAAATTTATAAACATTTTATATTAAATTATACAATTTAGAGTCTCTCAGAAAAGCAATCAGAGAGTTCATTGAACCAGGTGAACTAAGTATATCACTAAGGGTACCAATAATGTTATGCCGTCGTCGGGTGGAGCTGAAATTACTGCATTCAAGTAGGATATGTTGTATGGAAAGCCGCGTGTTGTTGCAGCTTTCACAGACTGGTGGATTTCCAGAACTCATTAGGTAACCGTGCGTGAGACGAGTGTAACCTATTCTTATTCGTGTGATTATGGCTTTGTCTCTTCTTTTTTGTATGGGAATTTGCGATGGTCGAATTATTGGTTGTATTTGATATAATTTTGATGTGCTTCTATTCCATTGATCTTGCCAATTTTCCAAAACTGATTGCTTGAAGAGATACTTGAGGTCCTGATGGAGCTGTATCTTTTCGACAGGATTATTAGGGCAATTAGCTTTTTTCGCTGCTTGGTCCGCTTTCTCGTTACCAGTAACACCTACGTGCGAAGGAACCCAGATTATGGAGACTGAGGTACCCGAAGTTAACAGCTGATGGCAGTGAGTGTGTACCTTATTGACTATTGGGTGTTGTGATCTTAGGGTTTTTAGTGAATGAATCGATGACAGTGAGTCGGTGCATATGGCTATACGTTTGCTGCTTTTTGGTGTGACTTCTAGAGCTTTATTTATTCCATATAATTCCGCTGTATGTATACTGCAGAATGTAGGGAGGCGGAATGACACTATTGTTTCATTTGTAGTAGTAACTGCGCAACTTGTACCATGTTCATCTTTACTGGCGTCTGTGTATAAGATTGTATCAAACTTTTCCATGTCGATCATTTTATTGAACTCTTGTTTAATCATAAAGCTGGGTGTTTCCTTTTTGTCGTATCTACATAGATAATGTTAAAACTAGGCTGCTTTCTGGTCCAAGGCGGGGTATGAGGGATACAGATCGGGGTCATATTTGAAAAATCTATGTTGTTAATTAACTGGTGTAATTTGCGGTCAATTGGGTACACAGACCTAGGTTTTTCTGTTGGATCTATTACTGTGTGTCTGGCAACAAGATTGGCAGCTGGATTTGAGGGGTTGGCAGAGACCTTTGCAAAATAATTCAGAAGGAGTCTTTGTCTCCTATCAGTCAGTGGAGGTTCATAGGCTTCGACATGGATGCCTTCAGATGGGCTAGACCTGAAAGCACCAAGACAAATACGAAGAGATGTGTTCTGAACGACGTTAAGAGAATTTAAGAGAGACTTGCATGCAGACATATAGAGTATGCTACCGTAATCAAGTTTGGACCTAATTAGAGCTTGGTAAATTCTGAGTAATACTTCCTCTTCAGATCCCCAGTGATAGTGAGCAAGGGATTTAATTATGTTTATTCTTTTTAAACAATTAGCTTTAGTGGTTTGTATATGATTTCTCCAAGACAGCCTTTTATCAAATTGCATACCTAAGATTTTATGGTTATCTACTACACGAAGCGAAGTTCCATGTAGTTGTAAATTAGGTTGGGGAGACCTGTATTTTTTACTAAATTGGATTACTACAGATTTAGGTGGTGAAAATTTGAATCCTGTACTTTCTGACCAATTGGTAATAGACTCTAGGGTGTTTTGGAGTAACGCACATGTACTGGATGTGGTCCTACCTTGACAAAATAGAATGATATCATCAGCGTAAACAGCGTGTTGAACTGGTGCTTTTATCATAGTGCTTATGTCATTAATACAGATTAAGAATAGTGTGGTGCTAAGTATACAACCTTGAGGTAGTCCATTCTCTACAGCTTGTGTTGCAGACATTTTACCATTTATGGACACTTGAAACGTTCTATCCGTAAAAAGTGATTAATAAATGTTGTTATATTACCTTCTATTTTGAGGTCACTAAGTTTTGCAAGAATTATTGATTTTGAGGTGGTATCGAAAGCACTCTCTATATCTAGAGCAACGGCAATTACCTCATTCTTGTTTTGCATGGCGTACGCAATTTCAGACTGAAGTGAAACCAAATTGTCCATAGTGCATCTATTTGACCTAAATCCTGACTGAAATGGATTTAGTAACTTATGTCGTTCTAAGTACCAGTTAAGACGATTATTTATCATTTTTTCTAAGACTTTACATAATGAGCAAGTTAAAGAAATGGGTCGAAATGAATTGGGTAATGCTGACATGCAGTCATTCTTTTTAATTGGAATCAAAATGGATTTTCTCCATAGCCTGGGAAACAGTTCATCTGTCCATAAAATATTGTACAGATCTAATAATTTTCTTAATGTATCTGAATGTAGTTTTTTAATAAATATTGAGGGAATATCATCTGGTCCGGCAGCAGATTTTTTTAGAGAGCTAACAACATCATAGAGTTCGTCCAGAGTAAACGGTAGGTTAAGTGGATCAGGGTTAGATGAAGAGGACTGAGGAGGGTGCTGTTCGTCTCGTGTCAATAAATGGTTAATTCTGTTTTTGGATTTTTCTAAAAAATATTGTGCAAAAGTATCAGAGATTTTCTGGTCGTCTGTGATAATATTATTTTCGTGGATAAGAGCGGGTATTTTATACGTTGTGTTGCGTCCATTAATTTGTTTAATTTTGTTCCATACTTGAGTTGGAGATGTGTCAGCGGTTATAGTACTGGAGAATTTAATCCAAGATTCTCGTTTACTTTCTTTTATTACTCGTTTTGATTTGGCCTTTAGTCTCTTGAAATTAATTAAGTCCACTTCTGCTCGTGTTCTGCGAAATTTGTTTAAGGCCTTTTTGCTAGCTTTAACTGCTAGCTTGCAAGATAGGTTCCACCATGGTACAGATTTATGGGATGGATTAATAGTGTACCTTCCAACGTGTTCCTCTGCTGCTTGCAGTATGCATCTATTAAATTCATCAACATCCGTATCAGCATTGTTTTGATAAACAATTTCGTTAACTCGATCCTTAACAGATGCGCTGAAAAGCTCCCAATTAGCTTTTGAGATATTCCATTTGCTCTTAACATAAGACGGTTTAGCTTCATTATTTGTGATGAAGATAGGGAAGTGATTGCTGTCATAGAGACTATCAAGCGTGTACCAGGTAAGAAGAGGAGCTGTTTTAGGGTCACTAATGCTCAGGTCAATTGAAGAGAAGGAGCCAGACTGTATATGAAAATACGTGCTACTTCCTGTGTTTAAAAGACTAACATCATGATTAATGATAATATCTTCAATGATCTTACCCCTACCAAACGTATTTTTAGATCCCCATATAATACCATGAGCGTTAAAATCTCCAATAAGAATAAATGGAGCTGGAAGTTGGTTAATGAGATTTAAAAGTTCAGCACTGGCAAGATTATAGTTAGGGGGAATGTAAACATTGCATATGACAATTTTGTTAGGGCACCATGCAGTTACTGCTACAGCTTCTAGCGTTGTGTTTAACAAAAATTCTTGGTGAAAAACATCATTCGAGAAAAAATGGAGGATCCACCGCTGGCTCTTAAATGCGTTGTCCTAATAAAATAATAGCTAGAATAGTTTTTAAGATACGGATTGTGTGTTGTGTTAAAGTTAGTCTCTTGTAAGCAGAGAAAGTCTGGGACGTGATCTGAGATTAATTGTTGTAAGCGTTCAAGACGGGGAAAAAACCCATCACAATTCCACTGAATTAATGTGAATATAATTACAGATTATTTTAAGGAATTTTGAGACTGTTGAGATAATTGAGATACGTCTGAGTTGCTGTCTTCATCGCTTACGTCATGGGACATGCTAGATACACTTTCGGCATCATCAGGTTCCAGTTGGAGTTTAATTTTTTTATTTATACGTGTTATACGATATCTAATTGCCCGTTCTTGGAGAGATGGGTACAGAAATTGTAAATTTAAGATCAACGATTTAATATCGCTCGTAAATTTCAATGCTTCAGTGTAAGGATCGTTATTTCCAAAGGTGTTTTCAAGGAAAGCTATCAGATTATCTTGTGGAAGTATGAATGCTTCTGGTGTTTTATTGTAGGCCTCTTTTATATCCTCTTTAGTTTGTTCAGTCAATCCGGTTTCTATTGGTGGGTTTGTCCTTTGTTTCTTTCTTTTTCGCTTAATGGTTTTATCCTGCTGTATGTGGCTGGCAGGTGAAACGGGTGGAGGCATGCTAACAGTGTCATCTAGGGAACTGTTTTCATTCGTGGCCGTTGATACTTCTGAGCGACCTCGTTTAAGGCCTGGTTTCACTGCAGTAGTTGTGTCCTGTTGTGCAGTATCTGTAATAGGGGTCACGCTGGAGGTGTCTGTCGGCTGTGTGTTATCTAGTAAAAGGGTTGTGTTCGTGGATAATTCGGGATTTGAATTAGAAATTTGGGTTACATTAACAGTTGGAGGATTAGGGCATTTAGAAGCAATGTGTCCTGGTTGTTTACAGATAGAACACTCCATCTTATCTGTAGATAAAAAGATTCTGTTGTCAATACCTTCAAAAGGTATTACAATTGACGTTTGTAACTCAAAATTATCTGTATTGGAAAAAACATATACTTGGCGTCTAAAGCTAAGGATGTGAGAGTACTCATCACCTGCGATACCAGCTCTTAAAAAGGAAATCGGGGAGGCTAACTTAAGCCCAAGATTTTTAATGGCACTTTCTACTAAATCGTGCGGAACGGTTGGGGAAATATTTGATATGACAATTCTTTTCGTGGGGGAAACCAGTCTGCGAATATTTAGGGTAATGTTCCCTATCTGAATATTAGGATGCGATGTTAATAACTGTTCGACTAGATTGGAATTGGTAAGATAAATACATATCCTATTATGGGATATCCTAGAAGCAAAAGAAATTTGTTTGGGACCGATAATGTCGCCTATAGCTCTAACATAGTCATGTAATTTAAGGTTTTGATCAGCATGTAATACTACCGCTTGGGTGTGCTTTGGAAACGAAGGTTTTACTATGGATGTAACTATGGATGCATACGAAGTTGTTTGTCTAGAAGTTGCATTATCTGTAGTTTTAGAAATATTTGAAGCTGAACTGTTTTGCACGTTACTGCCCATGTAGTCAGAAGCAGAAACAATATTATGAAATATAATAATTATTTGTTTAGTTTAGAATTTTGTTGATATTTACGCATTTTGCCGGCACCACTGGTAGCCGGCTAGATCACTTTTCGATGTTTATGCTAGTCCATTAATATTATTGATGTTTCTAATTAATGTAAAAAGCAAAAAACTGGATCTAATTATAGTTCCGAATAAACTAAACAAATCTAATTTAAAATGTTCAAATACGTACGTTATAATTATTGTTATCACTCTCACTGGTAAACTCGTATTTCACTGCTATTAATAAACACAGCTGCGATCGTCGATGTTTACTCGTTGAGGTACTACATTTGAATCCAATCTTGCATTTAAAATGTGCAAATTATTTTTAATTTCAAATATACAAAATACCAGTTAGCAAAACATAAGACATGAGAACGAATTTTATTTATTTATTTATTTAGTACGGGCAAAACCACTTTGTATATAATATTTTGCAAGTCCTATATTTACAAATTAAACCATTAGTAGTTATCTTCCAAAGACTCAAAAGCGTATCTCAACAAATGATTGAAACATGTGTACATCTCTACTTTTTGAATAGTACAATCATTCAAGCTTAAAATGGATCCAAACCACGCAATTTTAATTGCCTTCATCGATCTTCTGGAAAATTTGGAATTGAGATCATTTTGCCCCTCTCTTTAAAGCTGACTAAGTCAAAAACTACGCTTTTTTATTTTTAAGGGGTGAAAACTACCCCTTACTCCAATAAATTGAAAACTAATGCATTAAAGGGGTAATGGGCTACAATTATGTTCAAATATGTTAAATGTTGATTGTTTTGAATTATGACTTTAATATATTGATATTTTACAGCTCACCAACCCTTACAAGTAACCCCTCATACAAAGATTATTTAAAAAATATGGTCAAGAAACATGAAAGTTTTTTAATTTGGGATCGTAATCGTAGAATGTCTTTCCAATGTCTTTCCTTCAATTACAAGAAATCTGGCACTAAATTTTTTTAATAACGCAACCATCAAAATCCACCCCTAAGAATGAAACCTAGGACAAAATTGAAAATTAATAAATGGAAGCAGTTATAGACATCAATATGTTTAAACGTGTTAAATTTTTGTTGTTTTTTTTACAGTGTAACTAATAGTTCGATATTTTTATATGTAACTACCCTTAAAAACTACCCCTCATAAGTTATTAACAGAGAAGCTAAGATGATAAAATAATTTTATTTTCAATCTTAAATATAAAAAATATACTAATGTGTTTTCAATTTATCAATCAAAAGCAAAATGAAAATTAAATTAATTTTTTTTTTAACGCGGGCACATAAATTTGATACACCCTGTATATTGAGCTGTAAATATTTATTAGAATTTAGTTTGGATGTAAGTGGATTTCTCTTTTAATGAGCTTTCCGATGAACCATTAAATACTTTTGTGAATAATTAAAGTGAAAAGGACGATGTATTTAGATTTAAAATGGAAATAGATTGTTTATTACGAGAACTATAGAATCCACAGGTAGAGGTAATTATCAATTTCTAGAAGAGTGGTTTTAAAAGAAAGTTTGGAATTTTAATCTTTGTTTCAACGCGAGTAAATATTGTAGGGTTCTCCGAAAGTAATTAGGATGGTCGGAATAATTTTGAAAATTACTGTTTGTTTGTCGAATGAAAAAGTCGATGTTTCTGATTCTTGGCAATGTGGAAGGGGAAAAGTGGATTGGATGATTGAGAGAGTTTGAAAAAGAAATTATTATGTTTTTGGTATCGCTGAGGAGCAGTTCGGCGTTTTCGTGAATAGATAGTTAGCAAGTACCAGTGGTTTGTTTGATAGTGGAGAATAGTGTTGAAAAGTGGAACGAGAGACAGATAAAATTGAGACGAAATACCTCTTTGATTCTGTATTATTGTGAGAAGGAGAGCAGAGAATTTTTGGAGTTTTGTTTGAATCGAGTACGTGTCAAAAGAGGCCCGGCTTGTTGGAGAATTGGTGCTGGTATGCTGATAGTTTTGAAGCTGGAGAACGGAAAGGGCTTTGATGAGTAGCCTTTAATATAGTCAACGAGGGAGAGCTGTTTTGGGTCACGAGAAGACATCAGAGTGAGTGAAGCAAAAGGTCAGTCAATTTACGTGAAAGAGGTTTTTATGTTCGGAAACTAAATTTTTGAGTAAAAAGCATATGAATTAAAATTCCAATATTTCAAAAAGTAAATAGTAAATATAGGTAATCTTGCGAATACATAAATTTGTTTTGTTTAGTTCGTTTTACCAAAGTCATCGGGAACAAACCGATAAATTGTTTTTTTTTTTAACTAAAATAAATTTAAGTGGTAGAAATTTCATTCGGACATTTGTGTCCACAGGTTTTAGTTTTGATAGATTTTTAGAGTATTGATTTTGATAAATAAAAGACAATTCTGTATGTTTATTTTAATATTTTGCTTTATTTCTTTTCCCCATTTTATCCCGATTAGGATCAACTAAGAGATACTGAACCCACGAGAGAAGATAAGTATAACGTGAGATAATTTAGATTTTTTTTAATAGTATAAAAAGGCACACTGAGATTTTTATTCACTTTTTTATGTATGATTTGCGACAATTAAATAATTAATCAAATAAATAATAATTAATATAAAATTAATAAGAAGCAGATCATAACAATACATATATTATTAAAATATAAAAAACTTGATACATACAAGTTTTTACTTTGAACCAACCCCTAAAAACTACCCCTTACCATAAAAATTAGGGAAAAAATGTTTTTGAAATCTTGAAGTAATGGAATTCGTTAAGAAAATGATAGAATGATATTATGTTTATAAAATTTGTATCCCATAAAAATATACGTTTGGGGGCAATTAAACTTTCTACATTTTGATGATGATGAAAAATATTTATTTTACAACATTAAATTAAGTATAAAATTAATATGATTTTTAAAGTATATATCAATAATTTAAATTCAACTTCCAAATTCGTCTATTTCTTCTGCATCAACTTCCTTTCCTTTTTGGTCGACAGGATGACAATTTTGGCAGCTATCAGAGCAAAAACCGCAAGATTGATTGCAATATAATCCAAGTTTGCGACACACACTAGTTGAGCCACCTACTTTTTTGCAATTGCAAAATATCATTTTTAATAGTTCTTCTAGCGCAGGAATATCCATCATTTTGTTTGTTACCAAGGTGCCATTCACTTTTGTCTATCCCCAATCAGCAAAATTTAGAGTTTTGTTCCCCGATATGTCAATACAAAGCAGATGCTGCATGTATAAAAGAACAAAAACTGCAAAAACGTCAAAATTTAGACGCTCTGTAATTTTCAAACATTATTTCTAGAAAAATGTATTTGTTTTTTTAACAATAACTCGGCTTCCCCATAAGCTTTTTGCATTCACTCTCACGTCATTTTGTATCAACAAGCGGATCAACAGTCACATTGTGTAAAGCTAATAATAACTTTATTAAGTTGAAATACTATTTTGAACATTTTTACAAAAAGAGGCAAAAGTTGAATATGTGAGACACAATCTTACGCCCAACCAATGACGTAAGAGCTAACCTAGGAACCAATGCAGGGTTAAGAGTATCAACTTAGCAGATGCACTTAAAAGAAGGAGAGTACGAATTGCGAACTTTCAAGAGACTGCGTCGACATTATAATAGAGACAGAAATAAGTAAAGAATAAAAATGTTGGTATCCAGGATACCAATAGAAATGCCTAATTTATAATTAACGATACACCGTCAGAAAAATTGAAGAAAATATGCTATCTGGGCTGCAATGTTAAGAATACCTTGGATCAGAGCTACGAAATAACAATGCGTATTGTAAAAGCCAGAAGCTCTTTTAACGGCCATAGGACGATTCTCTGCAACTTCTCCTTAAGTATCAATATAAGCATATTAATTCCTAGATTTTACGTGTTTATCGTGCTCTTCTACGGAATACCAAGCTTAAATCTTACAGGCGATGCCATCAAATGGTTATCTTCTTCTTCTTATTAAAGTGCCTATCCGTTCCGGATGTTTTCGATTATCATGGCTATCTTGACTTTGTTTACCACAGCGCGGAACAGTTCAGTGGTAGTCGTGTTATACCACTTTCGTAAATTTTAAAGCCAGGAAATGCGTCTTCTTCCCGGTCCTCTTTTACCATTTACTTTCCCTTGAAGAATCAGTTGGAGAAGGCCGTAACGTTTTTGATATCTCATTACACGTCCTAGATATTCTAATTTTTTCTGTTTTGATGGTTATGAGAATTTCACACCCTTTCCCCATTCTACGCAGGACTTCCACATTAGTAATTCGGTCAACCCAGGAAATACGTAAGATGCGCCTATAACACCACATTTCGAAAGTTTCGAACCGATTCATAGATGCAACAGTTAGTGTTCAAAATGGTTATGGGCATTTGAAATGTGGTGCTGCCGACATATGTTAAGGATTTCATATATTATGTTATAATAAAAAAGTCTATCACTAAGAGTATGCAGTTTCTTTCAAGTATGACTAGTTTATCCTAGGTTACTAGGTTTGACCAAAGCCTTTGGGCAAATCCCTAAATAATTTGCATTTTCTACTTATGTCTAAAGCATTCCTAACTTTTCAGCCAAAGAAAAATAATCTGTTTTGGACTTTGTCTACACATGATCCTAAAAGCGACTGACAAAGTTATTTTATGAGATGAGAGAAATTCAAACAGGAATAGTGTTACGAAAAACGTTGATACAGAAGCTTTAAAAGTGAAGCTGAAATATTACATTTAAATAAAAATACTACGTGTTTATTCCATAACAAATAAAAAATATGTATGAGCAGATTATCTGTGTGGTAAGATCACCTAAATTAGCTGTACATAATGTACGTCATTACAGGACCACCGTCACCACCGTCTCAAATGCTAGGACGTTATGTGTTTTGGGGCGAAAAAACGCTATTATCAGCTACAGAAAATATACATTCCTAGGTTACAGATGACAATATTTATAACGTATTGAGCAATTCTAATTGTCATGATGCCTCATCATGTGAAAATAAATACAATCTATATGAGATTTTCTCTCACGGTTTCAGAAAATTGCGTACAACTTTTTTTCTGGGAAATTCTACGCGCTGAGGTTCCTTCCAGTCTCCTTTCTCGACAATCTAATAGACTCGTCCGCTCAGATAGTGACTCAGTTGACGTAGTATCACCAGAGCGACCACCGGCGCCACCAACTGTGTATAAAAATTAATTTTATTTTCTCACTTAAAACCTGAAATAATGTAAAAAAATTGTAATTATTGTCATCAACCAATTTGTCCAGAAGATTCTTGTTATACTTGTGTGCTGTGCCGTAAATTGTGAAGATACGGAGATTGATAAATAATATTGGTTTAATTCCGATTATTTTTTTGTATTTTTTTATATTATTATCTATATTATGTTATGTTGCTATCTTATTATTAGTTAATAATAAAAAAAGTTTAAAATCTGTTTTAAAAATTTTATTTTGTAAAAAAAGCAAAATTTGGAAATGTGAGAGAAAATTTCACGCGCGACCACTCGCGTAATAATCTATCTAGCGACCAATGCCGGGTTAACTACTGACATTCGGTATGCCATACCTTGCCGAAAATACTATATTTTGTTGTCAAACGCGTTTTATAAAAGATTTCTACCAGAACCAGACACCCTCTCTCGATACCCCTTAACCGATACTCTAGTGTAGAATACCATCTCTGTTGTTGCTGCAGTGTTAGTATTACTCTGGGCTAATTAGCAATATTCATGGAAAAGTTATTTACCAACAATTTTATTACTGGAATCGAATTATAAGGTCCTATATATTAATAATATAGGTATGCAAAGTCCGCAGATAGTGTGCTACTTTTATTATAAACAAAATGGCGCCGATAATCGTATTTTTTTCAATTATTGCTCT
The DNA here is from genome assembly GCF_917563875.1 of Diabrotica virgifera virgifera. NCBI lineage: Eukaryota > Metazoa > Arthropoda > Insecta > Coleoptera > Chrysomelidae > Diabrotica > Diabrotica virgifera. The sequence continues at coordinate 71,475,302 of NC_065447.1, read as the reverse complement.
ATAACTCCGAAGATTTTAACTTTACAATAAAAACACTCAAATAAAAATTCACCGCAATTAAATTTTGCATAGAAATTTGTTTTTCCAGATTTGCTCCGACGAAAATTTCCCTCGGAAAATGCGGGTTTTCCCAACAAAATCTCTAATATTCAAATAAAGTTTCAGGTAAGTAATTATTAATTGATAATTAAATAACTTAGTGACATCAAAGCTTTCTTCGTATAGATTGTAAATCCAGAAGCCCGTGAAAATTAAATGAATATTTTAGCAACAATTCAATTGTTAATTAACAATTTACGATCACAATAATAACCAAAATAATCATGATACGTTGATCAAATTTATTAAGAATATAAAGATAAGATGCTTGTTTAATATTTTATGGACAAAATATCAATTTTTCGTTTTTTTTTGCATAGTCTTTAAATTTTGAAGAAAAAAAAATAGTTATAATACGCTGGTCTAATTAATAAAGTACAAAGAAAGGTTATTTACCAGCAATTTTATTGCTGGAATCGAATACTATGATCCTATAGATTAATAATATTCGTATGCAAAGGGCGCCCCCAAATCGTGTTTTTTTCAATTATTGGTCTATAACTCCGAAGATTTTAACTTTACACCAAAAACACTCAAATAAAAATTCACCCCAATTTAATTCTACATAGAGGCATGTTTTCCCGATTTGCTCCGACGAAAAATTTCCTCGGAAAATGTGGGTTTTCCCAACAAAATCTCCAATTTTCAAATAAATTTTTTGGGCAAGTAATTATTTATCAATAATTAAATAACTTGTGAATAAAAGCTTTGTTAGTATAGATTATAACCGCAGAAGCCGGTGAAAATTAAACAAATATTTTAGCAACAATTCAATTGTTAATTAACAAATTACAGTCGCAATAACAACCAAAATAATCATGAGACATTGATCAAACTTAGAAAGATTATAAAGATGTGATGCCTATTTAATATTTTGTCGACAAAATATAAATTTTTCATTTTTTTGCATAATCTTTAAATGTTTAAAAAAATAGTTATAAATAAATTAACATTCCTCATAAATTGTTTATTATATTATAATTTAAAAAATACTTAATATGCATATTTCAGAGGTCTTGAAAATGAATGCTTTAAAATTTTTTTCCAGCCATTTGCAAAAAAGTTATGAAACAGCAAAGTAAACATAAGATTACTTCTTCTTCTTCTTCAGGTGCCATCTCCGCTACGGAGGTTGGCAATCATCATAGCTATTTTAATTTTTGAGGCAGTAGCTCTAAATAGTTGTATCGAGCTGCATCCAAACAACTCTCGCAGGTTCTTCAACCATGAAATTCGTCTTCTTCCGATGCTTCTTCTGCCATCTATCTTTCCCTGCATTATAAGTCGTAGATTACTCCGTTGTTTAAAATTTGTTTTAATTGTTTCAAAGCTTAAAAGTGAGTTTATAGTAAAAACTAATTACACTCAAAAAATACCAAACATTAGTTCAATGATTATATTTTAATCAAAGATTAAAAATGTTTTTTTTGTAACTTTTAGCGCGAAAGTAGGCTTGATACAGAGCCGTGGACGGGTTATAATACATAATTTTATTTATTAACCAGTGCACGTCGCACGACGGTCGTCGTTTCGAGTGAACATTTTAGCTACGGTACTGTATTAGTCTACTTTCGCGCGTGTAAATTACAAAAAAATATAATTATTATCTTTAAATAAAATATAAATATTCAACTAATAATCGATATTTTTTGTAAGTAATTAGCTTGTACTTCAAACTCACTTTTACGCATTGAAAGAATTAAAAAATATTATAAACAACGTAGGAATCGTATGTTTATTTTGCTGTTTCATAACTTTTTTGCAAATAGTTGCAAAAAAGTTTTAAACCATTCGTTTTCAGGATCTTCGAAATTTGCATTTTACCTATTTTTTAAAATTAGAGTATAATGAAAACTTTCTGAGAAACGTTAATTTGCTTATAACTATTTTTTTTAACATTTAAAGATTATTCAAAAAAATTAAAAAATTATATTTTGTCGACAAAATATTAAATAGGCAACTCATCTTTTTAATATTTTAAAGTTTGATCAGTATATCTTAATTATTTTGGTTATTATTGCGTCCGTAAATTATTAATTTAAAATTGAATTGTTGCTAAAGTATCCGTTTAATTTTCACCGTCTTCTGGAACTATAATCTAAACCAAGAAAGCTTTTACGTCACTGAGTTATTTAATTATTGGTAGATAATTACTTATCTAAAACTTTATTTGAAGTTTAAAGATTTTGTTGGGAAAACCCGCCTTTTCCGAGGAAATTTTTCGTCGGAACAGATCAGAAAAAACAAATCTTTATGGAGAATTTAATTTTGGTGAATGTTTATTAAGGTGTTTTTGGTGTAAAGTGTAAATGTTCGGAGTTATGGAGCAAAAATTGAAAAAAAACGATTTGGGGGCGCCATTTTGTTAATAAAAAAAGTAGCACACTATCTGCGGACTTTGCATACCTATATTATTAATATATATGTTACAGTTCAAGTTGATTCTCAGTTAGAGTTGACTCCAACTAGTTGGAGTCAACTCCAACTGAAACGAGCAGTAAAAGTTGATTTTAAAAATTTAAATTGACTTTTACTAGTTGGAGTTGACTCTTCCTGGATCGATTCAGTAAATGTTGATTATACGAGAATCTAAGTGCATTTTTGATGAGTGTGCGTTTCTTTGTTTTGACCGTTTCAACTACTTATTAGTATAGTCTGTAACGTCGCCCCCGTTAGGTAAATTATTCTGATTCGATTTTTTGCACAAACTTACTCAAAGAAATACATCCGTATAACAATCCTTATAACAAATACACAGGGTGTCACGCGGTACAGCGGTCGAAAAATTGTTTAACCAATTTCAGTAAAGTCAGTCAGTAAAGTGACTCTTTATATCGAACGAGTCTGATATTATGAGCAGGGGAACAGACGCGTTCGATAAAGAGTATTGAGGTGGTGCGTACAAAATTGTATCGTTAATCATAAAAAACATTAACACTTACTTACAACTTTGAGGAAATTTTTTTAATTTTAGACGAAATAAAAAATTCGTATGACAGTAATCACAGATGACTTTTGCATGATGGCCTGTTTTGATGTTTAATCGATAGTTATCAATATTGTATACCTACCTAATTACTAATTCTGTAAAGTTTTGATTTATTTTGTATGAATATAATTGTGAAACACTACAGAATTTTACTTTTTGACATAAATTTTATTAATAATAAGATACATTTTGTACAATATTTTTAATAATTAAAGTAAATCAATTTTAATTTCACTCAAATAAATAATCTATTGCTGCCATTGACCACTTACATTCAATCTCGGTTAATTTGATTAATTATCGCGGCAGGTAAAGTAACATTCTTCTTTCAATACAGCAAAGTGTTACTTTACTGCCGAAAATGAGGGCAAATGAGTACAATAATGAATGATTTTAGTGAAGTTTGACGATAAACAATGATTTTAAACAAATTCGCAAAAATACATAGTTTTTTCACTTCGTACAAATTTTTTTTAGATCCGCTGGGACTTTTTTTCTTTAAAATTGACTGTTGTCGAGTTATTAGCGACTTAAAATTTGAAAAACGCCAAAATAACCATTTTCAAGGTTTAATAACTCGGTTAAAGATAATTATTGTGAAAGTCGAGTGAGCGGCCGTGGAGTAACGGCATAATCGCTGGCCTCATACGCCAGTGCAGGTGGGTTCGAGCCCTGCTAAAGACAAAGATTTTCATTTTCAATAATGACACGAGCCGTCTCACCGTGCCTCGGAGAGCACGTTAAGCAGTCGGTCCCCATGGGCTAGTGTACATCGACACTAGTTACTTGAAACAGGGTTAAAGATGTAATTGGCGCCGGAACTGTCCGAAAGGCAAAAATGCATACGATATTATTATATTATGAAAGTCAGAAACTAAAAAAAACAAAGATTAATGCTACCTCTATAAGATCCTGAAGAAATTTTTGTCATTATTTCATTAATAAGATATTATTTTTAATTATCAACAATGAGCGCTAACCGTGTATTGAGGCGGCCGTCAATGTGAGTGCGAGTGATATTCACCATTGGATGGCTGGAATGGTGCATCTCTTTAGCACTCACCATTGACGGCCGCCTAATACGCACTTAGCGCTCATTGTTAATAATTAAAGATACAGCTTAGTAATAAAATAGTGACAAAAATTTCTGCTGGATCTTGTAGAGGGGGCTATAAACTTTGATTTGGTCACTTTCTGACTTTCATAATAATGGATTTTAACCGAGTTTATTAAGCCCTGAAAATGGCTATTTTCGCATTTTTCAAATTTTAAATCGCGTATAACTCGACAACAATCAATTTTAGAGAAAAATCACAAAATACCTTTTTTGCTCAGAATAACCCAAATGATCTAAAAAAAATTGTTCGAAGTGAAAAAATTATTTTTGTGAATTTGTCTAAAAAAATTGTGTAAAAAACAATTTATCGATCAAGGTACTGCCTGGCACCCAGTAGATTTGTTATAAGGACCTCTTTTTGAGTAAGTTTGTGCAAAAAATTCGAATGGGAGTAATTTACCTAACGGGGGCGACAATACAGCCTAGACTAATTTGAACATATTCAGTAACATTTAATTTCTAGAATCGGCTGTTTGTGTGAATCAGAATCAACTTTTACTAAATGGCATTGGGAAGAGTATACTTTTCCTAGTTGGAGTCTACTTTTACTAGTAAATGTTGAGTATAAATCTTCATTTTATATTTATAATCAACTTTTACTGAAACCAGCCGTTAGAGTTGACTCCAACTAGTTGGAGTCAACTCCAACTGGATAATCAACTTGAACTGTAACATATATAATCATAAGCTTCGATTCCAGCAATAAAATTGCTGGTAAATAACTTTTCCCAAAAATGGCCTATTCTCCGATAATCAGCCCAGACTATAACTATAGCTGAGTTTTTGAGCTACGTTGACGTGAAGTTTTCTTGCGGTGTCACCTAGCGGCTAGCGCATGTCAATGTTTACGTTTCTATAGTTAAAAGCCGTCCAGTACATTCTTTCGCTATTAGTATGGGAGCAAATTCATCCAGTTTTTCTACTTTCAAGTGCTTTAAATATTATTTTACTATTTTTTAGTTACCAATACTCGTTTTTTTTGTAATTTAATTTATAAAGGACTTTGTAAGAACCTCCACCATTTTTTAAATATTATTATGCATGGTTCATAACTTTCTTCAAAAAATACAGCATATTTTATTTGGAGCAGTATTTTATTCTACATACAACAGTGTGAAGAATCATTCTGTAGATAATATAAAAACATATACAGTGATATAAGACAAATTCATATTGAAAGCAAAGGAGAATATGAAACCGTATTCTGACCTACTAAGAGAGAACCCCGTAACTCCACGATAGCGAGTTTTAAGAAAATCGCGATTAAAGATTTTTATTTAATCCGTTAATCCATACTTTTGCTACAATAATAATACAAAATCATTTTTCTACAACCGTGTTTTTTTTTTGGTACTTGGGGGCTATGCCCATTTAGCCAGCACCAAATCCTAAACTAAAAACTATCTAATCAGGGTGATTAACCACAGAAAAGGTAGACCACGGAGGAAAGAGATATTATAACAACCAGGAGAAAAACAAAGGTTATTCAAAGCTAATTCTAATCTAAAGTTTTAATTTACACGACTTGAGAAAACCTACAAGAATATTAAAGGTTGAAATTTTATTTAGAGCCAGTAAATTCATGAGATTGTAAGGATGGAGAAGGTTTTCTTGCATCATCTGAATGTATAGTTAATTTCTATGTATGTTAAACTTGTTACATGCGAAAAAAATGTGATTTAAATCGCTTGGTATATTACATATTTCACACAAATCACACTCTATCAGACCAATCTTAAACAAGTGAGAAGGGAAACAGGCATGTTCAAATATTAAACGGCTTATGGTAACTATATAATATCTCGACAAATCTTGATTTTTGTGCCAGTACTGCGTTGGGATCTCTGGATGTAAAAGTGTGTAACTTGTCGGGTGGTTTACGCAATATTGTTTTCATCTTAATTTCCAGCTATTTTTTACAACTGTGTTAAAAATGAAATTTTTAGAATCCGTACGAGGGTTAAAAATGCTACTTTAAGGCACTAGTGCTTTAAAATTTTTAAGGCACTGCAGGTCGTATTGACCGTATGGCAATTTTGATGCAATGTCAAAAAATATAAAAATGGAATGTCACTAAGTTCAAGTAAGTTTTTGAAGATATTTTCCTGTAATTACGTTTGTAGAAAAAATATTGTATGATATGCGTGTTAAAAAGTACATTTTTAACGCACCCATGTGAATTGCAGAACTCGCTTCGCGCATCCTGCAAACTTTCACATGCGTGCCTTAAACGTGTACTTTTAACAGTTATATCATAAATAACTATCAGGGTAGAGTGTGTAGCATCATGCTTATGTTTTTTCAAAAAAAAATTGCAAAATTATAATATGGACATTAGTTATGTGACATACGGTCTAAGAATGCAAAGAACTATGTCAAGTTTACTTGACTTGAAGCTAAAACCACGTATAATCCAAATTTGTCTTAAGCTTGGTTTTAACAATGTAATTATTGTAAAATTTATATAACTGCCTCGAAAGGCAACACATTTAAATATTTTAATACTATTGTCTATGAAGATTTGTTGAATAAAACATAAATATTTACGAAAAATTTTATTTAAAAACACAAAATGAAAATTGTTTTTAATCGGCAGTTGGTAACTCGTCCCAAAATTGATAGGAGGTTCTCCGGTACAATTTCACCTAATTTTTTTATTATTTTGAAACTTTCTACTCTGAGCAATCCCAGAAAGTGTCGTCACAGGAGTGGGGTTCTTTATCCCAGATTTTAACACTCTGCTTTGAATAAAGTGCTCGAAAAAAAAAACCTTTTTTCCAAAGACCAAGAAAAAACCAGGTTTTTACTAGGAAGCGTTAATTGCCAGGTTTATACCAAGCATAATAGTCATTTTTGGCGTTTACGGGGAAAAATATTTTCTTTCAAAAAAATATTTAGAAATGTAAAATACGGGTTTTTTTCTATGTGAATAAATATGTTATATAAATCATAATTATTCATAATATGGTACAAAAATCTGTTTTTAAAATTTTGGAGATACGGGTTTCTTTCTTAGCAGGGTAGTATTATACCGGGTGTCTACTTATATTTTCCCCCATTTTAACTGCCTATAACTTCTAAACGGCTCAAGATAGAAATATGCGGTTTTCGCTGAGATGTTTTATTTTAGTAAAAGTTTTGTCTGAATGGATTGAATTTTTTATATCCCTTTCAAATACGAAAAGAAAAATGGCGGATTTTTGAAAAAAATGTTGACTTTTTTTAATGGAACACCCAGTATATTTTTTTGTAAATTGAAAGAAAGATCATTCACCTATCCAGCGATATAAAGTGTTTTACAGTCGGCTGTCAAATGACTGAGTAATTAATTTTTAAAATGAGAGGTGCAACATGGATATCACATACCTAAATACCATAATAGTCCAGAAAGCCACTGCGCATCCGCTAGGAAAAATATTCTAATTCGGATTTTTTGCACAATCTTACTCAAAAAGGACTCCTTTTAACAAATTTGCATGTTGCCAGGACCAAAAGGTGGTCAAAAATTTTTTAAATGTTTTTTTTTTGTTTTTTTTCCCAAAATTATTTTTTTTTGCATGGAAGAGAGTTTTTTTAGGTTTTTTGGATCATTCCAAAGAGAAAATGTCTTTAATGACTTTTCTCTAAAAATGATAGTTTTTGACATATAAGCGATTAAAAATTGAAAAATTGCGAAATCGGCCATTTTTAACCCTCAAAGACTATGTGAAAAACTGAAAATTTGAATGTTCCCAAGGTAGGTAGATATTTTCTAAACATCGATTAATGAAATCCCGAAGAGTTTTTTGCAACACAATATTAAGAACTCCTCTGTTTTTTAATTGCTAATCAAGCGTGCGCGACACTATTTTCCACCGACAGTATGGTGCAAATGAAAGGAATAAATTCGTTATTTCGTAAACCGGCGACTTTAAGGAAAAATCACGAACCAGGTCGATTTTTATTTTTAAGTTATGATATTGTGGCATATATGGTATACTAGTGACGTCATCCATCTGGACTTGATGACGTAATCGATGATTTTTTAAATGAGAATAGGGGTCGTGTGCTAGCTCATTTGAAAAGTTCTTCAATTCTCTATTCAGTAATATAAACATTTACATAATTATTTATACAGGGTGTCCAAAATTTTTTATTAAAATAAATTATTTGACAAAAAAGAAGTAGAAAGACACCCTGTATAAATAATTATGTAAATGTTTACATTACTGAATAGAGAATTGAAGAACCTTTCAAATGAGCTACTACACGACCCCTATTCTCATTTAAAAAAATCATTGATTACGTCATCACGCCTAGACGAATAACGTCACTAGTATACCATATATGCCACAATATCATAACATAAAAATAAAAATCGACCTATTTCGGGACTTTTCTTTAAAGTCGCCGGTTTACGAAATAACGAATTTATTCCTTTCATTTGCACCATACTGTCGGTGGAAAATCATGTCGCGCACGCTTGATTAGCAATTAAAAAACAAAGGAGTTTTGAATACTGTGTTGCAAAAAACTCTTCGGGATTTCATCAATCGATGTTTAAGGAATATCTACCTACCTTGGCAACATTCAAATTTTCAGGTTTTCACATAGTTTTTGAGGGTTAAATATGGCCGATTTCGCAATTATTCAATTTTTAATCGCTTATATGTCAAAAACTATCATTTTTAGAGAAAAGTCACTAAAGAGCTTTTCTGTTTGGAATGATCCAAAAACTCTAAAAAAAACTTTTTTCCATGCAAAAAAAAATAATTTTAGGAAAAAAACAAAAAAAAACTTTTAAACATTTTTTGACCACCTTTTGGTCTTGGCAACATGTAAATTTGTTAAAAGGAGTCCTTTTTGAGTAAGATTGTGCAAAAAATCCGAATTGGAATATTTTTCCTAGCGGATGCGCAGTGGCTTTCTGGACTATAACTAAGCAAATTGATATTATGTTATGAGATTTACACATTGCACCTCTCATTTTAAAAATTAATTGCTCAGTCATTTGATAACCGATTTTAAAAAAGTTTAAATTGCTGGATAGGTAAATGACCATTTTTTCAAGAGTTTATGTAAATGACCATTTTTTATATCGCTTTTAACTAAAAAATTGCGGATTTTTAAAAAAAAAACGTTTTAAATTTTTTTTATTAAAACACCCAATATATTTTTTTGTAACCTGAAAAAATGATCAATTACCTATCCAGCGATATAAAAAATTTTAAAGTCGGTTGTTAGGTGACTGAGAAATTAATTTTTAAAATGAGAGACGCAATGTGGAAATCACATACATGTTATTTAGGTATGTGATATCCACGTTGCACCTCTTATTTAAAAAATTAATTACTCAGTGATTTGACAACCAATTTTAAAAAACTTTACATCGCTGGATAGGTGAATGAACTTTCTTTCAATTTGTAAGAAAATATACTGAATGTTCCATTAAAAAAAAAGTCAACAACGTTTTTATCAAAAATCCGCCATTTTTATTTTCGTATTTGAAAGTGATATAGAAAATTCAATCCATTAAAACAAAACTATTACTAAAATAAAATATTTCAGCGAAAACCGCATATTTCTATCTTGAGCCGTTTAGAAGTTATAGGCAGTTAAATTGGGGGAAAATATAAGTGGACACCCTGTATTGGTTTTTGTTTTTTTACTTCACTTTTTTAACTTGTTTATATTTTTTTATTGACGATTTATCTAATTTTATAAAATTGTATTTGTTATAGTTATGTATATCTTTTTCGTGACTCTATGTGAAGCTTTGTCCATAAAATTGTATAATTTTCAATGACAATAAAGCATATTTCTATTCTATTTTATTCTATTCTATTCTATTCTATTCTGTTCTATTCTATTCTATTCTATTCTATTCTATTCTAAGAATTATCATGTTTTCATGAATGGCTCACAGTTACGCAATACCAGCAAAGCTGCAGTTCCGCCTTATCTTTAGAATACTATTGAACAGTGGCGGATCTAGGAGGAGAATGGAGAAATTTCCCCCGTAATATGGTCCAGAACTAAAGAGAAATTGTCGAAACATAAAAAATACTTAGCTGACATGAGACTTGTCCCGCATATAGGTATGAGACAAACAGAGAACATGGACTTGATCTCAATACGAAAAAAAGAAAGTACCTGGTAGTCAATAAACGCTAAATATTAATTACAATTGTCTATGGAAAAATTGAGTTTCTTCGATTCGTCAAATCATCTTCGACTATCTGTATTATAGGTTTTGCTGATTTCGGTTAGATTCATCATAATATTTATGTCATGTCAACTAACGACCTATCAGGATACTTAACGTTGAATTCATGTCTTTCAAAGCCTAAAAACCGTAACACACTGGTTATATGAGCACAAGTACCCACAGTTCACGAACTAGATTGACAGGTACAGTAGTACCCGCTAATCGGTTCTTCTGCAGGCTTATCTTCATCATTCGTGTAGGAAATGAATATTTGGTGTTTTGTAGCTTGCCGAAACCAAGAAAATATTTGAACTCCTTTGAATCCCGGTTCATCCATATTCTCATCATTTTGAAACTCTCCGTCATTGTCTCTAATTATCTTATCTTGTATGTAAGACGGTGCCAGTTTAATTTAATATATCTCATTCGTAAGGTCTTCTAGGAATTTTTTTAAGTCGAAAACAGGAAAGTTGTCAAAATCATGATTATGAAGCCTTCTCCATTGACCATTTCGTCGGTATACTGCGAAAACCAGATAAATGACAAGTTTTTAAATATTGAGTTAAGTATACCAAAATTCTCAGCTTTTTACGCTCTACATACAGGTAAAACCCAATAAATGATACGACTTACCATTCAGCAGATAATTTGTGTAATAAACAAATAAGTTACACCTAACCAACTTTTCATTTTCAAATAAAACAATATATTGCTACTTACTTCCATAAAATCAAAGTTCCGTTGCATGTAAAACCAACTAAGCGCACATATATATTTGCTGGACAACAATATATTTCTATTGCTGTATATCTACCATATTCAGTAAAAAGGTGATAAGTGTCTTTAATACAGTGTGATTATTTTGATTTACAGGTAAAACCAGGTAAGTGATCGCACCTCGATCTTAAATTTAGGTTTAATCAGCTAGGTCTCAACTATTTCAAACTAATGATAGAATATTATTTCTGATATATGCATCTTTCACTAGCATATCGAATATCAAACACAACTGGTACGCTTAATTCAAAATAAAGCACTAAATTTTAAAAACGTTTTTTCTCGATTTCGGTATTTCGACATTTATCTGGTTTTCGTAGTATACCGACGATTTCTTCTAATCAGATTATCAGTCTCAACTCTAGCTTGTACAACATTGGGAATTAATAACCTCTGTATTAATTGTTAAGCATCTTTAAATATAGCACCTTCCATTGTACAATATTTTGTATTAAAAAATTTATCATCACTAGCTCTAGAACCCCTGGTGGACCTCGGCCTGTTCAAGAATCAGCGTCGATTCCTTCCTATCCTTCGCCTTGACTTTACAATTTCGTACTCTTAACACCCGTGACTCGTCTTCCACCTGGTCCTTAAATCGTACGCTGGCCTGCCGCCCAGGTTCCACACACCATCCGGTCTTTGGCTATAAATGTGTTTGACGGCTCCATCTAGTTCATTCTAGTTAAATGAAGAACAATTTTTTCTTTAATTCTGGAGCATGTTACGGGTGGAATTACCCCATTTCTCCATTAAATACGCCACTGTTCAATAGTACTCTAGAATTAAGGCGGAACTGCAGCTTTACTGGTATTGCATAACTGTGAACCATTCATGAAAACATGATAATTCGTATATCGCTCTAGTAGCACATTTTATATCGCACATCTTTATTTTTCTGAGGACTTTTCGGAGGTTTCCTGAAGGCTGAAATACGATGTATCTATTTTTGACCACAAATTCATATAGGTACAAGACGCAAGTATGCATGAACAAAATGAGTCTCTCTTCTTTCAATAATAAATATTTTCGTTTACTTGACCGTGAATGAGTGCACTTAACGTAAACCTAGCACTCTAATCCTATAATTTCAGAAGGCTGTAGCTCGAGAATAGTAGTTATTCAGACCCAGGTTTTATTGGTTTTTTTATTCTACACATCGAGAAGTATCATTCGTTAAATTTGACCGGGACCACTTTTCCATAAGGAGTGTTGCGGGGTCCTTTCTCACCTTTAATACCATCCTTGGATTATAAGCTCTCATTTCACACCTATACAAAACTAAAATTTAAAGGAACTACACAACTGTCTTGGTCAAAATATGGTGATTAACAAAATAACTAACAAATTATTAATTAACAAATTAACTAACTCTTCAGTGTGTACTAATGTGTTTATGTAGTAAAACTGGAATAGTAAATTGATATTTTTGAAAGCATATTAATTATATAAAATGTAGCCACGATCTCGCGGTTTAACCTATGCATGCAAAATTAGTGTGCTTTTTTGTATTGGTAATATCTTGGAAAAATATTCTTTCCGAGTGTTAAACAGTTTTACATAATGCATTTAATCAAACACAAAATAAACGTTTTAACATATTTTAGTGAGCATGGTTAACCTAGCAGTTTCAAATTGAAATGTTGGTAATTATAAATCTGACAGCGCTGCTCACGAACTTTAACCACAACGGAAATTACATGGAAAATATATTTTAAAATTACTGGTTTCGTAATTACACATTAATGAAGTACATGTATATACAGTGTGTTTTGTAAAGAATGGGCCATAGTTAAACTTAGATTCCTGAGGTAAAAATAGGTCGATTTAAGCTAACTTACCTTAGTACGAAAGTTGATAGTAACCGAAATACGGGGTGTCAAAGTTAAACTTTTATTTAATTTATTCCTGAATATTTCCTAACAGGCAAGGGATAATAACACAAAATTTAGTAAACGGGGCTTTTTTGAGACGAGAAACCAAAATTCGCCACCAAAAATGTTGCATTATCCAGGGCGCCACATACGCCTTGAATCGCTTATTTAATATGTTCAATTTTTTTTATTATCCACTCTACATAATTTTTGAATTAAAACTTATCTTCTCTTAATATATCTACTTAAAAAGATATACTGCATTCATCTCGCTAAACTTAACCAGTTTCGACATTTTAAATCTGCGGGCAACATAATTTTTTGCATATCATTGTAGTTACACACGAAAAAAACCTTTTAACCATAAACATTTCCAAAAATGTATCGCAGATTTCTTCAAATGGAGTTTGCAATGCCATGACACAAATATGAGAACTGGCACAATATTTTTATGATTTTAAGTTATTTTTGGGGTGTTACTAAAATCATAATATTATGCAAAAAACTATGTTTTATCGCAGATTTAAAATGCGTTTATCTCGAAAACAAAAATGTATGTAGTATATTTTTTTAAGTAAAAGTATTAAGAGAGTAAAAGTTTTCATTCAAAAAGTATGTAGAGTGGGGGATAATAAAATTGAACGTATTGAAAGAGCGCTGAAATATGTATGTGGCCCCCTCTGGGTAATACATTATTTGTGGTGGCAAATTTAGATTTCTCGTCTGTCAGGAAATATTCAAGAATAAATAGAATAAAAGTTTAACTTTGACACCCTGTATTTCGGTTATTATAAACTTTCCCACTAAGGTCATTATCATTCTCTTTGCCTTATCCCTATGCGGGGTCGGCTTCCCTAATTGCATTTCTCCACACAATTCTATCGTGGATCATATCAATGTTAATCCCCTATACCAACATGTCCTGCCTTATCGTCTCCCCCCAGGTCTTCTTTGGTCTTCCTCTCCTACTCCTTCCAGGAATCTGCACTTCAGCTATTCTTCGTATTGGGTGATTAAAGTCTCGACGTTGAACATGTCCAAACCATCTTAACCTATGCTCTCTTATTTTGGCATCAACTGGTGCCACACCTAGACTTCCCCTAATATACTCATTTCTAAATTTATCCTTCTTTGTCACTCCACTCATCCATTTAAGCATTCTCATTTCCGCCACATGCTTTCGTTGTTCTTTTTTCTTTTTCACTGCCCAATATTCAGTTTCGTACATCAAAGCCGGTCTTATGGCTGTTTTATAGAATTTTCCCTTCAACTTCATTGGAATTTGCCTGTCACACAGCACACCACTCGCTTCTTTCCACTTCATCCACCCAGCCCTAATTCTACTACATGCATCTTCATCTATTTCTCCATTATTCTCTAATACCGATCCCAGGTACTTAAAACTATTGCTTTTTACAATCAGTTCACCATCCAAAGATACTATTTTATTTGTAGTAACTCCATCTTTAAATGAACATTCCAAATACTCTGTTTTTGTCCTACTAAGTTTTAAACCTTTTTCCTCCAGAGCTTGCCTCCACTGTTACAGTTTTTGTTCTAAGTCTCTTTCACTATTTTCTACTAACACGACATCATCAGCATACATTAAGCACCATGGAATGTTACCCTGTAGTTTCGCTGTTATCTGGTCCAAAATTAATGAGAATAAATACGGACTAAGCACAGAGCCTTGGTGCAATCCTACTTTCACATGAAATTTATCAGTCTCTCCCACACCTGTCCTAACACTAGTCGTTACTCCCTCATATATATCCCTCACAATCTTTACATATTCACCAGGGACTCCTTTCTTATTGAGTGCCCACCACAGAATCTGTCGAGGAACTCTATCATAAGCTTTCTCAAGATCAATGAATACCATATGTGCGTTTGTTTCTTTACTCCTCTATTTTTCCATCAACTGCCTTATAATAAAAATTGCATCTGTTGTTCATCTGCCCTGCATAAAGCCAAATTGTTTCTCGGATATTTCGGTCTCTTCACGTATCCGTCTATCAATTACTCTTTCCCATATTTTCATGGTGTGGCTAAGCAGTTTTATAGCCCTGTAGTTTGTACATTGTTGTATATCTCCCTTATTTTTGTAAACAGATACCAGTATACTGCTTCTCCATTCGTCTGGCATTTGTCCAACTTACATAATTCTATTAAATACGCCTGCTAGCCACCTTGTTCCTGTCTCTCACAATGCTCTCCATACTTCCCCAGGAATATCATCTGGTCCTACAGCTTTTCGTTTCTTTATTTTTTGAAGTGCTTGAGCCACTTCCTCGTTTGTTATTTTGGTGACCATTGCTGCTACTGTCTCCGTTGACTCTACAGGCTGTCTGCCAAATTCTTCATTTAATAAGCTGTCAAAGTACTTTCTCCATCTCTTTTTGACATCCCTTTCGTGAACTGGTATTTTATTATTTTATCTCTGATACATCTAATCTGATTAAAATATTTTTCTTTCTTTGCTCTCTGTTTGGCTATTTTATGTATTTTCGCCTTCCCTGGTATCAAGTTGATCGTATAGGTTTGAATACGCTTCTGCTTTGGCTTTTCTACTGCTACTTTCGCTTCGTTTTTCGCCACCATATAGTTTTGAATATCTGTGTCGGATCTGGTTTCTTGCCACTTTTTATATAATTTTCTCTTCTCTTTTATTTTTCCTTGTAGTTCTTTTGACCAACACCAAGTCTCTTTATCCTCAAACTTTTTTCCTGACGTTTTTCCAAGTATTTCAATAGCAGTCTTTCTAATACTACTGGCCATTTTTCTCCAAATTGTACTAGGGCTTCCTTTTATGTTCCAACATATTTTTTCTACTATTTTCCTCCTGAATAGAACTTCTTTCTCATCTTTTAGCATCCGCCACTTGATTTTTTGTGGTCCTCTTCGATATTTTTGTTTAGTTTCGCTTTTTACTTCGATGTCCACAACAAGCAGCTTATGTTGTTGGCTTACTGTCTCACTAACTATTACATTGCAGTCCTTGCATTCACGTATGTATTCTTTCTTTATCATGAAGTAGTCTATTTCGGATTAATGTTGTCCACTTTTTTCGGTAGTAAGTTGAGTTTCTCTCTTTTTAAAGGATGTGTTAACAATCGCCATATCCAGTGATGTTGCTAATTCAAGCATGTCATCTCCAGCTTCATTTCTAGTTCCAAAGCCTAATCCCCATGTATTGCTTCGTATCCTGCCTTGGCTTGGCCCACATGTGCATTGAAATCACCTCCTATTATAACTTTCTTCTCTGACGGAATACCATTCAGGACGTTTCCTAATTGGTCATATAAAGCTCTTTTTTCATTCTCACCCAGACCTGTTTGAGGAGCATACACACACACAACATTCAATACCTCTTTATCAATTACAAATTTTACTGACATTATTCTATCACTCGTCCTTACAACTTCCACTACGTTACCTTTCATTTCACTATCAGCAATTATACCAACTCCATTTCTAGTGTTACTACACCCTGCATACCACAATTTGTAACCTTCACATAGTTCTCCGCCCTTTGACCTTTCCACCTAGTTTCTTGAATGCAAGCAATTTGAACTCTCCTTCGTTTGATCGCATCCACTAACTCCAGACTCTTACCTGTAAGACTACCAAGATTCCACGACCCTATCCTGATTTTTCTAACCTGCAATGGTGTTCCCCCCGAGATAGTCCTCATCCGGAGATCCGAACGGAGGCTCATTTTACTTCCGGTATATTTTACCTCAGGGTATATTTTACCTCAGATAAAACTTTCGTACTAAGGTAAGTTAGCCTAAATCGACCTATTTTAATCTCAGAAATCTAAGGTTAAGTTATGGCCCATTCTTTACCAAACGCCCATATCGCACCTTGAAAACCATAGGGCAGTAACTGCAAAAATCATAATATTGAATTATGAGCATTTTAAGTTTTTGTAAAGTTAATTTTATTTACTGTAATTCCAAAAATTAAGCTGCAAACCTGGTATTTGGCACAATTGTCTTACATATTTTTATATGAATTAAAAAGTACGTAAAATTTCCTCCAGGAAATAGGTATTTTAGCACATACGGCCATATGGTTTTAAAAAATATATCAATTTTCGCACAGGATACAGTAAAAATTCATATAAAATAACAGTTTGTTTAATGATCGTATTTATTTATTACAAATTTTTAGTGTTAACACTTAATCAAAGTCTTGCATATTATAATCTGTCGCTTATATAATGTCTTTCGGTTATAATTCGCTTTTCTTTTGGGATAAACCCATCTGCAGTACGACGTTGTATATCAATTTGTTATAGGCTTGTCGCTTATTTCCAGTGTTGCAATCAAATCTCTATGCAGCACTCTATATTTTGTTGCATTCAAAGGATGTTTCCTTAGTAGATCTTGCTTTCATTTTACGAGCGTGGGTCACATTTTGCACATATTGACATATAGATCTGGGGTTTTGTTCCAATTTTAGAACCGTAGAGCATCAACTACTGCAGATAATGCCTGATGGTATAAAAAGAAGAATCGATTTTTGACAAAAGCCATAGAGATGTATCTTCCTGGTGCCGAACCTAAAATTTTTGGCAGACGCTGCTATATAGCATTAAAAAATAGATTTTTTTTCCTATTAGACTGCATTCAAAGGTCATTTCATTAAAAAATTGCAGATATTGCCATATGGTTTTCAAGGTGCGATATATTCAATATAATTTTAATAGAATACACAAAATAAAAAAATATACCTGCCATCTCCAAAAAAAATTATAAAAACGTTTGCGGGTCTATAAAAATAGACATATTTTGTAGAAGCCTCAACTATGCTTGTGAATTTTTTGAAATATTAACATTGATTGCATCTCACCTAAAAAAAAAATAAAATGAAAAATGACGTTTTTGAAGGTGGGGAAGGGGGAAGGTGGTGGTGCCACAACGTTCCTTAAAATCCTAAACATATGTTTCGAATCGCTATCATCTGCGGAAAGCGGTAAATGCGGCTTCCCTTTTTATCTTTATTCTAAAAATGGGGTTGAATGTGATTCTAGATACGATAATCAAGGGTTAAATTGAGGTAATAATACCCAACCACGTCAGAGATCCAGGATGATACGAATTCATAAGCAGAAACGTAAACTAATGTGTCTTGGTACTTCCCACTTCAAGTGGATATAGCTGCAAAAGTGATACTTACTCTGATGGCCATAAACGACAATTTGTAACTTTTGCGCTTTATAAAATGTTACGTGAATGTATGTCTTCGGCAAAAGCCTTACCAACTCTTTGATTATAAACCGAATAAATAGCACAAGAGCACAATTCGTTAAATCCTCTGTATATGAATCGATATCAATAGGATCTTACATGTTTTGGTATACCCAACCTCGTCAGATATCGGGGAAGATACGAATTCATAAGCAGAAACGTAAACGAATAATATGTCTTGAAACTTCCTACTTCAAGTGGGAATCATCTATCGTCCATCTGGCCTGTATATTGAGGTTTCTGTTTTTTTATATAAAAAATCTTTGCCTATGCCTATAGAGATGCGGTTTCTTCAATTTTGTTGCCTATAAATCCGAGCTCTGATTATCATCTTGTAGTGGAGGAGTAGTGGGAAAAATATTAACAATTATTAATTAAAAAATTAAATCATGAAAAACAACATATTAAGACAAGCAGAGAAACTAGAGACTGACGAAATTTTGAAAAAAGTTATGAAATATAAAATAATATAAAGACGGTAAATATAAAATAAATATTTATTTTATTCAAGGAACAGCATTTTTATTGAAGTGGTAAGATTTTTATTTAAATCAGCTAATTGGTATCGGTACAAACCAAAAAAACATTATAGAATAAAACGTTAAAAACTTTTATTTTTCTGACACTTCCAGAAAGTTGATTACGATATATTTTAACTACAGCTACTTCGGCGGAATGTAAGTCATGTTTTTACTGTGTGTCTACAGTCTACAGTCTACACTTTGTGGTTGGTAACTAAAGAAGTTGAAGAAATGAGAGTTGATTGCCTCAAGTTGGCCATACAGAATTATGTATAATCTATCAATTGCCATCTTCTTCTTCTTCTTTTAGCCCATTTCTATCCAACTTTGGACATAGGCCTTCCCAAAATCTTTCTATTTCCGTCTGTCCTTGGCTGCGTTTCTCCAGTTAGTTCCTGTAGCTTGTACAATATCGTCCTTCCATCGCATCTCAGCTAAGGTGATAGTCCTGTCGCCAGGGGGGGGGGTACAACGGCCTCCATTATTCAGATGGACTTACTTAAGTTTTTTTATGTATTTGACCCGTAGAACACGAATTTTTTGGGTAACAGTTGATCCGGATGTCAATAAGATTGTTATAACCAAAGAACTTGAGGAATTACATAACAGCGATTTCTCGCAAAACAAAATATTTTTTTGTATTTTTTGGGTCATTATAAGCAAAAAATATTCTTATAAGTTGTTTCGTGGGATGCATATTTTTCGAGATAAACGCTGTTTAACTTTAAAAAAATCGAAAAATTGTAATTTTTGAACCCGAATAACTTTTGATTAAAAAATAAAATAGCAATTCTGCTTACTGCATTTGAAAGTGCAAGTCAAATTGTATCGGTTTTGATTATTTGCATTGTTAAAAATTTATTTTTTTATTGTTAAACAAAGCTATAAACACATAGTGATTGAGTGATGTTACGTAGTGTAGTATAGTGTTTGGCTACGTATACATAGGCTATTTCTACGTAGAATGCTTTAAAACGCATGTATTAGGCACGGGAAACACTATGTGTTTATAGCTTTGTTTAACAATAAAAAAATAAATTTTTAGCAATGCAAATAATCAAAACCGAAAAAATTTGACTTGAATTTTCAAATGCGGTTAGCAGAATTGCTATTTTGTTTTTTAATCAAAAGTTATTCGGGTAAAAAATTTCAATTTTTCGATATTTTGAAAATTCAACCGCGTTTATATCGAAAACTACTTATCCTACGCAAAAATGTGTAGGAACATTTTTTGCTTAGAATGATACAAAAAATACAAAAAAATGCTTTGATTTGCGAGAAATCGCTGTTATGCAATTCCTCAAGTTCTTTGTTTATAACAATCTAATCGACATCCGGACCAACTGTTACCCAAAAAATTCGTGTTTTACGGGTCAAAATACATAAGAAAACTTGGGTAAGTCCATCTGAATAAAGGAGGCCATTGTACCCCCCTGGCGACAAGACTATGAAGAGTTTTGGGGATATTACATCTCCTTGTCTTACGCCTCTACGTATTTCTATGGGATTAGTTTTGTTTGTTTTATTTTCCCATTCGACTGTCATAGTTGCTGTTTTATAGATGTTATGTAAGAGTTGCCTGTACCTGGAGTCTATTCTGCTGTTATTTAGAGCTATTTCTATCGCCCATATCTCGAAAATATCGAACGCTTTTTCATAGTCTACAAAGGCTAAACATAAATCTAGGTTGTATTCCCTTGCCTTCTCTATCAATATTTTTATAGTGAGAAGATGATCTATGATACTAAACCCTTTTCTGAAACCTGCTTGTTCAACTGGCTGATACCTGTCCATTTTATTTGTTAGTCAATTGGTTATAATTCTAATAAAGAGTTTGTATATTTGTGAGAGTAGTGAGATGAAGTACGTACGTATAGTCTGTTTTTATATTATTGACAGGTCTTTTATCCTCTGTTATACGTTTGTTACAAGTAGAGAGCGGAATATATGCAAAGTGCATATAGATGCATATATTGCATATTTTTAGAAAACAAACACAACATTGCATATTTAAGCTAAACACAATTTATTTTGCATATTTTAAAAATAAATTATATAAAAGTTTAAAATTTTCCTCTCTTAGTTGGAATTTTATAACTTCGATATGAACGAGCTCGTTATTTATCTATCTATCGCTCATTATTATCTATCTGCACTTTCCCATTACTACCTGAATTTAACAATTATGGGTGTTCCCAGAAAAATATTATTTTATTAGCGTAGCAAGTCGTAGGTACATACTTGCTTTTAAGGGTCTAATATTTATTTTGTCAGTTTCCGGCCAACATTTGTTTAAAGTAAACGTTGTATCGTATTTAGTGTTTTTGAAGTGATTGGTATGGTATACAACACAAACACAAGAGCTGGAAATATTGATGCAGATCTAATCATCAATGACCAAAACTTCGAAGCGGTCAAAGAGTTCATATATCTAGGGACATCGGTTAACCCCAATAATGACACATCTGAGGAAATAAAAGGGCGAATAATAATTGCAAACAGGTGTTATCATGGTCTATCAAAGTACTTATCTAACAAACGTCTGTCTCAAAAAACTCGTATAAGGCTGTATAGAACATTGATAGTCCCCGTTCTCACATATGGTTCAGAGGCATGGACGCTAACTAAAACAGATGAATCCGCTCTATAAATTTTTGAAAGAAAGGTACTACGCAAGATATTCGAAGCGGTTTGTGAGAACGGAATATGAAGGCGTAGATATAACTTTGAACTGCAGAATATCTACAAGCATACGTTTGGTGGAAAAGATATTATCACTATAATTAAGCGAAATCGCCTGCAGTGGGCAGGACATGTAGCTCGAGCCCATGAATCGAACATGATACAAAGGATTCTAACAGCTCAACCCGTGGGAATGAGAAGACGGGGTAGACCAAAGTTGAGGTGGATGGACGGGGTAACACAAGATGCCGAGAAGATCGGAGTCGGCAACTGGAAAATGCAGGCAAGGGACAGAACAGAATGGCGTAGAACGCTTGAGAAGGTCGAGGCCCTCTAAGGGCTGTAGCACCAGGATGATGATGATGATGGAAGTGATTGGTATATATTAAATTTAAATATGTCTACCATTCAAAAAAGTGCTTGGATAAAGTGGTTTCCCGAGTTAAAGCTAAGTGGAGACAAAGTATTTTGCAAGGCCTGTTCCAAAATCCTAAGTTACATTCATTTTCACATTTCATTTTTTAAATGAGGAATATTTAAAGGAATTTACAATTAAGTGATTCAGTTAATCTTGCTAACACTTTTTCTGCTCATTGTCAAAAAATTCCCGGAAATACAGGGATTACAATTAGAAATAAATTAAAAAATGTTTTAGAAAAAAATGAGGGCTTCGATTGTTTGAGGAAAGTTGTACGTATTTTTGAAGGCAACTTTTCTGAAGATCTTACGACTTGGCAAATTAGTTTACTGCCTATATTAGAATATTGTCCCATAACATCAGTAGATGTAGAACGAACTTTTTCTGTGTCCAAACACGTTTTTAGTGATAGAAGGCAAAAGTTGCTGGTTGAAAATTTTGAAAAGTATTTGATTATAAATTCATACTCTAATTTAGATTCTTAATTTAATTATAATATCAGTTTTTGTGTGTCATTTCATTTGTTTTTATGTGAAAAATAAATATGTATTAAACATAAATATAGGTTGAATTTTTTAAACATAAATGTTTATATTTAATATATTGTTTTATTTTTGAGTATTTTTAATATGCATTTGCATATTTAGACAAATTTAGAAAAAATACCTGCATATATTTGTAGTAAAAGTAATGCATATATATGCGCATATTTTGGTAATGTTGTGTTGCATATATTCCGCTCTCTAGTTACAAGGTTCTACCAGTTTAACCGATATCAGGTTTTGGGCAGTTACCACATGTAAGTTTGTGTACACCACTGTATAATTACTTTTTGCTGCAAAAGGAACCTCTATAGAAAACGGGATACTGTAACTGTTTATATTGAGGTGCGTCAGACAGTATTGAATTATAGATTAACCCGGGAGCAGTCGCGCTGAGTCTCGGTGAATTCGTAACTATTTTAAGCCCCCATCCTAATTACAGGCCAACTCGTAACTCTGGCGCTCAGGTAATTCTTCGATAACCCACTAACTACCGGTGAATTAGTAACTTTCATTTTTAAGTAATGTTTATAATTTAATACCGGTATTCCAGGTATGTACCTGTAAAAATTACTCTCTTTGAAGGTGGTGTAAAAGGTATTCATCATTTATGTATTGTCTTTTGGAAGAGTTACTAGAGAAAATCCAAATACATTTTGTGAAAATGACTGAAATTCTTGTAACAGATAACAGATTTCGTAATGAGTGCACGTGGGTGTAAGTTATTGGTGGTAAATAATTTTAAATTTCAATTAAAGCAAGTGCTAAAAAGTGGAAAACATTTATGGTACTGTTCTGTATCTGGTTGCAAGGCAACCTGTTATACCGACGGAATCATACTGCCTGCTATCATACGGCCCCTATTCTCATTTAAAAAAATCATCCATTGCGTCATCACGCCCAGATGGATGACGTCACTAGTATGATATGTGTACCAAAAAATTGGAATTTAAAAATAAAAATCGACCTATTTCGGGATTTATCTCCAGAGACGCCCATTCTCGAGAAAATGAATGTATTCCAACTCAAACGTCCTCACTGTAATTGTTTATAAGCCGAAAAATTGTTTATAACTTTAAAACAGTGCTGACGCCGCTTAGATAATCCGATTTTAATTCTGTAAAGTGTATTAGATAGGTAGAGAGCCTCTTTATATGTGAAAAAATTAGCAAACTTCTAAATGGTCTACGTTCTGTTCAGAAAGCTTTTAAAAATTTAAAAAAAATTTAGATTGCAAAATGATTATGCAAAATCTATCAGGTCGATTTTAATGAAATTTGGTGGACGATTTAAGTATGTTATAAGGATTTTCTATGCGAATTACGAAGGTTCTAAGTGCAATCAAAGTTGTTGAAAAACACTGAATAAAGAGAGGCCTAGTTTGCCCTCTTATTTTGTATTTATTGCTATTTTTCAGAAAGGGTAATAATTTAAGACATTTTTAACTAGTCGTATATCATAAAAAATTCAATTATCTTTATTTTAATTCTATACGACTTTGCTCCAAAATGAATCGTTTTAAAGTTATAAGCAAAGAATATAGAAAAAAATTAATGTTTTTCGAAATTTTTAAATATTTTAATTTTTTAATAATGTTCCGGGCATATTTAAGAAGAAGCATAAGTCAATTATTATTATTGAAGTTGTCACCTAACTTTATCTGCAAAAATCCGAATGCCACCTCGCACATCCACAAATAGACGTTTTTTTACAGATCCGCCCTGGTCTATACATATAATATTGTTTCAATCAAAAGAGATTTCAATTTTTGTTATTTTTTTATAGGTACATATAATACACAACATGTTTTTAAGCAAACCAAGAACCATTCGCTTACATAATAATCTATATGCCCCGTGTCCCCGTCTTGGCTTAATCCGTTACTGTTCAAATTTATTTCTTACCTTTTAACCCAGCAACTACCTGGCATATTAGAATTAAACAATGGTTTCGAATTCACCTGTATAAAGTTGCGAGTTGGTCAGGTTGTTAAAGGTTACGAATTGGCCGGTGTACATTTTGATTTAAAAAAGTTTGTCATTAAGAGTTACGAGTTGGCGCGTGTCCGTCGCGCTCACTTCTGTAACCTAAGTAGTCGCGCGTATAGAAAAAATCTCACAATAAAGATTTAAATACGAATTTAAATCAAATTTCTATTTTATAATATTTTTATTTACTTGTTATGTTAAAAATATCTATTACTACGATCTTCCTCGAGGCACTTGCGAGTGGAAAGTAATGTTGAAAAAATGTTCATCAAGTTATCACGGAAGAATAAAATGTGAGATTTTTTCTCACGGCGCGACTACTCCTGCGTTAAATGATTCAACTTGAAACTTTTTAACTTATGTAATATACCAGGGCTTCCCAAACTTATTTGTACTGTGACGCCCTTGGGACTTTGCTATTTTTTGCGATGCCCCTCAACCCTATCACCAATAATATTTACAAACTTTAGTACTAGCCTAGTAACAAGTTATACGAGTAGTTATAACAAAAACACTATGTGAACATTTATAGTTTTTAACTTTGTGAACATTTAAATACACTATGTGAACATTAGAAATTAAGAACGAAATCAAAACATAGGCACAAAAATAAAAAGGGATATTTATTTATGTAACTGGCTGGTTAATGTGATGGATGTGCTTGCTTTTTTGAGTATAGCTTATGAAACCGGGGCTTCAGTTTGGAAATTGCCACTCTCATTTCTTTTCTACGTTTATGTTTGACCTGTACTTGTTTTTAATTACTACTGCAACTGCCCGTTTCGCACAGGTACGAAATCGCAAATGGTAATAAAACCTTCAATGCAGAAGTACTGATGGCATGATATTCATGAGAAACTGAGCTACAAAAGCTAGAGTCACAGGACAATTCTGTCAGTTGTTCTTCTTTCTCTGTTGAAAGTGTCGATTGTGTGAATGACTGGAAAGGGTTTCTGACCCAGTCATATTGTTTCAGATCTTCAGCAAAATATTTCTCAAAGTGTTCGCTCAATGATGACATGTGTTGCGTAAACATATCTTTTAAAGAGGGATCAAGGATTTCTATCGATTTTTCTTGTAGAATACCTTGTAAAGCAAGGAAACAGTCAATTTTTTAATATTCTAATTTTCTCTTCCATAAGAGCAACTTCTGAAACCCAGTAATTTTATCTGCCAATTGCAGGATATGAGTATTGTTTCCCTGTAAAGACTTATTCAGATCATTTAATTTTGCCGTCATTTGCCGTCATTCTTTTAACCTGTAAACAAGTCAAATCCACATCTCAGATGTTACCTAGGGCAGATTAGCTTAATATTTTAAACATCCATATTTAATGTAGCTATTTAAACCAATGTTTCCTTGACGGACTTCTTTTACTAGGCTTTGACCCACATATTTTTGTTAAGCCTTAGTACTAACATCTTAAATCAATGACGTAAACACTAACTAACCGCCTGACAGACGGGTTTAACATTCTACTGGTTATTCTTTTTTTGTTAAATATTTTAATGCAAAAAAATATTTCTATGACTTACAGAAAGTATTACTTATCTGAAAAACACAGTAATTGATCTAGTTTTTTTAGATATATTAAAATAAAAAACATTATAACAAGAGTGGAAGGATTGTTTGTGTGACTTTTTATTCCTGAAAAAAAAAGTGTTATAAAAATGAAACAAACCAAACAATCTTGATAAAAATTTATAATCGAGTTAAAAAAAGAGTAGTAAACATGAAAATAAAAAAGTTTTTAAAAAATATTAAAACAAAAAAAACTGACAGGTACTAAAATTTGTACAGTGTAGCAATGGGAGTCAGTGGCAACATTTTCATCACAAATTGATCCCACTTCGCTTATGTCGTCTTCTACTTCATCAAGTCATTTCAAAAGGGTTTCCTCATAGTCTTTATCCCCTTATTAGAACTTTTTGACGAAATGGGGCAATTTATGTTTAATTACGAACTGGGCACAAACACTAACACCCCGTCTATTGGACGGAAATCACACTTTGAGTCTAAATATCTTTCGAATAACAACCTGCGGAAAATTGCCGAATTCAATAATACTAAATAACAACCTAACTTGAAAAGTCATAAACGGGTGACCTTCAAAATTTTCTAGGAAGGCACATATCCCACTTTCAACAAGCGATGCCGTCTGAGAGACGGCGTGTTAGTACTTAAGGGTTAAATACTATCTTGGTGGTTAGCATGTACATTGCACGTAAGCACTGATGATGACTGGTAAACCAGTCGAAAACTAGTTATGTGATTTTGGTGTGGGCCCTTTTGAGGGTTTTTAAGTATACCTTTTATACAGGATTTTACTGTTTTTTTTGTATTATATGGTATACAGCCAACCACAGGAAAACTTTTTCCTTGTGAAGTTTTATCATTTAATTTCTTAAATATGTCCAGAGATACCTATGCTAATTTTATTATAAACTCTGAATTAATAAAGTTTTGCGGAATATTATGCGATTCTGTATGTTGATATGTGTAAAATTCATTTCTTAATTCGTATACATGTGCGAGTACGTTGCCTTTGGACAGCCAACGAGAGTTGCATTAATAAATTAAAGGTATTTCCTCACAAAGTTCTTGGATAGTCTTGATTTCACGGGTCGTGTGTAGTTCACCACTTTAGTAATGCTATCCATCACAACACTTAACTCAGGTGTAATTTCTTTGCTGCTAAGACCTTTCTATGTATGACAAATATGTCCATTTTACACTTGGAGCCTTGGTTTTGATGAGAGCTTGTAGTCCTCCATACTGTCCAGGCATCGCTCGGGCACCATCTGTACACACGTCTACACAGTTATCCCAGTTAATATTATTTTCAGTCATATATCAGTTTAAAATATCGAATAGTCCGCGCTGACACGCGACGCCCCTGGAACAAAGCCGCGACGTCCCAGGGCGTCGCGACGCACAGTTTGGGAAGCCCTGTAATATACACTTGCGAGCAAATAAATCGGGTTACTAGATGTAACAAATTTTCTAAATCTGTTGTCCGATTTGAGTGATTTTTTAGTATGTTATAGCCTTATTATTTAGGAAAATTAATGTAATATTACTGTTGCTAGACAGGTAAATGTTATTTTATACCGGTTAAACAATTTCAATGGGAAATAAGCCACAATTTTACCAAAAAAATGATTTTATTAACGTTTTGACGCCCAAGTCGGGTGTCGTTGTCAAAATAAAAAATAATACTAAATTAAACAAAAATTTTGTTGCTTAGTTAAAAATTCCTCTAATAATTTATTTAATCTGACTAATTTATATCGGCAATTCAGACATGTATTATACATTTTAAAGTAGAAGACTTTAAAACGATATTGCCAATATTGAGGAGTTGCGTTCCTGGGACGAATTTACTAAAATGTAGTTCATTAGATTACATGAAATCAACCCAACTCAAAAATATCCGCCACAAAAAATCATAGCGTGTGATCTGTCCTTAAAAAGACAACCAAATGCAACGGTGGCAGTAAAATTCTCGCTCTAGAGACTCCATAGAAAGTCACGAGGGAAAACCATATATTAAAGTCAGAATTTGGTATTAGATTTGAGAGTAAACTAAATGTAAGCCCAAATACTTACGATGTCGGGATAGTATCACGAGGTTTTTTGCTGGTTTTCCCTCGTGATTTACTATGGAATCTCTAGCGCGAGAATTTTACAGCCACCGTTGCATTTGGTTGTCTTTTTAAAGACAGATCACATGTTATGAAAATGGTAATAAAGCCTAAGGCTACAGTTGAGTTTTAATTTCAATATTTTATATATGCTAGAATATTCCACATGGTATTCCGAACTTTAAGAAAAAAACACAGTATGATTGTTACACCCGGTATAATAGTTATTTATATATTAAGTCAGTAAAGTGACTCTTTATCGAACGAGTCTGATATTATGAGCAGAGCGAGCGTTAGCGAGCGAGGCGAATAACAGGAGAGTTCGATAAAGAGTCTTTACTGACGTGGCGCATACAAAATTTTATCGCCAATCATAAAAAACCAAGAGTCGCCAAGAGTGTGTGTACTTGGTACGCACGTAAGACGTTATACTTCTATTATTATGATTTCAACGAAATAAATATATTTTACACAGTTTAATCGTATTTTTATTTAAATATTAACCAATTTTAACACTTAAAATAAAATACCAAAAATTAAAAATATCGTTAAGGTGAAACAGTAGCGATAATTTTGAATATTTTTTCGAGATATTCGGCACACGTATTCGTAATATAATAAAGAATGGCGGTACTGAGCCCAATTTGAAAAATATATTAATATATGGATATTACTCTGTAATTAAATACAATATTAAAAAACGAGCCTGTACCGCCATTAAGAAGAACAAAAAAATACACTTTCTTCAAATAAACTTTTTTATCCGATGCCTACATTTTGTGTCATTTTGGAACTACTAATGAAATAAAAAATTTTATTAGTTCCAAAATGACACAAAATCTAGGCATCGGATAAAAAAGATAAAAAAGTGTATTTTTTTTTCTTCTTAATGGCGGTACAGGCTCGTTTTTTAACCCTGCTGTCCTGTTCGGGTCTATTTGACCCAAAAAATAATGTATTTCCTATTTTACAAATTATTACGCGGCGTAACGATTTGGTGTTTCGTGACTTTATTACCTAATATGTGGTCTTTCAATTGCATATGAGATAAACAATCAACTTCCTCATTTTTTTTATAAAAATGAAATTGTTACCTAGGGTACGTTAGGGTCAATATGACCCGCGTATTTAAACCGTCTAAATTATCTGTGTATGTGTGTTTAGTTGGCAGTATTCTATTTTAGCAGTAACTGTGTGTTTGCCAGCAAGATACGTTTGTATATAAAAATAGGTTTCTGCAAGCTAGAACTAGTAAAATAATCTGTAGTATAGCTGGACGTTGTTGCAAAACGAATTATAAACATGACCAACATGGACGGAAAGACATGAATAAAGTTGGTTTCCAAGCACACATTGGTCTTTTATTTTTAGCTCGAGTTTAGAAGTCCCATGGTGAATCAACTAAAAGTTTGTGGAATGAAGAAACGGGTCGTAGTATATTTTAATAAAATATATGTCGCTTGATATATTTACAAAAAAGTTTCAAGTAATACTTTTGATAACAAAACTACTAGACAGGATGGGAGACGTTTTGATAAACTTGCTGCAATTCGTGAAATTTAGGAAACATAGGTTGAAAATATGCCAAATTTTTTTAACTCTGATGAAAATGTTACCGCCGATAAGCAAATAAATGCCCCTTTAGAGACCGCTCTCCCTTCAAATGGTACATTCAAAGCAAGCCAGAGAAATATGGCAAAAAAGTTTGCGTTTTATATAATTATATGAACAGTAAAACGTCTTATGCTGTAAAATTGCAAATCTATACAGGAATGCGTGTGATGTGTGACTTGAGTAGTGATTTGGAAGACCACAAAATTACGTGTAATAACTTTTTTACATCGTAAAATTTAGGACAATTTCTTCTAAAACAAAATAGATAAAATCGCGAATAAAGAAGTTCATAGCTCGCCTGTTTTGCTTCACGCAAGATACCACTGTTGTTGACAATATTCCTAAAAATAATAAAAATGTTGTTCTTATGAGTACTTTGCGTCATGAATCGATGCATCATGCATCACTTTCATCAAATGAACAAGACCCAAATTATTTTAGATTACAATTCCACTAAGGGAACAGTGGACACCTACTCTAGATTAGTTTGTTGGCACGTATATATGTGAGAAGAGAAAAATCGTTGGCCAATGATTGTTTTTTATAATCTGCTAGACATTTCTGCCTACAACGCGTTCGTGTTATGGGCATCAATAAATAAACTGGCAAAACGACGAATTTTTCCTGAGGAATTGGGAAAAAACTAATGAAACCAGTCATCATTTCCAGAAAAAATATACCAATAAATAAAGGCACTCACGAACTGGTAAAAAGGACACGAGCGGAAACAAGTAGATAAGATGGAAATTCTAGTGAACATGGACAATCTAACTCCGCGTACTACACGAGCACGCTCGGGCTGTAAACTTGTCCTAGAAACGATAACAAGACTAATTATTATGTTGTATATTATCATCAACATATTTGTAAAATCCATTCTTTTTATTACTGTCCCAGTTGTAAACTGAATTAAATTTTTGTAGATATTTGTTACTAGGCTTTTTTTGAAAAAAGAATAGCTTTTGTTTTTGTTAATAAGGTTTAATTTACCTTAACAACATAATTTTTGTTTAGTTGACCATAATTTGTTGTTAATAAAGTTTTATTTATCACCATAAGCTTATTTTATTTCGATTAAAGAGCGTAAACCATAGTTGGGTCATATTGACCCGAACAGTACATTTGTGTAGTTGACTCGAACGGGACAGCAGGGTTAATATTGTATTTAATTACAGACTAATTTCCACATATTATGATATTTTTCAAATTGGGCTCTGTACTGCCATTCTTTATTATATTACAAATATGTGTGCCAAATATCTCGAAAAATATTCAAAATTACAGCCGCAATCTTGGAACGCGTTTTTGCTACCTGTTGATCGCTACTGTTTCCTCTTAATAGTTACGTTATATTTATGAAGTGTAGCTGCCCACAGCGAAGTTGCTTTTCCCTTGATTAATAGTAGAAAATCTAAATAAATATATTTCCTAACAAATTATCATTAATATCTGTCACCGTCCTATATACATATAATCGAATTAACAAAAACACCATTTCTTAGTACAATTTATATTTGAATTAATACAAAACTTAAAAGATTTAAGAATTTTATTAATTTTAGACGAAATATAAATTTCGTATGACAGTAATTACGATGACAGAAAGCTTTTGCATGAAGGCCGATTTCCATGTTTAATCGAGAGTTGTTATCAATATTGAATAAGTACCTAATTACTAAATCTGTAAAGTTTTGGTTTATGTTTTATGAATATAATTGCAAAATACTACAGAAGTTCACTTTAAATCTAATTAATAATAACGTAAATTTTGTACAATATTTTTAATAATTAAAGTATATACATAGTATATACAAACAACTCCGCCTCCGGTAAGTGCTGGGTGGATTGAGTAGCTCAGTAAATGCCGGTGCCGGTCCCAAGCCCGGATAAAGGAGGAGGGTTGAGGCGATGGGCTAGCAACTCGTCCCTTGTCAAAAGAAATAAATGCTACAAATTTCGACAAAACGCCTCGGAATGCGGACGGATCAAAACCGAGACGACTAATGCGACGGAAAAGGAAAATGATATTGGCTACATGGAATGCGCAAGGACTTAAAACCAAACAAGCAGAAGTATTCAAAGAATTAGCGGAAAGAAAAATAGATGTATGTGTTCTTACCGAAACGAAGAAAAAGGGAAAAGGAAATGAAGAGATAGGAGAGTATATACATATCTTCAGTGGAGTGAGCAAAGATAACAGAGCTAAGAGAGGAGTCTCTGTTGCTATTCGAAAAAATCCAAAAAATAATATTAAATCGTGGACTGAAGTAAAAGAACAACTGTTGATGCTGGAAATGACAAAGAATGGGCACAATATCGTAATTGTCGGAGTGTATGCCCCAAATGAAGATGCAGATCCAGAAAGTAAAGACGATTTCTACAAGATGAATGAAATAATCTCTCAAGTTAAAGATAACTGTGAAATCTATGTACTAGGAGATTTAAACGGCAGAGTAGGTAGAGAAGAAAATAATAGAGTCGTAGGAAGATATGGGGAAGAAATAACCAATGACAACGGAATGCGTCTTAGAGATTTTTGTGAAACAATGTCTCTTAAGATTATGAATGGATTTTTTCGACATACAGACATCCCCAAATTTACATGGATACAACCTACTAGGAATCTGCGCTCGATAATCGACTATGTAATTCAACGTCAAACTTCCCAGCTGAAAACCACTGACGTAAGGGTATACCGTGGATCAGAATGTGGATCCGATCATCGTTTACTTATGGCCAACGTGATAGTTAACTATCGCAAAAACAATAATACTTAGGTACAGAATATAGAAAAGGGACAAGAAGTAAGATCTCATAAATATAACCTAGAAAGCTTGAAAGAAGACTCAACGAAATTTCTATATAAATTACGACTGGCCACAAAATTACAAAATGTGGGACGAGAAAATATAACAGCGGAAGAATTATACCAGCAAATTAAAAAATACATTCATGAGGCTGCAAGTGAAGCTTTGGGGTATAAATACAAACATGAAATAAAAAATACAGAATGGTGGTCGGAGAATATGCAAACGTTAGTAAACAAGAAGAAAACTGCTTATCAGAAATGGATGTCAACAAGAAAGGAGGAAGATCACAAGAGATATGCAGCATTAAATCGAGATGTAAAAAGAGAAGTAGTGAAGAGTAAAAATGAGATGTGGGACCGAAAATGCGCAGAAGTGGATAGGTATATGGGTGGAACAAGAGTTGGGCAAGCGTGGAAGGTAATAAAGTCTCTCCAGAGGGAAGAAAAGGAAAAATCTAACATAAAGTTAATAGATCTTAAACAGTGGAAACACCATTATGAGATTTTACTGACAGAAGATAGATGTAAATTCCAAAAGATCGAAATGGAAGAATTAGCCGAACATACACAAATA
This sequence comes from Diabrotica virgifera virgifera, assembly GCF_917563875.1. Classification (NCBI taxonomy): domain Eukaryota; kingdom Metazoa; phylum Arthropoda; class Insecta; order Coleoptera; family Chrysomelidae; genus Diabrotica; species Diabrotica virgifera. Next base: position 71,442,211 of record NC_065447.1, on the reverse strand, counting down.
GTTGAGATAACAACCGGAGAGTTAAGCGAAGCCCTCAAAAGATCTAAAAACGGTAAAGCAGCAGGACCTGGAGACATCCCAATTGAGTTGGTAAAGTACGGACCAAACATATTACATGAGATGTTGGTTCAACTATTTAATAAATGCTTAAAAGGACAAAATATCCCTGATGATTGGAATGTTGGATACATCAGCTTAGTATTCAATAAAGGGGATAAACGCATATGCTCTAATTATAGAGGAATAACTGCTACCAGCTCAGTAGGGAGGTTGTACGGTCGAATAATAAAGAAAAGAATAGAATCAGAATACGAAGACATGGAAGAACAAAGTGGATTTCATGCAGGAAGATCGTGCACTGATAATATATTCGTTCTGCATCAGGTAATAGAAAAACGGAAGGCAAGGAATCTATCTACCCACCTATTGTTTGTAGATTTGGAGAAGGCATACGATACGGTACCTTTGAAAAAACTGTTTCAAACATTGACGAAGGTAGGTCTGAGTAGAGAGTATGTGGATGCTATCGCAAATATATACAAAAATGCAAGAAGTGTCGTTAAAGAAGGAAACTTTATATCTGAATCATTCCCTATATCAAAGGGGCTTAAACAAAGATGTTGTCTGTCTCCGACTTTATTTAAAATATATATTCAATCATCGCTAGAGCAGTGGAGGAAACAAGTATCCGGAATGGGAATAGACATAGGCAGTGGTAAATGTCTAACAACTTTGTTTTTTGCAGATGATCAGGTAGTCGTAGCGAATGATGAGGAAGACATGGACTACATGTTTAGAAAACTAAAGAAAGAATATGAAAAATGGGGCCTCAATATGAATATGTCAAAGACAGAGTATCTTAAAATAGGGGATGATGAAGAAAATCCAGAGTTAGAAATTAGAACTACGAAAAGATGTAATGAATATAAATATCTCGGATCTATAATATCTAAAGAAGGCACTACCAAAAGAGACATCGAAAAGAGAACGCAGCAGGGCAAAAAAACGGTAAACATTCTGAGCTCTCTTCTTCTTCTTGTAGTGCCTATCCGTTTCGGATGTTGGCGACCATCATGGCAATCTGCACTTTGCACACTGCTGCTCTGAAAAGATTTGTAGTGGTTGTGTTGAACCACGTTCGTAGATTTTTCAGCCAGGAAATCCTTCGCCTTCCTGGTCCTCGCTTTCCCTCTACTTTTCCCTGCAAGACCAGTTGCAGCAGTCCATATCTCTCACTGTTCCTCATGATGTGACCGAGGTATTCGATTTTGGCTGTTTTTATTTTGATTAACAGCTCTTTTTCTTTTTTCATTCTCAGCAAAACACCCTCATGAGCTCTCTACTGTGGTCTAAAGATATAAGGCAAGAAACGAAATTGACAATCTATCGTACCTTGGTAGAGCCTATTATGAGTTATGGGGCAGAAGTTTGGCAGATGACAAAAAAAGATAGGAAAAGAATAGAAGTAGTAGAAATGGATTATCTAAGGAGAGCGTGTGGTATATCTAAAAAAAGATCACATCAGGAATGAAGATATTAGAAGGAGGACGCATACTGTATATTCCAGTGTAGATAAAATTGAAACTAGACAACTAGTGTGGTATGGTCACGTGAAACGAATGAATGAAGATAGATGGCCAAAGAAAGCTTTAAATTACATACCACACCAAAGAAGAAGAAGGGGAAGACCTTCAGTTGCCTGGGAAGAAAATGTACGGCACATCATGAAAGATAGAGCCATCAAAGAAGACGAATGGATGGACAGAAAACGATGGCGGTCGATATGCGAGAAGCGGCAGAGGCTGTAGGAACCTCGCTGATAGATAGATAGATAGAAGTATATACATAAATTTTAAGTTCACTCAAATAAATAATCGATTACTGCCATCGACCACTTACATTCAATCTCAGTTTATTTTGATTAATCGCGGCAGGTAAAGTAAAATTCTTCTTTCAGTACAATAAAGTGTTACTTTACTGCCGCAAATCGCGTCAAATGAGTACAATAATGAATGACTTTAGTGACGGTTGGAGATAAAAACATTTACCTGTCTAGCAACAATATTATTACATCGATGTTCTTAAATAATAAGGCTTTAACAAACTTAAAAAATCACTCACATCGGACAACAGGTTTAAAAAATTCGAGACATCTAACGTGAATAATTCATCGAGTGATCCGATGTTTTTGCTTGCAAGTGTAGATGAAATTTTTCGTGACACCCAGTGTAAAAACTAAATAATCTAATTTCCAGTAGTAAAAAACTCAACACTCATTATACAAAAAATCCACAAGGAAAAAGGTTTTCCTGTAGCTGGCTGCATACCATATATCACAAAAAAAAGAATGTGTGTACTTTGTACGCACGTAAGAAGTTATACTTCTATTATATGATTTCAACGAAATCAATATACTTTAAACAGTTTCTCTACTACTTTCCAAAAATTTGTGTTAAAACAATACCAAAAATTAAAAAAATAAAAGAATAAAACACACACAAACACATTGAAAAATGCCACAAATGATTTCTGAACAACAATTATTGTTGATAAAAATTTTAATTAAATACGTATTTTCTGAAAAAAATTATATAATAATATACTTACAATCATAAAATCTGTAAAAAATAAAAAAATGATATAACTTGCATTGGGCTTGAACCTACTTCCCGTGTATCCCGCCGTACGAGAGTCGAAGCGATTTCAAACTGCACCACCTTCGCGTATACGTCATGTGGGAATATACACAACTGAACAACTTTTTGACATTTTGTTTATATGAATTTTTATTAGTTTGATTTTTGTCGAATTAAAATACAACAATATAAAGAGTAAGAAAACGATACATTAGATGAAAATTTGTAGAAAGTTTGTTCGTAATCAGATTATGTAAATTAAAGCATTGCCTACTAGGGGTATAGCATAGCAAGTACTAGGTAAGTACATTATTTTTTTTTTACATTTTCCAAATAGGTATGAAGATAATTTTTTATTGGAATACAACTGAAACATTTAGAGTTACGTACCTGTGGCTTTTCAAAACTATTTAAAAAGTCAATATAACTATAAATTTAATTTTATTTCTGTCCTCACAACAATAAAAACTAATGTATTATACAACATTTTTGTTTACCGATAACTTCCATATTGAACAATTATTGACAGATCATTTCAACACCCAATCAGAGCCCGTATAGAGACTAATGCCAAATTGTCGGTGTGCGCATGCGCGCAGATCAATATAAATTCACCCTCAATCTCAATCGCGCCTAAAGGAATATAACTTCAAAAATTTAAGTAAAATCCTTTATAAGCGGTAAATAATTTATTAAAATTCCCTAAAAAGGGCTACATCATATACAGTATGTCCCTGTAAGTTGTATCCATATGGAAAACTTTTGTATTATTAATTTTACGAAAAAAAGTTATTCTTTATAAAAAACTCTGCACGGTCCAAAACCTAAGATTTAACCATCAAATATTAAATCTTTTGAATATTATACGAGGTATGTCAAAAAGTTTAAATTTCACTCAAGAGTAAAGTAGCTTTATTTTTCACAATATTGAAAATTGCTATTATGAAAAGTTGTTTGGAATTACTGTAAAACTGTATTATAGTATGCAATTACATCCTTCTAATTGAAAATTTTTTTTTGAAAAATTATGGATAACTAACATTATTTTCCGTTATTTATTTCAGATAACTGTTTTATTATTAATTTAACGAAAAAAAGTGATTCCTAATAAAAAGTTCTGCTTGGTCTAAAATCGAAAATACAACCATCCTATGTTAAAATTTTATCAATTTTATACGAGGTATGTCAAAAAATATGAATTTCGCTCAAGAGTAAACTACGTTTATTTTTCACAATATCGAAAATTGTTATTATGAAAAGTTATTTAGAATTAAAAACTATGTTTCAGTATGTAATTACATCCTTCTAATTGAAATATTCTGAACGATAAAGGTACTTTACTCTTGATCTAAATTGATCTTTTTTGACATATCTCGTATAAAATAGATAAAATTGGATATAAGATGGTTGTATTTTAAGATTTAGACCATCCAGAACTCTTTATTAAGAATACTTTTTTTTCGTAAAATTAATAATAAAAGAGTTATCAGAATTGAAATAACTGAAAAAATAATGAGATCCATAATTTTCCAAAAAATAAAAATTTTCAATTAGAAGGATGTAATTGCATATTAGAATATAGTTTTTACTTCCAAACAACTTTTCATAATAGCAATTTCCAATATTACGAAAAATAAAGCTACTTTACTCTTGAGTGAAATTGAAAGTTTTTGACATACCTCGTATAATATTCAAATAATTTGATATTTCATGGTTAAATCTTAGGTTTTGGACCATGCAGAGCTTTTTATAAAGAATAACTTTTTTTCGTAAAATTAATAATAAAAAAGTTTTCCATATGGATACAACTTACAGGGACATACTGTATGTATATGCAGGACTAGTTTTCCAACTGATTACAGATCATCATCAGTACTGAACAGGGGGCTCACATGCTCATGCTAAGGCACCAAAATTGAAAATATTTGGATAGAAACTCTTTAAAATTATACAGCCATGAAAACATTGACTTAAAAGTAACACGAATATTCCAAATATCACATGATTATGCCCCGGGCACCATTTGACCATCACTTGAATTAAATATGTTCAGAGGCTCAGCTACCTCTCATTTTGAAAGGTCTATGGCAACTTCAAACCATACACTTTTTACCAATGATAATTCTGAATGACCAACTTATTGTGGAGTGGGACATGGCATCACCTCAATAATACAGGGTGAGTCATGAGGAACCGTACGTACTCCTACTTCGTATAGAGGCCCCTATGGGGAATAACAAATGATCATTAAAAAGTGTCTGCTCCCGTTGTTTTATAATATACAGGGCGAGTTTCGAATTTTGACAGAAATTTGTATTCGTCATAATTTTTGAACGGTCAGATCGATATGTCTCTTATTTTGGTCAATCGTCACACTATTGCCACCTAATCAACTGATTTATTCAAACTAGAAAAAAATCAGGTCCGGCTTTAAAAAACTAGTTCATTTGAGTCTTAGAAAAATTTCACCCTGTATACGCTTTTTGAAAACTCTAATAAGAATTTTACAAATTAGACAAATAGGCAATTAAAATGGCATATTTATTTTTCCCCACACGATTACTTAATTTTTTATAAAAAAATTAAATTTGACTATGAACTTAAAGTTTTTTAAAGTGAACCATAGATTAAAAAAAATAACTTTTATTACAAAAATTAATTTTTTTAAACAAATATTTAATTTATGTTACCACCCAATCAACTGATTTATTCAAACTTCAAAAAAATCAGGTTCGGCTTTAAAAAATTCGTTCGTTTGGGTCTTAGAAAAAGTTTCACCCCGTATACGCTTTTTGAAAACTCTAATATGAATTTTACAAATTAGACAAATAGACAATTAAAATGGCATATTTATTTTTTTCCCCACACGATTACTTAATTTTTTATTAAAAAATCAAATTTGTCAAAATCGCAATTTTACCATAAAAATAAAAAAAATTAAACAACGTTTTTCTTAAAATTAAAAGTTTCACCATTTTTTTTTCTATAACACGTCTAGATCTAAAACTCCCCATAACACTTCTCTTTGGACTCTATAGTTTAACATAGACGTGATCAAATAGATAAATTTTTTCACTTAATTTTTGCGGTTAACCTTTGCAATTCACGAATCTGCACCTTTTATTTTTAAAAATTCATAACTTTTACGAGAAGAAGACTGAAAGTCTACAACAATTTTCGTAGTCTTCACAATGGTAAGAAATATGGGCTCTAAAAATTTCATTTGATTGGGTGGTAACATAAATTAAATATTTGTATAAAATTAATATTTTTAATAAAATGAGTGAAATTTTTACGTTTTCATTAATTATTGTTTGTTCCTTTAAAATTATTTTAAAGCATACGCTCAAGAAACTTATTATTCTGACGATGATTAAAGTAATGATTGAAACGTCACCATGAATTTTAATTTAGTTATGGGTTTTATCTTTAAGTTTATTATTTTTATTTGTAATAAAAGTTCGTTTTTTTAAATCTATCGTTCACTTTACCAAACTTTTAATTATTCATAGTCAAATTTGATTTTTTTATAAAAAATTAAGTAATCGTATGGGAAAAAAATAAATATGCCATTTTAATTGACTATTTGTCTAATTTGTAAAATTCATATTAGAGTTTCCAAAAAGGATATACAGGGTGAAATTTTTTCTAAGACCCAAACGAACTAATTTTTTAAAGCCGGACCTGATTTTTTTCTAGTTTGCATAAATCAGTTGATTAGGTAGTAATAGTGTAACGATTGACCAAAATAAAAGACACATCGATCTGACCGTTCAAAAATTATGACGAATACAAATTTCTGTCAAAACGCGAAACTGGCCCTCTATATTATTAAACAATGGGAGCAGACACTTTTTAATGGTCATTTGTTATTCCCCATAGGAGCCTCTATACGAGGTAGGAGTATGTACAGTTCCTCATGACTCACCCTGTATAACAACAATTGGCGGTTATACACTATGTACACACCTTAGCAACAAATTGTTCATAATTTCTTTTGATAACGAGTTCCGGACTGGAAATCGAAATATTAGGTACTTTTAGGTATAATATCGCCGGTGCGGAATAAGAATGACGTAACTGCAAATTTTGTCAATTCCTGTTTATTGCGTAATTAACTTCTAAAATACTGTGTACAGATGATACAAAAGCGACAGAACTGTATGTGCTGAGCCTCTACAGGGTAGTTGCATCGTTATTGAAATACGCACCATTTTAGACCTTGTTTCAGACGGATAATGAACGCAACTGTAAATAACGTTGAAAATGGGGGGACTTAATTAAGATAATGGAATTAGGACCAATAGGGATGAAAATAAAAGCCATCGCTGTAAGAATAAATGGCATACTAAATATTTAGAAATAGATTTTTTGTAAAGAAAAATTTTAAGATCAAAATGACGCAACTGTACATTGGGGTTGAAAATGGGGGGATTAAAATAAGATAATGAAATTCGAACTAGTAGGGATGAAACTAAAAACCATATTATCTCACAATAAAACACTGAAAACTTTTGTTTTCTATACTTCCACAAAATTTATTATTTACAACTATGTGACTACAGCTGTTTCGGCAGAGTGCCTTTCTCAAGTGATATAATTTACAATGTGTTTGCCTTTTTAAGTCTCTAACTGAAGAGGTTGGGGAGCTGTTTGTCTCGAGTTGGTCATTCAGAATTTAATCTGTATTTTTCAGTTTATTAATTTCCATAGATTCTAAAAAAGATAGCTTAAGGCCTTTATTTTGGATGTGCAGAATTTGAAACTCTTCATTGAAAGAATGATTATGATCTAGAAGGTGAAGTGCCTGTTTTTCTATTGTTGAAAGCCCTTTTGTGTTCTGCTATCCGTTTGTCAAAAGTTCTGCCAGTTTGACCGATGTACGTTTTCGGACAGTCACCACACGTTAGTTTGTACACACCACTCTGTAGTTGCTTTCTCTTTCGGCTTTTATTGTTCTTAATATATTTGCTTAAGTTGTTGTTAGTTCTGAAAGCTGGTATTATTCCTTTCTTTTTTATGTATCTGGCTATTTTTGTTGTTATCTTGCCAGTATATGTGAGAGAGCAGAAGGTACTGGGTTCTTTCTGTGGTGGTGGATACAATAATTTCAGGGCTTTCTTATGGAGTTTTTGATTTAAAATTTTGTTAACTGTTTGTTCCTTATAGCCGTTGTTTACTGCTATTTGTTTAATGATGTTTAGTTCTATCTCGAAATTATTTTTTGTCATGGGAATTTCTGTCAGTCTATGTATCATGCTATGGTAGGCTGCTAATTTGTGTTGTGTAGAATGGGATGATGAATTTTGTATAGTTGTGTCAATATGGGTAGGTTTATGATATACGGAGAACTCATGTTTGTTGTGTAGTCTGGTAATCGTTACATCTAGAAAGTTTATGGAATTATTCTGTTCTGTTTCTATTGTAAACTCAATATTACTATGAAGTGAATTAATGTATGATAGAAATTGGTCAAGTTGTCTGTTAGTTCCTGTAAAGCATACTAATATATCATCCACGTATCTCCACCAATATAAGAACTGTTTAAATACGGGATGTTTAGAAATTGTTGTTTCAATTTTGTTCATAAATATATCTAATAGTAATGGGCTTAGAGGATTACCCATAATAAGTCCTGCACTGTTGTTTGTGTATATTTGATTATTGAATTCAAAATAGTCTTGATTTATGCAAATTTCAAGGAGGTGTAAAATTTCAGATGCAATGATCGGATTTGTACTATTATGGTCTAAAAAATTTTTAACTGAAACAAAGGTTTCTGTAGGAGGAACACTAGGAAAAAGATTTTTTACGTCAAATGAAATTAGTCTGGAGTTGTTGGGCAATTGAAAATGTTGTATTTTATTAATTAGTTCTAGTGTATTTTTTACGGTGAATTAAGCTGAAAATTCCACACCTGTAATTTTGAACCAATCAAAATACGTTATTTTGACAGATCACCATGGCAACGGAGGTATTTTATCGGAAATTTTTTGCTCGTGGGGTACCCAACAGCGAATTATAGTGGAAATTTTTTGACGTTTACAATAACAGAACATTTTTGACAGACTGGTTTTTATTTGTTTACATAATTTAGTTTTGATTCATTTTAGTTACAAAGCTAAGATGTTTTCTATATTCTTCGGACACCTCCTCTCTTCTTAATGGCGAAAATGCAGGACTTTTGAATGTTTTCAATTAAGTTTCTATGTCTAATAAAATATATATAATATTTAGACACTAATTTATTTACCTTTTTCCCATTCAGTACTTTCAATTTTGCGTAGTTAATTTTAAAAACGCCAAAAAATAATTTTCTATCACTTGTAGTTAATCAAAACTTATGTAAAATTGAAGAATATACTATTTTATATCTTGAAATGGTATTCCCATGCAACTACAATTAGTAGAAATTACGAATTTGAAAGCCTAAATAATTGCTGACAAAGCTATGGCGCGCTATTAATCTGTTCATGCAGCTTTGGATTTTCAAATGCTTTGGTGTGGAATTTTCTTACCGAATACCACGCGAAGTCAAATTAATATCCGGAAATTGTTTTTTGATCATGAATATTTTTAGAAAATTTCCCTCGTCTGCGACTCGGGAAATTTTCAAAATATTCATGATCTCAAAAAAATTTCCGGAAATAATTTGACCTCTAGTGGTATTACTAGTGAAAATTTAGTGTATTCTGTAATAATATCTGACAGTTTTTTTGAAAGTTTATATGACGGGCATTCTGTATTATTTTTCTCGAATTAAAAAAAATTCCGACACATGTATCAGGTTATAAGTAGTTATATTCCAAATCAAAAAATCTAAGTGTCCGACAAAAATATTGGGGCAAATCCAAAGTCGGACAAAAAATTTTATTTTTATTAATAAACTATACTTTTAAACTATGCTGGGTTCGTGCATCCCTTATCTTTAAAACCATTTTTTCCGACAAAGGCAGTAAGTTACAAGTAATTATATTCTTAAACAAAAAATGTAATTGTCTGACAAAAATGTTGGGGCAAACGAACAGAAAACTTAATTCTTTAAGCTATCGACGAGGAGGTATTATCAAAAAAATTTTAAAACAGTTTTTCTCGGTTATTTTTGAATCGAGTTAGCTGAAAATTGGTACAAACACTAAGTAGAACATTTAAAAGGGTATGGCGTAGAGCTGTACCCAAAAATTTTCCCAAAAAATTTTCCGACAAGAGGGAAAATTTTAGAAAAATTGTGATCTGATAATTTGTGTACATACTGCACGAACAACGACAAACATCGTTCTGTAGTTTTTTTTTCTCGAATTAAAAAAATTTCCGACACATGTATCAGGTTATAAGTAGTTATATTCCAAATCAAAAAATCTAAGTGTCCGACAAAATATTGGGGCAAAACCAAAGTCGGACAAAAAATTTAATTTTTATTGATAAACTATACTTTTAACTATGCTGTGTTCGTGCATCCCTTATCTTTAAAACCATTTTTCCGACAAAGGCAGTTAGTTACAAGTAATTATATTCTTAAACAAAAAATGTAATTGTCTGACAAAAATGTTGGGGCAAACGAACAGAAATCTTAATTCTTTTAGGCTATCAACGAGGGGGTATTATCAAAAAAAAAATTTTAAACAGTTTTTCTCGGTTATTTTTAAATCGATTTAGCTGAAAATTGGTACACACACTAAGTAAAACATTTAAAAGAGTATGACGTAGAACTGTACCCAAAATTTTCTTAAAAAATTTTCCGACAAGAGGGAAAATTTTAGAAAAATTTTGATCTGATATTTGCCTACGCCTACATACTCCTTGAACAACGACAAACATCGTTCTGTAGTTTTTTTTCTTCAATTAAAAAAAAAGTTTCCGACACAAGTATCAGGTTATAAGCAGTTATATTCTAAATCAAAAAATCTAAGTGTCCGACAAAAATATTGGGTCAAATCCAAAGTCGGACAAAAAATTTAATTTTTATTAATAAACTATACTTTTAAATTATGCTGGGTTCGTGCATCCCTTATCTTTAAAACCATTTTCCGACAAAGGCAGTAAGTTACAAGTAATTATATTCTTAAACAAAAAATCTAATTGTCTGACAAAAATGTTGGGGCAAACGAACAGAAAACTTCGTTCTTTTAGGCTATCGACGAGGAGGTATTATCAAAAAAATTTTAAAACAGTTTTTCTCGGTTATTTTTGAATCGAGTTAGCTGAAAATTGGTACAAACACTAAGTAAAACATTTAAAAGGGTATGACGTAGAGCTGTACCCAAAAATTTTTCCATAAAATTTTCCGACAAGAGGTAAATTTTTAGAAAAATTGTGATCTGATAATTTGTGTAGATACTCCACGAACAACGACAAACATCGTTCTGTAGTTTTTTTTCTCGAATTAAAAAAAATTTTCCGACACACATGTATCAGGTTATAAGTAGTTATATTCCAAATAAAAAAATCTAAGTGTCCGACAAAATATTGGGGCAAATCCAAAGTCAGACAAAAACTTTAATTTTTATTGATAAACTATACTTTTAAACTATGCTGGGTTCGTGTATCCCTTATCTTTACAACCATTTTTCCGACAAAGGTAGCAAGTTACAAGTAATTATATTCTTAAACAAAAAATGTAATTGTCTGGCAAAAATGTTGGGGCAAACGAACAGAAATCTTAATTCTTTTAGCTATCGACGAGGAGGTATTATCAAAAAAAATTTTAAAACAATGTTTCTCGGTTACTTTTGAATCGATTTAGCTAAAAATTGGTACATACGCTAAGTACAACACTTAAAAGGGCATGACGGAGAGTTGTACCCAAAATTTTCCAAAAATATTTTTCTAAAATTTTGGAATGTTCTCTACGTTACGTCCTTATAAATATTATAAGGAGTATTTCTACAAATTTTCAGTTTGGTCTATGTAGATCTAACTGAGAAAAATTGTTTATAGTTCGCTTTGGTCTCCTTGATGCTTATTATTTCTTTATATCCCAGAGAACTGCTGTTCCCGTACATGCGACACTATATTATACAAGACATTTTCTTGACAGACAAACGCCCCACTGCCATAATGCGCCAAGCTCCAAATTTGTCCGACTCCACCCAAATAACAGGTACAAAAAGTTTCAACGGTGTGGTTATAAATAATAATTTTATATGTGGGCCTAAGACCTAATACGTTTCAAACTCATATTTAGTGATCAAAATCGGTTATACCGATTAGAAGGTATCTAGTTCCAAAAGTATAATCCATTTGACCATTATCGCCGAAATGGTTTATATAGTTGTAGTGGTTCCGACGCTAAATTTAGATAGAGATATTTAAAAATAGAGCAATCCGAGTTCATTTGCCGGCCATTCAAATAATTTTTAATTCTATTTCGAATAGAAAAAAAACTCTAGTGTACATTCGATGGACACTAGATCATTTGAGAGATAATCATAGAAAGGCGACCATTTATCTTAACGTGAAATCGAGAAACAATACATTCAATTTCATACATTTAATCTATATAAATGTAAAATTTGGTAAAGAATGGCCATAGCTTAACCTCAGGTTCCTGAGGTAAAAATAGATCGATTTAAGCTAACTTACCTTAGTACAAAGTTTATAATAACCGAGATGCAGGATGTCAAAGTTAAACTTTTTTGTATTTATTATTGAATATTTCTTGACAGGTATGAGATAACAACATGAAATTTGGTATGTATGGGTTTTTGGGTCGAGAAAACTAAATTCCCTACCAAAAATTATCTATTGTGTAGAGGGCGCCACATACGCCTTTCAGCACTCATTTATTACGTTCAATTTTTTTTATCCCTCACTCTGTATAATTTTGACATTAAAATTTTTATTCTCCTATTAGTTTTACTTAAAAAAGGTATACTTTTTCATCTCCCTAAACTCAACCGTTTTCGAAGTTAAACGCATTTTAAATCTGCGATACACCATCATTTTTAGCATAATATCATTGTAGATACACCCGAAAAATAACTTAATAACATAATAATTGTGCCAGTTCTCAAATTTATGTCATTGCATCGCAAATTCCATTTGAAGAACTTTGCGATACATTTTTGGATAATTTTATGGTTTTAAGTTATTATTCGAGTGTAACTACAATGATATTATGTTAAAATGATGGTGTATCGCAGATTTAAAATGCGTTTATCTCGAAAACGGTTGAGTTTAGGGAGATGAAAGAAGTATAACTTTTTTAAGTAAAACTAATAGGAAAATAAAAATTTTAATGTCAAAATTATACAGAGTGAGGGAGAAAAAAAAATTAACGTAATAAATGAGTGCTGAATGGCGTATGTGGCGACCTCTGGGCAATGCATAATTTTTGGTAGGGAATTTAGTTTTCTCGACCCAAAAACCCCCACATACTAAATTTCATGTTGTTATCTCATACCTGTCAGGAAATATTCAATAATAAATAAAAAAAAAGTTTAACTTTGACACCCTGTATCTCGGTTCTTATAAACTTTGTACTAAGGTAAGTTAGCTTAAATCGGCCTATTTTAACCTCAGGAACCTTAGGTTAAGCTATGGCCCATTCTTTACCAAACACCCTGTATGTATAAAAATTACTTTTTTTTTTAATTGTACCAAAACGCCCCATTACTTTGTCCGGCAAGTGATCTAATATGCATTACACATATAAAAAACAGTACAAAATAAAAATAACATCTGTGGTAATAAATAAACAATTTTCAGGAAATTCACATTTTCGGCGCGTACGACTGCGCATATGCCCCGTGAAAATTGTCCGACAAGGTTACCACATTATTGTAAAAAGGTTTTATGGTAGATTCCGTTAAAATTAGCCATGTGGTAATAAATTTATGATTTTCATAAATTTGACATCTTTAGCGTGTCCGACGCGTCATATGCCCCAATATTTTTGTCCGACAAAATTGTTTTCGCTGTTTATATGATAAAAACCATTGATTAAAATAAAATGACCAATGTGGTTATAAATTTTTTTCTTGCATAAAATTGACAACTTCGTGACCTCTTGACAGACAAACGCCCCACTGCCATGATGAGCTAAGCTCCAAATTTGTCCGACTCCACCCAAATAACAAGTACAAAAAGTTTCAACGGTGTGGTCATAAATAATAATTTTATATGGGGGCCTAAGAACTATTATTTAAAAGCCATATTAATAAGAATAAAAGCGATACCGATGCTCCTGAACGATAACTCCTCATTTAATCCCTATTTTAAATATTTAAAAATCATTTTTTTATTAAAAATCGTTTTTTTGCTCTCCTGAGAAATTTGGCTTTTTGCAGTTACGTTATTCTTATTCCGGACTGGCGATATGTAATTGTGATTACCAGCTGTATCTATCTATCTATCTATGTAGCCCATGTTATCCATTTTAGGAAGTAGGCCTCCCCTTCTTGTCTCCATTTGTGCCTGTCTTGGCCATTACAACCTAACTAGGGCTAATCCCACATAGATATAACATTTAACTCAAACATGCCAACAGTTTAAGAATCCTATTAGAAATAATATTTTCTATTTCTTTCATACAACAATTACTTATGGCAAAATATAAAAAGGCCATTAAGAGGTTTTTATCAAAAAAATTTGATTGCCACAACCTTCGTTAAAATCTGAACATCTGTTTCGAATCGCTATCATCTGCGACAAGCGGTAAATGCGGCTTCCCTTTTTATCTCTCTATTCTAAAAATGGAGACGAATGTGATTCGAGATACGATAATCAAGGGTTAAATTGAGGGAATAACCAGACAGAAACAAAGAACAGTTTTATTTCCTTATAAAGGAGACTTTGTTAAAAAGCGGTGTTTAGAAGGAGGTCGTTCCACTTAAATAAATCATGAATTCTGATTTGGTTTTTCTGGAAAAGGATAAAAGTTTAGACTGTGGTTTTGGATTTGTATAAAGTTTTAATAAAAAGAGCAAATATTTAGATTTTAACTGTTTTTGTTGTCTTACAATTAAAATATAACTTTAACAGAAAAATCAAAATATGGTGTTAGGTCTACTTTATAAACCACGTATTAATGTTTCTTCTTCTTTAAGTTCTATCTCCCATCGAAGGTTGGAAATCATCATGGCAATTCGGACCCTGTTGACTGCAGCTCTAAATAGCTCTGAACTACTGCATTCGAACCATTCCCGTAAGTTCTTAAGCCAGGATGTTCTTCGTCTTCCCACATTTCGCTTTCCTCGGATTTTGCCCTGCATAATAAGTTGTAATAATGAGTATTTTTGCCCTCTCACCACATGTTCCAAGTACTTAAGTTTTCGTCTTTTGATAGTTAGTATTATTTCCGGTTGATTTCCTATTAGACCAGGGCGCATCTGTAAAAATATTAGTACATTTGGACGTTGAGGGGTGACTCAAATTCTTTTGCAGAAATTGCTTGAAAATAACTTAAATAATAATATTTGAGTTATCCTCCCTCTCAAAAAGGTCCGGAACATTGTTTAAATAATCAAAATGTCAAAAACTGAAGCAAAAATTCGATGTTTTTCTTCGTTTTTGGACTATAACTTTAACAGTATTAATTTCCGTAAAAAATTAATTAAAAAATAGTCACCCTTGTTGCAAAATAGCAATAATTGCGAAAAAAACATACAAAAACAAGTATTTGCATTTTACGTTTTTCAACCATTTATGCTACACTTAGGACCTTCATATTTCACCCAAAAAAACTTTATAGTACAGTAAAACAATACTGTAAATTTCATTAAGACCGGTTTAACAGATTTTGCAAAATAAATTTTGCAATCCAGCTTTCGCAAAAAAAATTCATTTTTTCAAAATGTTACAGGACTGAAAATAAAGCAGATAGCAAGTTGAGTTTTTTTTTACTTATAGAAGTATACTGTACCTTTCATTTGAAATTGGCAAAACTAAAATCGATTAACCACCACGGCGTCAGGATTTTTTTTTAAATAAACATTAATTATTGGTGCTAAAAATGCTGAAAATAGTTAGCTGATTGTTAATAAATTTATTTACACACTATCAGTTTTTGAAAATATACACCAGTTCCCGTTTTAATTTATATAAAAGTGTGTACAAGTCAAAGAGTTTGTTTCTATTCTCCTCCATATAGTACGTTCATTAACGGTAAAATATTGCAAGACCTCTAAATTCTAAAGAACCGCTCCGATTTAGAGGAAATTTTGCAAATAAGCTCATCTTAACTTTCTCTTTAAAAGTGATATGACTACAATGTGTGCTTTTTATTTTTAAGAGGTGAAAACTACCCTTTTTCACCAAAAATTAAAAACAGCCGATATAAGCGTTATTTAAATCTAAATTATATGTAGGTACGTTAAATAGTATGTTAAATATAGGAATTTGATTGCTTCTCATATCGAAAAGTATTTTATAGTTTATAACTATTTTTAATCCCTTAAAAACTACCCTCTAAATAAGAATTTGTATAAAAAATATTTTGTAACTTTAAATTAGGTAATGATGTATTTTGTAGTGATCTAAACTTCATTTTATGTTTGCAATTTAGTTTATTAAGTATTTAATATTTTCAACCATTATAAATTACCCCTACAAATAGATTTATTAGATCATTCACTCATGGTAAAATATCGCAAAACCCGTGAATTTTAAACAACCGCTTGGGTTGACATGAAATTTGGCATTCACATAGCTAATAAGTTAAGGAAAAAAAGTGATATAGTACCGATGTGGACTTTTGTCCTGGGGGTGAGTTTCACCCCTTCTCGGGGGTAAAAAAATATAGGTCCAAAATTAGTCCGAAAATGGATAAACTGACTAATTCTAAGCAACTTTTGTTCTATAAAGTTTTTTCACTAAGTCAATACTTTTCGAGTTATTTGCGAGTGAATAATATTCACTGTCCATTTTTCAACAAAAGAACCACGTTGTTAGTCGGTTTTTATGCAAATAACTCAAAAAGTAAGTATTTTATCGAAAAAAAAAAATCGAAGCAGAAATATAGATTATGAAAAACTGAAAAAATCTGTGTCTGTATGAAGTTTGTAGACCTAGTAGAACCAGAGTCGTAGCTAATGAAGTTCCAATACGGGGTGTTGAGATTTTTCTTACAAAGTGAAAATTTATTGATTGCTCTAAAACCGGTTGAGATATGCAAATGAAACTTGGTGAGTTTTAACAGGTAGCTATTACGCATTAATTGACAGACTTATTATTAAGAATTTTATATTCATCATTGGCGCGCATACGGGTACTATTCTGAATTAAAAAAATAGTACGCCACTGAGGTATTTCAAATTAAAAAGCATTTTTGGGTTACTTATTTAATTTATGACAGAAAATATATCTTCCCTTTTTTTCATACGATGCGCCTTTTTCATAAAAAAAAAATAAAATACTTATATCAACGCTTAAAAGTATTCGACGTAAGTTTCAATATGGTTTTTTAACGAAAACTTCTGTAATTTTCAAGATATTTCATTGTTCTAAAGCTTATTTTGTGGAGAATTGTAATTGGTAAAAGTATTCAGAAGCTTGGTTTTCTCTAGGTCTTTGATTTTTAAAGCATACGATTCAAAAAGCTTAGAAAACTGCTTCTCACACTTACGTGCAAACTTAAAATATAAATATCTCACTCAGTGTGTACCATAGGGACACTAAAAAAACTGAATAAGTTTTAATATAAAAAATGCTACATTTTAGTATTGATATGTATTTTTCAGATTTCCTTTAGTTTTCAAATAATTTTGGAAAAATGGAAAATATTTATAAAATATCAAAAAACAATTTAAAACTAAATTGAAATTTTTTTCAAACCTAAGTACTTTAAACTGGTTAAAATCTCAGAACACGTAGTCAGGCTATAAATAAACATAATTGTATATGAAATAATGTTAATTTTTATTTTTGCGGAAAATTCACCAATTTAAGTAATTATTCTTTTGATTTTTCAACGACATAATCGTTTTGTTTTTGTAATAACTCAGCCATTTTTTATCCAAATCACTTTTATCATAGCACCTTTTAAAGGTATCAGTAAAATATTTAAAAGATGTCTCCATAATTTTTTCTAAAAATCTCGGTGATAAAGTAGCGATGAACAGGTAGCGAAAAGGCGTTCCAAGATTGCGGCTGTAATTTTGAATATTTTTTCGAGATATTTGGCACACGTATTCGTAATATAATAAAGAATGGCGGTACAGAGCCCAATTTGAAAAATATATATTGTTATATTTCTATTTTGATCTGAAAATTAAATTTTGATAATTATAAGCAGAATTCAATTTAATATAAAATATTTTCAATTTTCTCAACCACGGGCATATAAATTTAGAACAACCTGTATACAACAAATTGCTATATTTAATTTTAAGAAGTGATTAGAAGAAGCATACGAAACTCGGGACAATGCGCTTAGAATAAACAAAGTGAATGGCGCGTACCATTATCGTTGTTCGCGGAAGGTTCGATCATTAGCCTATGCTAAATAAAACTCAAGTGAAATCGATAATAGGTCATTATCGTTGTTCGCGGAAGGTTCGATCATTAGCCTATGCTAAATAAGACTCAGTTGAAGTAGATAATAGGTCATTAAATTTTGTAAATAGTAGAAAGTAATTTTAGAATGAGAATTAACTATTTTTTTTAAATCCATTAAGCATATTTAGAAAGATTAAAAATTGGTTTTGAGGAATACTGCGAATGAGAGTTGGTGGTGGAAGGTTGATTTGTGAATCTGGAAGGGATATTTAGAAAGTAGGGGAATGAATGAAAAAGATAGATCAGAATGTTTTGAGCTGTCGAGAAGTGAAGTCCAGTAGTAGACGGTAGTGTACGGAGAGTGAGAAAGCCGGTATAGTTCCGTGAGTGTGGAGTATCTATCGTGGAACGAGAGGTAGGCCAGGTCGAGAGTAAAGAACCTCCTTGAGCCAAGAGTGTCCCGGTAGCTGATTGAAGTTTCGAAAAAGGTAGAAACACGGCATCACGACAGAAGCAGGAACGGGAGCTATACGAGCTAGTTTTCAAAGGAGAACATTACTGGAAGCCAGGACGAGGTTTTGATCGCAGCCAAGGATAGCAGGAAACGGGTCTTGTGTGAAGACATTCTCAGTTCACCAGAAAAAGGTCAGTCTCATTTGTTTGGACATGAATGTATGGGTTTTTCGTATTAAATACCACATTTAAAATTGAAGAACATAATCAATAATATCAAAAAAGCTTCATCAAACTTAAATAGAGTTGTTGCTAATAAATCCTAATAGTTAAATGTTAATAAAAACTTTCAATTGGAAACCAAAAGGAAATAAGATTCCCATGTGTAAATGTTATGTTTAAGAATAATAAGATATAGCAAATATTAAGCAGTGATTGCCATTTAAATAAAATAAACCATATTTTGATTATAATTGTAACCCATATGTGTGTATTATTTTACTCTTTTCTTTCCTATCCCGACTAGGAACCATTGAGAAATACTTAGAAGCCACGTAAGTAAGTAATTAATTTTATAAAAAGCCCTGAGATTGAAAACATATTGATATGTGATCTGGTAAATCAATTAGATTATTATAAATGCATTGATTAAATTAAATGACATATAAGAATATTATCTCATATCAATAATCAAGAACACATCAACTGTCGTCCAACGTGGAAAGCATTGAAAAGTATTTCTAGTGGCAAATTTGAAGGATAGAAAGAGTAAAGCCGGTATTTGAAAATTTATATGCCTGTGGTAAAAAGTGAGATACTTACATTTGATAACATAAAATTTTAGATCTCTTTAGGTACAAATTTTACATAACTGATTTAATATTTTATTTTTACGATATTTACATTTGATATATTTATTGACAATTTATAATATTTGGGTGAGAAAAAGTCGTCTTGGTAACATACTAGTAAAATTTCATATTTGGCGGTGATAGTACTTCTTGAAAACAAATGTCTGTGACAAGAAGCCAAAGCAAAGACAATAAAAAACAGAAAGAACATTCAAATCAAGAGGATAATACAGACCAAGAAGATATTTTCGACACGACAATCATGGCATCAGAACAGCAAGAATTATCAGGAATAGATAAATTATTACAAATGATGCAACTCCAGTCACAAAGAATAGAACAGAAAATGGATGAAACACAACAAACACTGGATGACAATCAAAGAGAAACAAAACAAGCAATGGATGAAGCAAAAAGGACAATGGATAAAAATCAGGAAGAAACATCAAAGAAAATGGATAAAGTGGATCAAAAAATGGATGAAACACAACAAAAAATGGATGAAACACAACAAAAAATGGATGAAAATCAACGTGAAACGAAACAAGCCATGGAAGAAACATCAAAGAAAATGGATAAAGTGGATCAAAAAATGGATGAAACACAACAAAAATTGGACCAAAAAATGGATGAAACACAACAAAAAATGAAACAAGCAATAGAAGAGAACAACAAGAAAATGGAGGAACGCATAGAAAAGTATGAAATGAAAATTAAAGATCACATGCAAGAACAAGAAATAAAAATGAAGGAGTTAACGAATTGCCAGAAAAAAGAAATGGAAAGTTTGGAAAACAAGTTGGAAAATGCTATTCAAGTAGGCAGAGAAGAAGTGGAAAAAAGAATCACAGAAATAGAAAAACAAGTCACCGAAAACAGGACGCAACAGAATGTCGGAGAAAGAAAAGAAATGGTTATACATAGCACAGATGACGTGAAGATAAGGTTTGGCGGGGATGTAAGAAGATTACACCCAGTGCCGTTCATAAATAGCCTGAAAAAGAAAATACAGCACATCGGAAATTTCGAAACAGCAAAAGAAACTATCAGAAACCATCTCAAATTTGAAGCAAGCCTATGGTTCGATAGTAAAGAAGAAGAATTCGGCAATTGGCAACAATTTGAACAAAAATTTTTGAATTATTTCTGGGGAAAGGTCCAACAATTGGAAATTAACAAGGAATTGCAAAATGGGAAATACAATGATAGGATGGGTATATCAGAAAGGACATATGCATTACAAATTTACTATAACGCAAAACATTTACAATATAATTACTCATCGGAACAATTAGTCGAACTGATTGCAAGACATTTCGAAGAAACGCTGGAAGACCATATCACATTGCAAAACTACAAAGACATAGATAGTTTATGCCAATTCCTACAAATAAGAGAATCACGTTTAAGAGAAAGAAAATCAAGAAGGTCGCGAGAAGATTACAGGCCCCGAGAAACACAGGATTACAGAGATAGAAATCAAAATAGGAGGGACTATACAAGACGAGATTTTAATCCCAGAAGGGAAAACGAAAATAGAGACAACGGAAGAGGAAATTATGAACAAAGAAATAGGCAATGGAATGAGGACAGAAATCGAGAATACCAGAATAGAAACACCACACTCGCAAATCAAGAAAACAGAAATAATGGTAGACAAAATGAACAGGGATATCGAGAAAACCGAAACAGATCCGACAGACCAAGAGAAAATAGAAGAGAAGTAAATAATACCCAGACAGATGAATATGACGGAGAGAGACATTATGACGAAAATATAAACAACGATGATCAACCGGCGTCTTTTCACGACGGCGCTTACTAAAAACCAAAAATCAAACAGGAATCTTTTGTAACCCCAAGGAGTTTATTAAATTGGCAAGAAACAACGAAAAGAAAAATGGAGTTAAT
This sequence comes from Diabrotica virgifera virgifera, assembly GCF_917563875.1. Lineage (NCBI taxonomy): Eukaryota > Metazoa > Arthropoda > Insecta > Coleoptera > Chrysomelidae > Diabrotica > Diabrotica virgifera. The sequence goes on along the minus strand of NC_065447.1, from coordinate 71,420,925 downwards.
TTAAAATTTGTGGATGGATTTATCAACGAGAAACCAATTAAAATTATGATAGACACTGGATCTGAAATAACATTGGTCAACAGAAAACTAATAGAAGAAGTTAACTTAACAAATTTAATTTACAAAATACCTAGGGTAAATTTAGTGGGCGCAAACAAACGGACATTGGCAACTATAAATGAAGGCATACGAGTAATGGTACGACTGGGTAAGAAGATGTATGCACTACAATGTGTAATAATGCCAAACATGTCACATGACATGATAGTAGGAGTTGACGAATTGGCAGAAAAACATGTAGTGGTAGATTTTAAAAATAATACGATGAACCTAACAGAAGAAAAAGAAGAAGAACAGGACAAGGAACAGGAGAAACAAAATACGGACGAATCAGGTAAAGAACAAACAGTGGAAATGAATTTGGCAACGAAGCAAGGACAAAGAAGAAAAGGGAGAAAAAGTCAGAAAAAGACAAAAGAAAATGAAACCTGTGGCTCCTCAAAAGAACAGTTGAGCCCAGAAGAAGAAAAATTGAGAGTATCAAAAGCAAAAGAAAACTGGGATTCCTCAAAAGAAGAGATGAGCTCAGGAGAAGAAGAAATAAAGCTAACAAATGAAAGCGAAAAAGATATGATCGAAACAGTGGCATTTGAAGAGGAGGCATATGAAAACGAGGATGCAGAATACACGGTAAAAGTATGTGAAAAATCTGAGGAAAAAGACAGAAGATTGATATGGGAAAAAGGGAAAGACAACATAATAGCCGACACTCTAACACAGGATGAGGACACTGAAAATAAGGAAACAATTACTCTACAGGTGGGACTAATTAGAGTAATACAAGAAGAAGGGGTATAAGACGTAGATTAAAGTAAGGAAATATACAGGGAGTTGGTTTTGCCTCGAGAAAATTTATTTAAAAATGCAGATAAATTTTATCAAATACAAGGCGGGGATTTGTTATATTTCTATTTTGATCTGAAAATTAAATTTTGATAATTATAAGCACAATTCAATTTAATATAAAATATTTTCAATTTTCTCAACCACGGGCATATAAATTTAGAACAACCTGTATACAACAAATTGTTATATTTAATTTTAAGAAGTGATTAGAAGAAGCATACGAAACTCGGGACAATGCGCTTAGAATAAACAAAGTGAATGGCGCGTACCATTATGGCGCGTTCGCGGAAGGTTCGATCATTAGCCTATGCTAAATAAAACTCAAGTGAAATCGATAATAGGTCATTATCGTTGTTCGCGGGTAAATGTTATGTTTAAGAATAATAAGATATAGCAAATATTAAGCAGTGATTGCCATTTAAATAAAATAAACCATATTTTGATTATAATTGTAACCCATATGTGTGTATTATTTTACTCTTTTCTTTCCTATCCCGATTAGGAACCATTGAGAAATACTTAGAAGCCACGTAAGTAAGTAATTAATTTTATAAAAAGCCCTGAGATTGAAAACATATTGATATGTGATCTGGTAAATTAATTAGATTATTATAAATGCATTGATTAAATTAAATGACATATAAGAATATTATCTCATATCAATAATCAAGAACACATCAATATATATATTAATATGTGGAAATTACTCTCTAATTAAATACAATATTAAAAAATCGAGCCTGTACCGCCATTAAGAACAACAAAAAAATACACTTTCTTCAAATAAACTTTTTTATCCGATGCCTAGATTTTGTGTCATTTTGGAACTACTAATGAAATAAAAAATTTTAGTAGTTCCAAAATGACACAAAATCTAGGCATCGGATAAAAAAGTTTATTTGAAGAAAGTGTATTTTTTTGTTCTTCTTAATGACGGTACAGGCTCGTTTTTTTAATATTGTATTTAATTACAGAGCAATTTCCACATATTAATATATTTTTCAAATTGGGCTCTGTACCGCCATTCTTTATTATATTGCGAATACGTGTGCCAAATATCTCGAAAAAATATTCAAAATTACAGCCGCAATCTTGGAACGCGTTTTCGCTACCAGTTGATCGCTAATGTTTCCTCTTAAAAAATGTTTGATTCAAGGTTAATTCCAAAACACCCCGATTTTAAGTAGGCTGTAACTTAAGTTGTGTTATTAATGTTGTTCTGAAGCTATTTTTTTGTGGCATTTTTTAATTATTGTGTTATTGCTATAATCATTTAAAGAACACCACTCCGTTCACTAATTTAATAGATTTCTTTTTGATTATAGTGACTTTTTCGTAAAAATGCATAATTTTAGAGATATTTTGGAAAATCCACTCAAAAACAAGCATTTTTCATGTAGGAAATCATCAATTTCGATCGTGAATAACTTGCTAAATATCAATTTACCAAAAAAGTCGTATATAAGATTTTTTACTCAGAATTGAAATATCTATCAATTTCCGAGGTTATTTTGAGGTTAAATATTTCCACCTCCGAGAAGGGGTGGTACCCACCCCCAGAGCGAAGGCACACATCGGCACAATATCACTTTTTTTCTTTGACATATTTTCTATATGTATGCCAAACTTCAAGTCAATCCAAGCGGTTCTTTAAAATTTACCGCAAAAACCGTCAAAGAATGGACTAATAAGTTTGTACGTTCAAAACACATTGGTTATAAACCTTTCGTTTAAGACACATGAAAATTCAATTTTTTGTTATTAGTTACAATAATGATAATGATTTATTATTGAATAATATAATAATCTCTGATCCATACAAAGTTTTCAAAATACTTATTTTTCTACAACCACTATTCAAAGTGTACTTTTCTGCACGGTTTTATGTTAGCAAACTTGATACTTTCTCACAGTATAAGATATTTGACATTAGTGTGCAGAAAAGTGACCTTTCTGTGCCGCAAAGTGACGTTTCTGTGCCGCAAAGTTCTTTTCTGCACAGTTGACTACCTCATTCTGAGTAACGTTATATTCTGTTTACATCCGTGGACTACCGCATTCTGAGTAACGTTATATTCTGTTTACATCCGTGGTTAAACTTTAGACAAATATATAACCTATAAGACAATTATTTTATTTTTTATTATAGCATAGAAACTAAATTATGGATGTTACAACTGTTTTATTTTACAATTTTGTTCTTATTAAACATTTTATAATTATCAAATAACCAATAAGGATTTAGCAACCTGTGCAAGAGACGTCGAAGGAAGTAGGTTTTGTGTAAATCCGTGACTGCATAAATATAATGTCAATAATGTGTAATAATTGTTTAAATTTAAACAAATTAAGGCAGTGCATTATTTTTTTAACTAATTTCTGTGCAATTCATTTAGGTATAAGGAATTTAAATTGATTAGTAGGTATTAATTAAATACAGTTTAAAATTTATCACATAGGTACCTATTATAATTAATCGTCGTTTGGAAATTGTGATTTTTATTTTTAGCAAAAACTCTGCTTGTAGAAAAAGTATAGTGTGAAACACGTGCAGAAAGGTAATTTCTCACTCGTTTGAATTGCGGCACTCGCTTGCGCTCGTACCGCAACTTTTCAAACTCGTGAGAAATTAGTACCTTTCTGCACTTGTTGCACAATATACTATTTCCTAACAAGTGCAGAAAGTCATTCTTTTCCGCACGCGACTGCAGTTTGCCGAACGACGCGAAGCGGGAGTTCGGCAAGCAGTCGAGTGCGGAAAAGAGACTTTCTGCAAGAGTTACGAACAATATTTTTTCTAAGAGTCTTTAAAAAATTACCAAATCTTAATCAATTAATTTAATTAATATGAAAATACATACACAAATTAATTCTTTGACAAGGTTGTCAAAACTAAACTTTTAATATAATGGGTTAGCACGACGGCGATCTTGGTTTCCATGACGATGATTCAAAACTACTGTTATTGTCTACCGATTTGACTTTCGAATATTATGTCAAAATAATTTTATTTCATCGAATTTCATTAAAACTGGAACACAATAAGATATATTTGAAATAAATTAGTAAATAATATCTAAATATTAGTATATTGCATGTATTATAATTACTTTAAGGCCGTATTAACATATCTAAATTAACACGCTTGTGGAAAAGTAAAAACCGCGTGCGGAAAAGTAACACGCGTGCGGAAAAGTGAAACTTTCTAAACTAAAATGCGTGCGCGAAAGTAGAAATCTTTGCACGCTCGTAGAAAAAAGTTGTTACTAACAGGTTATCTAATAAAACCGATAGGTATCAACATCCAGAAGAGGTAGTAGTGCAGCCGATATGTGAAACAATTGTGCATTTAATGATAGAAGTATATAATTTAGACCACATATACTGCACATATAAAGGTTCAAATGTAGATATGAGGCCATCTCAGGTTTTGCCTTTTACAAAAATGTCGGAGATTCAAAATGGTGACTATACATTGTGACTTATAGCACGATAACTTTTGAACGAGACTTTAGATTTTAACCAAATTTGGTATATAGGTTCTTTTTTTGATGTATAAGATCGAGTTCTTGGACCGGAAGAATCGGTTTACCAGAGGTTGTGTTTTTCCTGGGTTTTATGTAAAAATATGGATATTATTTACTTCACAATTTTTTTTAAATAAATTAACAGAATGACGTCGATTTATTAACACATCATGAAAACATACCTTATATGAGTTAATTAAAACTATCGTTCACAAAATATGATTTTATGAGAGATTTTAAACGTTCATGTAAATGGTCCTGATTGATTTACCTTATAGCAAACAAGAATAAAAACCGCTAAACGCCGTAAAAATGAGTAGCGCATATAATATTCCAGCTACAAAAGAGCTGATATGAATATTACTTGGCGCGAAAATGTATTTTCATTTTGATGGAAAATAAAATTCTAGTTTGATTTTAAAAGATGTTTCCATAATATTTGCTAAATTTGAAGTAAAACGCATCACAAAAGAGTAACTTTGTTACAGTTTGTATTTCGAAGCTCTTTTGTGGAGCGTTTTACTTCAAATTTAGTAAATATTATGGAAACATCTTTTTAAATAAAGTTAGACTTTTATTTTCTAACAAAATTAAAATACATTTTCGCGCCACGTAATATTCAATTCATATCAGTTCTTTTGTAGCTGGAATATTGTATGCGCCACTCATTTTTACGGCGTTTAACGGTTTTTATTCTTGTATCAGGAGTTTTTCAAAGTTATTTATAAATTAAATGTATGAAGTTGAATGTAATATTTATCGATTCCACGTTAACCGTTAAGTCGCCTTTCTCGCATTATTTCCCAAATGATCTAGTGGCCATCGAATGTACACTAGATTTTTTTTCTATTCGAAATAGATTGAAAAAAAATATTGGGATGGCCGGTAAATGAACTCGTATTTCAAATTAAGCGTCGTAACTACGACAACTACCTAAACCATTTCGGCCATATACGCTCTGAGCTTCGCTGGTGTCGCTCCTAGCGGTTACTAATTCAACTTTCACCGGTAATTTTTAAATTTATTATTTAATTGTTATCGCTTAATATTTACAACGCAAAAAATTAATTAAATTGTAATCGATTTTTTTAAGATTTTGCTAATCATTTTGACGTTCTATTGATAAAATATGAATTTCTTACTTCGGATACTTTCACAGTTATCGTGTAGATGGCGCTAAGATTGACAGATTGATTTATAATGACATATTACGGAACATTAAAAAAACTTAAATTCAGTATTTAAAACGTAAGTATATTTAAGTTAAAAATATATACCACAGCTTTGACCAACTAATATTTTTTATAATTAATGTTTTTAATTTTAATTTTAAATTAATCACTTTGACATTTATGTCAAATTTCCGGTAAAGGTTTACAGACTTGTCACTACTGGCGCTCGCGAATTTGTAAATATCCCCTCTACGTACGAGCTCACAGCGTATAGTCGAGGAAATGAAGCATTTTGGCTCGCAATTTTTTCGTCCAGCATAGCTTTACTTGAAATTTTCACAGAAGGTAGGGAATAGTCCAAGGATCATTTTCTATATCATGTTGCTGTACGCTAAAACCTTGGGGGTAGTTGCCACCCCACCTCGGGGGTGGGAATTTTTTATTACATTTTAACCATGTAAATCGATGTAAAAAGTAATTTTAAGAAAAAAATGTTTTTACATTTTCTTCGTAAAACTAATATTTTTCGAGTTATTCGTGGTTGAAAGTAACAGTCTTTCGACGGAAAAATTGACTTTTTTAGAGGGTTTTTTGAGAATAACTCGAAAAATAAGCATTTAATAAAAAAAAACTGTAGATATCAAAATTGTTTCTTTTAGTAACACAAACGAAACTGTTTTTTTATAATATTTTTACGACTAATACAAACCGAGATACGGCATGTTAAAAGTTTGCTTTTTTCGTCAAATGCATAATTTGAAATAAACATAGCCAAATAACGGGAAAACTTTGCATTTTTCCAGGAAAACTTACATGTTTTTTTTAAGCGTACAATAAGATCTTTCAAAAAAAAATAATAAAAAGTTTCTAGCTTAAAAATTGAGCAATTTATGGACAAAAAAAAGTCGGTACCTATTTTTCTCTAAGAAAAAAACAGTGAAAACAACCCCCTACCTACCCTTGAAACTAAAAATTGGTCTTTTCCTTTCTGTAATTCCTTTTATATTTATATTATCAATACACCCAAGAAGTTTGACCTGTTTAAAAGGCCTAATATTAGAAAAATTGGAGTTTAAAGAAAAATTGATTTTTTGCAATTTTTCATTTTTTATCATTTTCTTCAAAATATTTCCGAAAATACTGGAGATACGAAAAAAATTATAGATCACTAAATTGTAGCTTTTTCAATATCTAAAGTTTCTTTATGCATAGATTTTCATTACAGTGAACAGCTAGCGAGATATAGCTGTTTAAAACATCTATTTACGAGCAAACATCCCCTTCTCCGAGCCCTTTAAACCCACCTCAATTAAAAATTAAGGGATCTTACGGAATTTTATTTACGCAGTCCTATTACTATTCAAAAATCCTACAAAACTGTTATTGAAAAACTTTTTATCTTTAAAAATGAAGGAGCTATATTTATAAAACTATTTTTTTTTTCGAAAAATTCGAATAGTCCGCTTGTAGAGCATTTTCAATGTACCTATATAATACCACAGAGCCGGTTCGTATACTGGATGACTAAAAAGCTATTTGTATGTGTATTCTTATATATTTGTAAATTCGTATTTTTGTGTCAATAAATGTTTTTGTAATTCTTTAATTCTACTTTTTTTCTGTATAGATCTATTAAATTGTCTACTTATAAAAATTGCAGTGTTATTAAGGGTGGTTTCTAAGGGTTGAAATATTATGACGTTGTATCTTAAAGCATAAAATAATCATTATTTAACCAATCAAAACCAAATTTTACCTATATTAAAGTTTACAATGTTTTATATAATTTTTGAAAATAAGGGTAGTTTACACCCCTAAAAATAATCAACGCCCTTGAGCATGATATAGAATATGAAGTACAGGGTAAGATAATCCTAACCCCAAATTTTGGTACCCCGTCAAAATAGCCCCGTCAAAAAAGCTCCGACAAAATAGCCCCGACATAATATCCCGCACACAAAATAGCTAAGACAAAATAGCCTGCAAACAAAATAGCCGCGGAATAATAGCCCGCCGACAAAATAGCCCCGACATAATAGCCCCGACAAAATAGCCCCGAAAAAAAAGCTCCCTTCAGAATTCATCATGAAATAATTCCTTAAAAATACATTTTTTCGAAAATGGTAATTATCCTCTATTCAGATGTTTATCTTAACCACATTAAATAAAAATTGTCTTTTCAGAGAACTCGAGTCCTCTCTTTCCTGCCTCTTTCAAGTTTGAACATTTAAGTTAAGCGAAAATCAATGTTAATTTATGATATAAACATTTTTTTTCTGTTTTCGGGCAACAGTAAAATGCATTTTAAATTAAATACATTCTTCCTTTTTGTCAAATAATTTAAATTAAAAAAAGTTTTTGGACACCTTGTATAAATAATTATGTAATTGTTTATAAGAGGCTGTTTTAGCCGGGGCTATTTTAGCCGGGGCTGTTTTGACCGGGGCTATTTTGTGTGCGATCTATTTTGTCGGGGCTATTTTGTTTGCGGGCTATTTCGTCGAGGCTATTTTGTGTTCGGGCTATTTTGACGGGGCTTTTTTGACGGGGCTGTTTTGACCGAGCTATTTTGACGGGTCACGCCAAATTTTTATGTAAATTGATGCAAGCCGAAATTATTCTTTTAGGATAAGTAAACTTTTCATATATAGCTCCAACAAGGGTGGTTTTAAGGGTTGAAATATTGTGATATTATATCTTAAAGCACAAAACAATCGTTATGTAACTAATAAGAAGCAAATGAACAATATTAAAGTTTAAAATGTTATTTTATAATTTTTTACAATTAGGAGTGGTTTTCACCCTTAAAAAACCAAAAGCGTACAACGGCTCAATATAGAAAATGAACTAGAGGGTGAAATGAGCCTAATCCCAAATTTTTGTACAAATCGATGCTGGACGAAAAAATTGCGAAGTTTTGCCATTTTTTCCAGCTTCATTTCCTCGACTAACAATGGTTAAATGGATTATACTTTGAAGCTTGACAACTTTGAAACAGCTTAACCGATTTTGATTACTAACCATGAGTTTGAGACGCATTGACAAGTAGTATCTGATGCATCCAAGGTCAAATATGATGACTGAAGGTATTACAGAAATTATTGAGCTTGAAAAACCGTTTTTCCTATAGGAAATAGATTCGATCATACTTATGAAACTTATAACGTAAAAATTCGAACTTTCCCAGATAAAGGGTATACACCGTTAGACGCGTCTGGAGTCCTCCTACGAACGTTCAGTTATTGGCGCTATTCGTAGGTTGAAATTGTGAGTAACTGTTGAAAAACCAAAATTTTCAAAGTTTAGTTTTTCACTTTTTCGGCTATACCGAGCAGTGTGTATGTCTGACTCTAACCGCTTAGCCACTATTTGAAAGCTAACTCAATGCTATTGATTTGGTTTATTTGTTGTTTTCCTGTCTCTACTTGAACCTAAAATATATACCCCCAAAAAATATGCGGTTTTTTACATACTAAAGCCTATAGCTGGCTTATGGGTGGTCGAAAGTCACAAACTACACCGGTTCTGAATCGGCCCTGACCCCCTCTTGAAACACAAAAAAAATCAGATCGGTTTAACTTTTCCACATACACACATACATACATACATACATACATACATACAAATATTTTCCAATTTTTAAATAGAAATTGAATAAAATTTCTGAGCTAGTTAACTTTTGAATGGTATAACCGATTTTCAAATTTAAACATGCGTTGGAAAGGTAATGATCAGTACTATCAGGAGCCGCAAAATTCGGAATCAAATTTTTAAACTTATGGGAGTTTTGGTGACGAGAACAAAAACAGACCATAAATGGGAAGGGCCGTAAAATCCACACCCTTGGACTAAAATGGATGGTTGAAATATAGATGGGCGACTCTTTTCCTACGCTTTAAGATGGGATTTGGCCTAATTTTCAATTCAGTCAGATTTAGTTAATCGAAAATTTCGTGTATATATAGTGTCGCATGTACGAAGGTTGTGCGCCACTGGCAAGAACTGCCGTTCTCTGAGATAAAACTTCACATTTTCAATGAATTAATATCTTAAGCAACATTCTCCTATAATACTCTTTATTGTGGCCGTTGCGCTTGCAACCGGAGCCCTATATTGAACCTATCCAGATAATTTTCCATCATGAAAGCCACAAAGGTTTCTTTCTCGGTGACTTGTCGGCTTAGTTCTTCAATCGTAAATAATTCAAAGAAAGTGTTAGCGTACACTCCCGTGACTATAAATTAACTTAAAGAAGATAAGGCTGTGACACGTCTACGACCAAAAACTTTTCGAGAACTTTCTTGGTTTTATTTAACTGTGAACTTTTATACGCGTTGTAAAGTGAGTGAATGAAACAAAATCCCAGAGACACACCGTTCCATGTAAAATTGTCCAGTGATAAATCCAACTGTCTCCCTGAGAACTTAATGAAATAATTTTTAATAAAAGTTTTCTCCTCTTCGCTATACTTAATAAGAAGTTAGATTATAGGGCCACTCTGGTGAAAACTTTTAAGGGTACGGGGTAAGTGTACGCATTAGGATATTTGTTAGGCATTAAAGACGGCCAGAAAATAAGACGGCATTAGGAAACTCTTTAATGGTAATCTTTGTAACTTCGTGAAAGATTATAAAGAAATATGCGGAAATTTATAATGACTACGTATTTTTTATAAAATATTTTGGAGTACCAAAGGGCAAATATTAAAAATATATTTAAGGTAGTAAGTGAAAATAGCGGTCTTTGAGTAAAATATTGAATAAAAGACAAAATAACCTACCTTGGAATTATGTTTTACCGATATTTGATGTGAGCATCAATACCTGGTGCAAACGGCCATAGGAAAATCAGTGGGAAATTATAAATTTTTGAATTCCTGCTTCCCCAATTATTTTACATCAAAAGTCATGCGAAACTATTTGCAGATAACTCAAATCTCTATTAAAAACAAATGTCACATTTGTTCTACAAATTCACCACATTCCAAAATTTTGGAAGAATATAATACATTTTCCAGAGTATTATTAGTCCAACCGCGAGTGATTTGACCTCTAAAAATCATCCGAATAAGCTGAATTTTACTGAGAACATAAATTTTAGACCAAAAAAAGACGCAAAGAAGTTTACCACTCCTACATCAAGGCTTCCCCCTAAAACTACCCATATTATCATATTGGTGCTACAGCTCTTAGAGGGCTTCGACCTTCTCAAGCTTTCTACGCCTTTCTCTTCTGTCCCTTGCTTGCATTTTCCAGTTGCCGTCTCCGATCTTCTCGGCATCTTGTGTTACCCCGTCCATCCACCTCAACTTTGGTCTACCCCGTCTTCTCATTCCCACGGGTTGAGCTGTTAGATTCTTTTTTATCATGTTTAATTCAGGGGTCCGGGCTATAGGTCTTGCCACTGCAGGAGGTTTCTCTTAATTACAGTGATAATATCTTTTTGTCATCCAATAAAACCACCCATAGTGCAGCTGATAAGTGAAACAATTGTGCATTTAATGACAGAAACAAATAATTTGGACCACATACAATACGACATATTAAAGGTTCAAATTTAGATAGGAGGCCATCTCAGATTTTGCCTTTTACAAAAATGGCGGGCAGTCAAAAAGGCGACTATACATATGTGACTAATAGCACGATAACTTCTGAACAAAAAGTCTGATTTTAGCCAAATTTGGCATCAAGTTTCCTTTTTTGATCAGTAAGATCGAGGGCTTGAACCGGAAGAATCAATTTACCAGAAGTTGTGTTTTTCCTGTTTTATTATGTAAAAGTATGTTGTTTTTCTTTCAATTTTTTCGCCCTGTGTATATTAATTTTTCAAAAAGGTAATACCGCCATTGAAAAGAGAGTAAAAATTTTTTTTATGAAATAGTTTGAATTTTCAGTTATGTTAATTACCATTTAATAAATGCATAACGTATCTTCACATGTACCTATGTGCGGCAGATTCATTTTGAATTTTTGAATGCCCGTCATTTTTATAAAAGACAAGATCTGAGATGGCCTCATATCTAAATTTGAATTTTTGTATGTGTAGAGTGTATGGTCCAAATTATATGCTTCTACCATTAAATGCACAATAATTCTTATATTATTTGTACGAATCTGCCGCACATAGGTTCATAGGTACATGTGTAGATAAGATATGCATTTATTAATTGGTAATTAACATAACTAAAGAGTCCAAAATATTTCCTAAATAAAATTTATAAGCTCTTTTCAACGCCGATATTACCTTTTTGAGAAATTAATATATACAGGGTGAAAGAATTGAAAAAATAAACAACATATTGTTACATAAAAAATCTGGAAAAAACACAACTTCTGGTAAACCGATTATTCCGGTTTAAGACCATGATCTTTTACGTTAAAAAATAACCTATGTACCAAATTTGATTGAAATCGGACTTTTCGTTCAAAAGTTATCGTGCTATTAGTCACATACGTATAGTCGCCAATTTGAATGCCCGCCATTTTTGTAAAAGGCAAAATCTGAAATGGCCTCATATCTAAATTTTAACCTGTGTATGTGTAGTGTAGTATATGTGGTCCAAATTATATGCTTCTACCCTTAAATGCACAATAATTCTTATAATATTTGCACGTATCTGCCGCACATCGGTGCATGTGAAGATAAGTTAATACAGTTATTAAATGGTAATTAACATAACTAAAAAGTTCAAAATAATTACTAAAAAATATTTTTACGCTCTTATTAATGCAGGTATTACCATTTTGAAAAATTAATATATACAGGGTGAAGGAACTGAAAAATAACAACATATTTTTACAGAAAAAATGAAGAAAAACACAATTTCTGGTAAACCGATTCTTCCGGGTTAAGAGCTTAATCTTATACACCAAAAAAGGAATCCATATACCAAATTTGGTTGAAGTCGGATTTTCGTTCAAAAGTTATCGCTCTATTAGCCACATATGTATCGTCGCCAGTTTGAATGCCCGCCATTTTTGTAAAATTTAAAATCTGAGATGGCCTCGTCTCTAAATTTGAACCTTTTTTTATATGTGTAGTATATGTGGTCCAAATTATATGTTTCTATCATTTCTTATAATATTTGCCCAATTCTTATAATATTTGCACGAATCTGCCGCACTACCATAACAATCGTAAAAAATGGCAAAAATCGCGCAATTTTTATTTCTTTAACAGCTGTAAAGAAATTGACTTCATTTGCGCCAAAATATAAAAATTGGATACGAAAGCTCCCCACTTCACCTTTAAAATGCATTTTGATTTTTGTCGATCGGACACTCCAATAAAAAGACATCGAATTTTAACCGTCAAATTATTGATACATGTTTACGCACTCCAAATCAATTATTTAAATAAATGTGTATGAACTCAACGGTAAAAATTCGTTATCTTTTGATCAGAGTGTCCTATCGATAAAAATAAAAATGCGTTTTAAAGGTGAAAAGAGTATCCAATTTTTGTATTTTGTAGCAAATGAAGTCAGTTCATTTACAGCTGCTCCATAAATAAAAACTGCGCGATTTTTGCCATTTTTTATGATTTATATGGAGGTTTAAGGGGAAGCTTGGGGGTAGGAGTGGGAAACTTTCTTTAGGCGCGAAAGGGAGTAAATGTAAATGTGCGCGATTTCATCAAAAATGTTGGTCCTAGGCGCAAATGCTTTATACGTTTGCTCTGATTGGGTGTTCAAATTTCACGTCAAAAATTATCCAATATGGCGGCTATGGGTAAACATATGTGTTTTAGTTTTATCGCCGACCGTCACTAAAGTCATTCATCATTGTACTCCTTTGGCCCTTATCTGCGGCAGTAAATTTTAACACTTTATTGTACTGAAAGAAGATTTATACTTTACCTGCCGCAATTATTAATCAAATTAACGGAGATTGAATGTAAGTGGTCGATGGCAGTAATCGATTATTTATTTAAGTGAACTTAAAATTTATTTACTATAATTATTAAAAATATTGTACAAAATTTACGTTATTATTAATTAAACTTATGTCAAAAAGTGAATTCCCGTAGTATTTTGTAATTATATTCATATAAAATAAATCAAAACTTTACCGATTTAGTAATTATTCATAATTCATTCGATACATCAAGGGAAAAGCAACTGCGGAAGCATACAGTTCATAAACAATGACGTAACTTTTAACGTCATTTTTGGAATTATTTTAAGTATTAATGTTAGTTTAATATTTAAATAAAAATGCAATTATACTGTTTAAAATATATTTATTTCATTGAAATCCTAATAATAGAAATATAACTTCTTACGTGCGTACAAAGTACACACACTCCTTTTTTTACATCTCTTTGGGGTCCCAAAATTAATATTCTCAGCAAAATATAGCTTATTCGTATGACTTTTAGAGGTCAAATCTCTCACGATTGGACTAATAATACTCTGGCAAATGTATTATATTTTTGTAAAATTTTGGAATGTGTTTGATTTGTAGAACAGATTTAACATTCGTTTTTAAGGGGATGGGTACGTATTTTCAGCTGCTGCAATGGTATTCAAATGGGGATCCATTTTTTTTAATCCTGAGAACACTAATAAGTATTTTTGAAAAATTTAAACGCTGAATGAAATACTACGTTATTAGCGAGGGCAGAAAGTCCCTGAGAACTTCTATAATGTTTATTTTAATAAGTTACAGGGGTGAAAATCTAAGAGAAAATTTAGTGTGATTTAATTTCAAATAACTCATTCAAAATAAACTTTTTATTTATTATAAGGGGCTTTCAGCTCTCGGTAATAATTTAGTCTTTCATTCTGCGTTTAAATTTTTCAAAAATATTTATTGGTTTTTTAAGGATTCGAAAAAAATGAACACAATGTCTGTGGTAATATTTTCCAAATCTATCTTTGTCTTACAACGCACTCAGTCGAATAAAATATTGTCAGCATATTGTCAGTCAGACAGTGACAATCAGTGACAATTTTAAATATTTGAAGTGACATCGGGAATATTTTGAGTTGTTGATTAAATAATATTGATATATAGTGTATTTGATAAATACTTGATTTAATGCGTTAACTTAATAAAAAGTTATTTATTGTGTATTATTTGTGAAAGATCCAATCAGAGAATACATCAGGATAATACTGCCGTGCTAAGCCCACAGGCGGTAACTGATTTTTTATCGAAAATGAGATTTTTGTATTTTTAGGTAGAATAAGGTATTTAGTATATATTTATAAAGCCTTTGGAGTTGTAAAAGCATTATATTTTAAATAAAATTGCAATTTCTTTAGCGGTATCTACACTTTTCAGTTAAAATACTAAGCCATTTGGCGGTAAATGTTAAATACTATGGCGTTTTGACGGTATCTGCTACATTTGCCGTCCAAATACCTTAGCATATTGCACTTACCGTTACTCTACTTTAAAGAATGCAACGCCTACATTTAGAAACCGCCAAATCGCCTTAGTATTACGAAGTAAATTCGGCCTAACTTTACAAGGTTAAATTATTGTGTTAGTTAAAACAGTTGTGTTAGTAAAAGAAATAATTAGCGAGGAAGATGAGAACTTTTCGAGATTATTATATCTATTGAAAGGTATTTTCATTTTTGTTTATAGTGTTTCAAGGATTAACCAATTATATTGTCCTAAACAATATGACTCTGCTCCAAGTGGATGATTTATATCTTGAATTAGGCAGTAAGAGATTTTCACATTTAAAAATATTCCTTTTTTTTAATTAGGTTTTAAAAACTTAATAATATATACACACGCTGTCCACAAGCATTTTTAGAAAAAGAGACTTAAAATATTTTGTTTTTTAAGAAAATCAAGTAGAGTCGAGTAAGAGTTATGAAACACGAGGTGAAACCACTGAAGACAATATTATAGAAAGAGGACAATTTATTGTAAAGTAATTACAAGAGGTGAAAAAAAAATATGTTCAGCCTGTCCAGGCGCAAGGTTTGCTTCATACTTATAGTTTTCTGTAATTAAGCCTTTGTTGGTCGTACATGGGATGTGCAGTTCCATCGATTGCATTTTTTTTTTGGTTAAATACAAGCTATTATCATTGTTTAACTAGACAATATCTAGTAGTCTAGTTATACAATGCTATTATAAATAGGTAAAAGACAATGTGATCATATTTTAATCATAACATATAACTACTTTGTACAATACAACTAATAAAATGTTAAAATTTGCCCTAATTATATTAAGTAATGGTATTTTAATACCCAATATGATATTGTGAAATACCCAATAATATAACAATGCATAATAATATTAGGGTAGGTGTCGGCTATCATAAAAATGTTAAAGCTCTATAATAACATGTAAATAAATAGCGAACCTTTGTCGCTAAGAATATAATAACAGAAAATAGAAAGTGAAAAGAATGGTTTACAATCACATTCACAGTTCAAGAATTCTTTAAAACGCTTAACATCAGCAGATAACAATCTGAAGAGATTCTGTTTTTTCCTAGTATAAGTACAGTTTCGCCTAAATTATTAGACGCACTATAAAAGATTTTATAAAAAATGTTAATTATGAAGTAATACCATTGTAATACTAAATAGGTTTTTAGGTATGTACCAGACACAAGGTATGTTGTTCGGTTGTCTATTTAATTGTCTATATTGAATCACAAATGGAACATTATTATTAATGAACCAATATGTATTTATTGACTCTTGAAAGAAAACAGATACAACGACAACTAAATATTGTCAATTTGTTGTTGTCATATCGTGGCTCAACAAAATAATAACATTTAATAGTACTTTAATTATTTCAATTTAATAAACTTTAATACACATAAAAGCTTTTTATTTCATATCAATCACAACTGTAAACCACATACCGCTAATAGCCTTAGTATTATAGTAAGTTTTGATAAAACGTTTTAGCGGTATCTACCTCTTTTTATATGAAATTTTGTTTTAAAATATAATTAATGGTTCCCTTAATAAACCGGGGCATATATCGATGCATTAAATCTATTAGCTAGTCCATAAATTCCTAACGGGTCAAAATTGTAGCATTCAATTTTGAAATCGATTTTGCCACCATTTTTTCAAATGTTAGTTACCGCCTTTTGGCCTAGCACCGCAGAATATATTCTGTATACATATTCAATGAAAATATTATCAGCAGTAATTGCACAAGAGCTCTAAAATTATTGAATTTTTTTCGAGTGACACTTTGAGAGTTTTAATTTCACGAGCTAAAGGCAAGTGAAATTATGTCAAAGTGACACGAGGGCAAAAACTATATATTAATTTTAGAGATCGAGTGCAATGTGTTGCGATTATTTCATGAATAAAATGGTTCAAAACCAAAATTTTATTTTAATTTATTTATAGGAAGGTACAAATTAGTACAATTAAACACACAGTTGTTATAAATATTTGACGGTTGAAAGTCATCACTTTTATAATTATTTTTAAATCATTAAATTGTCATTAATGTCACTGAATGTATTTTTTCATAGCAACGAAGGGCATCTGACGTAATATACTTAACGACGGGAAATTATCAAAAATTATCACTAGTAATACCACTAGAGGTCAAATTATTTCCGGAAATTTTTTTGAGATCATGAATATTTTGGAAATTTTCTAAAAATTTTCTAAAAATATTCATGATCAAAAAAAATTTTCCGGATATTAATTTGACTTCGCGTGGTATTCGGTAAGAAAATTCCACACCAAATTTGCATTTGAAAATCCAAAGCTGCATGAACAGATTAATAGCGCGCCATAGCTTTGTCAGCAATTATTTAGGCTTTCAAATTCGTAATTTCTACTCATTGTAGTTGCATGGGAATACCATTTCAAGATAGAAAATAGTATATTCTTCAATTTTACAAAGTTTTAAGTAACTACAAGTGATAGAAAATTATTTTTTGGCGTTTTATTTTAAATTATGTAAACAAATAAAAACCAGTCTGTCAAAAATGTTCTGTTATTGTAAACGTCAAAAAATTTCCACTATAATTCGCTGTTGGGTACCCCACGAGCAAAAAATTTCCGATAAAATACCTCCGTTGCCATGGTGATCTGTCAAAATTACGTATTTTGATTGGTTCAAAATTACAGGTGTGGAATTTTCAGTTTAATTTTTATTTCTGTAGCTTTCTATTGGTCATAATCTCCTATGAATGAAATAATCACATTTATTAACTAAATTAATGATTTGCAATTATACAAATAACAGTTATCCAAGAACATTCAAGAGCCATCTCTTTAAGTTAATGATGACATTTTCAAGTAAAATGACATTCTAGTAATGTTCACATATCCATACCAGTGTGAATTTTACTACACGTAATTTGCCGTGTAAAGACAGAAAAAGTAGGGATAGCCGTAAAATATTTGCGAATTATATACCCATGGCCTTAATAGAGATTTCAATCCTCTACAAATAGTTTCTTATGACTTTTGATGTAAAATAATATAGAGTAGCAGGAATTAAATAATTTAGAATTTTCCATTGAGTTTCCTAGGGCCGGTTTGACAATTCACCACCCGATATTTTAAAACTTCTGTTAATTTAATATATAATATATTTACCTTTTTGTGTTCTCAAATATCCATACTTTTTCCTAAAGTTCTTGCTTCATATTATTTGAGATTATCAAGGAATAATCATGATAATGTTTTGAATAAGGGTGGAATAATAACTAGAAATTTCTATAAGAAGTTAGGTACTGAACAATCATCAAAAAATATTATGGAGTAAAGAAGGACAACCCTTTGCATACAAATCGCATGTTGCCATGCAAACAATTGATAATTCAGGATTTAAATTACTCTAGTCCCTCCTTATTTTCCAGATTTGGTTTCGTGTGACTTTCATGTTTTTCTTTAACCAAACAACAATCTCAAGGGTAGCAAATTAATTTTTTTTTCAATTAATAGGTGATATATACATTGAAGGCTTGGCTTTCAGAGTTAGAATATTGGGATATATTGTATTTGTTGGCTATAAAAAAGCCTTTGGTAGCTATGTTAGGAGCTTTGAGAGATTGTTGAATTAACTAGAGATATACCAACATTATTTAACATAAACATATATGCAAAAAACACAACAGCAATAAACCTCCACACCGAAACTCAAAAAATAAAACTAAAAATGACAAGGAGGCAACATATCACTAAGACTATTCAATGCCGTAATGCAGCATGCATTCGAGACGCTATAATGGGAAAACAGAAGTTTGAATGTCGATGGCTAAAGGCTGAACCACCTACGATTTGCAGATGACATAGTTCTAATAACCGACGACTTAAAGGAAGCCTACGAAATTCTGCAAGAACTACAACGAGTTTCCCAAAAAGTTGGGTTGGAAATAAACTTGGAAAAACTAAAATGATAACCAATTTAGTACCTAGCGGATCATTAAACTAGAAAACTGGCATATCGAAACAGTTGACAAATGCATTTATCTGGGCCACGAACTATGTACAAATAGGTAGAGACAACCAAACATGCGAATTATCTAGAAGAATAGCTTTATAGATGGGCAGCGTATGGCAAACTAAAAGACGTGTTCAAGAAAAACATTCCAATAAGGCTAAAAATAAAAGTATTTTTAACCACTACGCACTTTCGATGTTCACTTATGGAGCTGAAAAACTGATACTGACTAAAGCATCAATAAGAAAATTACAAGTGGCACAACGAAAAATGGAAAGATCCATGCTTGACCTAACTTTGAGAGACAGAATACGAAATGATGAGATACGGCGAAGAACTGGAATGGAAGACATCATAAAACGCATTACGAATTTGAAGTAGAAATAGTTAGGCACGTCGTAAGACAGAGGGACAACAGATGGACAAAGAGGATTTTAGAGTGGCGGTCAAGGGCAGTCAAGCAATGCCGTGGAAGACCACATACCAGATGGAGCGAGGACATTATAAGAATAGCGACAAACTGAATTGCAGCTGCGAAGGACAGAGAAGAGTGGAGACATCTTGAGGATGCCTATGTCCGACAGTGGACAAATTTGGCTGTGTGATAATGATATCTTAGTAACACTATAACTGCCTCCTTTTATAAACTCAGAACTGAGTCTTTCCTGTTCTTACTGTTTCGTTTTTTTTTATTTTTGAATTTATGATAAAATTGTTGTGTGGCAGTAACCGCTGGCGTTACCAAAACATAATTGTGTCAGCGATTTTTTGTACAAAATTTTATTATTTTGCTGGTTTAAATTAAAAATAGAAAAGTACTTAATAAATAATAAACTTTAACTAAACTTAAGTACTTAAAATAAACTCTCGTCTTAATAAATGTCTAATACCTGATTAATAATCTGCTGTAATTTTTAATTAAGACCATTTTGTCAGTTATCTAAAAACATGTTCACTCAATCAATCAAACTTTCACGAACTTTCTAAAATATTATTTATCTAAAAAGCCTATGTTACAAGAGAACAGGAATTCGAAAAAGTTTTAATTAAATTAATTTGGTTATGGTCCACTAGTAGACCAGGGCTGATCTGTGAAAAAACGTCTATTTTTGGATGTAAGAGGTGACATTCGGATTTTTCCAGATAAAGTTAGGTGACAACTACAATAATAATAATTGACTTATAGTTATAGGGCAGTCAATGAGGGTATTTGGCTCCGAATTCCATCCTACTACATCGATTTACTTGATGTTTTCACAGTAAGTAGGGAATAGCTCAAGAAACAAAGTCTACTCTATGCGGAGGTGCGCTTTTATCATGGGGGTGGTTCCCACCCCTTCTCGAAGGTGAAAAATATTTTGGTTAAAATAGCCACGGAAGAGGCTATAGAACCTAATTTTAAGCAAAAATTGTTCTATAATTAAAAGACTAAGTTTTTCAACCTAATAAAGATATTTGTAAATTAAATATTTTTAAAAGATTTTTAATTGAAAAACTTTATTGGCCCATTTCCTGGTGACAACCTCCAAGGCTTCTACAATATGCAAGCACATGGATGCTGCAGTGAAGACTAAGGGGAAGGAATTCTACACTATGCAATTCACAACCCCCGTCTGCAGCGTGGTAAAGTTCCAGCGGAAAATGGACCTAGTTACTCTATAGGAGTAATACTAATAAAAATAAAAATGTATACCATTTTTATTCATTCAGTTGCGGTGCGAAACCAAAACTGTCTTAATTTTTACTCAGATCAGAGAGTGCAGCCAGCACTCTTATCGACGATTTCACCTCTTTTTAGAGGTTCATCAGAGACTGCATAGGCTGCTTTTCTCTGGCCCAGGTAAAAATCTTCGACATATCCATCTCCCACCGCAACTGACGAGATGGTAGTAGGTGCCTCCTACCTACTAGGCACCTACTACCATCTCGTCAGTTGCGGTGGGAGATGGATATGTCGAAGATTTTTACCTGGGCCAGAGAAAAGCAGCCTATGCAGTCTCTGATGAACCTCTAAAAAGAGGTGAAATCGTCGATAAGAGTGCTGGCTGCACTCTCTGATCTGAGTAAAAATTAAGACAGTTTTGGTTTCGCACCGCAACTGAATGAATAAAAATGGTATACATTTTTATTTTTATTAGTATTACTCCTATAGAGTAACTAGGTCCATTTTCCGCTGGAACTTTACCACGCTGCAGACGGGGGTTGTGAATTGCATAGTGTAGAATTCCTTCCCCTTAGTCTTCACTGCAGCATCCATGTGCTTGCATATTGTAGAAGCCTTGGAGGTTGTCACCAGGAAATGGGCCAATAAAGTTTTTCAATTAAAAATCTTTTAAAAATATTTAATTTACAAATATCTTTATTAGGTTGAAAAACTTAGTCTTTTATTTAGCAGATGCCGCTAGGCACCTACTACCATCTCGTCAGTTGCGGTGGGAGATGGATATGTCGAAGATTTTTACCTGGGCCAGAGAAAAGCAGCCTATGCAGTCTCTGATGAACCTCTAAAAAGAGGTGAAATCGTCGATAAGAGTGCTGGCTGCACTCTCTGATCTGAGTAAAAATTAAGACAGTTTTGGTTTCGCACCGCAACTGAATGAATAAAAATGGTATACATTTTTATTTTTATTAGTATTACTCCTATAGAGTAACTAGGTCCATTTTCCGCTGGAACTTTACCACGCTGCAGACGGGGGTTGTGAATTGCATAGTGTAGAATTCCTTCCCCTTAGTCTTCACTGCAGCATCCATGTGCTTGCATATTGTAGAAGCCTTGGAGGTTGTCACCAGGAAATGGGCCAATAAAGTTTTTCAATTAAAAATCTTTTAAAAATATTTAATTTACAAATATCTTTATTAGGTTGAAAAACTTAGTCTTTTATTTAGCAGATGCCGCTAGGCACCTACTACCATCTCGTCAGTTGCGGTGGGAGATGGATATGTCGAAGATTTTTACCTGGGCCAGAGAAAAGCAGCCTACGCAGTCTCTGATGAACCTCTAAAAAGAGGTGAAATCGTCGATAAGAGTGCTGGCTGCACTCTCTGATCTGAGTAAAAATTAAGACAGTTTTGGTTTCGCACCGCAACTGAATGAATAAAAATGGTATACATTTTTATTTGTTCTATAATTATTTTTTGAAAACTCAATATTTTTGAGTTATTCGTTGTTGAAAATTGGCCATTTTCATTGACAAGTGACACCTTTTCGGGCAGATTTTTGGGATACTTTAAAAACTATGCATCTAACAAAAAAACTATATAAAATATTTCTGTAGGTTATAAAAAAAACAATGGGATTCGTTCCTTCAAAAATCTTCTAGTTAAAATACAAAGAGGGATATGGTAGGTAAGAAGAGTTTGTTTTCTTGCTGCATGCTCAAATCGGCGTATTCAACTTGAAATAATAGAGAAACTGTCGACTTTAGGTGTATAACGATACTAATAAATTTTGTAGTGCTAGAAGAGACCTTTAAAATGAGCAATACTAAATGTCGATTACATTCAAACTAAGCGAGATATTATGCAAAAAATTGATGACAAATATATTTTAAGAAGAAATGAGAAGTGTATTTAACCCCTCATCCACCAGAATTTAAATACATCGTTTTCCTTCTACAATACTTTTTATTGTAGTGTTATTTCTATGTTCAAAAAGTTGGACTAGATTAAAATAAATGGTTTTTGAAAAAAATAAGATCAAATTGTAGAGCGCATTTTTAAATTTTCTTAAAAATCTTTTTTCCTCCATGTAACTCGGAAAAGATAAGAGATTCGAAAAAAGACACCACACTAAAATGTAGGGCTTTTTCAGATAAACATTTTGTTGTTATTTTTCATTACTGTATCTCTTATCATTTTCAAGTTTCATGGAGAAAAAGGAATATTTTTAAGAAAATTAGAAATGCTCTCTATAATTTGATCTTTTTTTTTTCAAAAACCATTCATTTTAAACCCGTCCAACTTTTTGAACATAGAAATAACACTATAATAAAAGGTATCGTCTCAGGAAACCAGGTATTTACATTTTGGTGGATGGGAGTTAAAATTACTTTTCATTTTTTCTTAAAATACATTAGTTATCAATTTTTTTACAGCATACCTCGCTTAGTTTTAATGTAGTGTACCTTTAATATAGCTAATTTTAAAGGCCATCTTAAGCACTACAAATGTTAATAGCGGCATTATACACCTAAAATCTACCGTTTCTCTGTTATTTTAAGTTGAATATACACCAATTTGCGAATGTACCAAAAAAAAAACTACTTTCACCTACTATATATCTTTTTGTATTATAACTAGAAGATTTATTTTGGCAAGTGTCTCTTTGTTTTTTTATAACCTACAAAAATGTTGAATATAGTTTTTTTAGTTAGATGCATAATTTTTAAGGTATTCGCAAAAAACCGTTCGAAAAGGTATTATGTTCAATAAAAATGGCCAATTATCAACCACGAATATCTCAAAAAGTATTGAGTTCTCAAAAAAAATATAGAACAGTTTTTGCTTAGAATTAGGTTCTCTAGCGAATTCCGTGGTAATTTTAACCAAAAATTTTCCTTTGAATTAGAAAAGACTTTGAATTAGAAGACAAGTAGAGGCTAGGCCCAAAATTTCATTAAAATCCATGCAGTAGGATATAATTCGGCAGTAATTCCTATTCTTGCTCCCATTGACTGGCGTATTATGCTCCTTCTCAAATATGCCGGGAACAGTAATAAAAAAAATAAAATATTTAAAATATTCGAATAACATCGATTTATTTTTTTTTTATTTTCTTTGCTTATAACTTTAAAACGATTCGTTTTGGAACAAAGTCGTACAGAAATAAAACAAAGATAATTGAATTTTGTCTGATATACGTCTGCTTAAAAATGTTTTAAAGTATTACCCTTTCTGCAATATAGCAATAAATACAAAATAAGGGGGCAAAATAAGCCTATTGTTATTCAAAATTTTTTAACCACTTCGGTGGCACTTAGATCCTTGGTAATTTTTTTGGGCACTGTGTATAAATAATTATATTAAAGTTTATATTAGTGAATAGAGAATTGAATAACTTTTCGAATGAGCTATCTCACAACCCCTATTATCATTTAACAAAATAATCGATGACGTAATCACGCCCAGATGAATGCCGTCACTAGTATGATATATATGCCAAAAAATTATAATTAAAAAACAAAAATCGACATGTTTTGGGATATACCTTCAGAGTCGCCCATTCTCGAGAAAATGAATGCATTACAATTTAAATGTCCTCACTGTATACATACTCGTATATGTATATGAACTAACAAGAAAGTTTGCTTCTATATTGACTCCCCTATACAGGTCTACGTTACGTGTTTATTTGTGTTATGTTCGAAAAGTAGTTAAATATCCGTAAATGTACTTTTTCTACATAAATTTAATAATGACGTGTTTGATTGCCAGTGACAACGTTAACATTTATTGAGAACCATCATTTTATCGCTTTAGCTCGTTAAAATCTGAAAAGTACATCTCATTAATGGCAAACGCTGGAAACCATTATGTAAACCAACATGTAAACATTTGAAGTTAGCACAAGAATTAAATAATATTCTCGCGATTTACTCGCTTTACCTGCTTATAGCTGTTGACCGAAATTATTGACAGTGTTATTTGAATAAATAATATCCGAAATCCTAAAGAAGCAATAATTTTGAATATGAATATATTACCGGAACTATTAAGAATATTATTTTCTACGGTCGTGCTAAAACAGCCAGTGTCTTATTTATTTAATTCTCTTATTGTGTTCATGTTTTAATGAAATTAGCGCGATTATTTCATTCATAGGAGATTCTGACCAATAGAAAGCTACAGAAATAAAAATTAAACTGATTATTTTTTGATGATTTTAACTTCCAATCGTATAGTAAGAATTTTGATCAAGTGTTTAATTCTGTCCAATCAGATTAAAATTATACTGAGAATTTTCTACTGTAGAAAATTACCGACAGAGTTTTGTTAAGTAGATTGTTTCTGTATAATGGCAACCAGTTTCCTAGTTTTGACAATTGTCACATTTAAGGAAATATCCATAATATACGTATTCAAAAATAATCTTACGAATATCACACGAAAATAAAAATAAATAAGAAAATAATGCTTCATTTTTACTCAAATTTGTTGTCATTGGGCAATAGCCAATAGCCCTGCGGGCTCTCGTGTCTATTGCCAGACAACAAATTTTCGGAAAAATGTCGCATTATTTTCAATTTATTCTCACTCTCTTGTGATATTATACCCGATAATTTTTTAATGATTTTATCTTCAAATCGTATAGTAAGATATTTGATCACGTGTTTAATTCTGTCCAATTAGATTAAAATTATACTGAAAATTATCTACTGTGGAAAATTACCGACAGAATTTTTTTAAGTAGATTGTTTCTGTTTATATGGCAACCAGTTTCCTAGTTTTGACAAATGTCACATTTAAGAAAATATCCTTAATATACGTATTAAAAAATAATCTTACGAATATCACACGACAGTAAGGATAAATAAAAAAATAATGCTTCATTTTTACTCAAACTTGTTGTCATCGAGGCAATAGAAACTCAGACAACAAATTTTCGAAAAACTGTCGCATTATTTTCAATTTATTCTCACTCTCTTCTGATAATATACCAGATTATTTCATTAATAGGAGATTCTGACCAATAAAAAGCTACATAAATCTAAATTAAACGGATAATTTTTGATAATTGCCCGTCGTCAAGTATATTACGTCAGATGCCCTTCGTTGATATGAAAAAATACATTCAGTGACATTAAGAAAAATTAATGTTTTAAAAATGATAAAAGTGATTACTTTCAATCGTCAAAAATTTATAACAACTGTGTGTTTAATTGTACTAATTTGTAGTTACATAAATAAACTACAATAAAATTTTGGTTTTGAACAGTGTTAATCATGAAATAGTCGCAACAAATTGCACTCGATCTCTAAAATTAATATAGAATTTTAGAGCTCTTGTGCAATTACTACTGATAATTTTTGATAATTTCCCGTCGGCAAGTATATTACGTCAGAGGAGTGAGAGCACGCCAAATAGAATTCTATTTTAGTGACGTCACGTTGCCAAGCAACCATCGATTCTCTCATTGTGAAATTCGATTTTGTGACGTCAGTAAAATAGAATTCTATTTGGCGTGCTCTCACCCCTGATGCCCTTCGTTGCTATGAAAAAATACATTCAGTGCATTAATGACAATAATTAATGTTTTTAAAAAATTATAAAAGTGATGACTTTCAACCGTCAAATATTTATGACAACTGTGTGTTTAATTGTACTAATTTGTACTTACATAAATAAATTACAATAAAGTTTTGATTTTGAACAGTTTTATTCATGAAATAATCGCAAGAAATTGCACTCGATCTCTAAAATTAATATAAAATTTTTGTCCTCGTGACACTTTGACATAATTTCACTCGCCTTCGGCTCGTGAAATTAAAACTGTAAAAGTGTCACTAGGGAAAAATTTAATAATTTTAGAGCTCTTGTGCAATTACTACTGATAATTCGTTGAAATAGAATTATTTTGACATAATATTCAAAAGTCAAATCTGTAGAAAATATCAATGATTTTGGATCGTCATCATGGAAACCAATTTTATTTTATTGCTTATTTCATTCATAGAGATTCTGACCAATAGAAACATACAACAATAAAAATTACAGCGATTATTTCATTCATAGGAGATTCTGACCAATAGAAAGCTACAGAAATCTGAATTAAACCAATAATTTTTGATAATCTCCCATCGTCAAGTATATTATGTCAGATGCCCTTCGTTGCTACGAAAAAATACATTCAGTGACATTAATGACAATTAATGTTTTAAAAATTATAAAAGTGATGACTTTCAATCGTCAAATATTTAGAAAAACTGTGTGTTTAATGGTACTTACATAAATAAATTACAATAAAATTTTGGTTTTGAACAGTTTTATTCATGAAATAATCGCAACAAATTGCACTCGACCTCTGAAATTAATATAGAATTTTTGCTCTCGTGACACTTTGATATAATTTCAGTCGCCTTCGGCTCGTGAAATTAAAACTGTCAAAATGTCAATTGGGAAAAATTCAATAATTTCAGAGCTCTTGTGAAATTACTACTGATTATTTCATTCATAGGAGATTCTGACCAATTGAAAGCTACAGAAATCTGAATTAAATTGATAATTTTTGATAATCTCCCGTCGTTAAGTATATTACGTCAGATGCCCTTCGTTACTACGAAAAAATACATTCAGTGATATTAATGATAATTAATGTTTTAAAGATTATAAAAGTGATGACTTTCAATCGTCAAATATTTATAAAAACTGTGTGTTTAATGGTACTTACATAAATAAATTACAATAAAATTTTGGTTTTGAACAGTTTTATTCATGAAATAATCGCAACAAGTTGCACTCGACCTCTGAAATTAATATAGAATTTTTGCTCTCGTGACACTTTGATATAATTTCACTTGCCTTCGGCTCGTGAAATTAAAACTGTCAAAATGTCACTCGGGAAAAATTCAATAATTTCAGAGCTCTTGTTCAATTACTACTGATTATTTTTTGATAATTTTAACTTCCAATCGTATAGTAAGATATTTGATCACGTGTTTAATTCTGTCCAATCAGATTAAAATTATTCTGAGAATTATCTACTGTAGAAAATTACCGATATAATTTTTTTAAGTAGATTGTTTCTGTTTAATAGCACCAGTTTCCTAGTTTTGACAACTGTCACATTTAAGAAAATATCTATAATATACGTATTAAAAATAATCTTACGAATATCACACGACAGTAAGAATAAATAAGAATATAATGCTTCATTTTTACTCCAATTTGTTGTCATTGGGCAATAGCCACTCGAGCCCTGTGGGCTCTCCTGTCTATTGCCAGACAACAAATTTTCGAAAAATTGTCGCATAATTTTCAATTTATTCTCACTCTCTTGTTATATCTTACCCGATAATTTTTGATAATTTCCCGTTGTCAAGTATTTTACGTCAGATTCCCTTCGTTACTACGCAAAAATACATTCAGTGAAATTAATGACAATTAATATATTACAACTTGTCACAAAGAACAACAAATATTCAGGTGAAGATATCAATAAAATATTAATTAAAATGATTTAAAAAGCAGTTTTATTCATAAAATAATCTCACCGAATTACTCTCGAGCTCGAATTATCGATTTGTTTTGCCCTCGTGACACTTTCACATTAATGTCATTCCCCTTCGTGTCGTGTAATTAAAACTGTCAAAGTGGCACCCGGGATACAAATCGAAAATTTTAAAGCTCTGTGACTACTACTGAAAATTTGGTTTTGGCAACCTTACTAGAGAACGTATTGAAGAATTTAAGGATCAGCTTGCATCATGGTAGGGGAGCCCAAGCGGGGATTTTTGCAGTTGATCGAGCGCGTCAGACTATTACATGGGGAGAAATATTGTACTCTGAAAATGTACCTCTACCATATATTTGGCTCTTAATGCAGGAGAGTTCGTTAAGGGGAAACCGAAAAAAACCCAATCCTTAGAAAAACTCGACATCGTCAGATTAAGATAAGGTAAGTTAAGTACATGCAAAAGAGTGTATATTATCTCACAAATCTGACGATTTCAGCGGGGCGTAAGGAAATGGGCGAGTCCCAAAGTTTTACAAGGAAAAGCGAATATTTCTCGAAATAAATGACAGATCGAAAAACTAAAAACACGTACTCAATATTTTTTAAAAATCTATCGAATGATACCAAACACGACTTCTCACGGAGAGAGGTGGGGGCAAATTTAATATTTTAAATACAAATCCCGCAATATTTCGCGAAATGAATATCAGATCGAAAAACTAAAAAATACACTTGTTCAATATTTTTGAAAAATCTATCTTATGGCACCAAACACGACCCCCCACGGAGGTGGGGTGGGGGTTACTTTAAAACCTTAAACGGTAGCCCTCGTTTTTTATTGCAGATTTGGATTCCTCACGTACAAATAATTAACTTTTATTCGAAACATATTTTCGAATTATAAATAGATGGCGCTATAATCTAAAAAACGGTTGTTGGAATGGAAAACTGAATTTAAAACGGACAAGTCCCCACTAAAATGGAAAACTTTACTTAACTTTTTTTGGTTTTAGTACCTACTCTTCACAACCCAATAGGTCCACATAACATTCGAGTGACTGCAAATTTAGCATATTTTGCTCCCCTACCATCAGTGATACATTTGCAAAATGCCACGAATTACTCGTTTACATTTAATATTACCCAGCAATAAGTAAAACATTCTTGTTTTTCCAAATGATTAAACTTGCATACAATATTGTTCCTAACTCATGCGGTAAGTGCTTTCCCACAGTCGACTGTTTGCCCGAACTCGACTATCGCGTCGTTCGAATCAACGGCAGTCGCATGCGGGAAAGCGAATTTTTCGTTAAGAAAGATCCACAAGGAATACCCAAGAGCATCAGGTTACCAACTAATCACCTATGTAGATGATATAGCGATAGTAACAAAAACAAGAAAAACCATGAAAAAATTATTAATGGAGATTGAAGAAGATGGGCTAAAAATTAGAAAAGAAAACAAAACTAATGAAACTTAGGTCAGAACAAAGCAGAGAGATAGGGATATGTAATAAAAAATTCGAAGAAGTACAAAAACTTAAATACCTGGGAGGTATGATAAACAACCTAGGGGAAAGAAAAACAGAGAACGAGGAAAGAATAATTGCGACAAAACGGGTCTACCAAACAAATAGAAAACTATTAAAGAGTAAAATATTGACCAAAAAACAAAATTGAATATTTATAAAACAATAATAAGACCAGTAAAAATGTATGCAGCAAAAACGATGACTATAACAAAAAAGAAGAAGAAATTTTAGATGAATTAAATGGAGCAAATATAGTAAAGAAAATAAAAGCACGAAGAATCAAATGGCTGGGTCACATGAAGACAAGGACCAGAATCAGTATAAAAATCTATGATATTATGGCAACCAGGAGGAAAAAGGAGACGTAGTCGACCGTGATCGAAATGGTTAACTGAAGTAGAGGAGGACCTAAACAGGGCAGGAATTACAAAATGGAAAGAGAAGAAAATAGACCGGCAGAAATGCAGACATATTAGTGAACAAATACAATGATGATGAGAACTTATCCACCCCGTAAAATGAATCTAGAAAGCAAAAGCGTCCAAACTCCACATGAGGTATTAAGTTACATAATATAAAATGCGTGGCCAAAGTATCCTATTTGCTTTCTCCTATTTTCGTCGTCTCTTGTGCTTATATATTGTAAAAGCCAGAGATGCAGGATGCAGCCAGAAAGCATTTTATTAACGAAAAGTCTTGGATTTAAAATAGTGTTTATTATATTTTTATTTCAATTATTCTAATTGTTTAAAAAGCAGTAAACTTTGTATCTAGGACTTTTCGTTCTTTTCCTCGTTTTGCGAGAGATGTCGCTAGATTGCGTCTCAAAAGGTGGAATCATTGTATTGCAATGATTTCCCTTAAATAGGCAGGGTTGTTAATATTCGCTTCAGAGCTGTGACTGCATAGCTTCACTGAAGATGCATGGGATGCTGAAATAGCAATATGGAGATGGTGGTCCAAGTTTGAGTCGAATAAAAACAAAAGCTGCCTTTATTATTATTTATTATTTTTTATATAATATACTTACTACCATACCTTATCATACCTATTTTTGCTATTAACGAACTGAGCAAAACTGAACCACTACGCAACTGAAAATTGAGCAAAAAGTTATGCTAGTGCATACTTTAAAAATCATTCCTTGTATCGGTATCATTTAGTTTACTGTTACCGGAATCTGACGATGTTGTGCATATTGTAGGAAGCGAAACCGGTCGTCTGGAGCAAATAATAAATTTAATGTGAGTACGTCTCTTAATTTATTTCATTTCAATATGTACTCACATATGCAACCTATTTAACGTTTAAACAATTTTTATACATTTTAATATATTTTTAATAATTTTGTACCACTTTTTGTTGCATTTTAATGCAAATTGTAAATATTGAAATCAAAGGGCAAAATATTGAGCAAGTAGACCTCTTTAAGTATTTGGAACTAATGTTAAACAATACAGGTACACAAGAAAATGAAACTGGAAGCAGAATGAAATTGGCAACGAGAACTTATTATTCACTGTATAAAAATTTCCTAAACAATATGGAAATATCGAGTAAAACCATAATGCCAGTACATAAAACCGAATATATAATATAATATATATAAGCCAATTACAATAATATGGGGCACAAAACTGGGTACCGAATGACAGACAAAGAAAAATATTTCAAGCTACAGATATGGGACACTTAAGAAAAGTGGGAGCAAGAAGATTAGACAAAAGAAGAAACGAAATATAAGACATGAACTACCTACAGGTAAAATCGTTCAACAAAAAAGTTAAAGAAAAGAAGTTAAAACCGGCTGGATATATGACAAGAATAAGTGGTGACAGACAAGTGAAAATGGCATGGGAGATCAAAACAGTGGTTAAAAGCACGAGGAACAGACCAAGGAAAAGCTGGAACACAATTGTAAACCTACTTAAGAAAACAGGAACATCGTGGCCAGAAGCAAAAAAAAGTTTTAGCAGCAGATAGGAAGAAGTGACGTAAATTTGCAGAGGGTACCATATAAAGGAAGGAACCTCGACATCTCTGGGTAAAAGAGGCAATCGATTATGTATGTATGTAATTTAAATAATTGGAATTACTTTTATGCTGTTTTATATTTTTAGTTAACAATAACAATATTTATGCGCATCTGTTTAATCTTCAATTTTGATTTATGTCATTAATGATATTTCATTGGAACAAATTCTAAAAGAAGCAGGATTTAACATTGTTGTAATTATAGCGTCCGTTAATATCCCGGGATTAGCCGTAGGATGAATAAAGTCAATATCTGACTAATTTTCATTATAATAATAATAATAGTTACAAGTTTCATGTTCCATTTTATACATTGTATAAGCTCTTTCAAATATAATCGCAGTTGTGATTATTAATTAAAATGAATACTTGGCAGTTTGAACCAAAATTAATTTACTGTAATGATACTATGGCAATAATATTTATATTCACATTAACTCAGTCTACCTGTGAAAAATTCAGGGCAATACGCCCTGAAAATTCAATTCAAGTAGTTGATTTTTTCGTGAACAGATCAAGAGGATGGGTACGTATTTTCAGCTGCAATGCTATTCAAATGGGGATTCGCTTTTTCGAATCCTGAGAAAACTAATAGATATTTTGAAAAATTTAAACGCAAAATTAAAGATTGCGTTATTAGGGAG
This sequence comes from Diabrotica virgifera virgifera, assembly GCF_917563875.1. NCBI lineage: Eukaryota > Metazoa > Arthropoda > Insecta > Coleoptera > Chrysomelidae > Diabrotica > Diabrotica virgifera. The sequence goes on along the minus strand of NC_065447.1, from coordinate 71,388,535 downwards.
GTCTGAAAATCCCTGAGAACTTCTATAATGTTTATTTTAATAAGTTAAGGGGTGAAAACTAAGAAAAAATTTAGTCTGATTTTAATTTCAAATATCTTATTCAAAATAAACGTTTTATTTATTCTAAGGGACTTTCGGCCCTCGGCAATAATTTAGTCTTTCCATTCAGCGTTTAAATTTTTCAAAAATATATATTGGTTTTTTCAGGATTCGAAAAAATGAACACAATGTCGGTGGTAATATTTTCCAAATCTATCTTTGTCTTAGTCGAATAGAATATTGTCATCATATTGTCAGTTAGACAGTGACAAAGTGACAATTTAAATATTTGAAATGGGATCGGGAATATTTTGAGTTGTTGATTAAGTAATATTGATATATACGCTGTGAGCTCGTACGTAGAGGGGATATTTATAAATTCGCGAGCGCAGTAGTGACTGGCGTTTGCCAGTAAGTCTGTAAACGTTTACTGGAAATTTGACATAAATGTCAAAGTGATTAATTTAAAATTAAAATTAAAAACATTAATTATAAAAAATATTAGTTGGTCAAAGCTGTGGTATATATTTTTACCTTAAGGCTATGGGTACATAATTGGCGAATATTTTACGGCTATCCCTACCTTTTCTGTCTTTACATGGCAAATTACGTGTAGTAAAATTCACACTGGTATGGATATGTAAATATTACTAGAATGTCATTCTACTTGACAATGTCATAACTAACTTAAAGAGATGGCTTTTGAATGTTCTTGGATAACTGTTATTTTTTGTATAATTGCAAATTATTAATTGAGTTAGTAAATATGATAATATTTTAACTAACTATGTATTCAGTGATTGTAATAGTTTATATGGACCTACAACAAAAACTAATACTCAATCGAGAAAAGAGGAAAAGTGTTAAAGTGATTTTTTAATAATATATTGTTCCTATTGAACGCTTACAATTTTGAACATCTTTAACAACAAAATAATTGGATCACAGAATATATCTTGATGTATTCTCTGCTTCTATCTTCCATAAATAATACACAATAAATAACTTTTTATAAAGTTCACGTCTTAAATCATATATTTATCAAATACACTATATATCAATATTATTTAATCAACAACTTAAAATATTCCCGATTCATGTTAAATATTTAAAATTGTCACTGATTTTCAGTGTCTGACTTACATTATCCTGACAGTATTCTATTCGACTGAGTGCGTTTTATGACAAAGTAGATTTGGAAAATATTACCACGGGCATTGTGTTCATTTTTTTCGAATCCTGAAAAAAACAAGAAATATTTTTAAAAATGTAAACGCAGAATGAAAGACTAAATTATTACCGAGGGCCGAAAGTGCCTTAGAATAAATAAAAAGTTTATTTTGAATGAGATATTTGAAATTAAAATAACACTAAATTTTCTATTAGTTTTTCGCCCTGTAACTTATTAAAATAAACATTTTAGAAGTTCTCAGGGACTTTCTGCCCTCGCTAATAACGTATTCTTTCATTCTGCGTTTAAATTTTTCAAAAATACTTATTAGTTTTCTCAGGATACGAAAAAAATGAATCCCCATTTGAATAGCATTGCAGCCGAAAATACGTACCGATCCTCTTAAATATACTTACGTTTTATATACTGAATTTACGTTTTTTAATATTCCGTAATATGTAATAATAAATTAATCTATTAATCTTAGCGCCATCTACACGATAATTGTGAAAGTATCCGAAGTAAGAAATTAATATTTCGTCCATAGAACGTCAAAATGATTAGCAAAATCTTAAAAAAAATCTATTACAATTTAATTACTTTTTAGCGTTGTAAATATTTAGCGATAACAATTAAATAATAAATTTAAAAATTACCGGTGAAAGTTGAATTAGTAATCCGCTAGGACCGACACCAGCGAAGCTCAGAGCCTATAGTGTATTTGATAAATAATTGATTTAAGACGTGAACTTAATAAAAAGTTATCAAATGTTCTTGGATAACTGTTGTTTGTATACTTGCAAATTATTAATTCAGTTAATAAATGTGATAATTTTTTCACTAACTATGTATTCAGTGATTGTAATAATATATATGTACCTACAACAAAAACTAATACTCAATCGAGAAAAGAGGAAAAATATGAAAGTGATTTTTTAATAATAGGTATAGGTATATTGTTACTGTGGAACGCTTACAATTTTGAACATCTCTAAAAACAAAATACTTGGATCACAGAATATATTATCCTGATGTATTCTCAGCTTGGATCTTCCACAAATAATACACAGGATATATCAGGATAATATATTCTGTGATCCAAGTATTTTGTTGTTAGAAATGTTCAAAATTGTAAGCGTTCCATAGTAACAATATAATATTAAAAAATCACGTTCACACTTTTCCTCTTTTCTCGATTGAGTATTAGTTTTTGTTGTAGGTACATATATATTATTACAATCACTGAATACATATTTAGTGAAAAAATTATCACATTTATTAAATGAATTAATAATTTGCAAGTATACAAACAACAGTTATCCAAGAACATTCAAAAGCCATCTCTTTAAGTTAATGATGACATTTTCAAGTAGAATGACATTATAGTAATGTTTACATATCCTTACCAGTGTGAATTTTACTGCACGTAATTTGTCGTGTAAAGACAGAAAAAGTAGGGATAGCCGTAAAATATTTGCAAATTATGTACCCATGGCCTTAACGGATTCCGCTATTTTTTTCTTATTTTAGATTTTCCTTCGATATTTACGCACTTGTGTACAGCTTTACTCAAACTTCTTTTTTGTACTTACACCAAGTGGAACAAAAGAAATATTTTTCTTATGTTAAATTTGAGACACCCTGTAGGGATGACGAGGTACAAATATGAGTATACATCAGAATCGTATTGTAATCCTATGTTTGGTGAATATGTTGTTGTTTTTTAAATATCCCTGATATCTTTAGAAACAAAGAAGACGGACGGTTTTCTAGATTAATATGTGCTTTAACCGAAACGCAAGTTTGAAACTCCTGTAGGGACGAAAAGGTACAAAGATACATCGTTATTATGTTGTAGTCTCATATTTTGTAGACATTTTATTTTTTTTTTAATTTCTTTGATACCATTAATAACAAAATACGAGAGGAGGTCAAGTCTTATCATACCTTCTTCTTCTTTAAGTACCGTCTCCCAATCGGAGGTTGGATATCATCATCACTATCTTTACTCTATCTACCGCTGCTCTGAAATGTTCTATAGAACGACATTTAAACCAGTCCCTTACATTCTTCTATCATGACACTCTTCTTCTTCCTATAATCCTTCCTCCTCTTACCTTTCCCTGTATGATCAGTCTTAGCAGTTATTATCGCTTTCCCCTCATTACGTGTCCCAGATATTGTAACTTTCTTATTTTTATTGTGTGTATAATTTCGTATTCTTTGTCCATTTCTCGCAATACTTCCTTGCTATTTTAAGCATCCTCCTGTAACACCACATTTCAAAGGACTGTATTTTATTTGTATGTTCTTGCTTCAATGTCTAGCTTTCCAGTCCATATTTCAGTATTGAAAACACGTAGCACCTCAAAGCTCTTACCCTTAGTTCTAATCTAAGGTATTTGTTGCAGAGAATTGTTTTCTTTTTATAAATGCGTTTCTTGCTATTTGTATCCTAGCCCTTATTTCTGTTGTTTGATCATTATTCTATCATACCACTCAGATGAAAGTATTTCCGATATATAGTGCGAAAGGAAAAAAGTGTTCAAAGAAAAAAATATGTATAATATACCTCCCACTATTTAAAAAGCCTCGAAGTAGATACCAAATCCGTACTTACTGTCAAGGAAGTTCCCCCCAAAAACATCACAAATCCTCCATTAAACAATCTCGTCTCTCTTATGTTGCGCTGTGCGTACTGCTCACCTTGTCGACAAATAACTCTTGTAAGTGTCTATTAGAACTATCTACGTTATAAGCCTTTCTGTTTTTAAAGCTTTCTTTGTTATTTTTTACTGTTAATTTAGTTTTGTCTTCAGTTAAAACGCATGTTAAAGAGTAAAACCACCTATTTTTTTTTGTTTCCAAAGGTATCGGGGACATTCAAAAAGCAAAATGTTCACAAAACATAAGGCTACAATATTTCGATGCATACTCATATTTGTACCTGGCCATCTCTACAGGGTGTATCGAACTTTAGAAAAACATTTTTTAATATACTGAAGATAATTTGTTAAGAAAATTATGAACGAAAGTATAATATTAAAAAGATGGTAGAGATTCTTACAAAAGCCTTTATAGAATAAATTACAAAAAAACTTGGGTATTGGTAATTTAAAAATAGCAAAATAGTGCTTTACCCTTGAACGTAGAACAACTGGATGGACTTGCTGCCATACTAATAGCAAAAGAATACACTGGACTGCTTTTTAATATCGAAACACTGAGATGCGGTACGTAAAATCACAAGAAAAGTTTACGTCAACTTAGCTCAAAGAATAAACCATACTATAACTGCAGACTTAAATTACACACGACTTGAATGTACACAGAGGGTGTTTTAGAATTCTTTTATAAAACACGGTTTACAACAAAATATATTATAAAGTAAGTTATCAAAAAAAGTAGCACAGAAAACGACAATAAATATCGTTCCCATACCACCAGATTGACAACAGGTGGACTACTTTCTTTGGTTACAACCTCCTGAGATTTTCAAAAATTATAAATCATACAGGATGCCGAGGAAATTAAGATGACAGAATTTTAAATAATTCACAACCCATCTGCTCAGCGTGTCGATTAGCGAACTATTATAACTTATTATTTAATAAGGAAATTTGGCCACCTGGTGTTAACATTAAATGGTCTATAGAATCTTCCTATTCTGAACCAACGCTTTCATCTGAGTCACATAAGAATCCGAAGAATCTCAGAAGTCCTCTTACCTTGGAAAATCCAATTACCAATTCTCGCAGGTACAAAGATGAAGTAGAAAACACAAACATACGTACAGACAAGCAGGCCATCGAAGTTTGTAAATCTAGGAATCCGTTCCATTCGCCTATAAATTTGATTAAGAAGGATACTTTAGAACCTTCGATAAATCTGGATCCTTTGACCTTACCAAGAGTTAGATTAACCAATAACTCGAATAGTCGCTATCTTCTAGACAGATTAAGGGAACCGGATATCTTAAAAGCCATTAAACTTCATCTTGCTTATCTACACGATCAACCAGCTTCAGTGTTTTACGATGGATTTACCAACACAAGCATTAAACACTTTTTGGCTTTCGAGGGATTTCCCACTAAGACTGAAGATCTACGACGAATTCTGCTGGAATTTAACAATGCCTATGGGATTGGTCCAGATGAGGTGGAAGCTGATCTTGATGCTTATAGGTCTTTTCTTACTTATGAAAAAATTATATACCTGCAAAAATCAGGGGAATATCACCGAAATTACTATTCCACTGCCTCTCCAAAACGAAATTTTTAAGCATCACGACGTGTTCTGAGGGACTGGAATCCTCAAATTGTTTTAATGAAAATTTTTTGCTCAATTAGAAATCCAATGAAATCAATTAATTTGTGGTCATCTGATTGAATACAACCAATAAAACCAACATTATACTGAAAACAGATCCAATGGGCTGTTTTCACTCAATCATGTAGCTATGGATACCTACATTTCGTTTCATTTCGATTTTGACATTTCAAATATTCAATATTTCAAAATGTCACGATTTGGTTGTAATACTGATGAGAATATTAATGAAATTATCGAATCAAATATACCAAAGAATACTGTTTACAGTAAAAAATTTGTATGGAAAGCGTTTATGGACTTTTGCAATGATAGAAAATATGAATTAGATGGAAATCGGACGGTGGAAGAATTGTTAATTGCACATTTAAATAAATTGTTTCTGCTCTGTATTTTTTTTTTCATAACCAGTAAAAAATTTTCTATCCGAATAACCCTCGAACATTGATAAATGCTCAAAAATTTTTTAACAACTTTCTCAAGCTTGTTGCTTACAGGCAATAGACCTCCGCATACGGCGTCGGTCTGTTTCCAAGCAACAAGCTTTCGAAATCTGTTATAATATTTTTTCGAACAATTATCAATGTCCTTGGGTTATTACTACTGATAACAACTTTAGCATGGTTCTGATTAATATTCGTTTTATAAGATAAAAAACTGATGAATTGTTTTTGTTCCTAGAGAAATTAGGATTTCCCCCGGTAGTTGCGGTTACAGAGCACTGGCTTGAAGTTAACGAGCCTTTTTTTTATAGATAAATACACCACAATTGCTAGGTATGATCTTCCAAGCTCAGCTTATGAGGGGACACTAATTCAGTCTACGAGTAATGATTTTTCTTTGGTAACAAAATATGGCTTTTTGTTAAGTGAAACTTTCTTTGAGTTTTCCTTAGTTTACAATAAGAATCTTAATCTTTATATTATTTGCCTTTATAGATCAGCTGACTCTTCCGTGGAACTATTTTTTCAGAATCTGCTAAATTTTTTTAGATGACCTGAAGTAGAAAAATTTTATGCGGGGACTTTAACATTGATTATGCTGCTGCTTGTGCTACACAAATATCCTTCGTCAACATATTTGAATAGTATGGTCTAACAATGCACGTTGATTCTCCTACAAGGATTACAAAAACTTCATCTACCATAATTGTTTATACTGTCTCAGATTTCTCACCCCTTGATGTCCACTCTACAATTATTAATGCTGGACTATCTGATCATAAAGCAGTTTATAAGAAGTTTAATATCTTCAGCAAACCCTCCTCGAAAACCCGACGTTTAGGCAGGATTTTTTCCACCCGGAACTTTCGTAAATTCCAAAATTTATGCTTAACTTCTGAGTGGCGCTTTCCTGCTATGGACGTGGATAATAATTTCAGTGATTTTTTAGATAAGCTTGTCTGTATCTTTAATAATGCAGTTCTTTAATTGCAATTAAGCCAAAACATTGCAAACCCTGGACTACTAAAGGTATCCGAATATCTTCCGACAATATGCCTTCTCTTCTCTATGTCAAGAAATTTACTACCAACGTCTCTATCACTGAATATATCACTAAGTACAGGGCAACCTATCTTAAACTTATAAAATCAGCTAAAAAAGTCTACTACAAAAACCGTCTGGGAAGCTCTAAAAGTGTTGCAAAAGAAACTTGGTCCATAATAAACGATCTTCGAAATAAAACCCACACTGCTCAAACAGTTTCCCTTCCAGACCCTGAAAATCTAAATGAATAATTTTTAATGTGAGTAAAAATATTACATCAAATATTTTGCCAAAACAAGGTCCCATTTCCTATCTCCCTACTTCAAGAAAGTTCTCGAATTCATTCTTTATAAAACCAGTCAATAAATCTGAACTGATCCAAACAATCAATACTATCAAAAGCAAATCTTCCTGTAGTACTGATGGTCTATCGGTAAAAATTTTTTCTAATCTTCCAGAAAATGTGTTAGAAGTCCTCATCTCACTAATTAATTATTCTTTTGAGAAAGGTAAATTTCCAGAGTGCCTGAAGACAGCCATAATTATTCCTCTTCATAAGGGTGGTGAAATAGCTAATACAGTCGACTCGCGTTAATTCAAACCTGCGATAATTCGAATCTCTCTATAATTCAAAGTTATCACGAGTTCCCTACAAAATCTCTTTATGTTTCGAAGTAAATCAATACATTTTTATACACTTGGTAATTCAAACGAAAAATATCATTTCTATATAACAAAACGACGCGTTAATTCGAACTCATCGGCGTCCAACACTCGACAATTCAAAGTTGCAGAGAGTGTGTGTGCTTTATTGGCACTGGTTTTAGCAACAAAAAGTTGGAGACAGAAGATCTTCCAATACTTATGGATGATGAAGAACCAGCAATAGCACCATTAGTTGACATCAGCGGTGTGAGTTTTTCTGATTTTGTTCAAGTGGATGAAGATGTTGCTGTCTCAGGTTCACTAACCGATGGCGAAATTTTATCTGCGACAGATACGAATGAAAAAGTAACGATGAAGATGAGTACGATACATCACAACTTTTGGCAGAGGTGTCAGTTAAGAAAGCAAGATTCGATACCTTACAAACCTTCTGTCTACAAAACTAAAGTGATGAAAAAGCAATTCAGGCACTTTTTCTCTTGAAAAAATTATTGAGCAGTCTCAGCAGCAGCAATGTGCTTTGAATCAAACCAGTATAATACAGTTCTTTCGAAAGATTGATTAATTCACATTAGGAATACATACAGCCGGAAAAATGAAAGAATACCCATGAACGAACATATAAAACACGCTGTATTTTCCTGTCACCGTGTCACAAAGAAAATTGCCTAGCGCAAGTACATGCAATAATAATTATTAGATGTACTTGCGCTGGCCAATTTTTTGTATGACACGGTGACAGGAAAATACAGCGTGTTTCATATGTTCCTTCATGGGTATTCTTTCATTTTTCTACTGTACATGTATGTATGTACACGACTGTACCTCTAAACTTTTGTCATCGTTATAGGATATGTAGCAGTTAATAAATAATGAACACTTAATAATTCGAAGTTTTATTTATTTTCTCTCACCAATTTCGAACCATTTGATATTTCAGACACTCAATAATTCGTAATATTTTAAGAGTCCCTAGAGTTTCGAATTAACGAGATTCGACTGTACCTGCAATTATAGACCTATTGCACTACTACCGGTACTCTCCAAAATTATTGAGAGACTCATAAAAGCCTGACTTATGTCCTTTCTAGTTGAAAACAACATTTTATCACAAAATCAGTTCGGCTTTTTAAATAATAAAAAATGCTCCACTGATGCCATATTTTCTGTACTACATGAGATTATCAAGTACTGAACAATAATTTTCACACTGCCACCGTTTTTTGTGACTACAAAAGCCAAAGCTTTTGATTGTGTAAATCACAACATTCTGATAAAAAACTAAATTTCTACGGAATTCGAGGTATTTCTTTAGATTGGTTCCAATCTTACTTGGATGATAGGAAACAACTGGTTAGAGCAAATGATACAGACTCTAGTCTCAAAAACATTGTATGTGGGGTACCTCAAGGTTCAGTATTGGGTCCTCTACTTTTTCTAATATATATCAATGACATCACTAGTTTAAAAATCGATGGAAAATCTTTATTTTTGCTGATGATACCAGTATCACTTGGAGCAACTCAAACATTGCAACTCTTTATGCTACTATAACTTCTGATCTACTTACAATAAAAACCTGGTCTGACTCTAATTTACTCTCATTTAACGTAGATAAAACAGTAGCATTGTCTTATAAAGGAGCTCTTCAACCATTACCTCTTAATAACAGCCAGATCAGTACCGTTGATTCTGTAAAATTTCTTGGTATTTTTTAGACAAGAACCTTAAATGGTCCCTCCATATGGATTTGTTAAGAAAGAAACTATCTTCAGCTTGCTATGATATAAGATCTGTTTCGAATGATAACACATATATGTTCCAAAATAACATATTTTTCTTTGTTCGAGTCGTATCTTCGTTATGGTCTTCCTTTTTGGGGTTCTGGTACAGCTGCTCATTTCGATGTTATTTTCAAATTACAAAAAAGATCAATAAGATATCTGTTTGGCCTCAGAAGAACAACACATTGCAGAAGTTGCTTCAAAGATCACGGAATTTTAACCCTTCCATATTCATATATTTTAGAAACTCTTTGCTTAATCCGTAAACATCTACATGTCTTTCCACCAAGACCTAACCATGACTACTACACGAGAAATTCTACGTTTAACGTCTATTTTCCAACCCCGTCCTCGAAGTTAGTAAAGAAATCTATATTATACTCCGCAAAAAACTTTACAACCATCTCCCTCTACAACTTAAATCTGCAGCATCTTTCCCCAAATTCCGTAAACTAACAATAGCCTACCTATCTGAAAGACCATATTATTCAGTAGAAGATTTTCTTAATCAATAACTAAGAAATTACAGTACCCTTTGTACAAGTAGTATTTTTATTTTTTTTTATCTATATTTGGGTCATATGCAGCAGCTTAACTCTTAAAACTTTTTCTATTAATTACTAGGTAGACTATGCATTTGCAATTTATTTTAAATTTTGCAATTGATTATTTGTGTTTATTTAACGTGTAACTTCATTATTGTTGTTATTATTTTAAATACATTGACGATTTATGTAATTTTAGTAAATTGGACTTTTATTGTTTTGTTTTCTTGACTTTTATAAGCTTTGTCGATAAAATTGTACAATTTTTCATGACAATAAAGCATATTTCTATTCTATTCTATGGTAAAAGTTCCAACAAGAAAGATTCCTTAGTACTCAACAAAAGAGTAAATGAATTAAAATATATAAACATTTTCAATTTCTTTGCCAGACGAAAATGCAGCAACTGCATAATACTCTGGTTAAATTGGAGAGTTCAGGAAGAGTCTATACCGGTTTCTTAGTTTTTTCCTCCTCATCAGGAGTCCCATATTCTCTTTTGTCCGATTTCCCCGGGCATCACATTTAGGGCCTTTCCGAATTGCAAAGAACGAAATGTGATGGATGAATTAGAGTCATCTACCGAAAAACAAAGTGAGTTATCAATCGATATAGCACAGAAAACGACAATAAATATCGTTCCCATACCACCAGATTGACAACAGGTGGACTACTTTCTTTGGTTACAACTTCCTGAGATTTTCAAAAATTATATATTATAATTATACATTATAATTATAATATACAGCGTGTCTACTTAAGTTGGAAACATATGGGAAACTTTTTTGTTATTCATTTTACGAAAAATAGTTATCCTTTATAAAAAGTTCTGCATGCTCTAAAACCTAAGATTCAATCAACTGATATCAAATTTTGTCAATATTATACGAGGTATGTCAAAAAATATGAACTTCGTTCAAGAGTAAAGTACCTCTATATATTTCTCTCAATATCGAAAATTCTTATTATGAAAAGTTGTTTGGAAATAAAAACTAAGATCAAATATGCAATTACATGCTTCTAATTGGAAAAAAATATTTTCCAAATTTTTCTCAAATCTATTGACACTAACTTCGTTCTTATTTATTACACATACGATAACTCTTTTATTATTACTTTTACGAAAAAAAGGTATTCTTTATAAAAAGGTCTGTATGTCCTATGACCGAAAATGGAACCATCAGATATCACATTTTATTATTTTATACGAGGCATGTAAAAAAATATGAATTTCACTCAAGAGTAAAGTACCTTTATTTTTCGCAATATTAAAAACGGTTATTAAAAAAGTTGTTTAGAATTAAAAACTATGTTTCCATATGCAAATACATCCTTCTAATTGAAATATTGTGAAATATAAAGGTACTATAATCTGGAGCGAATATCATATTTTTTTACACACTTCGTATAAAATTAATAAAAGTTGATATATCATGATTGTGTCTTAGATTTTAGACCATGCAAAGCTTTTTATGAAGAATAACTTTTTTTCGTAAAATGAATAATAAACGAGTTATCCTATTTGCAATCACTAAAAACGATGTTGGGTATCCATAAATTTGAGAAATTTTTTTTTCAATTAGAAGCATGTAATTGCATATTTGATCTTAGTTTTTAATTCCAAACAACTTTTCATCATAAGAATTTTCGATATTGAGAGAAATAAAGGTACTTTACCCTTGACCGAAATTCATATTTTTTGACATACCTCGTATAATATTGAGAAAATTTGATATCTGATGATTGAATCTTAGGTTTTTGGGGCATGCAGAACTTTTTATAAAGAATAACTTTTTTCGTAAAATTATTAATAAAAAAGTTTCCCATATGTTTCCAACTTAAGTAGACACGCTCTATTTATAATTATGTAACCAAAACTTGTAACCAAAGAAAGTAGTCCACCTGTTGTCAATCTGGTGGTATGGGAACGATATTTATTGTCGTTTTCTGTGCTACTTCGATTGATAACTTACTTTGTTTTTCGGTAGATGGCTGCAGTACATCCGGGACATTTCGTTCTTTGCAATTCGGTAAGCCCCAAAGTGTGATGCCTGGGGAAATCGGAGATAAGAGGATACGGGACTACTGATGAGGAGGAAAAATCCTCTGAAACCGGTATAGACTCTTCCTGAACTCTCCAATTTAACCAGAGTATTATGCAGCTGCTGCATTTTCGTGTTGCAACGGAATTGAAAATGTATATACATTTTAAAATATATTATATTTTCTGCAAGACATGACATGCCGCATGTCAGTAGTTAAGACTTAAAATTCTAATATTCAGTAATATCTTACATCTCGTACAGATATATTACGCTCCTACAAATGCACAATATGAAGACATTGGCAGGTTCTCTGGTCGTCTAGAAGATAATAATAACGCTAACCCTAACCGTGAAATAGTCACAAACCTAAGAAATTTTAACGCCAAAGTAGTTACACCTAAACAATATAGTCATTGAAGGAGTATTTGGCTTCAATCGATTGGAGCAGAGAAATATGAGTGGTGAGCGTCTTGTAGAGTTCTGTGTAGAGCATCATATGGCAATTACAAACACGTTTTATCAGTACAACTCACGTACAAACAGATGGTGTATCCCAGATGGAGTAACAAGAAATCAAATAGATTTTACCGTAACCGTCAATGGTTCATTCAACACCGTATGTTTAAAATCCGTTTATTAATTTTTCTCTTTTCTCGATTATTAGTTTTTATTGCATAATATTAAACTTATTGTAATCACTGAATATATAGTTTGTTAAAAATAATCCTGTTAATTTAGCTGAAAAATAATTTAAGCAATTAACAAGAAATGATTGTCCAAAAATCTTTAGAAACTAAACGAAATAGCCACCTCTCTATAATAAATGAAATTAAGACTCTACGACTCTATGATGTCGCCTACACTGTTAATGTTTACGTATCCATAAATTTTAATAATAAAGCATAACATAATATTAAATTTTATTATTGTATGTGGGAAGCCGGCAGTGATGCCATTTTAAGTCCGTACATTTAATTTAAAACTAAACGTAGTGTATATACACTCACCGCCACAAAATTCCGCCATCCAAAATGTTTGATTAAGTTTGACAAGTTGTAACTCTGATTTTCAAGATTCTTTCATCAATTTATAGATACATGTTTGGTGTCGTTTTTTATTATTTCGGTAATAATTTTTTTTGCCTAGATGGCATTATACAGAGGTGAATGGAAGCATTGTATTTTTTCCTAACTTTAAAAATTCTGTGGAAAAATTGGAGAGCTGATTTTGTTACATACTCCTTTTGTATTATCCTGGAGATATTCCTAAGATTTTGGTTTTCGAATTATCCGAATATCTCTTTTATTTTAAAAGCTCTAAGTAAAAACACTGCTTTGAAGGTTTATTTAATTAAAAATATTAAACGCACTCAAATCAACAACACAAAACAAAATTGACAACAAAACAAAACAGTTCAATAGCGTATATGTCCAACTCTCGCAGCAACGACTGCTCGCAATGTATTTGACATCGAATAAAGATGTGTTATCCTTGCCTGAGGAATAGTCCAATATTCCTCTACCAGGGCCAAAACTGTACCCAATTTTCTGGAGGCCTAGGAGACCGCGAATACCTATTTTTAATTCATCCCATAAATGCTTAATAGGATTGAGATCTGGGCTGCATGTGGGCCATTCTAATCTTATCAATTCATCCTCTATTTAAAATATGTGTTGGTCTGAAACTATTTTCTTGTGGCATTTTTATAATCAACTATTTTAAATGGAAAATAAGCCACAATTTTACCAAAACAATGATTTTATTAACGTTTCGACGCCCAAGTCGGGTGTCGTCAAAATACAAAATAATAATAGATTAAACAGAAATGTTGTTGCTTAGCAAAAAATTCTTCTAATAATTTGTTTAATCTGACTCATTTATATCGGCAATTCAGACATGTATTATACATTTTAAAGTAGAAGACTTTAAAATGATATTGCCAATATTGATGAGTTGCGTTCCTGGGACGACTTTACTAAAAGATAGTTCATTCGATTACATGGAATCAACCTCAACTCAAGAATATCCGCCACAAAAAATCATAGCATCTGATCTGTCTTTAAAAAGACAACCAAATGCAACGGTGGCAGTAAAATTCTCGCGCTAGAGATTCCATAGTAAACCACGAGGGAAAACCAAAAAAAAAACCTCTTGATACTATCCCGACATCGTAAGTATTTGGGCTTACATTTAGTTTACTCGCAAAACTAATACCATATTCTGACTTTAATATAATATGCTATTTTAAATAATAAATAATATTAATAGTACATAGATAGTATATAAAAAATACTAAAATATAAAATATGTACTAACTCGATATGTAACTGACTTACTAATCGTGGTATTTTCTTTCTATTGACTTCCTCTTTTAGTATGGGTAACCACATCCTACTGCATTCTACCGAGGAATTTGCGACACAATTGTTTTCATTTAGCATAATTAGAGCCGCATCTTTGATTTTTGTCTTTTTACTATCTGTTTCTTTTAGGACTATACTTGAATCTCTCCACTGAACTTTATGTTCATTATCCCATGCGTGTTGACATATTTGAGATCTATCAAATTCTCTGTTTTTAATATAAGACTGATGTTTACTTATTCTAACGTTTAATGGTCTTGATGTTTCACCTAATAAAATTGTTCGCATTCACAAGGTATTTTATAAATACAATTCTTTGTTCTTTCTTGTTCACTGTTAGGTTTATTTTTAGATAGAATAGATCTCAATGTGTTTGTTGTATTGAATGCTGCTGAAATGTTGAATTTATTTCCTATTGTTTTTAGTTTCTCGGATAGTCCTTTTATATATGGTATTGATATTTTCCTCGTATTATTTCTTGTAGATGTTATAGGATCCCGTTCTACGCTGTTCTGTTCTATTCGATCCAACCTTGACAATTCCTTATTTATAAACGATAAAGGATAGTCATTTTTTAATAAAACAGATGTTAACAATAATTCTTTTTCTTCTAAAAATGAATTTTCGTTAGAACAAGTAATTTTGGCTCTATCGAAAATATTTGATTATGTGTGTTTATGAGTCAATCAATGTTTGTATTTACAAAAAATTGTACAGCTCTTACAAGAAAAGAGGTATTCGGATAATTCAAAAGGCAAAATCTTAGGAATATCTCCAGGAAAATACAAAAGGATAATGTAACAAAATTAAATCTCCAATTTTTCCACAGAATTTTTTAAAGGACATCGCACACATCTTATGGAAAATATAATGTCACTCAAATTCAATAAAATTTATACGAATAGATTCGTTTTAAATTAACGGTCAAATCTTATCATTGCGCCAACTCTATATTTTCAATAATAAGAGCAGAAATTGATATAAATAAATCTGAAATCAAATGGGTACGTACATAAGTTAGAGAGAGAAAAAATATTTTAAAATACCCAAATTGTCGGTACTCCATAAATCAGCGGATTAGTTTCACTAATCCGCTTGGGCCCAGCGGGATTTAAGCTCTTTTGAATAGCACCCAGAGCAATAGTGATTGTAACTGACACTTTTACTGACTCCAAAAATGTGATTTCGATAAACTTTAATTGCAATTTGCGCCGTAATTAATCATAATTAAGAGTTGGCGCAGTGATAAGATTTGACCGTTAATTTAAAACGAATCTATTCGTATAAATTTTATTGAATTTGAGTGACATTATATTTTCCATGAGATGTGTGCGATGTCCTTTAGGAGACAATACAACGCTTCCATTCACCTCCGTATAATCCCATCTAGGCAAAAAGTGTTTGTTTCCGAAATCATAACAAACTACACCAAAATATGTATACATTGATGAAATAATCTTGAACATCGGAGTACAAATAATAAAGTTATAAATTGTCAAACTTAATCAAAAGTTTTGGTTGGCGGAATTTTGTGCCGATGAGTGTAGATACAATTATAAAACCATTTTTATAGACTACAGTAAAAAACATATTTATTTATCTGGAATTAAAGCAAATAATAGACACTTAAATGCTCTTACAAATAGCATCCTCAAACCGAATCGACTATAAACGTATTAGCATTTATTAAAATAAACCTGAAAGTATGCAAATACTCGTAGAGAAGAAGGGCGGAGAATCATTTGTAGAGGTAGCGAGACTTAAGTTTGTTTTGTTAAACACTGGTTTAAATGCAAAGAGCGTTTTTCAAACAATGAAATGAATGGGTTTAAGATGGTATTATTTTCCCAGTAGTAATTTAGTTCCCTGGTCCTGCATTTGAATTTGTACAATTATTCTTTTCGTTGTTTGATTCTGTCGGTTCACGGTGGAGTTGGAGATATTTTAGAATCGAGTTTTGATAGCAAGATTACCCCATCAAAATGTATAAGAAATTGTAAAAAGAATCTTATTTTCTAGTAAAATACGCAGCGTACATAATAAACAAAGTTAGAGCTTATTTTTATGTGGCTTACGATGCGATGCCAGAACTAATTTTAAAGTAATCATATTTTAACTCGTGTTTCTTTTGGGACACATCAATATTACAAAAAGTAGCAGATATTGCAATATAATAATATTATTAAAATATTATTTGATCTACAAAATAAAACATTATGGTAGGGGAGCAAAGTATGCTAAATGTGCAGTCACTAGAGCGTTATGGGGACTTATTGGGTTGTGAAGATTAGGTCCTAAACCAAAAAAAGCTAAGTAAGATTTTCAATTTTAGTGGGGACTTTTCATTTTTAATTTAATTTTACATTTCCAACAATCGTTATTTAGATTATAGCGCCATTTATCCATAATTCGAAAAAATGTCTCGAATAAAACTTACTTATTTTTACGTAAGGAATCCAAATCTGCAATAAAAAATGGGGCTCCCATTTAAGATTTTAAAGTAACCCCCTACCAACCTGTGTTTGGTGCAATTCGATAGATTTTTCAAAAATATTGAATAAGTGTATTTTTCAGTTTTTCGATCTGATGTTCATTTCGCGAAATATCGCGGGATTGGTATTTAAAATTTTAAATTAAACCTGACTCCTCTCCGTGGGAAGTTGTTTTTGGTATCATTCGATAGATTTTTTAAAAATATTGAGCACATATTTTTTAGTTTTTCTATCTGTCATTTATTTCGCGAAATATTCGCTTTTTTCTTGTATAACTTTAGGACTTACTCATTTCCTTACGCCCTGCTCAAATCGTAATATTTTTGAAATATAGGTACACTGTTTTGCATGTACTTAACTAACCTTATCTTAATCTGACGATTTCGAGTTTTTCTATGGATAGATTTTTTTTCGGACCCCCTTTAACAAACTCCCCTGTATTAAGAGTCAATATATTATGGTAGACGTACATTTACAGGGTACAAGATTTCTCCCCATGTCATAATCTGACGCGCTCGAGTAACTGCAAAAATCCCCGCTTGGGCTCTCCTACCATTAGCTTAATCCCTCGACAACAATTGGCCATTGGTACGAAACAGTTGATTTTGCAATCACATACCTAGTGTAATGTGTGTGTTGAATAATGTCTTGTTAAAAGTCTAATAAGCCAGGAAATAAAATTCGAAATTATTTATATTATCCTCTGAGCTTTTTAAGTTGGAAAAATAAAGCATAACAGAGTGGCGAAATACTCGACAAGGGAAATCTAAATTGCATTTCACGTCGTGTCATTCACCGTGATAATAATTTTAGCGAACTATTTCCTTTAATATCCACCAAAGGTGAATAAAGTATAAACAAAAAGAAAAGAAAAGATGGTTCAGATTTTATTACAGTACAGAGCCTCTACTCTGTTATGCTTTAGTTTTCCAACTTAAAAAGCTCACAGGATAAATAATTTCGAATTTTATTTCCTGACTTATTAGACTTTCGATTCATAGATGGTGCTAGTAGCATCTTGGGTAATTATTTTGATAATTACCCGGAAAGGATGAAAGGATTTGATTTCAGTTCAGTGCCTCTACCCAGGTGCTCCAATCTTCTTCTTTAAGTACCGTGCCCAAATTTTTAGGCGTGGGTAGCTTCCATAACAATTTTCCGATATCGTTCTCGATCTTGTGCGGCATGTAACAATTGATCTGCTGGTAAGCCAGTCCATTGACGAAAGTTTCGGAGCCATGAATATTTCTTTCGACCAATTCCTCTTTTTCCGTCTACCTTTCCATTGAGTATTAACTGCAGCATCCTGTATCTGCTACCTCTCATTATATGCCCCAGATATTCAAGTTTTCTCTTTTTTATCATCTTCATTAAGTCACCTTCGCCTTGACCTACTCCGTTTAAAACTTCTCTGTTAGAAATGCGTTGAACCCAAGATATTCTGCGCATTCTACGATATGACCACATCTCAAAGGCTTCTAATTTGTTCATCATGTTAACCTTCATGATCCAGGTTTCACATCCATATAGTAATACAGGATACACATAACATTTTAGGAACTTGATTTTTAGTTGTAAGTTCAGCTGAGAGTTGCTCAGAATAGATCTAAGTTTCATAAATGCTCCTCTTGCAATTTCTATACGAGTTTTAATTTCTTCATCCGGATTTAGTGTCTCGTTTATCCAACATCCTAGGTATTTAAAATGGTTAACTTTTGTTATTGACTCATCACTGACAATTAGTTGCATAGCGCCGACGTCTTGTTTACTAACCACAAGTAACTTTGTCTTTGTTGCATTTATGTTAAGTCCGTTATTGGAGCATTCTCTAGTGACTAGGTGCTCCAATGGGAAAACTGTTATTCCGAAATACGTATAAGCACATAGTAGAGGCTCTGTACTGTAATCAAATCTGAACCATCTTTTCTTTTCTTTTCTTTTCTTTTCTTTTCTTTTCTTTTCTTTTAGTTTATACTTTATTCACCTTTAGTGGATATTAAAGGAAATAGTTCGCTAAAATTATTATCACGGTGAATGACAGGACGTGAAATGCAATTTAGATTTCCCTTGTCGAGCATTTCGCCACTCTGTTATGCTTTATTTTTTCCAATTTAGAAAGCTCAGAGGATAAATAATTTCGAATTTTATGTCCTAGCTCATTAGACTTTTTATTCATAGATGGTGCTAGTAGCATCTTTAGTAATTATTTTGATAATTACCCGGAAAGGATGAAAGGATTTGATTTCAGTTCAGTGCCTCTACCTAGGTGCTCCGATGAGGAAAGTGTTATTCCAAAATACGTATAAGCACATAGTAGAGGCTCTGTGCTGTAATCAAATCTGAACCATTTTTCTTTTCTTTTAATGTCTTGTTATTCTGAAAAGTCGACTTCATTTTCTTTGCAAAGAAACACTAATTGGTATCTGAATGTCTGCGCTCCCTCTGGTGAGTACCAATCTCACAAGGATAGAGACTTTTTTCATTTATTAATTTTTAGTAAATGAAAAATTTCCTATCCAGCTGAGATTCGAACTCAAGACCAAATCCAAAGGTAGGCTCTCTTACCACTGATCCACAAATCGCTTTTTACCGATTTTTTTAACGTACTAGTAGAAACCTTAGGCTACGGCTCCACGGGCGAGAAATTGACCCTAGCAGTAGCAGTAAAATGAACTTAAGGTTCCGCGGAACGGAATGGGAATAGCCGAACTAAACCGACTACGCACAAGTCCTGTAGTCGGTACAGTTCGGCTATTCCTATTCCGTTCCGCGGAACCTTAATTTCATTTTACTGCTACTGCTAGCGTCAATTTCTCGCCCGTGGAGCCGTTCGCTTATTCATAATTCATAATCAATATTTTTGACAATAACCTTTTTATTTATGGGTGCAGAAATATGGATAACATCCATTATTATCAACTTCTTTATCCATACGTTAATTCACTCTCAGAAAAAAAACTTTTTAACTCCACGTCAGTAATTGAAATATCTACTGTGTTTACAGAAAACATCTAAATAAATTATATTGGCCTAAGGCCTAAGCCCACCCTGTTTTTCTGTTTAGAATTTACTCTTTCTTTAAAAATCCACTTTCACCGGAATTATTTACCAAAACCAATTCTAAAATGATTATGACAATAGCGAGATCTAAAAGCTGAGGAGAATGTCTTAAGAAGTTTTCTTTGAGCGGTCTGAAGTAGATTAAACAAGGAAAATCCCAGAGTTTCCCTTTCTAAAAGGGTACAAAAGAACTCTCCATTGTACTGAACGCCTAATCCCACGTCGAATAACAATATAAGGGAATTCTTCCACGCATTTTGTTAATTGTTTCCACTTTTTCCTGAGGGTGATGCCAATTAATTAACAGAGTTTTTCACTTATTATTGGTCATCCGGAAAAAAGCGATATTCTCGAAATGGGTTTCAAGTTATTTACCAATATTAAATCAAACAATCTGATTGACAGAGATAAAGCTTTTATCGATTTTTACGAAATTCTTCATAAAACCGGATCACTGGAAAAAGCTTTTGTCTTTAAAGCCAAAATATTTATTTTCTGCACAATTTAATTATGAAAAATTGGAAACAAAATAATATTGGAAATTTCTGTTCTGAGGAGAATATCTGCTTCTTTTTATGTGTCTTTACCTACCGAAGTTTGGTATACGATAAGTATAATAGACCCGGCAGAATATTCGCCCCCGCTAGCGAAATTATTCCGATTCGATTTTTTTGCACAAACTTACTCAAAAAGAGGTTCTTATAATATATCCACAGGGTGCCGGGCGGTGCCGTGGTCGAAAAATTGTTTAAATAATTTTTTTTATACAAATTCACAAAAATATTTCTTTTCTTTCGAACAATTTTTTTAGATAATTTGGGTTATTCTGGGCAAAAACGATCTCTTGTCATTTTTTTCTGAAATTGATTTTTGTCGAGTTATATGCGATTAAAAATTTGAAGAATGCGAAAATGGCCATTTTCAAGGCTTAATAACTCGATTCAAAATTATTATTGTGAAATTCAAAAAATGATCAAATCAAATTTCAAACCCCTTCTTCAAGGTCCTGAAGAGATTTTTTGCATTATTTTATTACAAAGCTGCTATTTTTAATTATTAACAATTAGCGCTATAGTCCAGGATGTATCGTCGCTCCCGTTAGTGAAAATTAAGTATTTTCTATGGGAAATAAGCCACAATTTTACTAAAAAAAATCATAGCTATGCATGCTATGATTTTTTGCGACGGATATTCTTGAGTTGGGATTGATTTCATGTAATCGAATGAACTATCTTTTAGTAAAGTCGTCCCAGGAACGCAACTCATAAATATTGGCGATATCATTTTAAAGTCTTCTACTTTAAAATTTATAATATACGTCTGAATTGCCAATATAAATGAGTCAGATTAAATAAATTATTAGAAGAATTTTTTTACTTAGCAACAACATTTTTGTTTATTTTAATAGTATTTTGTATTTTGACAACGAAACCCGATTTTGGCTTCGAAACGTTAATAAATTAATTTTTTAGTAAAATTGTGGCTAATTTCCCATAGAAAATACTTAATTATAAAAATGCCACAAGGAAATAGCTTCAGAACAACGTTAGTGAAAATATTCCGATTCGATTTTTTTGCACAAACTTGCTCAAAAAGAGGTCCTTATAACACATCTACAGGGTGACGGGCGGTGCCGTGGTCGAAAAATAGTTTAAACAATTTTTTTTAAAGAAATTCACAAAAATAATTTTTCACTTCAAACAATTTTTTTAGATAATCTGGGATATTCTGAGCAAAAAAGGTCTCTCGTGATTTTTCTCTCAAATTGATTATTGTCGAGTTATACGTGATTAACAATTTGAAAAATGCGAAAATGGCCATATTTATAACTCGATAACAATCAATATTAGAGAAAAATCACCAGAGACGTTTGTTGCTCAGAATAACCCAAATTATCTAAAAAAAATTGTTCGCAATAAAAAAATTGTTTTTATGAATCTGTTGAAAAAAAATTGTGTAAACAATTTTTCGACCACGGCACCGCCGGCACCTTGTGGATATGTTATAATGACCTCTTTTTGAGTAAGTTTGTGCAAAAAAATCGAATCGGAATAATTTCAATAACAGGGGCGACGCGACGATACAACCTGGACTATAGCGCTTATTGTTAATAATTAAAAATAGCAGCCTTGTAATAAATTAATGCCAAAAATCTCTTCAGGACCTTGAAGAAGGGGTTTTAAACTTGATTTGGTCATTTTTTGAATTTCATAATAAAAATTTTTAACCTAGTTATTAAGCCTTAAAAATGGCCATTTTCGCATTTTTTCAAATTTTTAATCGCATATAACTCAACAACAATAAATTTTAGAAAAACATTACAGGAGACCTTTTTTGCTCAGAATGACCCAAATTATCTAAAAAAATTATTCGAAATGAAAACATTATTTTTTGTAAATTTGTTTAAAAAAGAATGTTTAAACAATTTTTCGACCACGGCACCACCCGGTACCCAAGTTTGTGCAAAAAAATCCAATCGGAATAATTTCGCTAGCGGGGGCGACGATACCGGTCTAATATGTTTATGTCTTTTGCATTGTTTATAATTTCATTTCTTTACCCATTCGTCTTAATAACTCTCTATTGATCACTGAGTTTTTGTCCAAAGTAGGTATTCTCAGTATGCGTAGATGCAGCCACATTTCTAGTGGCTCTAACTTTTTGTATAGATGCAATTTTGATATCCACCCTTCTTCAGAATAAAAAGCGGTTTATAACGATTTACGGCAAAATTAGACGTTTAATAGAAACGAGTTACATAGCAAAGTTGAAGATAATAAAAATCTGCCACTTCTATAACTTTTTTATTTACATAATTTCTTTTTCCCAATTCTCTTTTTTCCTAATTTTCCAAATTCTCACGTCAAATAATCTTCTCTTTTAAAAAAGTTCACCGATTGAGCCTAAGTTACCTCAGTACAAATGCGCACATATAAAAGCTACAGCCCTTTGAAGTTACAAAATGAAATTTGATGTTTCCCAATATTAGTGCTTAGTGTGAAAACCTCCTATCTCATTTTTTTCGAAAATGACATTTTGGTGGTTTTAGTTTGAAAACCTTGTATCTCACGATTTACAACTGTTAGAAAAAATCCAAATACACCAGACTATTTTCTACAGCCGAAAAAAGAAACCACGTATATCAATTGCTCTCTTGATTTAGTGTGAATACCACGTATATTTATAACCACGAATTTGGTACTTAATTTGGAGTGTTTGCTTAAACAATTCGACTTGGAAAAATGTTTTTTTGTGATCAACAAAAGGTAGTCCGGTATATAGAAACATTTTATGAACCATAAGTCAAAAGATTTGTACTGTATCAACCTAGTAATTGGAGGTGTGCAATAAGTAAAGACTGGATTATATGCAAAATGCATATGCATATATATGCTGCATATTTCTCATGTTTTTCATAAATGCATATGCCTTGCATATTTGGAGATTTAAGAGCATATAAATGCATATTTTGATGGGAATTTACTCTACCCCATTTAAAAATAAGGTATATATTAGTAACATCAACATCCATTAAAATAAAATGTGAAAGTAAATATTTTGCTGTTAAGCTCCTTTGTTGTTGTACCCATAAACATAATGGGCGTTATTTATAGCTGCAGGTATCATTATCCGGATATTTAAGATTTATAGACTTCTCAGAATTTACAAATTACCTAAGTAAATACCGATTATATTTTGAATAACATTACAAATATTACCTGTACTTTCTGCTGGTGTCGGCCAACTATGAATTATTCTGGGAAAACCAACCAAAACGAAATTTTAAGGCAGCGTTGCCAATTTAGCTTATTTTATGCTAGATTTGGCATATTTTTGTGTTGTTTAGCTTATTTATTTCTTGTTTAGCATATAGCATATTTTCTAGCATATTAAATAATATAAAAATTATTTAGTAAAAATCGAAAATCTTCTAATTCAGAACAAATTTTTATGTTGGCCTTACAATTACTAAAACAACTTAGGAACTCTCTCACAGGAACTTGAAACTGATATCAGTGAGTCAAATCTGATTCCTAACAAAAAATGTTTAACCATTCACACATACACACCTACATCAGCAAATCCCTTCGCCTTCAATAATGTTTATATTAGTACTTATGTCTGTGGACCATGAGATTACTATTAACTACAGGATCATGTTTCAGCATTTTTTAAAACAAATAATTTATCTGTACTGGGTTATGCTTGCTATAGGGATTTTTTATTAGTTGATAATGGAATACCTACTGTTGAACTGATCATTCCATCATTCTTGTGAGGTTTGGCAAATACTATATTGGTCGAGTTGGCAACACTGTTTTAAGGGTAGGATAGATTATTTTATTTTATGAATGGTTAGTCTTAAATCAATCGCCGATTATTCAACTTTTGTGATTGCAAGTTATTGACTATACTGTGTAAAAAAATCATTTTATTATTATTGTGAAAATGCCTAAAGTAGCAAGGGAAAAATCAAGTCTTCTCAGAAGTTGGATTGGAAGTAACAATCATCTAAAAGTTATCGACAGTGAAAGTATGTTTTGCACCATTTGTGATAAAAAGGTAAGTTCTCCACTTCAATAGATTTTTAAACTTATCAAACTTCTTTGCACATCTATGTGTCTGTCTATTCTAAAATGACAAACCGTCCCATTTCTTCAAAAACTGTTTTTTAAAGTTCGCAACGGTTTGGCTTATACAGAGCGAGGTGTTGAGAGTGGCCCACCCTGTATACTACGGTACACTGACTGTACTTTATTGTTTGACGATTTCAATTTCACTTTGAGAAATAAAAAAAAATTGGGGGAGGTTTAAAAAGTTTGATCATTTTAATGTAGGTATCTATTTACGAAAACATCTAAAACATCATTATCATTATATTCCAGATTCCATGTCAAAAGAAATTCCAAGTAGTTCAACACATAAAAACTTCACTTCACCAAACTAAGCTATCAAAAAATGATAATAAACCTCGCCAGCAGATTCTACAGAACAGTTTGCAGATTCAGAATACGTCAGTTGGGCAAGAAACCTTTGCAAAGGATTTATGCCATTTTTTTTTGAACTGCAATATCCCTCTGCACAAGTTAGAACATAAATCGTGTCAAAACTTTTTAAAAACTTATTGCAAGATTAAAGATAAACCAGCTCAAATACCAAGTTCTTCAACTCTTCGGAAAAAATATGTCAGTTCATGTTACAAAGATGTGATGACGAGTATTAAAAATCAGTTAAAAGCCGATTATCTTTGGATTTCCGTCGACGAAACAACGGATACAAAGGGTCGACAAATTGCGAATCTAATTGTTGGAGTTCTTAACGACTCTGGCGATTTTAAAAACTCATACTTAATTAGTGTAAAATGTTTGGAAAAAACAAACTATGCTACAATAGCTAGATTTGTTAACGAATCCCTAACAAATTTTTTTTTACCTGATCAAGTACCATTTGAAAAAATATTATTAATGCTTAGTGATGCCGCCTCATATATGATGAAAGCTGCATCCAATCTTAAAATCTTTTTCCCTAATTTAATTCACTGTACATGTTTGGCGCACGGCCTAAACAGAGTTGCAGAGAAAGTTAGAATTGAATTTCCCAATGTAAACACCTTAATAAATAATGTAAAAAAAGTATTTCTGAAAGCACCACTACGTGTACAGGTATATAGGGAGATGCTTCCCGATATTCCTTTACCACCAGAACCAGTATTAACCAGATGGGGAACTTGGCTTAAAAGTGCTATATTTTTATCTGAACACTACGACGACATCAAAAGCGTTATTTCAAGTTTTGATCCGACTTGTACCGCTATTGATAACTGTCAAAATATTTTTAAAGAAAAGTCTATTAAAAATCAATTGTTGTATATAAAATCGAATTTCGATATCATTGAAAGTTCAATTACAAAATTAGAGGCTCAAAATTTATGTCTTCACAATAGTATGTCTATTGTTGATTCGGTTAAACAGAAAATAACAAATCTGAATGGGGAAATTGGAGTAAAAATTAAAGATAAACTTGATGACGTTTTAAACAAAAATGAGGGTTTCACTTTATTGCGTTCAATAAATAATATAATCAATTTTGGAAACTTCGATGAAAATATTAATATGGATCCGTCTCTAATAGCAAAGTTTAAATATGCCCCAATTACATCTTGTGACGTTGAGAGATCTTTTTCTGCCTATAAACAAATATTAACAGATAGAAGACATAATATTAGTTTAGAAAATATGAATCAATATATGATTATTTATTGTAACAATAAAAATATGTAAATTTGTTTTATTGTACTCTTTTTATAATATTAGTTTAGAAAATATGAATCAATATTGTAACAATAAAAATATGTACATTTATTTTATTGTACTCTTATTTATCTTGTGGTCAAAATAAAATATTTTGCCGTTTTATTTGTCACAAAACCTGAAGTTAAAAAAATATATTAAGAAATAATAATACAATTTGGTTTAAATTCAAACCTATTTATTTATTTTTATTATTTTTTATTTATTTATGTATTTAACGTAAACCATAAAATTATTCATATAAAAATAAGTGCATATATAAATGCATATTTGCATGTTAATTGTGCATATTCAGCTTGTTTTAAAATGCATATTGCATGCATATTTTAGACATTTTTTAGTGCATATTTTCCAGTCTCTAGCAATAAGCTATGAAAAATGAAAACCTCGTAAATAATCATAAACACAACCTCATTTTAGATCAAAAACATGTACATCAAGATATACGAGGTTATCATAGTTACTTGGGCAAATGCTCTATGTACTGCAAGGATATTTACGTGTTTTTCATAGTTAATATTTTTATTTTCAATTTAATAACAACATTTAACACTTTCAGCTCTGGGCCAAGATCAGATATTTGTCTCAATGTGCTCAAATTAAAATACGTAACAGTAATTTTTGTTTTTAGATGATATTATGCAGAAAATCAGTTTTTTGCTTCTCCTGTAAAATTTTAATTTAATGAGATACGAGGTTTTCACGCTAAGCCATCGATATATCGAAAACTATTATAGAATATTTGTGGCAATCTTATGGTTGGAACACCTTAAAAAAAATTATAGTGAAATTTGTGCACCACATAAATATTTTATGGGGGTTGTGTTACCTTAAACCCCCCAAACTTTTGTGTACGTTCTAATTAAATTCTGATTGGTGTAACATTAGTTAAACACACTGTTTGTAAAACTTTTTTGCCTCTTAGTACTTTTTAAAGAAGCCAGTGTTTATCGAGATATTGTGAATATTTTTCGAATCCACGACATAATATTTGTATATGGTTAAGTACGGTTATAGAGACCTGTTAGTTAATAATCTGAAAATGTATTTATAATTAACATTTTTAGACATATTTTGAAAAATATTAAAAAAGAAGCCACATCTCGAGAAAAGGTAGCTTATCGAAAAAATACTAATAAGCAACAAAATTTTAAAAACACTGTTTTAACTAATGGGTCTCACAATATTAATTTAATTGGAACGTACACAAACATTTGGGGGGTTTATAGGAACAAAACACCCATAAAATTTTTATGTAAACTTATTAAAAAAGAAGCCGCATCTCGATAAACACTAGCTTATCTAGTGAAAATAAAACTAGAAAAACATTAAAGGCGCAAAAAAAGTTTTAAAAACATTTTGTTTAACATATGGCACTAAAATAATAATTTAATTGGAACATATACAAAAGTTTGGGGGTTTAAGGGAATCATTTGTTTAAGCTGTTTCTGTCACAAGAATGCCACATATCATTTCCAAGAAAAAATCTCTAATAGTTTTCGATATATTGAAAAAAAATTGATTTTCATTTTGTAACTTCAAAGGGCCGTAACTGCTTTCATGTGCACATTTGAACTAAGTTAAGTTAGGTTCTTAGGTTAGGATAGGTTAGGTATTTTTGGTCCCAGAATATGTTATTTAATCTACCTATATTTTTGTTATTCTCTGTATATTACATGGTGAAATTCGTTGCCTCCATTGTACTCTTTCAGTGTCTAGATAAATATTATTTGTTCCATGCATAGCTTGAAACAATTGTTCCCTTTCTAAGACCCGTAGATGTCCATTCTTGATATGGAACAAAGAATATTCCAGAGTTTCAATTTCTAAAATGACCCAGAAGAACTCTCCATTGTAGTACTTAACGACTAATCCCACGTCGACTAACAGTATAAGGGAATTCTTCAACGCATTTTGTTAATTGTTTCCACTTTTTCCTGAGGGAAATGCCAATTAATTAACAGAGTTTTTCACTTATTATCGGTCATCCGGAAAAAAGCGATATTCTCGAAATGGGTTTCAAGTTATTTACCAATATTAAATCAAACAATCTGATTGACAGAGATAAAGCTTTTATGGATTTTTTACGAAATTCTTCATAAAACCGGATCACTGGAAAAAGATTTTGTCTTTCAAGCCAAAATATTTATTTTCTGCACAATTTAATTATGAAAAACTGGAAACAAAATAATATTGGAAATTTTTATTTTGAGCAGAATATCTCGTCGTCGACACAAGAAAACCGCGTAACTCCAATTTTCACTTAAAATGAGATTTTACTGCCATCCATTAACCAATCGCCTATTCTAGCCATCCGACAAATAATACGTCATTTAAATGTAGATTTCTAATTTTAAAATGTATACTAGAAAAGCAGGTATCTCCCTTGTCAAAAAATTATGTTAGTAAAATACGCAACTCCCGCGCATTTTCTGTTAAGTCAGTTAAGTGATTATTGCCGTTGATTTGATTTGTTTTTTTGGAGTGAAATAGAGGTTTTTAAGTTCTAATTTTACATCTTTAAGGAAGTACGATAAGGTAAGTTCATTTGTGTAATAAATGTTATTAGTACGATTTAAAAATAAAGGGATTTTTGTTGCATTAAACTATCGCTTGAGTTACATGGTTTTCCATATTTTATTTTATGAACCCATGTTGGAGTTACATGTTCTCCTAATGTTACATGTTACTGTTTTTAGGCTCTCCTGAAAAATAAAGGAAAATGGAGTTACGAGTTTTTCTTGTGTTGACGACGCAGATTCTGCTTCTTTTATGTGTCTTTACCTACCGAAGTTTTCTGATCATCATGAGATATGATTCTGTATTTTCTGTTATTCACCATTTCATCTGTTTATCCATTCGTCTTAATACCTCTGTATTGATCACTGTGTCTTTGTCCAAAGCAGGCATTCCCAGTATGCGTAGGTACAGCCACATTTCTACTGTCTTTACATAATGTTGCTTTATTTACATAATTTTTGTTCCAATTCTCTTTTTTCCCAATTCTCACGTCAAATTATCTTCTCTTAAAAAAAAGTCCGTAAACTTTTTGTTCGTTGAAATTTTGACTTTCTGATAGTTTAAAAAATATACAGGGTGTAACAAAAATAATCACAAAATTAAATCACACATTCTGGACTAAAAATAGTTCGACTCAACCTAACTTACCTTAGTACAAATGTGCACAAAAAAAGTAACAGTCCTTTACAGTTACAAAATAAAATTCGATTTTTGCCAATATATCGAAAATTATTATAGATTTTTGTATTGAAAATGGACGTGTGGCAACCTTATGACAGGAACAGCTTTAAAAAAATATTATAGTGAAATTTTTGCACCCAATATAAATTTTGTGGGGGTTTTGTTCCCTTAAACCCCCCAAACTTTTGTGTACGTCCTAATTAAATTGTTATTGTGGTACCAGTAGGTAAACACATTGTTTTTAAAACTTTTTGCCTCTTAGTACATTTTCGAGAAGCCTGAGGAGTTTGATATAAAAATAGACAAAAACAAGAGAAATATTGTGATACCAATATCTCAAAAACCGATTTTTTACATTTATGCGGGTTTGATTTCACAGCGACGATGCATTTTAACACTTTAACGGACAGTGCGTCAAATGTATAAGCAAGTGTTTTGACACAATATTTATGTATTTGAAAAGTAGAATAGGGAAAAATGCAACGTCTGTAGACGTTGTGTCACATTGCATTAATCGAAATTAGATGTCTATAAACGTTTTGTCCGTCAACGTGTTAACTGCAAAACTGCTATGTAAATGTGAATAGGTACGATTTTAAAAAAGTGTTTCCAAAATAATTAATAAACTACCCCGCTAATAACCCTAGCGTTTGATGCGGTTAAAAAATATATCGCACATTTCAGGTTGACATTTATTTTATCGTAAATGTTTTGCTGAAATCCGCTGCACCAGCAGTTTGACGTAAAATATTCCGCTGGAAGGCTTATGTTATCATGGAAAGAAGCATTTTGACAAATAGTTTCATCTTTACCAGTCTACGTTGAATTCTCTCCTTTATCCGCTGTTCCTCTTGTTTCATCATAATTGTCTTTATCTTCACTGGCTTCTTCATATTGAATTGTGTGCTCTAATTATTCTGCTCCGACTTTCAGCGGTATTGTTGGGCGAATCCAAGGCCATTTGCCTCTTATATGTTAGGGATGCGACACACTCAATCATAAAATAACCTTTAAAAGACCCGTGTTGAGCTGGTCCCCCCCCCCACTTGCAAAAATTAAAAAACAAATAGCCCTGATTTATGAGCTTTCATATTCGGCAAACTAAAAATTTTGAGCTCGTTCCACTGAGCAGGAATTTAATACTTTAGTGGGGGGCTGAGTCAGCCCCCCCACTACTTAAAAATGGGAATATTGAATCGGTTTTTGTGGCAGAATTACGAGCTATTTATGAGCTCTTGAAATTATATAGTTTCGATTTTTGAGCTCATCCTCTTCACCCCCAAACAACCCTTAGTTGATTTCACTTAAGAGAAAAATGCTGAGAAAACTTAAAATACATCGTATTGCGGATATAATTCCTATAGCATATATACTCTAAGAAAAAACTATTAAATCACGGGCATTTAGATTATTGAGCTACAACCCCTTCGCAAGAAAACCACCCTATCTTCCCGACTTAAGGGAAAGTTGTACTTAAAATGCATTAAATTAATTATTTGGCGACTACATATCATTTAATAATCTATAAGCTCCCAAATTACGCGCATTTAGATCAGTAAATTGCAATTTATTTTGTTTAGTGCAGTCACTGAAGGTAAAAATCAACGATTAACTTCAATTTCGGTGAACCTTCATCGATTTTTACGAAAATTGGTCAGTGGTTAAAGGATACCTCAAGAAACAAAGGTAACATGGTACCACCTTGAGCCTGTACCCTGAGGGTGGATACCACCCCTTCTCGGGGGTGAAAATTATTTTATAAAAAATAACTGCACAAATCTATAAAAGAACAAATTATAAGCAAAATTTATTATAAAAAAGTCAATACTTTTTAAGTTATTAAAGATCAAAGATTTTAATTATTCGTGAAAAAAATGCATGTTTTGAAGCGGTTTATCGTAAATCACTGAAAAACTGTAAGTTTTTACAAAAAAGTTAATAGTAGTTTAATTCGTATAGCTTATATTCTAAGAATAAACTCTTAAATCACGCGCCTTTCGATTATTGAGCTACAACCCCTTCGCAAGAAAACCATCCCATATTCCCGGCCTAAGAGAGAGTTGTACTTAAAATAATTTAAATTAATTATTTGGCGACTACATATTGTTTAATAATTTATGAGCTCGCAAAATATACGCATCTCAATTATTGAATTGCCATTTTCTTTCTATAGTGCAGTCACTGAAGGTAAAAATTAAACTATGACCTTCGATTTCGGTAAATCTCCATTCATTTTCACGAAAATTGGTGAGCGGATAGAGGATACCTCAAGAAACAAAATTAACAATAACAACTTAGCCAGGGGTATATGTCATCCCTTCTCAGGGGTGAAAATTACTTTAATAAAATAACCCCACAAATCAAGAGACGGACAAATTCTAAGCAAAATTTGTTATATAATGTTATTAAAATAAATCAATACTTTTTGAGTTATTAAAGATCAAATATTTTAATTTTTGTGAAAGAAAATAAATGCTTTAAAGCGATTTTTCATAAATAACTTAAAAACTGTAAGTTTTTACAAAAAAGTTTTCATGACTTAAGTTGAAGCTAATAAAAAATATAATAAACTGCTGACTTGAAAAGCCCTTTAATGTAAATTTAAAGTAAGTTATAGGTAATTAAATGTATAGTTTTTTCTGCGACTATTCAAATCTGAGGATTCAAGCTTAAATAACGGGAAAGAGATGCATTTTATAACACTTACTAAATACTTGTCAAAGTACTTAGAAATACCTATCAAATGAGCTCCAGAAAAAGTTGATAGCATCAAAATGTATACTCCAAAAATTTTTACAAAAAATGAATTTTTTTTAATCACTCTGTTAATTTTTATGATATCAGGCACATCCAACTATTTGAAAGGTAATTTCAAGAGCTATAAAACTGTATTACATTTAGGCCCGATCCTCTATGTCTCGATTAACCGCCGGTTAGTTCACCGGGGTTTAATCGTGACCTCTTTAAAGTCTCTTGCGTTGTAATAAATGCAATTATAAGTATTATTATTATTTTTATTTATAATCATAATAATACTTGTAATTGCATTTATTACAACGCAAGAGACCCCAAAGAGGTCCCGATTAAACTCCGGTTAACTAACCGGCTGTCAACCGAGACATAAAGTACCGGCTTTATCTTTCAAATACTTTATTTTTTAGGATAATAGGTTAAAGGGCTCCAGTTACATTGTTCTCGTAGTAAAATTTAGGCTTAAACGTTTCTATCTTCGTTATTTTGATTCATACATAAATCAAAAGACAAGTAAAATCTTTGCTAATAAAAAAACCCAAATTTCGTTATCTATCATTTTTAGGTCAAACGAGTATTGTTGGAGTTATTATTTTAAATATGATCTAAAAAAATAAAGTATTCGAAAGATTAAATGTAATACAGTTTTATAGCTGTATACTTTATAAGTATAAATTTTGATGCTATCAACTTTTTCTGGAGCTCATTTTTGATAGGTATTTCTAAGTACTTTGACAAGTATTTAATACCTAAGTGTTATAAAATGCATCTCTTTCCGGTTATTAAAGCTCAAATCCTTAGATTTGAAGAGTCGTTGAAAAAAATATACATTTAATTACTAATAACTTACTTTAAATTAACATTAAAAGGTGTTTCAATTTATTATATTTTTTATTAGCTTCAATTTTAGTGATGACAACTTTTTTGTAAAAACTTACAGTTTTTCAGTTATTTATGAAAATCTGCTTTAAAGCATGCATTTTCTTTAACAAAATTAAAATATTTGATCTTTAGTAACTCAAAAAGTAACAAATTTTGCTTAGAATTTGTCCCTCTCTATTTGTGGGGTTATTTTTAATAAAGTAATTTTCACCCCCGAGAAGGGGTGACATATACCCCAGGCTAAAACCGCAAGTTGTTACTGTCAATTCGTGAAAATGAATGGAGATTTACCGAAATCGAAGGTCATAGTTGATTTTTACCTTCAGTGACTGCACTATAGAAAGAAACTGGCAATTCAATAATTGAGATGCGTATATTTTGCGAGCTCATAAATTATTAAACGATATGTGGTCGCCAAATAATTAATTTAAATTATTTTAAGTACACCTCTCTCTTAAGCCGGGAATATGGGAAAGTTTTCTTGCGAAGGGGTTGTAGCTTTATAATCGAAAGGCACGTGATTTAAGAGTTTATTCTTAGAATATAAGCTATACGAGTTAAACTACTATTAACTGTTTTGTAAAAATTTACAGTTTTTCAGCGATTTACGAAAAACCGCTTCAAAACATGCATTTTTTCACAAATAATTAAAATCTTTGAGCTTTAATAACTTAAAAAGTATTGACTTATTTTAATAACTTTATATAATAAATTTTGCTTTTAATTTGTTCTTTTATTGATTTCTGCAGTTATTTTTTATAAAATAATTTTCACCCCCGAGAAGGGGCGGTATCCACCCTCAGGGTAAAGGCGCAAGGTGGTACCATGTCACCTTTGTTTCTTAAGGTATTCTCTAACCACTGACCAATTTTCGTGAAAATCGATGAAGGTTCACGGAAATCCAAGGTAATCGTTGATTTTTACCTTCAGTGACTGCACTATACAAAATAAATTGCAATTTACTGATCTAAATGCGCGTAATTTGGGAGCTTATAATTTATTAAATGATATGTAGCCGCCAAATAATTAATTTATTGCATTTTAAGTACAACTTTCTCTTAAGCCGGGAAGATCGGGTGGTTTTCTTGCGAAGGGGTTGTAGCTCAATAATCGAAATGCACGTGATTTAATAGTTTATTCTTAGAGTATATAAGCTATAGGAATTATATCCGCAATACGATGTGTTTTAAGTTTTCTCAGCATTTTTCTCTTAAGTTAAATCAACTAAGGGTTGTTTGGGGGTGAAGGGGATGAGCTCAAAAATCAAAACTATATAATTTCAAGAGCACATAAATAGCTCGTAATTCTGCCGCAAAAACCGATTCAATATTCCTATTTTTAAGTAGTGGGGGGGCTTACTCAGCCCCCCCAATAAAGTATTAAATTCCTGCTCAGTGGAACGAGCTCAAAATTTTTAGTTTGCGGAATATGAAAGCTTATAAATAGCTCATAAATCAGGGTTATTTATTTTTTAATTTTTGCAAGTGGGGGGAGGCAGCTCAACACGGGTCTTTAAAAGAATACAATAATTGAAGGCTTATGTAGGTACAGGAGTACCCTTTAAGGAATCTACGTATATAAAAAATGCTAGTAGTATAAGGGTTGCAATATTTTTGGGACCATTTCCACATATTTAATCCCAAAGACATAAATAAAGATTTTTACGATACACACAACATGGTTTTAATATGTTAAACTTTACTTACCAACAAGTATACTGAAATTAATAGTAGGATGATAAAAAATATAATAAAACTCGTGGCCAATAGGAAACGACCCTTTTAGAATTTATTAGCAAAACTAAAAACAGACATTTTTCATCATAAAACTCTAGTTTACAAACATAAATAATATAATTTGGCACAACGACATCGTTGACCTGCTTTTAAATTTAAGAATCGCTACAAAACTACACACAATCCAAGTAACATCCACATTTAAGTCCAATGTCTCTGTTTTATTGCATATTCGGACTTATATTCTCACATTTATCACAAATATTTGACAAATACTTGTACGTTATAGTCTTTTGTTACACTAATCCAATCCACTATTGTGATTTTTCAAATAAAATTGGCGAAATATCTCTTACCGAACATTAAAAAGTTTTAAACACAAATCTCTGGCGCAGCTCCAAATCAGGAAATAGAAACATTTTCTAACCTGGTGTATGCCGAAGGAGCAGAAGGATGATGAACGTGTGCAGAATGACGAACAGCTTTTGAGGACTAACGGAAATTCCTGAAAAAAAAGGGATTATAAATAAATCAAAGGCAAACGACATCGTACATAGTAACAAGAACCACGTCACGCAGAATATAATAGAATGTTCCTTAAAATCGACGATCTTCGGAAACGGGCCTGGCATAATAAATCAAAGTATAAGAGCATTTGTGGACGTGCGGCCATATTTTAAATCTTACGTCCAGAGATAATAGTTTCTTTATTATGTTTAAAAAGGGTCACGTGTAAATTCATAGAAATAGTTTTTTCGTGAATCTGTTATTTTTCATGATGAATTCGATTTAAACGAATTTAGTGGAATGAGAAAATTTAATAAACTGATTCGATTCGACTATAAATAAATGGGGCGTGTTTGACGCGGACTCACTTTTTAGTTTTGTATTTTTCAATTAAAGTGTTTTTAAGTGTATAACAGATGTAATCGATACCAACTTTTTTATTTTAAATACAACATCCTATACAGGGTGTTAGTATACAAATACGACAAACTTGAAAATGTAATTATGCAAAGAAAAATAATGACAGTTTGCTATATACACCTATATGTCCACAAATACTTGGTTTCCAAGATGTTATACATTTTCTTCAAATTAACGATTTATTTAGTGCTCTGAACTCGGATAATATAATCATGGAAATAAAATGTGGTGGATATGGCTGCTAGTATTAGGGGAGAATCTTTTACTGTGGCAGCAGTAAAAGGGTGCTCTCAAGAGCGAGTACTATCGCCCTTGCTGTGGTATCTGGTCGTGGATGACCTCCTAAATTTACTAAGTTGCATGATTCTGGTTTTACAGACCAAGGTTACAGGTTGAGGGATGACCTAGAGGTTACAATTAGGGGCAATAATGACCAGGCTATATCCAGTCAAACTGCTCTTAACGAAATTAAAATTTGTTGCTCGAAGGCTTAAATCTCAACCCCAGCAAAACGACTCTGATACCATTCAGAAGGAGACGTAAATATGATTGAGGCGCACAGAGCAATAGTAGCCTAACCCCAAAAACAAGTTTTGAGATAAATGCAATCTTTGCATTCGTATTTCCATTATATTATGCTTATTACGCCAGTCAATGGGAGCAAGAATAGAGTATTACCTCCGAATTCTATCCTACTGCATGGATTTTAATAAAATTTTGGGCCTAGCCTCTACTTATCTCCTTATTCAATATCTACCTTATGCCGATGTGTGCTTTTATCTTGGGGTGGTTCCCACCCCTTCCTAAGGTGGAACATTTTTTGGTTAAAATTACCACGAATTTCCTAGAGAACCTAATTCTAAGCAAAAACTGTTCTATATATTTTTTTTAAAACTCAATACTTTTCGAGATATTCGTGGTTGAAAACTGGCCATCTTCATTGAAACATAACACCTTTTCGAATGGTTTTTTGCGAATATTTTAAAAACTATGCATCTAACTAAAAAAATTATATTATACATATTTATAGGTTATAAAAAACAAAGAGACACTTGCCTTCATCAATCTTCTAGTTATAACACAAAAAGAGATATGGTAGGTGAAATTAGCTTGTTTTTGGTACATTCTCAAATTGGTGTATTAAACTTGAAATAACAGAGAAGCGGTCGATTTTAGGTGTATAATGCTACCAATACTTTTTGTAGTGCTTTAAAAGACCTTTAAAATGAGCTATATCAAAGGTCCATTACATTAAAACTAAGCGAGATATGCTGAAGGCAAAATTAATAACTAATGTAATTTAAGAAAAAATGAGAAGTGATTTTATCCCCCATCCACCAAAATGTAAATGCATCGTTTTTCTTCCACAATACATTTTAATATAGTGTTATTTCTATTTTCAAAAAGTTTTATGGGTTTAAAATAAATGGATATTGAAAGAAAAGATCAAATTATAGAGCGCCTTTTTAAATTTTCTTAAAACTCTTCCTTTTTCTCCATGTAACTTGAAAATGATAATAGATACAGTAATGAAAAAAATAAATTTTTATCTGGAAAAGCCCTACATTTTTGTTTTGTATCTTTTTTTCGTATCTCTTATATTTTTCGAGTTACATGGTGGAAAAGAAGATTTTTAAGAAAATTTAAAGATGCGCTCTATAATTTGATCTTATTTTCTTCAAAAACCATTCATTTTAATCCACTCCAACTTTTGAACATAGAAATAACACTATATAAAAAAGTATTGTAGAAGGAAAACGATGTATTTAAATTCTGATGGATGAGAGGTTAAATATTCTTCTCATTTCTTCTTAAAATACATTAGTCATCAAATTTTTTGGAGAATATCTCGCTTAGTTTGAATGTAATCGACATTTAGTATTGCTAATTTTAAAGGCCTTTTCAAGCACTACAAAAGTTATTAGTATCATTATACACCTAAAATCTACAGTTTCTCTGTTATTTCAAGTTGAATACACCGATTTGAGCATGCAGCAAAAAAAACAAATTCTTCTTATCTACCATATTTCTCTTTCTATTTTAACTAGAAGATTTATGAAGGAAAGAATCTCTTTGTTTGTTTATAACCTACAGAAATATTTTATATAGTTTTTTTGTTAGATGCATAGTTTTTAAGGTATTTGCAAAAGTCCGTCCGAAAAGGTGTCATTTTTAAATGAAAATGGCTAATTTTCAACCACGAATAACTCAAAAAGTATTGAGTTTTCAAAAAATAATTATGGAACAGTTTTTGCCTAAAATTAGTTTCCCATGCCTCTTCCGTGGCTATTTTAACCAAAACATTTTTCACCCCCGAGAAGGGATTGGAACCACCCCCAAAATTAAAGCACACATCGGCATAGGGTAGACTTGTTTCTTGAGCTAATCCCTACTTACTGTGAAAATATCAAGTAAGTCGATGTAGTAGGATGGAATTCGGAGCAAATACCCTCATTGACTGCCCTATATGGGATTAGGCTACAAATTATGTAGCGCCATTGAGCCAAATATAGTAGGTTGTGGAGACCCTTGGTATTCGGAAGACTTAATGTTGCTGCTTTTATTGATATATTAATCTAAAAATGATCAATCTGTGGGTTAGGCCACTGTTGCTCTGAGCGCCTTAATTTACGTGTCCAATTATAAATGGCAACACATTAGACTATTCCAAAGGAGAAAAATAACCCTAGATTAGAAACTCACCTGGAACATTCATATTGATAAAATCTTATCGAGAGCCTTGGTGGCAAGTTATACCTACCGCAAGACATTTGGAAAGAGTTAGGGCCTATATTCGGGAATGACCTGGTCATATAAAACGATTATTAGACCCATGGTAACCTACGCATCACTCGTAGGGTGGGAAAAACAACAATAGCTAATACTAAGGTGCAAAATGTGTAGCGGCTAGCTTGTTTGGAAATCACAGGGGCAATGTGAACATGCCCCACTGCAGCTCTAGATGCGATGCTGAAACTTCCTCTCTTGTACTTCTGTGTAAGGTGGGAGGCAGTAACCACCAATTTAAAACTGCGACAGACACAGACAATGAATCCTGAAGATCTAGTTGGTCACCTAAAGTTTATTAGAAATTACATTGGATCCTAAAGACAGATGACATGCCCGTCAAATTCGACTTCGAGAAACCCCTTGAGGTGGTTCTGAAAAACCACCAAATGGGTGAAGAAGTTAAACCGAAACTAGAAGAAACTTAACTCGTATGGTATACGGATGGATCTCAGATGAATGAAGACGTAGGAGTGTGAATTACTGGTTCCAATTTTAGGCTACCCAAATCTCTTAGAAACGCCTCAAATAGTACTCAAGAATGTCTCAACCGAGACATGTGGGCCAAAAGTCTGTATTTTATCAGAAAGTCAAGCAGCCTTAAAGAATATAAAGTCATTTAAGAATAAGATCGGATGTAAATCAAAGTTAGTTTGGGACTGTAAAGAATCCCTCAAGAAGCTGGCAGAATATAACAAAGTAACTTTGATGTGGGTGCCAGGTCACAAGGGAACTGCAGGAAATGAGGCAGCTGAAATCTCGCCAAAAAAGGGGCTAGTACCCCCTTCCAGGGTCGAGAACCCTTCTGTAAGCTATAGAAAAGCCACACCAGAGAGGAACACCGGACATAGGATCTCAGTTGACTACGATTACATGGCCTAACACACCAGGACAAAAATAAGCAAGGAGGCTCATATTGCTGTCGTTTACTAACAAAGAACCTCCTCCTTAAAATGAGTAAAGAAAGATATCAAAATGGTCGCTAGCCTGTTTCCTCCTCTAGCTTCTTACTGTTTACTGCCTTCTGAGATATTAACAAAAAACGAAATGGCAGAACATATACAACACAATTTCTTATCACTGTTCTACAAATGACCAAAATTCCTAGAAGAGGTCAGTTTAGCACCCTCTGACATAGTAAATAGGTCACCTAGGAAGCTGATCAACTTCGTCAGAAGTATTGGCAACACAGAGTTTAACTAAATTACAGTATGAACAAAAGATCTCTATAGGTTGCAGTGCGGCCAAGCTGTATGGCCAGGGAGCTCACATAATCTATCTATCTATCTATCTATCTATCTATCTATCTATCTATCTATCTATCTATCTATCTATCTATCTATCTATCTATCTATCTATCTATCTATGCCGAAGGACTAGAATGATGATGAACTTGTGCAGAATGAGAAACATCTTTTGAGGACTAAGGAAAATTCCTGGAAAATAAAGGTATTATAAATAAATCAAAGGCAAACGACATCGTACATAGTAACAAGAACCACGTCACGCAGAATATAATAGAATGTTCCTTAAAATCGACGATCTTCGGAAACGGGGCTGGCATAATAAATCAAAGTATAAGAGCATTTGTGGACGTGCGGTCATATTTTAAATCTTACGTCCAGAGATAATAGTTTCTTTATTATGTTTAAAAAGGGTCACGTTTAAATTCATTGAAATAGTTTTTTCGTGAATCTGTTAAGAAAAAACGTGGTTTTACTTTATTTTTCATGATAAATACGATTTTAAACGAATTTAATGGAATTAAAATCCAGAAGGAGAAATTTCTTGTAGCTGGCTGTAGACCATTAATTATAAAAATTTAAGAAACATCTTCTGCGTAAAAGGTATATTTATTTTAAAACCCCAAAAAAGAGCTACAAATACAAAACAGAACGTTCTCGCTCTAAAGAGAGCATCATCAGTGTTCTTTGCAAGCTCTACATAGTAAGCCACCAAAAATACATGGGTTAAAACCCTTAAAATGTCGACTAAAATCTTACATTAAAATGTTATATGCTAAATCCTGACGATGGCTGAAATTAATAAGAATACCCTAAGGCACTAAATGACTTTCCACGAAGCACGTGGGTTGTTGAGTCGAATTCGTGCTTCATGGAAAGTCATATTATAATTAGCCCAGTAAATGAACGGGAAACTCGGCGATACCGTGTAATTTTCAGGGGCAACTCCGAATTGCATGAAAATTTGGATTTAGGTTCTACTTACCCTCCAATTCAAAGTTGAAATTGTGCCGTTGGTTGCTTTTACTTGGGGGGTGACAGTCACCCCTTTTCAGGGGTGAAAAAACAACCGTTCAAGATAAAACCGGAAATGGATAAGTTGACTGATTTAAGCAATTTTTGTTCTATAGTTTTTTACGTAAATCAATACTTTTCGAGTTATTTGCAATTGAAAATTTTGATTTTTCGACAAAAAAAACTACGTTTTCAGAAGGTTTTCCGCAAATAACTCAAAAAGTAAATATTTTATCGAAAAAAACATTCCTAGCAAAAGTGTAGCTTATAAAAAACCCAAAAAAATGGTGTATCAGTAAAGTCTATCAATCAAATAAAAACGAAGTTGTAGCTCATTAAAAATACGTTCTTATTCGTCTAATTCCAAATCGAATATTTCAAGGTGAAATCGCCGAAAAATTAGGCAATATTCGGGAAAACCCCATTTAAAGTTTTTTAAAGTGTTTATAAAAAGCTTTGTTTTAATTGTTAACAAAAGTTTTGGCCATAAAAATAAGCGAGTTACACTCAAAATAAAGTTGGCTCTTTTTTTTTGTAAAAAATCATGAAAATCTCGCCGTGTTTAGCTCCCCAAATGAAATTAATCGCTACCCCTTCACAAACAATTTACTTACCTATCTATTTTTTATATGATCTGTCAGTCTCACCGGTTTAAAGTGTTTATTTTTGAAAGGGTTATAATTGAGAAAGCTTGAATGGGTCACTAGTCACGAGTGTATGCAAATTTTGAACAGCCATATCTTAACCAATTTTTGTCTTAGGGAGAAACAAAATAAAACTAGCATATTTATAATACCAAAACCTACATTTTTTATTCCTTAAGATTTTTCTGATCACTGATAATTTTTAAGTTATTTTGAAAAAATGAAGTTTTTTCAAAAATTTTTAGAAATTTTTTTTTATTATAAAACCAAATTTTTTCAAAAATAATCACTTCAAACCAATCAAACTTACAGATCACATAAACAATACACATACAGTTAAAAAAGATGGTTAAGCCAAACGATAATTTCATTTAGAGTGCTAAATAGAGGGAGGTTTTCACGATCTTTTTTACCAAAAAAAAAGGGCCAACTTTTTTTTCAGTGTAACGCGTTTAATTTTGATGCTGTAAACTTTTGTAAAAAATAAATAATAAGCTTTTTTTCGATACTTTAAAAATTTTGATAAGGCTTTCCCGAAAAACACTTAGTTCTTCCGTGATTTCTCGTTGAATTATTCGATTTGGAATTAGACGAATAAGAACGAATTTTTCATGAGCTACAACTTTGCTTCTACTCAATTTGTAGACTTTACTGGTACACCATATTTTTCGTTTTTTTATAGGCTACACCTTTGCTAAAAATATTTTTTTCGATAAAATATTTACTTTTTGAGTTACTTGGGAAAAACTGTCTGAAAACGTAGTTTTTTTTGTCGAAAAATCAACATTTTAAATCGCGAATAACTCGAAAAGTATTGACTTACGTAAAAAACTTTATAGAGCAAAAGGTGCTTAAAATAAGTCAATTTATCCATTTCCGGCTTTATTTTAAACACGCGTTTTTCACCCCCGAGAAGGGGTAAATGTCACCCCTCAAGTAAAAGCAACCAACGGCACAAATTCATCTTTGAAGTGGAGGGTAAGTAGAACCTAAATCCAAATTTTCATGCAATTCGGAGTTGCCCCTGAAAATAACACTCCAAAACAGTCATTTATTGGGCTAAATGCCTTAGAGCAGTGGTGCTCAGATTTATACTGCGTGAGATCCACCACATAAACTGCAAGTGTCAAGTGATGCGACTGCTAGTAAAAAAACAATTTTGAAAATAAAAAACTTTATTGCACATTTGATAAAAAGTTGTAACTAGAGAGAGTTGTAATTGAAGTTATGTTTTTCATCTTAATTTTATTTGGATGTCGATGCAGGACAGTGCATATCATCCGCAAGTTTTTCATGATGGTAATACGTAATTACCGAGGGCCAAACGCAAACCTGATGAGAGATGTTCGTCATTTAGCCGAATACGATACTATGATTTACGATACTACCTTCATTTGGGAAAATGCAGACTCACACAAGTACGTTGATCCAAAGAATGCTGTGGGCTGCAGACTTACTTGCTTCAACGACGGATATTTGTCAGACGTTATGAAAGGCCAAAATTTCGAATCGGTCGCTCTGGACTTAAGGTTTATATCTGAAATTATTTTCAGTACCTCATTTTGGACGGAAATGATCTCCTTATTAATAGTAATGAATATTTCAGTGGAAATTTTTTCCACATCTTCACAAGAAAATAGATTGACATGAATGTTACAATATCTGTCAGTTTTTAAAAATCAGCGAAGCGTCTCTCAACTCACTATGAACTGCTTGCAGCTCCGCCTCGTGATATACATAATTTAAATGTGCGGTTACCCATTTTTTCAACCATAGAAAGTTGTTTAAATCCTTTCTGTTCATTTGATTACTCAATAATTTCAATTTGTTGACGAACGAATGTACTGCGCTCATTATATCGACAATTGTTTTATTTTTACCCTGTAGTTCCAAATGATGTGCTAAATCTGATACGAAAGCCAGATCACTGAGCAATTTTTCGTTTTGAAGTAGATGAGGGTCGTCCTCTCGTTCTTCTAGAAAAGAAATTATTTCGAGAAGTAACTCCTGGAACCTATCTAAAAATATTCCACGGCTCAACTACCTCATTTCCTCATGCATAAGTAGATCAGTATGTTGCGCAGAGTCGGTAGCTTCCAATTGAGCTT
Source organism: Diabrotica virgifera virgifera (assembly GCF_917563875.1). NCBI lineage: Eukaryota > Metazoa > Arthropoda > Insecta > Coleoptera > Chrysomelidae > Diabrotica > Diabrotica virgifera. The sequence continues at coordinate 71,344,949 of NC_065447.1, read as the reverse complement.
TAAGAAGACATCGTTGCAAGCTTCGCGCTCCGTTTGAATTCACAAATTTTATTATTTCAAGTTTGGGCAAAGCAACTTAAGACCGAAAAACGAGACAAACACACTTATCTTTACCATAGTAAACAGGAATTCTATTTCCCACACATTATTAAAATTATATGTTTTACTTTTTTTACCGCACTCATATCGTCTTTCAATACTGTTAACTTGGTAGTGATTGATTGACTAAGAGAAATGCAATGCCGAATCGGCATTATCGCAACTTTTGGGTGAGGAAAGGCCATATTTCGATCATGCCCGTGTGGTAAGTCAGCGCAGTCCCCGTCTTTTCCATTTTTTGTATTTTTTCTGTAAATCGCGATCGACTTCAAAAACTTTGGCGATCGACCGGTCGATCGCGATCGACCCTTTGAGCACCGCTGCCTTAGAGTATCCTTATTAATTTCTATCACCAATAATCACTATTACCAATAGAAATCAATCTCATACTTCTCTATTTCATATACTTATTCAATTTAGATTCTTCATTACATACTGACACCAACCCACAATTTGACTTATATTGGTAGCTCTCATTCCAATTTCTTTATTCACTAATCTACGTTGGTAGCCTATCAAGATACATTACTTCCAATTCATTCAGTCCTTCCAAAACTATATAAAGATGAATTAGACTTTGTGTCACACAGTTTAATTTTATTATATTATTACATACTTTTATTCATTCCACAATAGGTATTATATACAATCATTTCCTTCACACATATATCTACCTCACTAACAGTAATATTTAGTTATTTAATTTTGTCAACAATTATTTTCCAACTTTTAACAGACATAATTATTCATTTCAATAGTATACTAATCAATTTAACACAATAAATAGCCACCTTTTGCATTATACTGTTTTCTCGCAATATTCTACCGTTTACCTTCAACCTGTTGCCTGCTTGCCTTGTTAGGCAACCAACAGTACATCACATAAAAATACTCTTAAATTCTGTTTTTTTTTGGTTTGTTTAGCTTTGTTTTTCCACGCAAGTCTTATTATCTTTTATTATGTAGGGTATTTCCTTGTTTCAACAAAACTCAACTTTCATCTCGTCTTTTCACATTCGATGACGTCATAACTTAAACCATGAAATATATCTGCATTAAATTTAACGAATCTATAAGTCTAGGGTGCTCGGTAAAAAGAGTATAAGTCAAAAATAGTCAAAATATTATTTTTGTAGAATAAGACTATAAAGGACTATATCTTTACCCTGGTATCAATAGAACAAGTCAATATGCTAACATAAATTAAATAAAATTAATTGGTCTTGTTAGTACAACTACTTAAATGAACTTTTAATTTGGTAAAAACAGTTTATGTCAACGTATACTGTTTATACACTTCGAGTTTGTGAACTATTCTTGACTCTAATAGTACATGTCGGACATGTACTGTTTTGACCATTGATACTGAATAATATTTAAGTAAGGCGGTCGACTTATACTAAAACGATCGCTGTCAGATACGTGTGTTAAGCTTACTAAGCAATTATTACTCTTTTCTGTACGAGATTTTCAAGAAAGAACTGATAACTATTCGCGTTTGGCTGATAACTAAACCGTGGGAATTTTACCAATTAAAGATAACACTTAATAGGGACAGCGAGAATAAGTAACACCAACTTCTTACGTAGGTGTAATTTGAGAAAAATGGAGTAGTACGTGGTTTATTTTCTGGACCACTGTGCCATATGATTGATCGTAACAAACGTGTTGCATATATTGTTAGCCTTATAGACTCCAAACAACCTAAAACCACTAGAAAAGGACCTTGGATCCGGATAAAGAAAAAGTTTAAAGGTGAATGGCGCTAGAATTCAAGTTTGTAAAAAATATTTTATGAACACATTTGACGAAACAAATAAGTTTATTACACTAGCTCTTGCAAATAGGGATTCAAATATTTCAGGGAGAATAACTGATGACCAGCGTGGTCGTGATGCTTCTGCTAACAAGCATAATCAAGAAAAAATTAATGCAGTGAAGTAACACATAAATTCTTTTCCCCTACATGAATCTCATACTCGACGAGAAAGTAGTAGATTGTATTTGCCATGCCATCTTAATCTTCAGATAATGTACAAATTATACTGTGAAGAAAATAAATCACCTGTCTCTAGACCTATCTATGAAAGATAGTTCCATAAAATGATCATTTCATTTAAAAAACCTAAAGTAGATACGTGCCATAAATGTGATGTGCTGAGTAATAAACTCAAAGTTACTGAAAGCGAAGATGATAAAACTAAAATAAAAGATGAGATAAGTATTCATCACACTGCTGCAGACAATGCATATATTATGAAGAGCAACGACACAGAAAAAGCAAAATGTGATAGTACTTTTAGATGCTTCACTTTTGACTTGCAAACTTGTCTCCCAACTCTATATGTAAATTCCTCTATTGCCTTTTACAAAAGACGGTTATGGACATAGAACTTAACTATTCATGAGAATGGAGAAGGAAGTGTGGCATGCTACATGTGGCACGAAGGTGAAGAAGGCCGGGGAGGTAACAATATAGCTACATGTATTTTAAAGAAATAATATCACTACCACCACATGTTTCCAAAGTAACCCTGTACTCGGATACATGCGGTGGTCAGAACAAAAATTCACATGTTGGTGTGATGTTTTTAGTAGCAATGCAAAATATCACTAATTTAGAAGTTATTGACCATAAATTCATGGTGAGTGGACACAGTCACATGGAGTGTGATATTGATTATAGATTGATCGAAAAGCAAAAAAAAAACGGTTAAGTGTTCCAATAAGCCATCCGCACGACTGGTATAAGCTTGTGAGAACTACAGGAAAAAAGAAGAAATTCAATGTTGTAGAACTTTACCATGGTGATTTCTTAAACTTTTCAGATCTTCTGAAAAGTAACTGTCTCATGCGTAAAAAAGATACAAGAGGAATTCCTTTCAACTGGTTTGATGTGAAATGGTTTCTTTATACACGAGAAAAGGGAATTATTCTTTATAAAACATCACTTGATGAAAAAGAGGAATTTCTGACGCTAAGTGTACTACGTAGAGGACAAACTAATGCTAGGTTGGTACCCAGCAATTTGTATAAAAGCACTCTTGCTATATCAGTGCAGAAGAAAAAGGATGTTTTGGATCTTCTTCCTCTGATAAGTCCAGTATTTCACGACTTTTATAAAAATTTAAAGACAACTGATGCTGCTGATGTGATTCCAGATGACGAAGATTCATCTGACGCACAGTAATACTTTTCTCCGTTATCATTATTCCTATGTTTTTATATTGTTTTTTTAATAAATATTACATAAATATATTTTTATTTTTTTTTTAATAAACAACAGATTTTTTGGGCTGAACAAAATAGTATAAGTCATCTGATACGTGTGGTTCAAATAATATAAGTCACATTTTTTTTGTAATTTCCATTTATTTAAAAAAAAAGATATACCATCTTCAAGATTAATGTTTACAAAGTAAAATAGGTAAATATAACAATTCTGTGTACTACGATTTAGGAGATATCACAATTAATTAGCTTCAGAACAAAATTATTTTTCGTTTTTTGCTTCTCCTGAAAAGTTGACTAAATTGACTTATACTTCTTTTACCGAGCACCCAAGAAGTTATTCTGGAATAGAGAGCTGCTAATTTAAACTTTACAGTAGATTTTATTATTCAAATAATTTAAATTATTTTTGCAGACAAACCTTTGCATTTTTTTAAAAATCCAAAATCAAATGAAACTTTAACCAAAAATTGGCTTTATCTTGTCATGTCATGTCACTCTTGTCAAATTGTATATCCACTTCCTAATTTCTCAGTTGGTCTGTGCCCATTGAATTGGCAAGTACCTAGCATCTTCGAGCAGGGAACTATGGCACCCTTTTAGCATGTGCTCCACTTTATCTGTCAACATCGACTTGTAGTCATTAAGTTTTAATATATTATATTATGTAAACCATATACAATGAGGTTAACATTATTTACAGTGTGCTAGTTTCAAACTACTCGGCAGGATGTAAGTATTCCCACATTTTTCATTTTAACAATCACAATTTTAACCTTTTGCTTTAAACTAACGTGGAAATACTTCATTCTAAGCACTGAAGATGTTCTGTATAGAACGAAAACGTTTTGCAATCCATGACATTTTATAGTTTTAAATAAACGATTTTATACCAGAATACATCTCGAAGTTTTTACTTCTGTATTGGTTTTTTAAACTATGGTATACAGCCAACTATTGGGATTTTCCGATTGATTTCTTATTAATTTCATTCACCGTCAGGATTTACGTATAAAATTTTAATGTATGACTTTTAGTCGACATTTTAAGGGTTTTAACCCATGTAGTTTTGTTGTCTTAGCATGTTGAGGAGATAACGGTCCAAACCTTCAAGTCAATGGATAGCACAAAAAAGAAAAGGCCCCCAGTCCCCAGTACTTCCCAAAGTCTTGATCAAGGCAGCGATGAAACAACAGACGGAATAGGGGGTGCCAAGAATCCCTGGGCAGGACCCGGCTGCCACAAGATTACAATTTGGCTATGTTCTTACAATATTCGAACTTTGACGGACGACAATAGATTCCCAGAAATAGAAAATGAACTAAAGGGTATAAAATGGGATATCCTGGGTATATGCGAAACCAGAAGAGAAAATGATGAGTATGTAATATTAAAAAATGGCATATATTTTATGCATAAAGGTGGCGAATACACTGGAGTGGGATTCTTGTTAAAACAAAGCCTCACACAGTGTATCAAAGAATTCAAGCCCATATCAGACAGAGTAGCATATCTTATCATCAGAATTAATAAAAGAACCACTCTGAAAGTGATCCAAGTATACGCCCCAACCAAAAGCTACGATGAAGAAGAAGTAGAAATATTTTATGATGAAATAAGAAGAGCTATAGAAACAAATAAAGCAAACTACGAAATACTATTAGGAGATTTTAATGCTAACTTGGGCAACAAAGAAGAAGATTATGAACATTTAATTGGCAATTATGGCTACGGCCAAAGAAACGATAGAGGAGAAAAATCAAGCAGAAAATGGACATGGATGAGCCCCGATAAAAAGACAAAGAAGGAAATAAATTATATCTTAACGAAAAATAGAAACCTAGTAAAAGTCGTATCGGTATTAAATCAGTTTGACCTAGGAAGCGACCATAGACTAATAAGAACAAAACTAGTAATGAACAAAAAAATAGAATACATAAAAAATAGAAAGAAAAAGATACATGAAAAAAGATACAAATGGACATCTGAAGAAATAAAAAATAGTGAATTTAATAAAAAGATAATGCATGCATTAAATCAAGTTAACATGCAGCAGATAAACTCCAATGATATTGATCATTTGAATAACCTTATAACCGAAACAGTGAACAAAAGCGTTCTGCAACTGAAAAAACCAAAAACAACACACAATGAATTAGATACAGGAATATTACAACAAATAGAAGAAAGGAAGATCTTAAATAAATCTAACAAAAAGGGAACCGCAGAATATAGAGAACTTAATAGGCAGATTAGAAAAGGAATCAGAAAACAAAAAAGAAAAGAAGAAGAAAAATTAATAACAACTATTGAAAAAAATTAGAGTATGAAATGCCTCAGACCGACACTAGGACGACGTCAGATAATATCATTAATGGGAAAAGACGAAAATGAAATCACAACTAGAGAAAGCATACTGAAACGAATAGAAGAATTTTACACGGAACTCTACAGAACACATCAACAAGACGATGAAATGAGACCAGCACCGAAATTAATTAAAAATGTTGGATCGGAAATAATGCCAAAGTAACAATTTCAGAGGTAACTACAGCATTGGGAAACATGAAGAGAAATAAAGCTGCAGGAGAAGATAGTATTACTACAGATATGATATTAGAAGGAGGTAAGGAACTCATTGCAATTTTAACTAAGCTTATAGACAGTTGTTTACTCCAGGGCAAAGTCCCTAAGAGCTGGAACAACTCTAAAGTAATCTTATTACACAAGAAAGGTGATAATCGAAAGTTGGAAAACTACAGGCCCATCAGTCTATTGTCATACCTATTTAAAATATTCACCAAAGTCATAACTACCCGACTAACAAGAAAATTAGATGAATACCAACCATATGAACAAGCAGGTTTTAAAAAAGGCTATTCAACTTCCGATTACTTGTTAACCACAAAAATATTAATATAAAAATGTAACGAATACAAGTTTCCAGTTTTTATAATATTTGTAGACTACGAAAAAGCTTTCGACACTACAGAACACACGGCCGTAATAAACGCAATGCAAAATTCTAGAATAGACAGCAGATATATTAACTTAATAAAATAAACTATGAACCAAGCTACAGCTACATACCACCTAAATGAAAATGAATACACGAACCCTGTAAAGTTGACACCATCTATCTATCGCCCGTCGGCAAATTCAAACAAAAATATAACTCCAGACCATCTTTAACCACCTTTAGTCCAGACAAATTAATATATGTATTTAATATATTTTTTACCATCAAAAATGAGATATTTTAATCAAATATTGTATCAAATGTAATTTGCAGAATAATTTTGAATTACGTTCCGCTAATGAACTCGCTCTTTGTCCTTCAAAGTAGAAAAAAGTTTTAATTATATTGCTTAATAGTATAATTGTCTAACAATTTTAACTGTACTAATCCCCAAGTATAAATTTTTAAGTGCTAAACTGATTGATTTACGATGAGTAACCGGGTTGTAAAAATACCGGCATGTGCCTAGATAAAGGGACATCGGTTTACTCGAATTTCATAACATACAAATATTATCTCTTTGAATTTGCCGACGAGCGAAATATCGATGGACCCGACTTTACCATTAAACAGGGGAGTCAAACAGGGAGACACTCTATCACCCAAACTGTTCACCTTGTTTTTGGAGGACGTTTTTAAAAATCTGAATTGGAAATATTAGGGAATAAACATCAATGGTCGCTACCTCAGTAATCTACGATTTGCGGATGACATAATCCTGATAGCTACTGACCTACAAGAACTGCAAACCATGCTTTCAGAACTACACACACAATCTTCTAAAATAGGACTAAAAATGAATTTAAAAAAAAAACAAAAGTCATGCACTCCGAAGAAACGATGACAATAATAAACAACAAAGTTATAGAAAAAGTTGAAGAATATATATACCTAGGACAAAAAATAATACTAAATAGGGAAATTCAAACGGAAGAAGTAAAAAGAAGAAGAAAGTTAGCATGGGCAGCATTCGGCAAACTGAACTATATACTCAGAAATCAGCAAATCCAACTACATCTTAGATCTAAAGTTTTTGATGCATGCATTATTCCGATATTAACATATGGGGCACAAACATGGACAATCACCAAAAAGAATATGAACATACTCAGAGTCACTCAACACGCGATAGAAAGAGCAATGCTTGGTATATCACTTAAGGACAGAAAAACAAACACATGGATAAGACAGAAAACCAAAGTCACCGATGTGGTACAAAAATCACTAAAATTGAAATGGGAATACGCTGGACATGTAGCTAGGAGCAATTTTAACAAATGGCACAGAACAATTCTAACCTGGAGACCATAAGAACACAAAAGACCCAGAGGTAGACCTCCTATGAGATGGACAGATGATCTAAAACGAACTGCCGGGAAAAATTGGCTACAAGTAGCGTACAACAAAAAACAATGGAAAGGAAGACTTGAAGAGGCTTACGTTCAGATGTGGACGTGAATGGCTAGAGGAAGAAGAAGAAGCATGTTGAGCTTACAAAGAACACTGATGATGCTCTCTTTAGAGCGAAAACGTTCAGTTTTGTATTTGTAGTCCTTTTTGGGGTTTTTAAAATAAATATACCTTTTACGCAGAAGACTTTTCTTCAATTTTTTTATTGGAATTAAAAAAAAATTAAATAAACTGATTCGAATTGATTATAAATAAATAAGGCGTGTTTGACACCGACTCACTTTTTAAGTTTTGTATTTTTTAAAAGTTTTTTTATGTGTATAACAGTGAGCCATACCAACTTTTTCATTTTAAATACAACATCCTATATAGGGTGTTAATATACAAATACGGCAAACTTCCGGGTGTAATTCTTCAAGAAAAAATAATGACAGTTTGTTAGATACACCCAAATATTAGTTTGCGAGATATGGGGTATTAAATTTGTTCTTCAAATTGACGATTTATTTAGTGCTCTGAACCCGGATTATGTATATGCAAATGAAATGTGGTGGATATCACTGCTAGTATTAGGGGAGAATCTTTTAATGTGGCAGCAGTAAAGGGGTGCTCTCAAGTGCGAGTACTATTGCGGTCTCTAGTCGTGGATGACCTCCTAATTTTACTAAGTTGCATGATTTTGGTTTTACAAACCAAGGTTACAGGTTGGCGGATGACCTAGAGGTTACAATTAGGGGCAAGAATCACCAGAATATATCTAGTCTCAAACTGCTCATAACCATAACTAAATTAAAATTTGGTGTTCGAAGAAAGAGAGTGTGTAAGCAATACAGATCTGTAATAAAAAATAGGGGTTTCCATTTAAGATTATAAAGCTATCCCCGCCCCACCTTCAGTGGGTAGAGTGGGAGGTCGTCTTTAGTGTCATTCGATAGATTTTTGAAAAATATTGAACACGTATTTTTCAGTTTTTCGATTGAATCTTCATTTCGCGAATTATTCGATCGTCCCAGGTGACGAGCTCCACCCTCGGCACCAGGTACCTCGGAGACCATCGCCGTCATGTGTTCAGTGACCTCCAAAAGCCCCAAATATAATATTTCCGTTAATGAGTTCTAAATTTTTCATTTTCCATCTCTTCCAGAGGCTCATTAAAAATGCCTTTTCTCATGCAAAAAATTATTTTCCGAAGATCAATTTAGTTCACAAAATTGCCTGACACTCTCTCGAGTCGAATGCAAAAGCTGCATGACGATTCATCTTGCTACACAAAATTCCTAGGTTTTGGGCTTTTTAGTGCTTCGTTGCTTCGCCTATATGTAAACATTTAAACGTCGTAAATTTCTTTTATTATTATAGTCTAAGGGCCGGTTGTTCGAACGCTAATCAACAATGATCACTATCAAATATTTAATTACTGTCAAAACTGTCAATGTCAACTTTGGTTGGGCTGCTAAAAACATAGTTGATTAAAATTCTGAGACTATAATCAATTAATATAACAATAATTATTAACATAATTGATAATAAATCTCATAATTTTAATTAATTATGTTTTGAGCAACCCAAACAAAGTTGACATTGACAGTTTGGTGACAGTAATTAAATATTTGATAATGATAATTGTTGATTAGCGTTCGAACAACCGGCCCTTAGTGCTAGAAACGTTTTCGAGAAAGTATTTTAAGACAGCTGATTCTTGCATTCTATGCATTCTCGAACACCGTACCGGCCATCTGGCTGTTGATACAGGTTGCGTTCATTACTGCGCAGCTCACCTATACAGTGTGTGCCAATTTAATGTTTTGCAGTGAATACCGAAAACTACCCAATTTAATGTTTTGCAATGTATACCGAAAACTAGAGGAGATATGTAGAAAAAAGCAGTTAAGATGTCATGAATTATTTTTTTTTTTTTCGTTAAAGTAACGATTGCCCAATCAAATCATCAATAGCTCCTCACATTATCGAGATACTGGGCGATCATTGAAAAATGTCGAAACTGACAGGGTTACAGATCTTCATTCTTAAGAAAAATTTAAAAAAAACTTTATAGGAACTTTTGATAGATATACATATTATGGACGGTTTCAGGGGCGTACAAAAAACTTTTTTAGGGAGTCTCGCTAAGGAAATATAAACCATACTTATGTTTTTTTTAATGGGACACCCTGTATATTTTGACATTTTTCGTTTACCTTTTTAGTTTTCTTTCATCTGATATGACATATCCTATTATATCTATTTTCAGTTGTTGGAGCTACCGTGCAAATAAATTGTTTATATTTGACGTCAGGTTAAAGGCACTTAAAAATAAAACACTCGGTAACGTATTTTAATATTTTAATATTAGGGTACCAATCCTTGACAGTTTTTTCTAGAACTAAATCCTCCTGATTTTTTTATTTGTGGATTTTTAAAAAACAATATTTATAAAACTGAATTTAACACCAAGAAAGAATTATTACAAAGCATTCATCAAGCATTTAGAAAAATAAAACCAGTGCATATACTCAATTGTGTAAGATCTGTAAGAAAAAGATGTCAATTATTATTACAACAAAACGGAGAGTATTTTGAACATCTATGGTAGGGGAGCCCAAGCAGGGATTTTTGCAGTTACTCGAGCGCGTCAGATTATCATATGGGAGAAACCTAGTACCCTTCAGATGTACCTCTACCATATATTGGCTCTTAACACAGGGAGGTTCGTTAAGGGGGGCCCGAAAAAAATATCTGTGATTAAAAATACTCGAAATTGTCAGATTAAGATAAGTTAAGTACATGCAAGAGAGTGTATATTTCCAAAATCTGACGATTTGAGCGGGGCGTAAGGAAATGGGTGAGTCAAAAATTTCACAAAATAAAAGCGAATATTTCGCGAAACGAACGTCAGATCAAAAAACTAAAAAGTACGTCTTCAATATTTTTCAAAAATCTATCGAATGGTACTACACGTGACCCCCTACGGAGAGGGGTGAGGGGTAAATTTAAAATTTTAAATACAAACCCCGCGATATTTCGAAAAATGAACATCAGATCGAAAAACTGCAAAATACACTTTCAAAATGTTTTTGAAAAATCTATCGAATGGTACCAAACACGAGCCCCCACGGGGCGGGGTGGGGGGTTACTTTAAAATCTTAAATGGGACCCCCAAACTTTTATTGCAAATTTGGATTCTTTACATAAAAATAAGCAATTTTTATTCGAGACATTTTTTCGAATTATGGATAGATGGCGCTATAATCGGAAAAAACGATTGTTTGAAATGGAAAATTAAATTAAAAAATGACAAGCGCCCGCTAAAATGGAAAATTTTACTTAACTTTTTTTGGTTTTAGGACCTAATAATCACAACTCAATTGGTCCCCATAACGCTCGAGTGACTGCAAATTTAGCATATTTTACTCCCCTACTACTATTATAATTTTCATATTTTTGTAAAATTAATTATAGTTGTTACGTTGTTTATTATTTAGTCCAGAAAGCCACTGCGCATCCGCTAGGAAAAATACTCCGATTCGGATTTTTTGCACACTCTTACTCAAAAAGGACCCCTTCTAACAAATTTGCATGTTGCCAGGACCAAAAGTGGGTCAAAAATTTTTTAACACTAGAAAGTCGGAGGGGCCAATTTGGCCCCTGTTGCGATTTAAGTTATTATAGTTTTTTTATTTGAGGCAATAATAATTTCATATTTTATGACTTTTAATATTTTGATACAAAGCCTTATTTAACACAAAAAAATATTGTTATTAAATTTATTAAATGTTTTTTCAACAAATCTACCATAGAAATCTAAAGGGGCCAAATTGGCCCTGTGTAAGTTACTATCGTTTTCTGGGAAATTCGACGATCCATTCTTTCAAATTCCTCTCGAATGGGTAAAATTATATTTATGTATATTTACTGTAAATGGTTACCCTTATACTAGTACTGATTATCAACGTAATAAAGATACAATTGTTGGTGAATACAAGTGAATACAAAGATGCAATTGTTGGTGTAGAGGACCAAATGATGCGTCTTTATACTACAAAAGTAACTTCAAGACGATGGCCTATGTATGTGTTTTATAATACTCTTGACTCGGAAACAATTAATGCATGGATTATTTATAAAGAAATAACTGGAAGTAGACTCAGTTTCGTAAGTTTATTCTTCGGCTCTGTGAAGAATTATGGGCCTTACACCTTGTCTTCCGAAATCTAGAACTACCCCTAGCAACACCAGGTCTACCAACAACTATCACTGTTACTATCCAAAAACGAGAAAAATCAATTGAAAATATTTTGTAAAGGAAATCATACGCTACGGCTGTATCAAGGCAAGGTGTGGCAAATATCAAAAACTGCAAACTGTATGGTGTTCCGAATGTTTTTGATAGGCAGCGAATGTGTTAAGCGATAAAAGTAAAAAATAAAATCAGATTCTACCGCCTAGAGTAGATTTATTTTCTTTAAACTGAGTTTTAATTGATTAAAGAACGTGGGGCCAAAATGATCCCATCGGGCTTTTTAGGTAGGTATGCTAAGCCAGACTTTCTAGTGTTAAACGTTTTATTTTTTTGTCTTTTTCCTAAAATATTTTTTTTTGCATGTAACAAAGTTTTTTAGGTTTTTTGAATCATTCCAAACAGAAAAGATCTTTAGTGACATTTCTCTAAAGTTGATAGTTTTTGACATATAAGCGATTAAAAATTGAAATATTGCGAAATCGGCCATTTTTAATCCTCAAAAACTATGTGAAAAACTGAAAATTTGAATGTTGCCAAGGTAGGTAAATATTCTTTATATATCGACGAATGAAATCCCGAAGAGTTTTTGCAATACAATATTCAAAACTCGTCTGTTTTTTAATTGCTTATCAAGCGTGCGCGACACTATTTTCCACCGACAGTATGGTGCAAATAATGAAAGGAATAAATTCGTTATTTCGTAAACCGGCGACTTTAAGGAAAAATCCCGATTTTTATTTTTAAGTTATGATATTGTGGCATATATGGTATACTAGTGACGTCATCCATCTGGGCTTGATGACGTAATCGATGATTTTTTAAATGAGAATAGGGGTCGTGTGCTAGCTCATTTGAAAGGTTCTTCAATTCTCTATTCAGTAATATAAACATTTATATAATTATTTATACAGGGTGTCCTTCTACTTCTGTTTTTGTCAAATAATTTAATTTAATAAAAAAATTTTGGATACCCTGTATAAATAATTATATAAATGTTAATATTACTGAATAAATAATTGAAGAACCTTTCAAACGAGCTACCAAACGACCCCTATTCTCATTTAAAAAAATCATCGAATACGTCATCACGCCCAGACAGATGACGTCACTAGTACAACATATATGCCACAATATCATAACTCGATAAAAATCGACCTGTTTCAGGTTTTTTCCTTAAAGTCGCCGATTTAGGAAATAATGAATTTATTCCTTTCATTTGCACCATACTGTATACACATGCAACGGTGGAACATAGTGTCGCGCACGCGTGATTAGAAATTAAAAAAACAAAGGAGTTTTGAATACAGTATTGCAAAAGACTCTTCGGGATTTCATCAATCGATGTTTAAAGAATATCTACCTACCTTGGCAACATTCAAATTTTAAGTTTTCCAGATATTTTTTGAAGGTTAAAAATTGCCGATTTCGCAAATTTCCAATTTTTAATCGCTTATAATATGTCAAAAACTATCAACTTTAGAGAAAAGCCACTAAAGACCTTTTCTGTTTGGAATAATCCAAAAAACCTAAAAAAAACTTTGATCCTTGCAAAAAAAAAATAATTTTAGGAAAATTTTTTTTTTTAAATTTATGACCCACTTTTGGTCCTGGCAACATGCAAATTTGTTAAAAGGGGTCCTTTTTCAGTAAGATTGTGCAAAAAACCCGAATTGGAATATTTTTCCTAGCGGATGCGCAGTGGCTTTCTGGACTAATTGGTGTTTGTTGGTTTATTTTTTTTTGTAAAATTAATTCTTGTAGTTAAGTAGTTGTGTTGTTGGTAAAATCGTTATTCCTATTTTTTAAGTTGATTGATTTTATTTTTGCTAAATAAAAATATCAAGGATTGGTACCCTAATATTAAAGTGTTAAAATACGTTACCGAGTGTTTTATTTTTAAGTGCCTTTAACCTGAGTCAACTATAAACAATTTATTTGCACGGTAGCTCCAACAACTGAAAATAGATATATGATATGTCATATCAGATGAAAGAGAATTACAAAGGTAAACGAAAATTGTCAAAATATACAGTGTGTCCCATTTAAAAAAAAACATAAGTATGGTTTATATTTTCTTAGCGAGACCCCCTAAAAAAGTTATTTGTACGCCACGGAATCCGTCCATAATATTATCTATCAAAAGTTCCTATAAAGTTTTTTAAAATTTTTCTTAATAAAGAAGATCTGTAACCCTGTAGTTTTCGACATTTTTGAATAATCGCGCAGTATCTCGATAATGTGAAGAGCTATTGATGATTTGATTGGGCAATCGTTACTTTAACGAAAAAAAAAAAAATTCATGACACCTTAACTGCTTTTTTCTACATATCTCCTCTAGTTTTCGGTATACACTGCAAAAAATACCAATTTGGGACACCCTGTACAGGTAAATACAAAATCAGGGTGACTGATTAGTGTGATAAAGCTTAGTAGATCCGCTATAGTAATAGATAGCGATAAAAGTTAATAACAGAACTTGTAGCCAACTTTGAGCTTCACATTAAAAAATTAGTTAGAATGTTACAGGGTGTTTGATAACATAGTGGCAGACCAAACTTTTGTTTTTTAAATGGAACCCCCTATATTTTATTTTATATTCGAAATTTCCTTAACTTCCCCATCACAAAAATATAAAGGTTTGTTATGTTATACAGGTTATTTACAAAGTTATAACCAATGTTCTATGCAAATCGTAATAAGTTCAGCTCCCTGTATAAATAAAAATAAGCACAACAGCAATGGTTTATTAGTGCCATATTTTTTTTATTTTTAAAATTTATAAAAATGGTTGACACCTAATTAATAACTTGCTCTGAAAAATGAAGATATCTCGAACAATAACAAATTTAGACATAGGGAATATTATACAAAAATTAAAGTAGGGTAATGGTACATTTCGAGAGTGATATAAAATACAGGGTGTTCTATTTAAAATTTCTGAGAAAAGAATTTACTTGCGTTTTGACTCTGTATTCGATATAAAGAAAATTGGCACTATCAACAATAATTCTCAAGCATTTTCACAAATAACAGGAAATATGGCACCAATAAACCATTGCTGTTGTGCTTATTTGTATTTATACAGGGAGCTGAACTTGTTACGATTTTTATTGAAAATTGGTTATAACTTTGTAAAAGCATTATATTACAAAACATTATAAACAAACCTTTATATTTTTGTGATGGGCAAGTTAAAAAGATTTCTAATATAAAATAAAATATTGGGTGTTCCATTAAAAAAACATAAATTTGGTCTGCCACTATGTTATCGAACATCCTGTAACATTCTAACTAATTCTGTAATGTAAAGCTCAAAGTTGGCTACAATTTTTGTTATTAACTTTTATTGCTATCTATTACTATAGCGGATCTACTGAGTTTTATCACACTAATCAATCACTCTGTATATTGAATTTAAAATTATTTTAAGACGAAAAATTTTTTGCCATTACTTTTTAAACCACAGAAAAATCTGGCAATTATAATTCATGTTTCTAATAATGTTTAAAAACTAATAACAAAAAAAATTTTCGTTTTAAATAATTTTAAGTTCGATATATTTACCTGTACAGGTGTGCTGCGCAGTAATGAACGCAACCTGTATCAGTAGCCAGATGGTCGCTACGGTGTTCGAGGAAGCATAGGGAATAATATATTAAAGAACCAGTTGTCTTAAAATTTTTTTCCGACGTTCTAGCTCTTGGTCCAATTACCAATTTCGATTTTAAAATATTTAATTATCATTCCGAAAAAATCGTCCTGTATTTTTATATATAAATCTTATGTGTATATACACATTTTAATCATTCTGTAAATTTTGTGTTTATATGTCTACATAATATTTTTTTGTGAAGAATAAACACTTTTAACGTTGAATTCACTAAATCTCTTACTAACAACTGCCTTTTATACTTTTTCACAGGAATACAACAATCTCCTGACGTATTTTTTTCCGTCACGGCTCCTCAATTATATCACGATTTTATTTCATCTAAAGAAAAGATTATGATAACGACTACCCTTCGAAATAGTAAATAACTCAATAATGGTGAGCGCATCCATTTCTACTCCAGAAAATTGACGCCTTTTTTTCCGGTTGCGATTCATTCCTTCCCCATTTATTCTTGAATTTCTTTTATCCCTTTTCGGAAGTATTTCCACCAAAGGTGACTCGTCAAAAATAATGCTAGAGATGCGTATAAATATACGAATATAGTTAAAATTCTGTATATTTTGGGACATTCTTTTTATATTTTTTATACTTTTACACCTAGTCATTAATTTTTTTGAAACCACTAAAATGGAGAATAATTTTATTTGTAGTAATATAAACTTTTTTATTAGCGGTATAACGATTCGCTTATAAAATAGTTGGCTGCATTCTTGAGAGAAAGTTTTTTGGCTCTTTTTATGGTTAGTTATAATTTTTGATAGGTATGTCTTTAGGTAAAGCTGAAATTTTCGTCTCACTGTTATTGTTATGATTCTGGATACTTAATCTGATCTGAACTTGTAAATACTGAACTAAAAACGTGAGAAGAAATTTACTTCATGGGCGCACCTTCCGTAAAGTTATATCTATATAAGGTTACCTCTATCGTATACGTACCGTTACGTAGAGAGGATATATGTAAGAAAATATGTTAACATGTGCACCCCTTTCTTGTACTAAATTTCTTCTTCTTCTTCTTCTTCTTCTTCTTCTTCTTCTACTTCTTCTTCTTCTTCTTCTCCTTCTTCGTCTTCTTCTTCTTCTTCTTATTCAAGATTCTTGACCCACAGCACTATATCCTTTCAGTCACCTTATCTGAGGTCTACATCTATTATAGCATTTGCTATGTCAGTTTTCGATCTCATGACAGATCTTCTTATCCGTGTTCTTCCCGGCGGATTCCAGTCTAATATTGTTTTCGGGCACCTGTGGTCTGGCATTCTGTGTACATACCCGTACTACTGCAGAGCTCTGGTTTCTAACTTCCTTGTAATTGAGCATTCTACACCGAGAAAACAATTTCTTTTCTCCTAAAACACTGATTTCTTTGAGCTATCTTTCTTAAAAGTTACCATATACTATTGACTTAAACATACCGCTTCACATAATATAAAGAAACGAGTTTTTTAAACACAACTGAATAATTTCTTACAGATAATTTCTTCAATACTAAGAAATGCATTAATCGTTACATTCTAATTTTCTTATAGTAAAGTTTTTGTTTCTTAACCTTTAACTACCCGTGCATCAAGTTATAACATAACTACACGCGTGGCGTACTTTGTACGCCACAAGAAAATACACTTAAAAACAGCGGATTTGTTTAATTTTTTTTTTAAATACACTTAGTTGTTTGTTATAAACCTTATTGGGCATCAATGAATACTTGGAGTTCCTTTTCAGTAAGCCAATTGGGATTTATAACTGGAATCATGGAATAACTGGATTCCATGATAAATAAAATTACTAATAAAAAATTTTTTTAAATGTGATTTTTTACAGGAGAAAAAGTATTGTTTATAAGGAAAAATATATTTTTTGCCATAATGACTAAAAAACAATTAAAATATGTACTTATATTACGACTTATAGTAATATAATCCTGGGGTATATTGTCCACCACCGGAAACAACAAAAAATAAAATGTAAATTACGATCTTTCCAGAACGCCGATTATAACGAAACTAAAACCAAATTGTAAAGCACATTCCAGTGATAGGTTAGAAAAATAAGCAAGGTCAAAAATTAAATTTTTAAATATATTTCCAGTAGAATTCTTATATCTGGCGTACAAAGTACGCCAGCGCGTGTAGTTAAAGGTTAAATTGAAAACTACCAATATTTTGCAGTATAAGAAATATATGTTAAGTTAATCCATATTTATATTTGTGAACAAGAAACTTTTTTGCAATTAAATAAATATTTTAAACCAGAAGAAATAATTCTTCAGAAATACCCTCTGTAGTAACTGTGGTTATAAAATAAAAACTTTATCATTAATACTGAAATGTTACTTGCCAAGAGATTTTCTTCCACAAAAGAATTGCGCAGTAATCATTATTCACTATTTGTGATTTAATCTCAGTGTTTGACAAGATGGCGTGGCATTGGTTCATTTTCATAGATGTATTTTGGATTTGTTGGTATTCTTTAAAATCTAAGGGATAGTTTGAAGTTACGTACATGTATGTAGGTATTAAATAAAAGTAAATTTACTAATTTAAGATGTAATAATAATATTGTTGCCTATCCGAATATGTCGTTCTAAAAGAAACTTAAGAGCATCTCTATATGCATTTTAGATATCTATAATGATGAACAACTATGAAAGAAAGGATCTTATTTTAACTGGTAAATAAGCCACAATTTTACTTAAAAAATGATTTTATTGACGTTTCGACTTCCACCTCGTAGAGAATAATATAGTATAAAGCTTCAGAACAATATTGAAAGGAGCTATTAACCAACTAGGGGCTTCCATAAATGGTAGAAATGTATAGTCCGTCTAATTTATTTACCGTTGCACGTCATTATCTACGCCAGAGATCTAAGTTGACATAGTTGCCAAAGTATAAAAAAATCCTGAATGCGTTTTAAATAAAATAGATCACATAATTATTGTAAACGTGGATTATACAACAAAACAAATTAATATTCAATGTAAATAAGTAAAAACTTAAGAAATAGAGAACAAGATTTGGAGTGCAAGCGTTTTTGCACTGCATTGTTAATAACTAAAAAACGGCTCTGAACTCTTGGCATGAAGCCGGTAGATTTCTTCGCATATGTCTACAATAACAACTAAAAAAGTTGCCAGATACCTCGATTATTCGAAGTCGTGATAAAATTAGGAGAAATTTATATTTTTATAGTAGCGGATCTTTTTATAGCAAAGTAAATATTAAAAACAGTAAATATAATAAAACAGATACTTATAGTAAAGAATATAAACAAATATGAAGTGTCATCACCGCAACTGTCAAATAAATGTTACCAATTTATTCTAAAATGTCAACTTCGCTCGATTACAGTTACAGTGTGTTCCGAGCAAATGTGCTTCATAAAAACGCTTTTATAATCCATTTAAACAAATCAAATGAAACATAATATTATTGTGTAGTTCTTTAGTTTAACATTAATAGAAATCTTCAAATATTATTTCTACGCGTATATAATAAAATATGTCTAGTGGCTGTAATTCTAGTATACTCGGCAAAGTGATTCTAAAAAAGGACACACCTACCGTCTAAATATTTCGTGTTGGTATCATGAGACGTCACAGTCTATAACGCGGATGACGTGCAACGGTTAGTAAATTAGACGAAGTATATACAGGTAAGTTCCTTTATAAAAATGTGTATACTTATGTATAAACTATAATATGTTTCTTGAATGTATTGTCTTCTATATATCCTACAATTCAACGTTGTATCAAATATGGCGTGTGCTTTATTTGTCATAAAGAAATATTAGTTAGTCTAAAAGAAACATCTTAACGATTAAGAAATTTTGTTGCCGAAAACTGAATAAGTAAATAGGTATAAAATAACTTAAGATGTAAACTAATAATACTTTCCTGTAATAAAATTTCTTAATGATTAGGTTTGCTGTCTCTTTTAGATTATATAAATCAATAAAATTACAATATAATATGTCTGCTTTAATGTTTTACATTGTTTGTATTTTTCTTCTTGTTTTAGCTAAACAATGTCTATTGTGTAATACTATACAGATAAATAATTATTATTTCATATACAAAAAGAAAAAATTAACAAAGATGGTAGGATAAATAAAGCAATGTTTGAATTAAATATGATTGTTTATTATTTGTTGAAATGCTAAGAAACCTTTTTGAATTGTAGACTGTTTTACTGATACCTACCGTTCTTATCCAAATAAATTAATATTTTTTATGTGGGCCCGTATAATTGTTTTTTTTTATTTCCTTTTGTCAAAATAAGTATGTAAATACTTATATCCTTATAAAAAATTTTTATTAAAATAAGTTTACTCTTTCTACATAACGGTTTTGTTTTAGGTAAATGCTGACATACAAAGTGCTATTATTAAAAAGAAGGAAAAATTAAGGAAGTTGGATTTGCCTCTCCATCCTTTTATTATTGTATAGGAGCCAGTGTTAAGAGTAAAGAAATTATTAGTATGTTAATATCTAACGTTTTATATCCTATTTTTATTATCTAATAAAGAATAAATTTACCTTAACAGAATGATTTATTTCGCCGTATGTAATATCACTTTATTTTTAAGAAATGTAAATTAATTCTAAATATAGAATTATATCTGCGAAATATATTTCTTAACATTAAATATATTAATTAATAATGGTAAGATAAAAATATTCCTTACTAAGAAATATTATTGCGCATAAGGAAGGATTTTGTAATGCCAAGAAAATATTCTTATGACAAGACAAATATAATTTCTTTCTGACAAATGGGTTTGCAGTTTGCAAGAAGGTGATAGTTCAATCATGTTTAAGATATATATGTTTGGGTATATTAAAATTTATTTGAAATATTTTAGAAAATTTTATTTTACATACAGATTTATTTCTTAGGCAATATGCCAATTCGATCTTTCTTAAATATTAATAAAGTTTTTTATGTCAAGAATTTTTTTCTCTCAGTGTACTTCCATTCTGTTTCATATTTCCTCTGGTATTGTTCTATCCTCTCTGGTGATTTTTAGACATCTTCTCTTAAAGTTCAAGTCTTTACTTTTTACATAGTCTGTTAAATTGTTTTCATTTCTTAGTACCTGTTTGTATATATTTTCATTATAATTTATAATATTTAAACTTCTAAATTTTATCAAAACTTTGTCAAAATTTTGTAATGTATGTATATTTTTGACTTGTCAAAAACAAAATAAATTTTGTATATTTGATTAAATAAATTCTATACTATTCTATTATATTCACATCTTAATAGTCCAGAAAGCCACTGCGCATCCGCTAGGAAAAATATTCTAATTCGGATATTTTGCACAATCTTACTCAAAAAGGACTCCTTTTAACAAATTTGCATGTTGCCAGGACCAAAAGGTGGTCAAAAATTTTTTAAACGTTTTTTTTTTGTTTTTTCCTAAAATTATTTTTTTGCATGCAAAAAAGTTTTTTTAGGTTTTTTTAATCATTCAAAACAGAAAAGACCTTTAGTGACTTTTCTCTAAAAATGATAGTTTTTGACATACAAGCGATTAAATATTCAAAAATTTGCCAAATCGGCCATATTTAACCCTCAAAAACTATGTGAAAAACAGAAAATTTAAATGTTGCCAAAGTAGGTAGATATTCTTTAAACATCTATTGATGAAATCCCGAAGAGTTTTTTGCAATACAATATTCAAAACTCCTTTGTTTTTTAATTGCTAATCAAGCGTGCGCGACACTATTTTCCACCGACAGTATGGTGCAAATGAAAGGACTAAATTCGTTATTTTGTAAACCGGCAACTTTAAGGAAAAATCCCGAAACAGGTCTATTTTTATTTTTAAGTTCTGATATTGTGGCATATATGGTATACTAGTGATATCATCCATCTGGGCTTGATGACGTAATCGATGATTTTTTTAAATGAGAATAGGGGTCGTGTGCTAGCTCATTTGAAAGGGTCTTCAATTTTCTATTCAGTAATATAAACATTTATATAATTATTTGTACAGGGTGTTTTCTACTTCTTTTTTTGTCAAATAATTTAATTTAATAGGAATTTTTTGGACACCCTGTATAAATAATTATGTAAATGTTTACATTGCTGAATAGAGAATTGAAGATCCTTTCAAATGAGCTACCACACGACCCCTATTCTTATTTAAAGAAATCATCGATTACGTCATCACGCCCAGACGGGTGACGTCACTAGTATACCATATATGCCACAATATCATAACTTAAAAATAAAACTCGACCTGTTTCGGGTTATTTAAACGAATTTATTCCTTTCATTTGCACCATACTCATACTGTATACACATGCAACGGTGTCGCGTACGCGTGATTAGAAATTAAAAAAACAAAGGAGTTTTGAATATTGTATTGCCAAAAACTCTTCGGGATTTCATCAATCGATATTTAAAGAGTATCTACCTACTTTGGAAACATTTAAATTTTCAGTTTTTCACATAGTTTTTCAGGGTTAAAAATGGCCGATTTCGCAATTTTTCAATTTTTAATCGCTTATATGTCAAAAACTATCATTTTTAGAGAAAAGTCACTAAAGACCTTTTCTGTTTGGAATGATCCAAAAAAGCTAAAATTACTTTTTCCATGCAAAAAAATAATTTTAGGAAAAAAACAAAAAAAAAACGTTTAAAAAATTTTTGACCACCTTTTGGTCCTGGCAACATGCAAATTTGTTAAAAGGAATCCTTTTTGAGTAAGATTGTGCAAAAAATCCGAATTAGAATATTTTTCCTAGCGGATGCGCAGTGGCTTTCTGGACTATAATCAATTTCGTACTTGACGACTACATCAATGACAGTATTAGTAAGTTAGATTTCCAAGTTTCCTTTGTGAAGCGTTATGTTGCAGACTTGATCCTTGCAATACCACCTGATAAGATTTTTAGCACATCTACTAAGATATAAATTAGAGCTGGAGAGTCATATTATAGAACAAGTCATGGTGTTTAATTATCTAGGCATCAGACTAGGTACCTAGCTACGGAGAGCATAAAACGGAAGTGGAAGATCAAGTGAATAAAGCGAACAGAGCCGCAGGTTTCCTGAACGAAACAATATGGAGAAATAAAAATTATCGGAAAATACATCAAAGGCAGAATTTACAAAATAGTCATCAGACCAATAATGACATGCACTGCAAAAACACGACCTGATACAGAGAGCACAAAAAGAATGCTAGAAACAGCAGAGTTAAAAACCCTTTTAAAAATAGTAAGGAAGGCACTATGGGATAGACCTAGAAGTGTAGATATACGACGGAGATGAAAAGTGGATATTGTTAAAAACTGAGTAAAAAAAAAATGTGTGTGTACTTTGTACGCACGTAAGAAGTTATACTTCTATTAAATGATTTAAACGAAATTAGTATACTTTTTATTTATATTTTGTTTAAATATTAAACTAATTTATACTTACTACTTCTCAAACATTTTTATTAGAACAGTGCCAAAAATTAAAATAATAAAAGAATAAAACACACACAAACACATTAAACAAGCCACAAATGATGTCTGAACATTAATTGTCGAAAATTTTTTTAACTAAATACGTATTTTCTGAAAATATAATTATATAATAAATATACTTACAATCATAAAATGTATTAAAAAAAACAAAAAAGAAAGTTTCTATTGGGACTCGAACCAGCGCTGATAAGAGCGGTTGGTATTGGAATTCATTCGCCTTCTCCGCTTAGCCACGGACACTATGTGTCATTATTTACGAAGATCGACTAACTAAACGGATTAAACTTGTGATATTTTGATATTTTGAAAATTTATCAAATTATTTTAATTTTGAATTGAAATGATTTAGAATTGAAAAAATACAACAAAACATAGAGTAAAAATACAATATATTAGGTGAACATTGATAGAAACTTTGATGGTAATCAAATTATATAAATAAAAGTATTACATACTATGTATTTTGGCAGATCAAATAGGTAGGTTTATACCCATGACACATTAACAATTATTACGTACCTGTTGCTTTTAAAAACTATTTAAAAGTCACTACAATATTATAAACTTTTTTGTTTCTGTCCTCACAACAATAAAACTAATATATTATACATTTGTTTACCTTTACCTTTACCTCCAAACCACAGCTGCCATATCGGATAATTTTTGACATGTCATTTGAACATCCAATCAGAACAAAGTTATAATGCGCATGCGCCGGGCTGATAGGTTTTAACATATAAAAAAATCACCCTCTATCGCCGGTAAAGAAGTATAACTTCAAAAACAGAAGAGTAGAATGAAACGAACGCATAAGCCGAATGACAACAAATGAAGTAGTAAGGACGGCGAGAGACGGTTTCCTAATAGGAAGACGATGAGTGGGAAAACCACGAAACCGATGGAATGACCATTTACTGGAGGGACATTAAAAAATGGATCACTGGATCAATGGAAAACCTGGAGCAGATCAAATCCCTGTTGAGCTACTTAAACTTTTAGATGAGGAAAACATTACCTACTTGACTACTTTCTTCAACAAAATTTACAACGAAGAAAAAATACCAGATGATTGGTTAGAGTCACTGTTTATAACATTACCAAAGAAAAGCAGGTCCACCAAATGTAGCGATTTTAGACTAATCAGTTTGATGAGTCACACACTCTAGATACTTTTACGTATTATACAAAACCGAGTATTCCTTCTATGCGAAACTAGAATGGGTAATAAGCAATTTGGATTTAGAAATGTCTAGGAACTAGAGAAGCACTATTTTGTATGCGCTTTCTCTTACAAAAAAGTTGTGAATTCCGAAAGAACGTTTATATTTGTTTCATCGACTTCGAGAAGGCATTCGACCGAGTACAACACGATACACTTTTCGATTGCCTGCAGGCAGCAAGACTTGACCACTACGATATAAGACTGTTGAAATACTTATATTACAACCAAGTAGCCTCTATCCAAATTGGAGACAGTCGTACTGAAAAACTACCGATAAAACGTGGAGTACGACTAGGTTGTGTTTTATCACCCACCCTTTTTAATCTGTACTCTGAAGAAATCTTTAGGGAGGATTTAGATGACAGACAAGAGGGAGTAGGGCTAGGCGGAGAAGTAATCAACAATATTAGATACGCTGACGATACAGCCATTCTGGCTGAAAATTTACAAGATCTTCAGACACTACTAAATCTAGTCAGTGAAGCAAGTTATCGGAGATGCCTTAAAATCAACATTTCAAAAACAAAGTGGATGGTAGTTGAAAATGTTAATATTGATCAAGGTCAGCTTTCTCTTGATGGAGAGGAGTAAAATGGGTGAAGCATTTCAAGTACCTTGGCAGCTGATTAAATGTAAATTGTGACTCTGATGAAGAGATACTAACTAGGATCGAAATACAGAAGGCTTTTATGACCTGGCAACCAGTTTTATATAACCGAAACCTGTCGATAAATATTCGAAAGAAGGTCCTGAAATGTTATGTGTGGTATATATTATTGTATGGTTGTGAGACATGGACGTTAAAACCCACAATGCTAAACAAAATAGAAGCTTTCAAATTGTGGTGCTATCGACGAATGCTGAAGATACCGTGGATTTCGCACACTCCCATTGAAGATGTTCTTCAAATGATGAATTTTGAACGTCTGCTCATAAGCATCATAAAGAGGAGAAAAACAAAATACTTCGGCCATATAATTCGAGGACCTAAATACCATCTGCTTCGCCTTATAATACAAGGAAAAGTGGAAGGAAAGAGATGGATTGGTCGAAAGAAACTTTCATGGCTGGTAATATTAGACAACGATGTGGCTGCACAGTAGAAGAATAATTTCGCGAAGCAGCCGATAAAGAGAGGTTTCCGGAAATTGTACACCCATGATGACGGCAAACGTCTGAATACACATACGGCACCTAAAGGAGAAGACATTAAAAAACAGACAAAATCATGTCTACACAAATAGAAGAACAAGAGGATTCTAGGGCCGTTATAGGTAAATCTATCCAGGATACTGGGAGGAAAGTGATAGGTCTGGACATGGATTGAGGGTCGGACAATGGTGGCTTTAGGAGATAAACCAAGGCTCGCGTGGCAGGGGTGCATCCCTGGAGTGGATCTGGCACCTATCAGGATTATAGATGAGTATCTACCCGCTATCACTACTATCTAATTTAGGAACTACATAATTTAGAAACTTTTAAATAAGTTACAAAAAAGAACAAAACTCATGAATAATGATTTTTTCACAAACCATAGCAAACCCTAATTTTATAGCAATATCCATTCAATACCCTCTCAGACGAGTTGCCTATGTAACAAGCACTACGATTACCTCTAGAATTGGCGAATTGTAAATTAAATTCAGGATTTTTAGACGGTTCATTAAAAGTTCTTGGTAAGCCGTGTTTATTGCTTACGAAAATAAATACGCAGCCTGTATTTCGCCTTTAGCTCTTTTATGGATTTAGCCCTGGATTTTGGGCCACTTAAAAAATAACTTATGTATGAGCCTGCTACTTTGGCGCTTCTTTAGCATTTAGATTGTTAATTTTTATTTCGTTATTATTTCTATTTATAAAAGCGATAGTAATTATATAGAAATAACTGTTTATTATTGTTTTTATTTTAATAAAAAAAGTACTAATAACATAATAAAGAAATACGCCAGTCAATGAGAACAAAAATATTATTACCAACGATATCTATCCAAATGCATTGATTTTGATGCAATTTTGGGAATAGCCCGTGCTGACCTCCTAATTTAACGTGTACTCTATGATCATATATGTTTATTATTTTTTAGGGATGAAAACTACCTATTTATTGCTAAAATTTAATAAAACTAGTTGTAACGTAAATCAAAGTACTTTTTAGACTTTAATAGCGGTTGATGAAGGTAAATATACATAGGTCTTTTATATTTTCAAACATTCTTATTGATTGGCTGAATAATTTAACCCTTATAAAC
Organism: Diabrotica virgifera virgifera; assembly: GCF_917563875.1. NCBI lineage: Eukaryota > Metazoa > Arthropoda > Insecta > Coleoptera > Chrysomelidae > Diabrotica > Diabrotica virgifera. Next base: position 71,318,320 of record NC_065447.1, on the reverse strand, counting down.
TCCGCCCTTTCATAACAAAATGTGTAAGAAAAATGATTCGTTATTAATTTTTATTAATTTAATATATAACTTAAATCAGTTATCGGTAGTATGGGCCAAGGATGTTTTCTATTTATATGGGAAATAAGCCACAATTAAATTGAAAAAAACAATTTTAATAACGTTTACCAAAGAGTAAAAAGAGAAAAATCAAAGAAGCGGCTCTAATTATGCTAAATGAAACCAATTGTGTCGCAAATTCCTCGGTAGACTGCAGTAGGATGTAGTTACCCATACCACAGTATAAAGAAGGACAGTAGAACCACTCCCCGATTGAGGCTGAGGTGCCCTCCGATCGCTAGACTTGCATCCTCCCAATTGTCATGCCTTCATCAGTAAGGTCCGTCAGTTCCACCCGGTCGCTTCGTCCTCGGACGACGACCTCGACAAGCGTTGCCACCACCACTACCACCACTACAGCCACCACTACAGCCAACCAGTTTGCTTCCTTGCAACAGGAAGGCACTGTACCCCCATCCAGAGGCTACAACGGTCTCACGGCGGAGCTGGACCTCGAGACGCTTAGCGCGGAGATGCAAATCGTCCGCGATAAGTATCGCGAGGCCTACCTCCGCATCGAGCGGGACGACGCCTCCAACCCCCTTCTGCAGCGATATGCACACGATTTTCCGCCTCTAACACCAGCACAGGCTGGTCCTCAGCGTCAGAGCGCTCGGAATAGGCAGGGCGCTATACCAAAAATTCCAACCCAACCGTCTACACAAGCACCCCAACAATCTCAACAACAACCCACGCAACAGCAACCCTCTCAAAAACAAGCACCCATCAGCGCTTCCAACAATCCTGAACCCAACGATTTCGTCTTCCAAAGAAGACAACTAAGACAAATGTCTTATGCCAACGCCGCAGCCAATCCACGCCCCAAAACTCAAGCCAGAAACCAAAATGTCATAAACGCCATAAACGATCCTACACTGTCCGAATATCTTATCAAAGATCTCCCAAAAGATCTGTGTAACAAACGCATCTTCTTTCGGCAAATAAATGCCACCACTCTCTTAGCCAACAAAATCCACTCTTGTAAAGTACTCTCTCATGGCATCGCACACCTTCGACTTTTCAATCCGATAAATGCAGGGGATATAGAAAAAGCTATCCACACAGCAACTGGCCAAACCATGGTTACGGTTCACAGCCGTAGCAGAAATGCTAACACTTCCACTAAAGAGCCCACCTACCTCCTCTGCATTACTGGTATCGACGTGGATTACTCCGAGCAGGAGGTCACCGACTTGCTCACAGAACAACAATTCCCAGTCGAAAGACTGTGGAGAGTCAAAGCCTACAAAACAGGCAAGGACTCTAAAGTGATCAAGGTGGTGACCAAATCCGTGGAGAAATTCACGTCAGCATTGAGCCGAGGCATAACTCTCGACGGTGAAATTTACAATGCCGAACTTCCACATGGCTCCGACCCTACAATCCCCACCCCAAAATATTGCAGCAAATGCTGCATCAACGGACACTCCATCGACGAATGCCCTCAAAAAGCATTCGTCTGCCCCCACTGCGGCGGCAACCACAAATCCAGCGCCTGCACCAAACAGCAGGAACCCAAATGCCCGAATTGCGGCGGTGACCACCCCGCATACTCCAACAAGTGTCCACAAAGACACACCATCCCCTCCGCCCAACACGAAATACAGCCACTAACGATCGAAAGATCATTCCCCCCTTTCGAACTCCCAACAGAAACAAAGAACATCTTGTCGATTCAGACTGCTCTGTTGCTGAACTTGTTGCCCGAACTTCGCGAACATATCGCTGCAATCACGGCTAATTTAATTAGCCAAGTCTACGACCACTCGACAGTGGTCCACGGGTACGGGAGCAATGTCACGGTGACATTCCGCTCCAACCACTAAAACCCTCCCTTTATGGATTTCACCCTAGGCACAGTCAACTGTCAGGGTCTCTCCAAAAAGAGACCCCTCATCAAGAATATCTTGTCGAAGCACAACATCCAGATCCTCGCACTCACAGATACTCTGTCGAAAAGCGATCCACACTTCGCAGGATATTCGATCATCCATCGAAGCCGCTGTCAGGTTTCACGTGGGAATGGTATTCTCGTGAAACACGGAATACCGCACACCACACACACATTCCCACAAAATTTTCGTCCACCTGATGTGGACTTCCTGGCAATTGACGTGCATATCCCCAATAACGAAACCCTCACGATAGTCTCTTACTACAAACACCCGGGTCAGCCACTCAGCAGGCACTTGCTTGAGTATTTTTCAACGCTTAGCAAGGCCGTGCTGATGGGTGACCTAAATTGTAGACACACTCAGTTTGGTGATCACCGTTTAAACCCAGAAGGCATCCGCCTCACGGATTATCTACTAGACCTTCCCATTTCAAGAATCACCAACACTGAATTCACGTTTTTGAACGCCAATGGGGCCTCTATTGTCGACCACATCCTAGTTACTAGTAACATTCTGGATCGGTTCGGGGATAGATGCCACATAGGCGATTCAATAACGTCAGACCACGTACCTCTTCTTGTCGACACCGACATACTAATTCCAAAACAACCAAACCCTCCAAGATCTATAAGAGACTATCGTCACGCTAACTGGACTGAATTCCAAAACTTCATCACACAAAATCTCCCTATGCTAGGCGAACTCGATACTAACGATAGTATCGACACCAGTGCAACCGAAATCGAGAACCTCATCACTGAGGCGATCACGCACGCAATTCCACTCAAACAAATAACCTATACATCACCGGCACTTTCACAATACATCATTGCCAAAATCCAACAAAAACGACGTCTTCTACGTCAATACAAGGCCAACAGAAACCCACTAATCAAAACAGAGTACAACCGGATCTGTGCCAGGATAAAGAGGGAGATATCTGTCCTAACGGCTCGCCGGTGGGAAGATGCTACCTCAAAACTGGACTACAGAGACGGAGGTAAATTCTGGCAAAAATTCAAAGTCCTAACAAAACAAAAACTATCTCAACCATCCCATCTGTTGGTCAACAATCACATAGTCAATTCCCCAGAAGGGAAAGCCGAAGCATTCAGAAATTCGCTTCAAAACAATTTTCAAACTCCAGATAACCCGAACTTTGATCGCATATTTAAATTCAACACAGAATACATTGTAAATGTTACTCTCAACCACTACATTCCAGTCTATGATCCTATCATGGACCCCCTCACAGACAGGGAAACGGAGAGCTTTTGCCAAATCGGCAAAAACAGCGCTCCCGGACCTGATGGCATCAACCGAAGGTGCCTCAAAAAACTTCCAGAGAGTATCATTCCTCTTCTAACTAAAATATTCAATGCATGTCTCAAAAACAGCCACTTTCCTACTCCTTGGAAGGTGGCCAAAACCATCATGCTTTTGAAAAAAGGCAAACCCCCAACCGACGTGGAATCCTATAGACCAATTTCATTAATCAATACTCTGGGTAAAGGTCTTGAGCTAATCCTAAAAGAGAGGCTCAACGACTTTCTCGAAAACCACAATATCATACCAAAATTCCAATACGGATTCCAGTCAGGTAAATCTACTAAACATGCATTAATAGATTTCACTACCAAAGTTACTCAAACCATCAACGATGGTTCATTCGCCATAGCCACATTTCTGGATGTGCAGAAGGCTTTCGACCAGGTCTGGCACGACGGGCTTGTTCGGAAACTTCTGGACATCGGGCTACCATTGCAATTTACCAAAATTGTACACTCCTACCTCCACAACCGTACTGTCAGAGTTAAAATCGGCGATCAAAAGTCCACCCCCTTCACTCCACAAGCTGGAGTTCCCCAGGGTTCAGTCCTAGCACCGCTGTTGTACATCATCTACAACAGCGACATCACTAACCAAAATATCCCAGGTACTCGGCTGTTTCTCTATGCAGACGACACGACTCTGCTCTCAACAACCTCTCGATACAACCCAAGACTCCTCTTCAGAAGAGCCCAGGCTCTGTTGGACGGCGTCGGCGAATGGTGTTGTAAGTGGAGAGTCACGCTGAACGCGAACAAAACAACAACAATTGTGTTTCGCGCCCCTTCTGTGTCAAATAGAATCATACGCAATGAAGACGACCAATATCCACTGAGACTGTTGGGAGAAAGGCTTGTTGTTAGCCCGACTGCGAACTATTTGGGAGTACTGTTCACCAGGACTCTCAACTGGGACGCAGATCTAAAGGCAACTTTAGATAGGGTAAGGAACAGGGCCAGACTTCTCAACGCTCTCTCGGGAAAAATTGGCAATATACACAAGAAGACTCTCATTCACACTTACAAGACCTTTATTCGACCCGTCATGGAGTACAAATCATGTATCTACTCTCTTTGTTCAAGACAAAAACAAGAGAGGTTGTTGAGAACAGAACGTAGAATCTTGCGTAGATGCAACTATGAGCACTGGCGATATCCCTCAAACGAAATCCATAACATCTCGAACACCCCCAAAATCACCGAGAGAATAAACTCTCTGAACAGGAACTTCACAATCAAAGTAATCAACGGCCCCCCTTCCGACACACAAGAATCTCTCAAATGTTCCTGTTCATCTTCCGGCCACGTACTCCACCGAAAGCCCAAACGCAAAAAGATTCATGTCCCGTCCGCTCTAATGCAAACATGCATTGACGAACTCCCGGTGGAGTACGAAAACATCCTTGAGGCTACCCCGTTAGCCTACCGTACCCACCTCTAACATTTCCTCTTCCCTACCCCGAACAGGGAGAAGTTGGTTTTTTGCGGTTTCCCAACTTCATTGCACAATTATACCTGTTCGTCCCAAGAAAATAGCCGCAACTATTTTCTCCACTCGAACGCACACTGTCCACCCTGCACTCAAAGCCACCTCCTGACCGCCGACGAGGGACGCAGGTTCGCCTGTCGTTGTACAATGGTTTCTAGGGAGACTGGTCGAGAGCAAAGCACGGACAGTACACGTAAATGTCTATGGAACCAACAACAATCCATCAAACTTTCTTCTCTGTTGACTTCTTAGCCTTCTGGACACCACCGTCCGGCATAACCCAGGATCCAAGAACACCAGGACACGGCGCTTGCCCCAGTGTGTTTTTCGGACTGTTTGCTTTTGCTGCCAACACAATACATTCACCTCAAACCCTGAAGAGGACAAAATCCTAAACGGGGAAGCACATTGAACGCATTTCTTCTAAACATTATCTAGACAAGCAAATCAAACAATGTAGCTGGCCACTCCCCGAAAAATTGGAAGTAAAATCTCTAGTCGCGCATGGCGACCGCGCAATGTTGGCGGTCGCTTTTGCCCCACTCTCGCATTGCTAGTCGCATAGAAACGTACAGATTTCAACAGGAAAGACCTGCATCCACCACTGATGAATTACCAATTGCGTACTGCCGGCATTACTTCTTGAGATCAAAGCGCCGACAGAGGAGTGATTTTACTGTGGAACCTTTATATACTGTGCCCATACTGAAAGAGGAAGTCAATAGAAAGAAAATACCACGATTAGTAAATCAATAACATATCGAGTTAGTACAATTCTATATTTTAGTATTACTTATTGCATATCTATATATTATTAATATCTATTAATATTATTTATAATTTAGAAAAATATTAAAGTCAGAATTTGGTATTAGTTAGTTTCTTGAGAGTAAATTAAATGTAAGACCAAATACTTACGATGACGGGATAGTATCACGAGGTTTTTTTCCTGGTTTTCTCTCTTGATTTACTACGGAATCTCTAACGCGAGAATTTTACTGTTATCGTTGCATTTGGTTGTATTTTTAAAGACAGATCACATGCTATGATTTTTTTGTGACGGATATTCTTGAGTTGGGGTTGATTTCATGTAATCGAATGAACTATCTTTCAGTAAAATCGTCCCAGGAACGCAACTCATAAATATTGGCAATATCATTTTAAAGTCTTCTACTTTAAAATATATAATTTATGTCGGAATTGCAAATATAAATGAGCCAGATTAAATAAATTTTTAGAAGAGTATTTTACTTAGCAACAATATTTTTGTTTAATTTAGTAGTATTTTGTATTTTGACAACGACACCCGATTTTCGCGTCGAAACGTTAATAAAATTAATTTTTTTTTCAATTTAATTGTGGCTTATTTCCCATATAAATAGTTAATCATAAAAATGCCACAAGGAAATTGCTTCAGAACAACAATGATATTTTCCTTTTTTTCCTTTTTCACCAATAAAATATAAAAAAAAATAAAAAAACCACAAAATAAATTTGAACATAAAGATGTATGTTTTTTATTTAGAACAAAAATATCTTTTTGTAATTTCGTATATCTTAAGACTACTCTTCACGACGGAGATATAAAACTAGAGACAAAAGCAGAAAGAAAGCATCTTTGCAAAAAAAAATATAAAATTTATACAAAAGATTTATAGAAGAATACGTAAAAATTTTTTAGACACTTAAAGAAAAACAGTCATATCACTAACTTATTCTAATCTATATCACTGTCGTTCGTTATTTTCTCACCTTTGTCATAGATTGTAGCTCTACTTTCTCAGTTAACACCTGTATATCCTCCACATGTAGCGTTACAAAAAAAAACCGATCTTTCTGCAGGTGCATGACGAGCTGCATCCTTTTTTTTAGTTGTAAACAATTATTTTTAGTAATTTCCGCGGCGCAGGTCATTTATGAATTTATGTCTGCAAATATCCGTTAGGATTTTCCCATCCCCAAACAATTGGATTAAGAGCTTTATCGCCTAATGTAGGTGTGAGTGATGCCAATTTTACAACAGTGCTTTTTACCAGCAGCAGTGAAAAGTGAGTAGTCGGTATACCGAGATCCCATTCACATCTACTCCAAAAATTAGTATATGCTCCAAAATTGGTTATTCGGTTTTTTAAAAACAACTCTTTCATTTTAAGGATACCGTATCCATTCAAAAACCTTTTCGTAGGAAATTTCAGGAATTATGAAACCATAGTAATTACATAGGTTTAAAATCTTTAGTTTTGAAAAGGCAGAAGTTAAGGAGCACAAGAAAGTTGGTGCTTGCACTATCAATCTAACTTAAAGTAGTGATATATCTGACAGTTTTTATGCTACAGTAATGAAAAATAAAAAAAATTAACACAACAACAATTTGTACCAATCATTTTTGCGTATTTCTTATTATTGTCGAGTTACATGGAGAAAAAATAAATTTTTAAGAAAGTTTAAAAATACACTCTATTATTATAGATCTGGATCCCGCGTATGAAAAAGAAGTTGATTAATAGCAAGCTGAAAATTTGTTAATAGCTTAAGGGTGTCTAGTCGGATAAACTTTGATATATGGGAACACTGGAACAGGGGCAGTTTTAATTGTGGAACAGGTTAAAAATTTGGAACGGTCAGACCACGAAAACGGCACACTTATTTTGTCCGACAGAACAGACTTAAACTCTCCGAACAGAGATTAAACTCTCATGCAAAAATCAGACTGCTATTTATCACCTGTCATAATTCCTGTCATTTGACATATTCTACATGTTCCACTCATTAAAACGCCCATTTGGTGATAAATAGCAGTCTAATTTTTGCATGAGAGTTTAATCTCTGTTCGGAGAGTTTAAGTCTGTTCTGTCGGACAAAATACATGTGCCGTTTTCGTGGTCTGACCTCTCCAAATTTTTAACCTCTTCCACAATTAAAACTTCCACTGTTCCAGTGTTCCCATATATCAAAGTTTGTCCGACTATACACCCTTAAGCTATTAACAAATTTTCAGCTTGCTATTAATCAACTTTTTTTTCATACGCGGGATCCAGACTTATTATTTGATGTTTTTTATTATCTTAAAATATTTGAGTCTTCTACCTTCTTGCACCAAATCTCGCTTAGTTTGAAACTAATCGACATTTAGAAACTTATTAAGTTTCTAAATTAAGTTTCTTAAGGTCTTGCTAAGCACTATAAAAAGTATTCTTGTCATTATATCCGTAAAATCGAATATATATTTTTTGTTATTTCAAGTTGAACGCACCGATTCGACCATGCACAAAAATCCCCTTTCACCTACCCTATCTCTCTTGTTAGTGTAACTAGAAGATTTAAGAAAAAACGACTATTTTGGCTTATTTCAGCATAGGGTAGACTTTGTTTCTTAAGCTATTCCCTACTTACTCAGGTAAACTGATGCATTTGAAGGAGCAGAGCTTGAGTATGAGACCAGCCGAACCTGCCCTCGGTAAATGGAAAATGCTCATAGAACAGATCACAAAACTTCGGATAGAGGACGGAAACATTCTAAGACGTCCTTATTAAAGATTTGGATTATGAAAATATTAAAGATAAAGATATTAAGATACTAAGATCTTCTTCTTCTTCTACGGCACTACAGCCCAAATTGAGCATTGGCCTCCTTTATTTTTTGCCTCCACTTTGCATTCAGTGCTCTTTTTGCACCCATTGCAATCTTTGTATTCTAATGAAGTCTGACAGGGGTGTTTCCTTATAAAGTTGATAAAGCTCGTTGTTGTATTGGCTTCTGAAGATTCCGTTTTCCCTTACAGGTCCTGGTATTCTCCTTAGTAATTTCCTTTCGAATGTATCGAAAAGATACTAAGATATTAAAATTAAAATTGTTAATAATATATCATGCTTATTAATATATTCCTATTTTGGGCCCCCTTTTTTTCTCATACCTAGTACTTAGCTAATATTTTTATCGATAACTTAAAAAGGAAAGAAGTGATCTTATTTCTTCTACACAGCCACATATACATTTATTCATAAAAAAAGGATTCATTAATACTCTTCTTTTCTTTTAGTGTTTTTTCTAATTTGCATGAAAATATCGGCGGCATATTTTTGATTTTAAAACAGTGTAGCTTAACCCGAGTTCCAATAATTCTCTTTTTCCCATACATATATGGACTGCTCCCAAAGGATCAACTGTAGGGTTCTTTTGAATAAAAAATGCAATTGATATGGGATAAGCATGCCGCTATAGAGTGCCAATTTATGTTTGAATTGTGAAACGTGTGTTATCTTTAACGTTTATGGATCCGCACGAATTCCGCGTTTGTGAAAGATATCGAATTTATTTATTGGAATACAATACACATATTGTAGGGCTTTTAGAAATTTAGATAAAGTTAGAGCTTTGGTTTTTAAGAGCATACATTTAGGTGTATAAAAATTACTGAACGGTCAGAGTTGTAGAGAATTTGGAAGTTTAAAAATTGAAAGTTTAATTGCTCTACAGACACATACAGGAGTTTAAACTTGACATTAAAAGAAAATTTTTATATATATATATATATAACAGCACTACAAGCCTTAGAGGCCCTTGGCTTCGATAGTCTTGGAATTTCTTTCCACTTTTTGCGGTCCTGTACTTGTCCTCTACAGTCTCTTGTACCCATTTCTTCTAGGTCAGTCAGGACGGCATCAAACCACTTCCTTCGTGGTCTCCCTCTTCTTTTATTCCCTTGTTCTCCTGCTGATAAAACTCTTAGGACGTTTCTTTCTTGTGGAATTCGTAAAACATGACCCAACCATCTAACTCTCTGTGCCTTGATTTTCTGAGTTATTTTAGGTTTCTTATACATCATCATTATCTCCAGGTTTGTTCTTCTGCACCATTCCCCGTTAGCCTCCTTTATACCGCCAAAAATTTTTCTCAATATTTTTCTCTTCCAAATCTCTAGCTTTTTTTCTTCTTTCTGGTTCATTGTCCAAGTTTCACATGCATACAACACTATTGTTTCATACGCTCGGATCTTGGCTGCCCTGGATACGCTTTTTGCCTTCAATAGTGCGTTTAATGAACCTACTGCTTTGCTACTTTTCAATAACCGTTTACCTATCTCTCTCTCTTCGTCTCCTCTATTTGTAACTGTTACTCCAAGGTACTCAAATTCAGTTACCTTCTCAAATTTATAATCTTTGTCATGTGCCCTTATAGTAGTCCACTTATTTCTTCAACATTTTCTCCTCTCATTTCCATATACTTCGTTTTTCCTTGGTTTATAGTCAGACCATATTTTTTTTTGCTTCTTCTTCAAATTGCTTGAACATTTTTTGAAGCTCTACTCTTGAACGAGTCAGAAACACCAGGTCATCTGCAAAACCTACACACTGTTGTCTTCTGTTACGAATCGTGCTGCTTGTCTAGATATTGGCTCCTCTAATTATCTTTTCTAGTACTAGATTAAATAAGTCTGTTGACAGGGGGTCACCTTGTTTTAATCCTCTGTTGACGTTATAGTCCAGGGCCCATCTGTTTTGAGATGGACGTTGAGAGGTGACTCAAGTTTTTTTGCAGAAATTGTTTGAAAATAACTCCAATAATAATATTTGAGTTATCATCCCTCTCAAAATGTCCGGAACATTGTTTAAATAATCAAAATGTCAAAAAATGAAGGAAAAAATCGATTTTTTTCTTGGCTTTTTGATTATAACTTTAAAAGTATTCATTTCCGAGAAAATATGTACTGACATAAAAGTTGTGCAATTAAATTTCCTGCAATATAGAATTTGTTAGAAATTTAAAAAATAGTCACCCTTGTTGCAAAATAGCAATTGCGAAAAAATATACAAAAACAAGTATTCGCATTTTACGTCTTTCAACCATCTATGCTACTCCTAGCACCTTCATATTTTACTCAGAAAAACTTTATGATATAGTAAAACAACACTGTAAATATCATTAATATCGGTTTAATAAATTTTGCACAATAAATTTTGCAATCCAGCTTTCGCAAAAAAAATCATTTTTTAAAAATGTTACAAAAATGAAAATAAAACAGATAGCAAGTTGAAATTTTCTTTACGTATAGAAGTGTACTGTACCTTTCATTTGCAATTTGTAAAATTAAAATCGATTAACTACCACGACGTCGGGTATTTTTCTAAATAAACATTAATTATTGGTGCTACGCGCAGGACAGCGGTGTCCGATTCACACAAGTTGATTTCCACCAAAAATTTCTTCCAATCTTTATCTAATATATTATTTTCTTACTCTATATTTTGTTGTATTTTAATATTTTAATTCCACAAAAATCAAACTAATTTTATTATTGATTGTGAAATATTGTTTAAACAATTGCATATGTTTCAAAATAATAAACGTTTATTCTCTAAGTTAAAATATATGAACAAAGAAAGTTTTTGCTAAAGAAGTGTTATTTCAAAGGATAGAGTATGTGTTTTTATTTTGCAATAAACAAATTTATTTATTTATATCGAAATGTAATAAAAATTAGAATGTATCAATCATTATCAAAGGTCACTGAAATGCCCAATTAGAGCAAACTATCCGCTGTCCTGCGCGCAGCACCAATAATTAATGTTTATTTAAAAAAATTCCTGACGCCGTGGTAGTTAATAGATTTTAATTTTTCAAATTGCAAATGAAAGGTACAGCTCACTCCTATAGATAAAAAGAATTTCAACTTGCTATCTGCTTTATTTTCAGTCCTGTAACATTTTGAAAAAATGAATTTTTTATGCGATAGCTGGATTGCAAAATATATTTTGTAAAATCTATTGAACCGGTCTTAATGAAATTTACAGTATTGTTTTACTGTATCATATAGTTCTTTTGGGTGAAACATGAAGGTCCTAAGTGTAGCATAAATGGTTGAAAAACGTAAAATGCTAATACTTGTTTTTGTATGGTTTTTTCACAATTATTGCTATTTTGCAACAAGGGTGACCATTTTTTAAATTTTTAGCTCATTCTATATTGTAGAAAATTTAATTACGCAACTTTTATGTCAATACAACTTTTCTCGTAAATGAATACTTTTAAAGTTATAATCAAAAAACGAAGAAAAAAATCGAATTTTTCCTCATTTTTTGACATTTTGATTATTTAAACAATGTTCCGGACCTTTTTGAGAGGGAGGATAACTCAAATATTATTATTTGAGTTATTCTCAAGCAATTTCTGCAATTATTAAAGAAGACAAAGAGTATCTACATTTGTTTATAATAAAAAATAACATATGGATAAAATGATGAGACTCGAACTTAAAAGAAACTTATTTATCGTGTTTGTAACTAAGAAATACATAGCTACAAAAAAAAGCCTAAGCTGGATTAATCCATTAAAATGTCTACATTCTCGATCTTCTTCTTCTTCTGCTTCTTAGTCTTCTATCGTCTATTTATGAACATACGTCTCTCCTAACTCCTTCCATATATCCAATTCAATATCGAATCCTTCCAATTTTGGGCAACGTTCTTCTTTACTTAATCTATTGTTTTGATGCATTTATGTCCTTTGTGGTTTCCTCCCTGTCGTCTGCCTTGGTAAGGTCCCCAAAGTTGTATATTTGATAGCTGTATGTATTTCAAAAATATAAGTATATCGATCGTTAGCTATTGAAATACGCAATCTCTTGCACGACTGCTTAGGAAAAAAACTGCATGCCATAAACTCCTCTTTCTAAAAAAAGCCTCCATCTATACTTACGTGAATCTCACAAACTGGAACGACTTCAAATGAAATTAAGTTTTTCTTTGTGTTTCTCTCCAATCGGATATTGGATATCACGTGACTTTTCTAATTGTGTGTAAAGCTCTAAATATTTCATTTGGACGATTCTTTCGCCGTTGGCCTTTCCTGGTGTTCAATTTTTAGAAATATTTATTTTTGTCGTTTCACTAAATGGTCCAAATATTTAAATTTTCTTATACTTACTCGGATTTTAAAAGTTTTGGTCAGTAGTTTGCTATATCAAAACTCCAATATATTTGTAATTATTCATTCTTACGATGAGAGTGTTATTTTAGGTATTGTTTCTCTGCTGAACTGGATTCTTAATGAAAATGATATGTTTTGTTGTATTGACATATATGTCTGTATATCGTGGTTGCTGCATAGTATGTTTAAATTTTGATGATATTGGCCCAACGTGACAGTGTCATCTACATATAGGAAGTTATTTAAAACTTACCCATTGGTAGTTACTCGTTCATTTAAATACGATATAACTGCCTGGTAAACATAAGTAAAGCAGGTCAGACATAAAAAAATAATAGTAAGGGGGGAAGAGCCCTACTCTTACTATTATTTAAACAGAGTTGCGGGTTAAGTTGGAAACATATGAAATACTTTTTTATTAATATTTTTACGAAAAAAAGTGATTCTTTATAGACCGGGCAGTATCGTCGCCCCCGTTAGAGAAATTATTCCGATTCGATTTTTTTGCACAAACTTACTCAAAAAGAGGTCCTTATAACATATCCACAGGGTGCCGGACGGTGCCGTGGTCGAAAAATTTTTTAAATAATATTTTTTAAACAAATTCACAAAAATAATTTTTTCGTTTCGAATAATTTTTTTTTAGATAAATTGGCTTATTCTGAGCAGAAAAGGTCTCTTGTCATTTTTTTCGAAAATTGATTATTGTCGAGTTATATGCGATTAAATATTTGAAAAATGCGAAAATGGCCATTTTCAAGGCTTATTAACTCGATTAAACATCATTATTATGAAATTCAAAAAGTCACCAAATCAAGTTTTAAATCCCTTCTTCAAGATCCTGAAGAGATTTTTATCATTTTTTTATTAGAAAGCTGTTATTTTTAATTATTAACAATTAGCGCTATAGTCCAGGATTTATCGTCGCCCCCGTTAGTGAAATTATTCCGATTCCATTTTTTCGCAGAAACTTACTCAAAACGAGGTCCTTATAACATATCGACAGGGTGCCAGGCCGTGACGTGGTCGAAAAATTGTTTAAACAATTTTTTTTTAACAAATTCACAAAAATAATTTTTCCACTGCGAACAATTCTTTTTTTAGATAATATATGATATTCTGAGCAAAAAATGTCTCGTGTGATTTTTTTCCAAAATTGATTTTTGTCGAATTATACGCGATTTATAATTTGAAAAATGCGAAAATGGCCATATAACTCGACAACAATCAATTTTAGAGAAAAATCACAAGAGACCTTTTTTGCTCAGAATAACGCAAATTATCTAAATAAAATCATTCGCAATAAAAAAAAATATTTTTGTGAATTTGTTTAAAAAAAATTGTTTAAACAATTTTTTGACCACAGCACCGCCCGGCACCCTGTGGATATGTTATAAGGACCACGTTTTGAGTAAGTTTCTGCAAAAAAATGGAATCGGAATAATTTCACTAACGGGGGCGACGGATACATCCTGGACTATAGCGCTAATTGTTAATAATTAAAAATAACAGCTTTGTAATGAAATAATGACAAAAATCTCTTCAGTACCTTGAAGAAGGGGTTTTTCGCATTTTTCAAATTTTTAATCGCATATATCTCGACAACAATCAATTTTAGAAAAATTTTTGCTCATAATAAGCCAATTTATCTAAAAAAAATTTGTTCGAAATGAAAAAACTATTTTGGTGAATTTGTCTAAAAAAAATTGTTCAAACAATTTTTCGACCACGGCACCGCCCGGCACCCTGTGGATATGTTATAAGGACCTCTTTTTGAGTAAGTTTGTGCAAAAAAATCGAATCGGAATAATTTTGCTAGCGGGGGCGACGATACTTCCCGGTCTATTATAAAAATATTTTAAACCTAATATGCAAACTATCAAATATCACATTAGGTACACTGAATCAATTGTACTTCTTCAAACCATCTTCAAACAATGTAGTAGCAACGTTTAATTTTAATCTGTTTGTCCTTTGTCCAGTGTGTGTTATATGAAATATAACATTGTTATATGTTAGTTTTTACCTAATATAACTTAACCTAATCTTTAATTTCATAAAAATGTCTACGATATTCCGGGATATCTTCCTATCTGACGGAATGCCCCTGATGATGCAAGATGTTCAGGCTGCAAGGACGTTCAGGCCATATTGTATTTGACTCACATTGCCGTTAAAAAATGTTGAGCTGAATCTGACCTTGACTGAGGCGTGAAAGTAGAATAATGAGAAACACCCGAAAAACATTTTCCCCTTTAACAAAAAAATAGATATTTTTTGAGGAAAACATTTTTTGTTGAGTTAGATCTGATACTTGTTTTTCACTAATTTTTGGCGTCTGAATCTGAGAATAACTTCTTTGTCTATCATGTCAAGTTTTTAAACTGAGGTGCCCATTGCGTGCCCATGTCTCACTTTATTAGGTGCCCATGCTCTATCTTGATCACCAAGTTTCACTTTAAATACGCAAAATATGCTTGTCTGAATATGTACCGATGTTTGTCCTTTAACTGGGAATGGTAAAACTGCCACATATACAGGGTGTTTGGTAAAGAAGGGGCCATAGCTTAACCCTAGATTCCTGAGCTTAAAATAGGTCGATTTAAGCAAACTTACCTTAGTACGAAAGTTGATAATATCCGAAATACAGGGTGTCAAAATTAAACTTTTATTTTATTTATTCTTGAATATTTTCTGACAGGCAATGGATAACAACACGAAATTTGGTAAGCAGGGGTTTTTTAGGACGATAAATCTAAATTCACCACCAAAAATGATGTATTACTCAGAGGGCGCCACATATGTTTTTCAGCGCTCATTTAATACGTTCTATTTTTTTTATCCCCCACTCTACATACTTTTTTAACCACAAATTTTATTCTCTGAATATTTTTACTTAAAAAAGATGTACTACATTCTTCTCGCTAAACTTACCTGTTTACGAGATAAACGCATTTTAAATCTGCGATACAACATAATTTTTTGCATAATATCATTGTAGTTACATCCGAAAAATAACTTAAAACCATATTAATTGTGCCATTTCTCATATTTATGTCATTGCATCGGAAATTCCATTAAAATAAATTTGCCAAACATTTTTGTAAATTTATATGGTTTTAAGATATTTTTCGGGTGTAACTACAATGATATTATGCAAAAAAATTACTTGCCTCTCCGATTTAAAATGCGTTTATCTCGAAAACAGTTAAGTTTAGCAAGATGAATTTAGTATACCTTTTTTAAGTAAAAATATTAAGAGAATACAACTTTTGATTCAAAAAGAATGTAGAGTGGGTAATAAAAAAAATTGAACATATTAAATGAACGCTGAAAGGCGTATGTGGCGCCCTCTGGATAATAATTATTTTTGGTGGAAAATTTAGATTTCTCGTTCCAAAAAACCCCGTTTACCGAATTTCGTGTTATTATTCCGTGCCTGTTAGGAAATATTCAAGAATAAATAAATTAAAAGTTTAACTTTGACACTCTGTATTTCGGTGATTATCAACTTTCGTACTAAGGTGAGTTAGCTTAAATTGACCTAGTTTAACCTTAGGAATCTAAGGTTAAGCTATGGCCCATTCTTTACCAAACACCCTGTATAACAAAACGAATCGAGGCTGTTTTCGCACTTACGACGCGCGACCTGTAGGAGCAGAGGTAGCCATAATGAAACGTTCCAGATCAAACACACTAAGTTGTTCTATTCACTTCATTAACACAGTACCGAATCGCCTCTCGTGCTGTGCGGATGTATTGCCTTAATCATCAAGCAACGTACGCCACGATAAAAATTTCGAACCGGAATTTTTGTTAAAAACCGATACCTACAATTTAAAAACAATTAATGAAATATTTATTTTCATTTACATCGAAATTTAATGAGTTTTTGAACCCAGTGCTAATTTAAGTGAAATAAAAACATGAATGTGTTACCAGCTAGTAATGGACCTGGAGATTCTTATAGCCAGCCAGTTTCGCAAACCAACATACAGGGTGTAGCAGATACAAATATGCAAGTACAACAATTTATTAATTCTCAACCAATAACTCAAGCAGCATTGAATAATAATAATTCTTGTTTATCTCAACAACATTTTGATGCTTCTCAAACAAATTCCACTCAGCAGGTACCAATTAATCAACAAAATTACATACATCAGGTACCAATGATCCAAAAATCACAACATATACCATCAACCAGTCAGAAATATTATCACAGATTGTCCTCTACAAGTGACGATGAGGAGCTGGAACAACACGCAGCCAACGAGAACGAATGGCAACAAGTAACGAATACAAAAAGAAGGAAGATCAGAAGAAGCAACTCACAAAACTCCGACATAGATATAAGCAATAGATATAGTCAGCTTCCTGTAGAAGAAACTGTAGAAGAGAAACCTCCTCCAATATTTGTGTACGGAGTAACAGATTACCAGAAAATGATACTAAGTTTAAGAGATGCCATTGATGATGTGCACTACAGTACAAAAACACTTGCAGATAATACAATTAAAATAATTAGTGATACTGTTGAGTCTTACAGGCATCTAGTAACGTATATGCGTGAGAAAAAAATTGTACACCACACATACCAACTCAAAGAAGAACGTGCATTCCGAGTAGTGATCAGACACCTTCACCACACTATGGATACAAAAGAAATAGTTAAAGAACTCAACGCAAAAGGCCATCAAGTCAGAAATATTCTCAATGCCAAGGACAAAAGAACTAAGGAGCCTCTTAATCTGTTCTTTGTGGATTTAGAGCCTGCGGTAAATAACAAAGACGTATATAAAATACAAAAAATGCAAAATTTTATCATACAGGTAGAACCTCCAAAACCTAACTATGGACCAGCTCAATGCACGCGATGCCAACAATATGGACACACCAAGGGTTACTGTTATAAACCTTTTGTCTGCGTTAAGTGTGGGGGAGCCCATAGTACAACAACCTGCACAAAAACAAGGAACACTCCAGCAATATGTGCACTTTGTGGAGGTGCCCATACAGCCAACTATAAAGGTTGTAGCTACTATCACAACATAATGAGACGCCCTAATAATCAAAATAATAGGCAAAATGTACAGCCAGTCAGCAGTCAGGGTTGCCCAAATGCCCATCCTAATCTTACCACCAAGCCAACAACAACGCCGGTAAGAAATAATGTGACCTATGCAAATGTAGCATCCAACAATTATACTCAGCAGAATCAATGTGACACCACAACAGATATGCTACATAGATTCTTAGACGAATTCAAAGCCATGTTTCAGCAACTTATTCATCAAAACACCATGGTGATGAATATGCTTACTACGTTAATAAATAAAATTCATTAAGTTTATTAGAATAGCACTGTGGAATGCCAACGGCATTCTACATCACAAACAAGAAGTTGAAATATTTCTAAAACACAATTCCATAGACCTGCTTCTCATCAGCGAAACACACTTCACTGACAGATCCTACTTTTACATTCCACATTACACAACATATCACAGCAATCACCCAGACAACACTGCACATGCTGGTACTGCTATCCTAATAAAGAACACAATATAGCACCATGAAATGCCAAAATATGCTGAAAATTTTCTACAAGCCACAACTGTCAACGTCTGCATGGACTCATATAATCTAAAAGTTGCCGCCGTCTACTGTCCACCACGACACAACATAAAAAAGGAACATTTCAGTGATTTTTTCGATACACTAGGATCCAAATTTATTGCGGGCGGTGATTACAATAGCAAACACATTTTATGGGGGTCTAGGCTTTCAACAACCAAAGGTAGAGAATTGGCATCAGTGATTCAAGAGAAGCATTACGCATACCTGTCAACAGGAACTCCAACTTACTGGCGAACTGATCCTGCTAAAACTCCTGACTTGCTTGACTTTTTTGTGACAAATGGGTTACCAGCTCCTTACTTAGACGTAATACCAAGCTATGATCTTTCTTCTGACCACTCTCCGATAATAGCTTCAATAGGAACAGCAGCGTTACATAGAAAAACTCCCACAAGACTACATAATAAGAAAACCAAATGGGAAGAATATCGTACCAGAATTGAAGAAAAAGTAAAATTCGACATCAGACTAAAGGAACCCAATGAAGTCGAAGGGGCGATCACAACTTTTAATGACCTCCTAATAGAATCAGTACAACAAGCCACTCCTCGTCCCACTATCCAAAAGAAAGACATTTCTGTACCTAAAGAAGTGAAGGAACTCATAGCTCTAAAACGAAAAGCAAGAGCTAGATTACAACGCACGCAAGCCCCTGTTGACAAAACAGTGTACAACCGAGCCAGTAGTCGACTAAAAGCAAAAATTAAAGAACTGCGTGAAAGTTCATTTAATGAATATTTGAAGGGTCTTAACCGAAGTGATAACTCCATCTGGAAACTATGCAAATTCAAAAACAAGCCTCAAATGCAGAATTCTCCTGTACGTGACTCCAGCAATCCTGCAGCTATATGGGCAAGAAGCGATAAAGAAAAGGCTTCACTATTTGGTGCATACTTATCCAATGTATTCACACCGAACTGTGATGTAGTTGATGACGAAATAGCTAGACATCTCTCAAATATCCCAAACAACATACCCGCAACCAAACAACTTTCTGTAAAGGAAGTTCAAAATGAACTAAACTTCCTAAATCCAAGAAAATCTCCAGGGATCGATAAAATAACCTCCAAAATGTTAAAAGAACTGCCACGCAGAGGAGTCATACTCATGATGTACATTTTCAATGCTATCCTGAGACTAAACTACTGGCCGACGCAACTCAAAACAGCAGAAATAATTTTAATACTGAAGGCAGGCAAAAACCCAAACGAAGTTTCATCTTATCGGCCAATCAGCTTATTGCCAGTTATGTCAAAACTACTAGAAAGACTCATACTTCAAAGAATAAATAAGGAAGTACTCCCTGAGGATTGGATTCCATCACACCAATTTGGTTTTCGACAAGGCCACTCAACAGTTCAGCAAATACACAGAATAACACATTCAATAAATTTAGCAATAGAACAAAAACAATACTGTCCCTCAGTATTCTTGGATGTTAGCCAAGCCTTTGACAAGGTTTGGCATGATGGACTTTTATACAAAATATCTAAAATCTTTCCACTATCCTTCTATCGACTGCTCGAATCATATCTTCACGACAGACAGTTTCTTGTAAAAGTGAATGATGAATATTCGCAAAAATTCCCAATCAAGGCCGGAGTTCCGCAAGGCAGTGTCCTGGGTCCCATTCTATATGTATTATTCACATCAGATATTCCTACGTCTCCACACACTGTCATAGGAACCTTTGCGGATGACACCGTCATCTTAGCAATTCACCAAGATCCAGTAGAAGCTTCCAACATCCTACAAAATGACTTAGCAAACCTAGAAAATTGGGTAAGAAAATGGAAAATTAAGATAAATGAGGCTAAATCCGTCCATGTCAACTTTACTACAAGAAAAGATCAGTGTCCATCACTATACATAAATAACAAAATTATTGCTAAACACAACTCTTCCAAATATCTCGGCATACATCTAGACTCTAAACTTACTTGGAAAGTGCACATAACAAAGAAGAGAAAACAAATAGACATGAAAGTCAAAGAACTCTACTGGTTGATAGGTAGAAAATCAAAACTAAGTTTGGAAAATAAACTGCTGATATACAACACCATAATCAAACCAATATGGATGTATGGTATCGAAGTCTGGGGATGTGCAAGCAAATCTAATATTGCTATCATCCAAAGGAGCCAGTCAAAAATACTACGCATGATCACAGATGCACCTTGGTTCGTGTCGAATTTAACATTACATGAAGATCTGAAGGTTCCATTCATCACAGATGTCATTAAAGATAGGTACAACAAACACCACGAGAAAATGGAAACACACCCCAACGCAGTATTACAGCCGCTAGTACAAGCTCCAATTGCCAGAAGGTTGAAGAGATTATGGCCAGCTGACATGAAGACTATCTAGGACTCCTTCATTGGAGGGAGTCCCTTCACGCCAATGAGGGGCCCAGCTCCCAAGCCAACACTTTAACTTATAGGATGCTAATGTATTCTGATTGTTAAATAAAGCATAACAAAAAAAAAAAAAAAAAAAAAAAAAAAAAAAAAAAAAAAAAAAAAAACTTCATTAACGAAATACTAAATACTGCTAACCGACACACAACGTTTCACCACAGTATAACAGACGTAACTGAAGAGGAACAGGCAAGTCTAGACCAGTTACAGTTATCAGAGCGTCATTCCCCCCACCCACATAGAAAACGAACGTGACGTGATAGAAGAAAACAAAAAACAGTTTTAAAACCAGGATGCCTAATTCTATAAAAACAGATAAAAAATCTATCTCAACAGAAACTGGGTTAAAAATTGTTCCCAAGTGAATTGATGACGCTGTGTTTTTACAAGTACATTACAAGTAATTGTGCTGTTGAGTTAATAACATAATCGATCCTGAACAAGAAATAAGTGCTCGAATTTTTTTTCAAGAGAGTTTTTTCTGATTTCAATGCCAACCTATAGCTTAATCTAGATATTGTGCGATTATACAGGAAAGATTACATTATCAATAATAAATCAATTCTTTTTTGTCATAATTATGTGAACATTTATCTGCATAGGAAAAATACATACCCTCTTTTAGTACAAATTAATATATTTTAATTTATACGTACTAAATGGTTTATTCTTCATATTATGTTCACGAAGCCCGTTTAGCATTATTCATTGCCTCAAGTAAATATATCTGCGGAATTCCTAAAGTTACGACAGATTTATTTGTACTTTGATCTGTTAAGCACTTTCAGATGTAAACAATGTAATAAATCAATAATGGATTAACAAAAAATAAATCATATTAAATTATATTTAACTAGTACTATTAGCAGTTTACTTCGTTAAATTAAATTGTATGGATACATTTCAATATTAATTAGTATCTATTTTTAATTTGGATAACATGGATCCCACGCAGTATCGTTTAATATCCCAGCTTTTTCACAGCTATTTGTTAATTAAACTTTAATTAATTAAATAAAATTTTGAACAGTCTGTAATGACATAAATGATTAGTTGGCATTGCGGTAATAGTTTTCTAGTACCTAACATTTTCATTAATTTCTTTAAAAATAAAATAATTAGAGTTTAAGCCAGCCATGAAATTTTTAATACAATATTTGGTTACGTCTATAATTTAGAAATAATTTTATACACGTTCAAATACAGTGATGAACGCGCTAATAACCGCAAAATAACGCAAAAGATATAAAACACATTAAGTTGTGAGATAAAAAGGAATGAAACTAGTGGAGGTAGGAGATTTAGCGATCAAAACCTATAAATTTACATTTTACTTATTGTTTCCCACCTTTGGACGTATCGGAAGAGTTTAGCAACTGCCCACAGTACAACTACTTTGTATTATGTAATGTATGAATGAGATATTTCCTGTAATTAATTATATTATTTTGTAACCTATGTATGTTCGAAAAAAAAAATTATATAAAAAAATTATATAAAAAAATAATAAAAAAAAATTAAAAATAATAATAATAAAAAAATATATATATAAAAAAATTAAAAATAAAAAAAAATAAATAAATAAATAAAAAAAAATCAATAAGAGGTTCTAAATCTCCGAGAGGATGAATGAGATTTAGTTCCTACCGTAATGAAAAAAAAAAACATTAGCATAGTTGTATTTAATAAAATAGTTAGTACCTAGACATTGTTATTTGTAAGCTTTATTTTTTATTATTCTTTATTTTTAAGTGTATACTGGACAATTTTGTACTTGTGAACAAATAATAATTTTATTATGTAATTACGTGGCTAAAGGTTATAAACCAAGGCCAGAATCAGAACAAAAAAAAAACTGCCCACAGTTCTTAGGTATTTACTACGGTTACCCAGATCGTCTAACCAATGAATATTAAGGGCGCGATTACGTCACGAGTATATACTGTAATTTGAATCGTAATATGGTTAATCGGTATTTTAATGTCTTTTATGTACGGATAATAGTCAAGATAGTTAAGAAATAAAGATGTTTAGTGGATTTTATCCAACGGTTAATGCAATATTTACTGAAATTACTTGGGACTGTAGAATGGACTTCAATATTCACTATTCTGCACTGAAAATTTGTCGCTCAATTTCCATTAATACTGGATTAACTATTGAATACATACCATCCTTGGAAGTCAGCAAGGATTATGTGAATTAGAATTACTTTTATAATTTATTGTAAGAATTTAAATAATAGATAATAAATTTGGCCACACTACAGCCTGTACCTGGCATTCTAAAATGTCATCGACAATTTTATTACGTTAATACATAATGAAATTTTAACGTTTTAACCTATCTTATAAATATATATATTCTTATTTAAGCTCCTACAAGAGGTACGATGTACAACTACACTTACTATACTTACTTACTGTAAACAACATCAAAATTACAAATACAACAGTATAAATAAACTAGGATATAATATAAGATAAATAATAACATAAATAATACACATAATATGTATGTACATACACAGAAATACACATTCAATGATCGAAAATCATCTAAAATATGGGATTGTGTATACTTGTGACGTAAAGTAAAAAATTTAAGTCTCTCCACCACCGTCGGACAAAACAACCGTAGTAAATGTCTAATAACCGTGGCAACTGCCGCTGTCACAGTGACAGTTTTAGTTGACATGCCTACTCCTCTGATACTTCTAAAGGTGGGAAACAATAAAATAGAGTGTAACTTTATAGGTTTTTATCGCTAAACCTCCCACCTCCACTAGTTTCATTCCTTTTTATCTCACAACTTAATATGGTTTCCATCTTTTGCGCTATTTTGCCGGTTATTAGCGCGCTCTTCACTGTACATAGAAACTTCATCGAATACTTTGTAAGTTATAAGATATTTTATTTTTTTATGAAAACTAAGCGTCGTATGAAAAAAAGGGAAGATATATTATTTTCCACCTACCTCTACCGAAAGTATACTTTTCCGGACCTGATTGTAGGGAGCAAAGTTGTACTTTTCCTCCCTAGGGAGGAAAATATTTTTCCTCCCTAGGGAGGAAAAGTAAAAGTGACGTCATAGTATTTCATTCATGAAATATAACTTATTGACGCCCTGTATAATATCTATTTTCTATTACGAAGTATCTATACATTTTAACGTTTATTTATAAAACACCCTCTATTTTGCAGAATGGTAAAAAACAGTAAATTGTTATTTTGATTTAACAATGTTTACATTAATAATTTGACTTATATTTGACAGTTGACAGTTACATTGTACCTACTTGTTGTTTTAGTTCTAATAAATTTTGTTGGTTAGTTACATAAATAAATTAAGTAAAAATGAAAAAATTACTTGTTATTTGAGGAAGGTGGAAAAACCGTATGTATAACATGGGAGTAAAGTGCCTTTTCCTCCCTTGAATGATTACTGCCCTCCGCTACGCGTCGGGCAGTAAACTTCATTCTCGGGAGGAAAAGTTACACTTTCCTCCCTTGTTATACAAATAGCTATTTTCGCAAATTGAACTAGGAATTCAAAAATAATTCTTAACATGTAATACCTCAGTGGCGTACTGTCTTTTTATTTAAAAAAATTTCAGATAATTACCTGTACGCGCGCCAATGATGAATAAAGATTCTTAATTGTATGTCAAAAAATTCGCAATAGCTAGATCTTAAAACCCATCAAATTTCATTTGCATACATCAACTGGTTTTAAAGCAATAAATAAATCGTTAATTTGTAAGAAATTATTTAACACCCCGTATCTCGGAAACGAAGCATTTGCGGACATATGTTTATCGAGCAAACTGTCATTATTTTTTCATGTAGAATTACCACTTAAAGATTGTAATACTTATTTACTAACACACTGAATATCGACGCGTTTTTGTGTCAGTTTAAAACTATAATAACGGAAACAAAATTATAAACTATTAGTAAGTATATAAATTATAGAGATGTTCAAAATTACGGAATAAATAATTTTTTTCAAAAATTTTCCACTTTGGAGAAAAATCCCGAGACTGGTCAATTTTTATTTTTAAATTATGATTTTCTAACATATATGCCATAATAGTGACGTCATTCATTTGGGCGTGATGACGTAATCGATGATTACTTTAAATAGAAATAGGGGTCGTGTGGTAGCTCATTTGAAAATTTTTCCAATTCTCTATTTAGTAATATAAACAATGTAATCATTATTTATACAGGGTAGCCAAAAACAAATATTGAATTAAATTAATGGTCTCAAAAAGACGAATGTATGTACAGTAAAACCTGTGTTAACGGCCACCTGTCAAAACCGGCCACCTGAACTAGCCGGCCAGTTTCAAAGTGCCCCAAACCAAAATTGGTTGACTACAAAACCTGGTATTAGTGGCCACCTTTTTATATCGGCCAATAATTCTGTCATTTTTAGTGAGCGTTATTGACAGGTTTTACCGTAATTTATTTAACTTAAAATATTATATTTTACTGATGTCAGAGAATATAAAAAAATGTTTATTTCATAAATAAGCATTGGTTTTTGCTTAAATTAAATGTCAAACAGACACCCATCTGACTCTTGACTCTTGACAATTTGAAAATTTAATATAAGCGAAAAGAAATGTCTATTTGTGAAATCACCCTTTTTTTTTCTGGCAGCAGTAAAATGTATTTTTAGTTAAGTAAATTACATACCTTCCTCTTTTAGTCCATTGAAATGTTACATTTTTAGGCCATAGCTTGAATTTGTTAAAGGAGTCAATTTATTTTTTTTAATTTGTATGGGGGATCAGTAGAAGCTTAAGTTCAAGGTTTTGGGGTCGCCAACCTTGTCCCCCGGTCGCCATCTTGGAAAAGGGGTGCAAAGTGGTTCCGCGCTATATCTCGTAAACTACCAACCCTACGGAAAATCCAATTAAACATAAAACGTAGCAAATTAAATTTTATACAATTTTGTTTCTATTATCGTCAAGTGAAAAACAAAAAAGCTAAAAATAAGTAAACATTTTTTTAACGAGTTTTGTTTTGGATGTTATAACTTTTTTTCAGTTAATTTTAAAATAAAATAACATTATAGCAATTTTGTAGAGGGTTTTTAAGCGAATAATTTCCACAATAAAGTTGTTTAATTCGATTTATTTATTTAGGTTTTACATCGCCATACTTGACCAGATTCTCGAATGCTCATAGGGATACAATAAAAACAAAACGTTAGGCTTATTTTCTATCTATATATTTTTTATTCATACAATTTATTATGATTTTAACATTCCTATGCTATTATTAATCTATTTTTGACCTTTCTCCCCACTATAAATGACCTTTTTTTACATTGGTCCGCATGTATATTTTCTACTTCAGCTTCTATTTCCCTTCAGATATCGGCTTTAAGTTGTTTTTTTAAATGGTCCTTTGTTGAGGATCCCACAATAATAATTTTCCACGGTAAAGATAAATAAGTTTGATATTTCCTTCCGACCACTCCATTACTAACAAATATTCAACTCAGGTGCCCCAAAACCAACAAACCACTCGCAAACCCGTCCAAATACGTATTGCAACGATAAAAGCATTTGTTGAAAAGCCGACAGAAGTTAGATCGTGGTGCGCCGTGTGCGAGCCGTTTGTGTGCCACTTGAAAACACGTACTAACCTAACAAACATGCTGCGCGCGAGCGGCTCTCACACCGAGCGGAGCGCATATGTATACCCGCCTTAATGTTAACCTGAATAAATAAACGGATTAAATGAAATGCTTGATTTTTGTTGTTTCCTAGTGTGCGTAAATTAACAATGTATTTTAAATGGGATTTACTTTTTCGCACTGTTTTTGGCACAATTTCATATAATCAAATATCCTTAACTTTCGAGTTGTCATGGTGATGACATAATGAGCAATAAATTACAACAAAAGTTTTGACAGTTTTGTGGTTTGAAAAAAGTTAGAATTGTTAAATGTCAAAGTTCTAAAAATGGTAGAATAGCAATGAATTCCAGTGACGAAGAGTTACAGTTTTTTTAATTGTTTATCGTAGATAAAATATTGTATGAAACTGTGCGTGAAGTACTTTTTGCGAACTTACGCGATGTATAGCACTCGCACCGCTGCGCTGTCGCTCGTGCTCTAAACATCGCGTGCGTTTGCAAAAAAACATACTTCACGAACTGTTTCATAAATAACTATTATGCCTTAATAATAAAGTATAACATTATACCCGCGCGGGCATAAAGTATACCATTATGTGGTTCGTAACTAATTAATAAATACACAATATTAAACTGGTGTAACATAAAATATGTTTTGAGTTAAATAAATTATATAAATTCTTCTTTTTGCATCAATTATTATTCATTTAATTCAAAAAATATTTTGTGGCCCCCCGTATAAATAATGATGTTAATGTTAATATTACTGAATAGAGAGTTGAATAACCTTTCAAATGAGATACAACGCGACCCCTATCGCTATTTAAAAAAAATCATCGATAACGTCATGACGCCCAAAGGGATGATGTCACTATTATGGCATAGGTAAAAAAATCATAATTTAAAAATAAAACTCTACCTTTCCCGAGATATTTCTCCAAAGTGGCCTATTCTCGAAAAACTAAATTTATCCATAACTTTCAGCCTCTCTGTATACAAATAACACAACGATGAAAACACTTTTTTGATAAGATTACCTCTATCTTATGTATTTTAGTGTGCTGAGTACGAAAATCATATCGATTGCCTAGAAGCAATACCTCTTAAGTGCATCTGTCAAAATTTGTGGCTTTTAGCAAAATACTTTTTATCGATGGCCTAGAAGCAATACCTCGTAAGTACCAAAAATCACGCTTTTGGCGCCGCAATACTACCAATCGCCAGACTGGTAAACTTTATAATATAAACTTGCAAAACAAAATTTTACGTTATAATCGACATTAACTACCATAGCAAAATAAACACATACGAGGTATTGCACGCAAATATATTTAGGCGAGGTATTGGCACATGACGAAAAGTACGATATTCATTGCTGTGCTCCTTTATACTTTTGGTGATTGGTAGAAAAGGTTTAAATCAGTACTGCGGCGCCAAAAGCGTGATTTTTGAATTTTTCTTACTTACGAGGTATTGCTTCTAGGCCATCGATATTAAAAATGCTGTATCACCTACCATTCTTTCACAATATAACTTTCAAAATTCCATAATTACCTTTGAAACCAAGATGACTACTTAGACCAATCAAGTTAGTAAAAAATAAGCCGTTTTTCGACATAATTGAAAAGACGAGGTTTGACAGTTGAAATGTGTAGTATGAGATATTACAAAAAGGATACCATCTTGGGATTCATAAATTTTTTAGTGGAACATTTTTTAAATAAACAATCAAAACGTCAAACTTACTTTTTTACTCATAACTTAAAAACTTGTTTATTTAGAAATTTGACGTCCACAGGTAACTTTTTCAGAAAAAAAAGATACATCGAATGAGATACACCAAATTAAAATCGGTTAATAAACAAAAAAGTTATTGCAAAACGGACGACAAAATCACTGTTTTTGAATATTGTTAATAACAATTTTATTGTTTATTAAAATATGTTTAAATATACCTAAACTTGAGGGCATTATGGTGTTTGAATGGTGAGCAAAAAATGGTCCAGATCTGTTAAATAGTTTTTGCAAAATTTAATTTGTTTATAAAATTTTTTGAAAAACGAGCTAAGTTCTGAGGCTGGTCCAGTTAATAAGGCTGAATGTACCTTAATAATCAGGGACTCATTTCCTTCATTAAGATGTATACTAATACCCTATGAAAAAAAAAAGTAAAAAAATTACATATACGTACACAAAATTATTTGTTAATAAATAGCAGTTTTTAAGCTTATAAACAATTACAATAATTTCGTAGAAATTAGATCAAATTAAATGGGAATAAAAAATACTGAAAGCTGGTTAAAATACACAACTTCTAAAAAAATTTTTAGGTCCTACGCCTACGACCCTTGGGGTCTGAGATAGTCCCTTTTTTTGATAAAATCACTGTTACGTTAATTAACAACACTAAGATCTGAAATTAACCAATCTTTTATAAGAAAAGTCAAAGTTTTTAACAAAGTTCTTTGCAAGAAAAAATGTTAAAAATTGTTTAAACAGTATTGTTATAAAAAAGAGTATTTTGCGTTCCGACTAAGTAAAAAAAAAATGATGGGCGCAGCCGAATGAGAATAAATTCGGGGACTAGCATTCGCTAGCGTTAGACCGTTGCAGCCCATTTTTAACATTGACAGTATATAATATTTTAAGCTTAATATTATATTTATATATTTTGGTAGAAACTTGAATTTTATGAATATTATTATGTTGCACATTTATTTAGTAAAATTATATTTTAAATAAATCAATTTAAAAAATAACAATAAAAAGGCACCAAATTCAAAATATACAACAGAAAAAAAGTTACGCGACCTTATAGACGAGTGGTACGTGGTACTCCCACCCAAAAAAACGCTCATTTCTCGAGATATGAACCACGGTGTGGTGAATGGCTAATTTTGGTCTTACTTTATACTTTTTATGGTGCTGAAAACGAAAACATTGTCAAAATCGCAATTTTACCCTAAAAATAAAAAAAATGAAATCACGTTCTTCTTAAAATTAAAAGTTACACCACTTTTTTTCTATAAAACATTTTGTTCTCTGTACTCTAGATTTCAACTTGAAATTAATTAAACAGCTAAATTTCAAATTTTGTTACTCAACTTTTGCGATTAAACTTTGCAATTCAAGAGTCTGCACCTTTTACTTCAAACAATTTATAACTTTCTTTATGGCATGACATAAATATTGAAGCAGGTCCCATTGTCTTCAGAAAGGTGAGAAATATATACTGTAAAAATATCAGAAAAAAATATTACAATGGAACAGAGTTGTAGCAAATTAAACTCAAAAAAAACGTGATTTTTTTTTTATTTTTAGGGTATAGTTGCGATTTTGATAATGTTCCCCCACGTAAAATTCAAAACAACCCTAATTTTAGTTTTCAACACCATCAAAAATATAAAGTATGAACAAAATTAGTATCAGTATCTCGAGAAATAAGCTCTTTTTGGGGTGTGCCGCTCGTCTGTAAATTCACATAACATTTTTCCTATTGCATATTTTAAATTAAATTTTTTTGGAAAACTTCTTCATAAATTATATTTTATTTCTGTGTTAATTAAAATTATAAACTAAAAAGTTTTCCACTCAACTTTTTTAAGTAAACATGAAACTAACGAAATCTGACGACAAAATGTTTAAAAATTAACAACTTCTCTTTTAACGTGTTGAGCCATTTTGGACAAATCTCATTGTTATCTAAATGCTTCAAAGATAACACAGTAAAATTTTCAAAAGGAAATATTTACAGCGACCAAAAATAAAGTGAGTTAAAAATGAAAAATCATCAAAATTGATTTTTCGCATTTTTGCATAAAATTTGATTTTTGAACATGTTCCACTAATTCTAGAAAAAAATTAACTCCATATTCGGATTCAGAGACCTCGAAAACATAAAGAATGATGAAAATTTGTCATTCACCTTAAAGTTGATTTGTGTGGTCGGGATAACGTAATTTTAATAGTAGCTGCCGCATGCCGGTCGCCAACCGCGCCCACTATTCAGTCAGTCGACTACGCCCGCTATTTTTTACTTTAGTCGGAACGCAAAATACTCTGTGTTTATAACACTCCTATTTAAACAATTTTTAACATTTTTTCTTACTAAAAACTTTGACTTTTCTTATAAAAGATTGGTTAATTTCAGCTCTTAGTGTTGTTAATTAACGTAACAGTGATTTTTTCAAAAAAGGGGCTATCTCAGACCCCAAGGGTCGTAGGACCTAAAAAATTTTTTTGATAGTTGTGTATTTTAACCGGCTTTCCGTATTTTTTATTGCCATTTAATTTGATCTAATTTCTACGAAATTATTGTATTTGTTTATAAGCTTAAAAACTGCTATTTAGTAACAAATAATTTTGTGTACGTATATGTAATTTTTTTTACATATTAACGAAGGAAATGAGTTTCGGATTATTGAGATACATTCAGCCATATTAACTGGACCAGCCTCAGAAATTAGCTCGTTTTTAAAAAAATTTTATAAACAAATTCAATTTTACGAAAACTATTTTACAGATCTGGACCATTTTTTGCACACCATTCAAACACCATAGTGCCCTCAATTTTGAGTATATTAAAACGTATTTTAACAAACAATAAAATTGTTATTAACTATATTCCAAAACAGTGATTTTGTCATCCGTTTTGCAATAACTTTTTTGTTTATTAACCGATTTTTATTTAGCGTATCTCATTCGATGTATCTTTTTCTTCTGAGAAAGTTACCTGTGGACGTCAAATCTCTAAATAACCAAGTTTTTAAGTTATGAGTAAAAAACTAAGTTTGACATTTTGATTGTTTATTAAAAAATGTTCCACTAAAAAAATTGATGAATCCAAAGATGGTAGTCTTTTTGTAATATCTCATACTACACATTTCAACTGTCAAACCTCGTCTTTTCCGTTATGTCTAGTAAAAACCTAACTTGATTGGCCTAACTAAGGAAAAAGAAACTTGTATTGCATTCAAAAAAGTTGTAGCTAAGTTTTTAGTTAATGTAAAACACCCTAAATACGAGCCTATAATAGCTAATTTATTAGATAAGTTTTTTACGATATTAAATAGTATTTAAGATTTGGGATGTATAATGAGTCTAAAAATCCACTTTTTGCATAACCATCTTGACTTTTCCCTGAAAATCTGGGTAATGTCAGTGAAGAACAAGGCGAACGATTGCACTAGGATACCAAGGTGATAGAGAAACGAGACCAGGGACGTTGGAACACCAAGATGATGGGAGATTACTGTTGGTCACTTAATCGGAAACAACAGAGTGCCTCGCATTGGTGAAAAAGCTACTTAAGAAATTTTGCATAAAAAAGAGAAAGAAAATACAAAAGCATTGACTCCTGAAATGGTTGTACAGACCTATACTATTACAAGATAAGAATGAGATAAAAGGTGCAATTCCAATAATGTATCATTTTAATGTATTTCGGTATTTTGTCTTTTTCAAATTATTATAATGTAGAATAAACCAGTGTCATATTGTGGAAAAACTATGGGTGATACATAAAATCTAATTTCAGATTCTTTTTTAGCGCCCAAAAATATATAAGATTCACATAAAAGCTATAGCGGGATAATATGGTCAAAAATGCCCCCGCACCGATCAGCTCCGCTATTTATTTTTTCGATAAAGGATATAAAATTATGCCCTCATGCAAATTTCTAGCTTCCCAGAGTTCCTAAAACGTCTTAGATCAAGAAAAGAAGAATTGTTAGGTTTTATTTTTTTGTGACCGCAATTTTACTTTAAAAAATCTGAAAAAATTCAAGAAGTTGTATCTTTTGAATACAAAACCTAATTTTTTTCAGATTTTTGTAATGAAAAATGAGCCCAGGAAAAATTTTTAAAATTTTCAAACAATTTTTAGGTTATGATAATATGATTTGGCCAACTTTTAAATAGTATTTTTTTGTGTACTTTTTGCCGTTCTTTTAAATGGCAGAGGCAGAATTTTTAATATCTGAGCGGAAAGAACGAAAAAATCGAAAAAAACCGTTTTTGGCTGTCCCGAGATGCATTTCGGGACAGCCAATTTTAGGATTTAGGATCCTGACTACAACTAAAAAAAAAACTAAAATTGTGAATTTGGTCATAAAATTTGGTATGTGGGGTTATAATAATATTTGAAACAATTTTTCCAAATAACTTTTATCGATATGTGTAACGCTAAGCAAATCGAATCGCATATCGAAAATTCACCCTTTTTGTAGTAGGCCGCGTTTAGTTCAGTTAACTGTTTTAAAAATTGTGAACCATCACCCTGTATGACTGTGCAAAATTTCAAAATTTCAAATCTGTATATATTTTTATAGCCGAAACATAGAGGTATCTTCATCTTAAATGCGACACACTGTATCTTATCAATTTGATAATTTATTGCAACTATGTAATATAGTCGTATTATTTACAGATTCAAAATATACAATCAAGGTACTGACTAATTCACTAATTTTATCATAAAAAATTCAAATTGATTGCATTGAAGTATTGAACCAATTATTAATGTGTATTAATAAAAAATAATGTTTAGATAATTATTATGTGTAATAATATAAAAATACTGAGTGAGTTTTATGTATGGAAACCCTCAATTATCTCGGAAATGGCTTGCACGATTTTTATGGATTGTGGTGGGTTGGGGTTTTCTAATGTGGCCGATATTATACTAGTACTTACATTGTTGTCAGATCTTCCGTTTTTATGAAAATCTAATTAACTTTTTTATTTCAAATAGAACACCCTGTACATTTTTTGCGTTTTGAAGTCCTTAAGAATACTGATTATTTTCCATGTTATATTCCCTATACCTAAAGGCCATAATTTCGGAGTTATTGCTACATTTATTTAAAAATCTTTTTAAACAAATTATAAAAATCAATCTTTTCGGCCTGTGTGGACATTACTTTACGTTCTTTGGACCATTGGGAACAAAAAAGTTCTCTTGTAATTTTTCTATAAAGTTAATCGTTTTCGAGTTATAAACAATGTGAAAGTAATTTAAAACTGAAAAGAAATCGAATAATTACGAGTTTCAAGGTTAAAAAACACAAATCAAAAATATTATTTTTGAAACTGCCAAGTATAGAAATTCAATCTAAAGCCTTATTTTATCAGTTACCAATGAGTAACTATTTGAGCTAGTTTCATTCTAAAATATTGTTTTTTAGTTGTTAATGCAGCCCGATCACCCGTCCTCTCACATGCGCTTCATTAACATTATTTAAAAACCAATGTTTTAGAATAAAACGTGCCAAAAAATTTTATAGCGAGCCCCTGGAAGAAGGGTTTTTTGTACTCCGCAGTTTCAAAAATAATGTTTTTTATTTTTGTTTTTGAACCTTGAAAATCGTCATTATTCGATTTTTTTCAGTTTTAAATTGTTTATAATTCAAAAACGATTAACTTTAGAGAAAAATTACACAAGACCTTTTTTTGTTCCCAATGATCCAAAGAACGTAAAATAATGTCTACACGGGCCGAATAAATTGATTTTTATAATTTCTTTAATTATTTTTTTAATAAATGTAGCAATAACTCCAAAACTATGGCATTTAGGTATAGAGAATATAACATAAAAAATAATCAGTATATCTTAAGGACTTTGAAACGCAAAAAATATACAGGGTGTTCTAATTGAAATAAGAAATTTCATTAGATTTCCAGAAAAACCGAAAATCTGACAACAATGTAATTACCACTGTAATATCGGCTGCATTAGAAAACCATTACCCACCAAAACCTATGAAAAACGTGCAAGTCGTTTCCGAAATACTTGAGGGTTTTTATACATAAAACTCACTCTATTATAAATATTAAAATAATTATTATAATAATCAAGTATATTCAAATGGGAAATAAGCCACAATTTTACCTAAAATAAATGAGTCAGATTAAATAAATTATTAGAAGAATTTTTTAGTAAGCAACAACATTTTTGTTTATTTAGTATTATTTTGTATTTTGACAACGACACCCGACTTGGGCGTCGAAACGTTAATAAAATCATTTTTATGTAAAATTGTGGCTTATTTCCCATTTGAATATACTTGATTATAAAAATGCCACAAGAAAATAGCTTCAGAACAATTATTATAATATTATAATATTATATTAATACGCATTAATTGGTTCAATATTTCAATGCAATCAATTTAAACTTTTTATGATAAAATTAGTGAATTAGTCAGTATTCTCATTTTGTATTTTGAATCTATAAAAAATATGACTATATTAGTTGCAATAAATTATCGAATTGATAAGATACAGTGTGTCGCATTTAAGAAGAAGACATCCCTAATTTTCGGCTATGAAAATATATACAGATTTGAAATTTTGCACGGTCATACAGGTTGATGGTTCACAATTTTTAAAATAGTCAACTGAACTTTAAATTTTAAACGCGGCCTACTGCGAATCCACAAACAGGGTGAATTTTCGATATGCGATTCGATTTGCTTCGCGTTACAGATATCGATAAAAGTTATTTGGAGAAGTTCTTCCAAATATTATTATAACCCCACATCCAAATTTTATGATAAAATTCACAATTTTAGTTTTTTTTTCAGTTGTTGTAGTCAGGATCCTAAATCCTAAAATTGGCTGTCCCGAGATGCATCTTGAGACAGCCAAAAACGGTTTTTTCGATTTTTTCGTTCTTTCCGCTCAGACATTAAAAATTTCGTCTCTGCTATTTAAAAGAACGGCAAAAAGTACACCAAAAAATACTATTTAAAAGTTGGCTAAATCATATTATCATAACCTAAAATTTTTTTGAAAATTTCAATAATTTTTCCTGGGCTCATTTTTCATTACAAAAATCTGAAAAAAATTATATTGTTTTGTATTCAAAAGATACAACTTCTTGAATTTTTTCAGATTTTTTAAAGTAAAATTGCGCTCACAAAAAAAATACAACCTAAAAATTCTTCTTTTCTCGATTTGAGACGTTTTAGGACCTCTGGGAAGCGAAAAATTTGCGTGAGGGCATAATTTTATATCCTTTATCGAAAACATAAGTAGCGGGGCTGATTGGTGCGGGAGCATTTTTGACTATCTTATCCCGCTATGTCCTTTGTAAGAAAAGTTTTATAAATATTATTTTTGTTGGCCTGTGTAATATTTTAAACTATGAAATTAATTACTATAATATAGCTGTTTTCTGAATAAAAAATATTAATTACCCAGCTAAATTATGCATAACTTGTATCTCTGTTCTCAATAAGGAAGTGGGTTGATTAGCACATATTATCTAAATGAGTATACAAACCATTAGCTGAAGTAGACGGAACCATGATAAGAGCAAGTTGTGGAGATGCCTCCTGTATATCAGCCTCCTTCGATGAAGTGTACAAAGTAAACATTGTTGCCAAACATCGCAGCTTTAGTTTGCCGTTCTTGAAGAGGCTCGGAGTGGCTCTAATAGAGATCGTTGACAAAATTGTTTCTAACCCTGGCAGTGCATCGAAGTGGATGATTGTGTTGTCGATCTGGACGTCGCTGGATGAATGCATCTGTGAACAACATGGTGGATTTAGTTGGTTATGGGGCATTTGTGAATAAAAGCAGAGACCAACCGCTTTGAAGCGCAAATCAGATGGAAAATGGCTTGTGATTTTATGTGAAGAATACGGCTTTTGATGTATAACGTATTTTCCTAATGGACGGTTGATCTTAGATAAGGATTTTGTTGTTGTGCAAAAATATATCGTACGTTCGGATGAAAACTGTACAATCTCAAAATTTACAAACTTTTCAGGAGAGCATTTTTAAGATTTATCGGTCAATAAAATTTTCCACAATAAACATTGGCAGGCTTTTGTTTTAGTTTGTACAACTAGTATCTTTTATATGTCGAAATAACATGAAAATATTTCAACAATATAAATAATAATAATAAAACAAAAATTTTTTTAAATAAGATGTTTTGAATTTTGCTACTTTTTAGACAAAATATTATTAATTTCCATTATTATACAGATGTTTAAAGAGTACTATTATGATAAAATGGGATATGTTCAATGAAATATAGGCTAATTAGCAAATTTTTATCCTTAAAACTATTATAACAAATAGTAATATGGCACAAACGTAAGAATTTACAACGTACAAAATATATAATTTAAACTTACACTGAAACTTAAGTCTTAGAAATGAGTGTACCGAATACAAAACTCTTTATTTATCAAAATCACATTTACTATTAAATACAAACAATCAATTAAGTAAAAACAAATTAAAAAGAACGGGAAAGTTTTTCAAATATTTTCATAGAATCCAAGATAATAACCTGGAATGGTTTTCTTTTGCAGTAGACCCAGTAAACCATTTTTCTTCTGCTCTGAAAATTTATCTGAAACAGTATACAATTACGGAAATATACTATTACACTGATAAAAATCGCATCATATCCCAGTAAATTTTTTCACGAAAACTTTACAAATTCAAAATTACATGATTTTAAATAAAAGAATGTTTGAAAATATTATGAGCAAAGTTAAATAAATTAGAAATTATATACTATTGATGAAACACAAAGCTTACCTTCAAGTTGATATTTTGGTTTTGTATACTCTTTAAGCGAAACAGCGTGCGAACTTCCTCGATTCGTGAACACAACTAAAGATTGAAGATTGTACCGTTTTAGAGAGAAAGAGATGCATAATCCTTCCAATTTAAGCAAACCAATGCGCTCACTAGCGTATATTTCTTGAATTACGATTGATTGTCACTATACCAGACAAAATATTGATGATACTGAGCGTTTCTATATTTAATCTTATAAAAGCCTAATGCGACAAGTGACACAGTCTCTCCGGTACTTTTGTAAATATGTAAACTTCAATGACGTGTAATAAACGTCATTTTATTTTTTTTATATCTCGGATAATAATTTTATTATTTATATTTCAAACAAATCATATTATAGGGCAGTAAATGAGGGTGTTTGGCTAAGAATTCCATCCTACTACATCGGTTTACTTGATATTTTCACCGTAAGTAGGAAGTAGCTCATGAAACAAAGTCTACCCTATGCCGATGTGTGCTTTTATCTTGGGGTGGGCCCCACCCTTTCTCGGGGTGGAAATTTTTTTGGTTAAAATAGCAACGAAAGAGGCTAGAGAACATAATTCTAAGCAAAAACTGTTCTATATTTTTTTTGAAAACTCAATACTTTTTGAGTTATGCGTGGTTGAAAATTGGCCATTTTCATTGAAAAACTACACCTTTGCGAACGGTTTTTTGCGAATACCTTAAAAACTATGCATCTAACGAAAAAAAATTATATAAGATATTTTTGAAGCTTATAGAAAAACAAAGAGACTTGTTGCTTCGTAAACCTTCTAGTTATAATATAAAAAGAGATAATATGGTAGATGGGAAAAGTTTGATTTTTTGGTGCATGCTCAAAACTCTTCTCACCTACCATATCTCTTTTTGTTTTATAACTAGAAGATTTATGAAGCAACGCGCCTCTTTGTTTTTATATAAGATACAAAAATATTTTACATAGTTATTTTCGTTAGATGCATAGTTTTTAATGTATTCGCAAAAAACCGTCCACAAAGGTGTCATTTTTCAATGAAAATGGCCAATTTTTAACCGCGCATAACTGAAAAAGAATTGAGTTTTCAAAAAAATATATAGAAAAGTTTTTGCTTTGAATTTGGTTCTCTAGCCTCTTTCGTGGCTATAATAACCAAAAAAATTTCCATCCCC
The DNA here is from genome assembly GCF_917563875.1 of Diabrotica virgifera virgifera. NCBI lineage: Eukaryota > Metazoa > Arthropoda > Insecta > Coleoptera > Chrysomelidae > Diabrotica > Diabrotica virgifera. The sequence continues at coordinate 71,280,135 of NC_065447.1, read as the reverse complement.
TAGATGGGGTGGGAACCACCCCCAAGATAAAAGCACACAACGGCATAGGGTAGACTTTGTTTCTTGAGATAATCTCGACTTACTGTGAAAATATCAAGTAAATCGATGTAGTATTTAATAAGTAAATAATTATTATTTTACAAAATAAATTAGATGTATAAAAATTAAATTTGATTATAGTTTTAAATGGATATTAACAACTAACGTAAAAAAGGTTGGTAGAAATATATTGCTTTTGTATTTACTATTTCATCAGTAGGTACCTGATTAAATATTTCTCAAAATTGACAAAAATATGGGTTACTTTATTAAGAAAAAAATTTAAAACATTATGTTACTTCATATTTACTTGGTTTGCATGCAAGACTTTTATTATTTTAAAAATGTAATTTTTAATTCTTTTGAATGTTTATTGATTCCAAAATTTTGAAAAAAATTGGTTAAAGTTAATGTAGATGGCAATTGATTGCATCCCAGTCGCATGGCTACGGGTAAAATTACTAGTATAATATAACGCAAATCATTATGTATAAGACTATGGTCCAGTTACACCAACAACAAATAAATAAAAATAAATCAATTCGTTGAATACAATTTATTAGACGTTTATATTTTTATTTTGTTTCAATATAATTCTGATAATTCAAAGATAAACTGACATATTATTTACTTTCTTAGAGATATTTACAGCGAGATTAACTTGCCAATTTATTAGAAGTGTAAATATTTATTTTCTAAATAAATAAAATAAGTCTTATTTGATGTCAGTAAAATGGAGAGATGTCAATTTATTGACCGAATAACTTTATTGGTAAAAAAAACTACTATTTGTCGTTGGTGAAATCGGCCATATAACAGGGTTATTTATATTGATGTTTTAAACATCAAATCAAAGCTGCATATTACTCGTGTATTATAATATAATATGTAAAATTACTATGTAAATTACTTATAATAATTTTCACTTGCAAAAACGCGGTTGTTACCAAAAGAATATAAACATGTTTAAAGTTTCATTACTTTTATTTTCATGTATCTTTTCGATAAATGTATTGGTAAATTCAAATTTCAATTTAACTCCCCTCTAAAATGATATTTGAAAATTTTTCTAATTTGTTTATAATTTGTTTGTTTATTATCGTCGCGGGGAATAAACATTTTGAAATGCTGTTCCGACAATCGGGTTCCTGGAAATCTTTCACTAATTAACAAAGTTTTTTTGTCGTTTTTTCTTCTTTTTTTTTCCTTACAGTAAAAGATGTAGTTTTGCTTATATAGGGGGTTTCATTAAGAATGTCCAATCTCTGAGTTGTCGATTTTAGATATCAAAATATTAAGATTTACCCAAAATCAGTTAAACAAAATATGGCTCCTTATTGAGTTACAGGGTGTTTTATTTACTAATTTAAAAATTACTTTTGCTCAGTATTTTCGGACTATTCGACGTATCATTTTCATACTTGGTACAAAGTGTAAGTACTATAATACACCCTATGAAATAATGTTAAAAACAGATTTCCGGCTATTACCAGAGGCGTACGACATGGGAAAGCAAATAGTTGACAAGTTGACCATTCCCATATCCTACGTCACTGGCGAAATTGCCATTTTGGCGCAATTTTTAGATTCTCCAATATTCTCTATGTAAATAACTTACTCTTCACTCGTAAAGTTTAAGTCAGATTGTCTTCGAGATATTTGAAGCTAAACATGTAACGGCACAGTTATTTTAATTATTGTTTTGTGCCGCTTATGAATATCTCGAAAGCTAATGATTTTATCTTTAAGACTGAAAAGTATATTATTCATTCCTAACGATAAAATCATTAGTTTTCGAGATATTTGAAACTAAAAATTAAGCGGCACAATATATTAATCAAAATAACTAAATAACTGTGCCGTTACATGTTTAACTTCAAATATCTCGAAAACTAATGACCTTATCGTTACGAGTAAAGAGCATGTTATTTACATAGAGAGTATTGGGGAATCTAAAAATTGTGCTAAAATGGCAATTCCACCAGTGACTTAGAATTTGCGAAGGGTCAACCATTTACTGTCCCCTGTCGTACGCCTCTGGTAATAGCCGGAAACTTTTATTTAACATAATTTCATAGGGTGTATAATACACTTTCTACCAAGTATGAAAAGGATAAATCGAAAAGTTTTAAAATACTAAACAAAAATATTTTTTTAAATTTTTAATAAAACACCTTATAACTTAATAAGGAGCCATATTTTATTTAAGCAATTTTAGTTTAGTCTTAATATTTTGAGGTCTAGAATCTACAACTCAGAGATTGGACATTCTTAATAAAACCCCGCCTATAAGCAAAACTATATCTTTTACTATAAGAAAAAAAAAAACAGAAGAAGAAAAAACTACAAAAAATTTCATAATTAGTGAAAATTCCCAGGAACCCGATTACCGAAACAGCATTTCAAAATGTTTAATCTCCGCGATGTTATTAAAAAAAAACAAATTATAAACAAATTAGAAAAATTTTTAAATGTCATTTTAGAGGGGAGCTAAATTGAAATTTGAATTTATCAATAAATTTGTCGAAAATATACATAAAAAGAAAAGTAATGAGGTTTTACGCAGATTTATATTCTTTTGGTAACAACCGCATTTTTGCAATTGAAAATATAGTAATATTTAAAAACAAATTAAATATCTCATAATTTATTAAATATTTTTTAATCAGTGTTTTTTTGCTTACTACTTTAGTGTAGGAAACAAAGGTTGAACCTTGCAAAATGGACACAAGTCCAGTTTTATTTTTTTTCTGGTATATCAAGGGGTGCTTATTATAAGACTAACTTTTTCTGAAAAAATTTCGCCCCAGAACCTGCCTTTTCACCCCTTTAAAGGGGGTAATTTGTGGTTTTTGCGGAACGTAGCCCTTCCTGTAACTTTTACAAAAAATTTCTTTTATAGAAATATGAAGAGGACTATATTTTCTACGATTTATTTCCGACACCATCTCTCTATCATCCACCGTTTAGCGGGGGTGGCACCCTAAATTTGACAAGTTTTTAAAAAAGATGTTTTTAAAAAAAATATGTTTTTCCCTAACTGTAACGGAAATTAAGAAGAAATCCTGCGGCAATTATTCACAAATAATTGACTGATTTTTTGGTATAGGTTTCACTTAAGGGTAATTCCCTTTTTTTAATTACAGGGTGTTACATTTTAAAAAACCTCTTTTTATACCATCTGAACCGTTTATGCTAGAGTAAAAAGACTTTCAGCGATTAACCATGTACTGGTGCTATTTACAAATTTGTATAATGCACCCCCATTTTTTCCCCGGAACCACCCAAAAAAAAAGAAGAATTAATAAATAAATTGATTTTCTTGGAATCCTTCACACACAATGCCCTTTATTAATATGCTTCATATATCATTTTGTGCACGTTATTATTACCCATACATGGACACCAAAAGCAATTTCCTAGTGCAACCTTTGTAGCAAAAAAAAAATAAATAAAATGGGGGGTTGAAATTTTTTTTTTTTTGCTTTTTGATCCGTATGGGCATATGCTTCATCAATAGTGCTTTTCAAAAATATATATGGTTATTGCAACAGCTCTGCGAAAACCACCCCTATCCTTGAAAATATACTGCAGAAACTACCCCTATCCCTTGGCGAGCATGTTTTTACGATTTTCTCATTACCTATGTAATCTTTTTAAACAAAACTTATACAAGGTTAAAGACCACTATTTACTCTAAAAATTATGTCCTATTCATTTTTTCGTATAAGCAACCGTTAGGGCACAGTGGCGCCGTAAACCTCATATATGCTTTGACGGGCTCCAGTTTTTGTTTTTTTTTTCGTCATCTGTTCGTTTTATTGATAAAGTACTTATGCAAAATAAAACAACACAGTGTAGCCTACAAATTATGACTTATGCACATTTTACATTATTTGCTCCCCAAAGCCACAGTGGTGGCCCAAAATAAATTTTTGCATATTTTCGCCACCTACATGCATTTTATTGCATTAATGCTACCTTAACAGCACAATATTTACCCTTAGGTGGTCGCTACGCAGTGGCGGATCCAGGGGGGTGATGGGGGTGATCACCTCCCCCCCCCTCAAACCAAGTGATATTATATTCAAAGATTATAAAAATATTCATTTATTTTTATAGAGATTTAACCAATTGGCACTTCCCTCTTAACGATTCTGGATCCGCCACTGTCGCTAAAGCATAAAAGTCATTCTTATAAAAATAATATTAATATAATATAAGTATTTCTATAAAAATAAATGAATATTTTTATAATCTTCAAATATAATATCACTTGGTTTGAGAGGGGTGGGGGTGATCGCCCCCATCACCCCTCCCTGGATCCGCCACTGCTTAGCGACCACTTAGGGGTGAATATTGTGCTATTAAGGTAGCATTAACGCAATAAAATGTGTGTAGGTGGCAAAATATGAAAAAATTTATTTTGGGCCACCACTGTGGCTTTGGGGAGCAAAGAATGTAAAATGTGCATAGGTCATAATTTGTAGGTTACACTGTGTTGTTTTATTTTACATAAGTACTTTATCAATAAAACAAACAGATGACGAAAAAATAAACAAAAACTGGAGCCCGTCAAAGCATATATGAGGTTTACGGCGCCACTGTGCCGTAACGGTTGCTTAAACGAAAAAAATGAATAGGACCTAATTTTTAGAGTAAATAGTGGTCTTTAACCTTGTTTAAGTTTTGTATAAAAAAAATGAATAGGTAATGAGAAAATCGTAAAAACATGCTGGATAAGGTATAGGGGTAGTTTCTGCAGTATATTTTCAAGGATAGGGGTGGTTTGCGCAGGGATGTTGCAATAACCCTATATATTTTTGAAAAGCACTATTGATGAAGCATATGTCCATATGGATCAAAAAGCAAAAAACAAAAAAAATTTCAACCCCCCCATTTTATTTATTGTTTTTGGCTACAGGGGTTGTACTAGGAAATCGCTTTTAGTGTCCATGCATGGGTAATAATAACTTGCACAAAACGATATATGAAGCATATTAATGAAGGGCATTGTGTGTGAAGGATTCCAAGAAAATCACTTTATTTATTAATTCTTCTTTTTTTTGGGTGGTTCCGGGGAAAAAATGGGGGTGCATTATACAAATTTGTAAATAACACCAGTATATGGGTAATCGCTGAAAGTCTTTTTACTCTAGCATAAACGGTTCAGATGGTATAAAAAGGGGTTTTTTAAAATGTAACACCCTGTAATTAAAAAAAGGGCAATTACCCTAAAGTGAAACCTATACCAAAAAATCAATCATCTATTTGTGAATAATTTCCGCAGCATTTCTTTTTAATTTCCGTTACAGTTAGGGAAAAATATATATTTTTTTAAAACATATTTTTTAAAAACTTGTCAAATTTGGGGCGCCACCCTTGCTAAACGGTGGATGATAGAGAGATGCTGTCGGAAATAAATCGTAGAAAATATAGTCCTCTTCATATTCCTATAAGAGAAATTTTTTGTAAAAGTTACAGGAAGGGCTACGTTCCGCAAAAACCACAAATTACTCCCTTTGAAGGGGTGAAAAGGGGGTTCCGGGGCGAAATTTTTTCAGAAAAAGTTAGTCTTATAATAAGCACCCCTTGATATGTCAGAAAAAAAAGTTAAACCGGACTTGTGTCCATTTTGCAAGGTTCAACCTCTGTTTCCTACACTACTTGTAACATAGCAGAACTTCTCCTATTAAATAAAATAATTTGTGGTGCTTACCTATTTAAAACGCAAATAATATTTTTTTGCAAATTCGATTATTAAATTTTATTGAGAGCAAAATAATCGACTCATTTGCTGAATTCTACAGGTTAGAAGTCTCGAATTTTCTAAACCTGTTTTCCGATTCGAGTGATTTTTTAGTATGTTACAGCTTTATTATTTAAGAAAATCGATGTAATATTATCATTGCTAGACAGGTAAAGTTCATTTTATACCGGGTGTAACAATCATAGGGCGTTTTTTTATTTAAACGTACCTAACTTTTTTATTATCCAACATAAGCAAATGATTCAAAAAAGAAAATGTTAATAGAGCCTAAGCCTATAATTTAATTTTAAATTAAATATTTTTTATATGCTAGAATACTCCACAGGGTGTTCCGAACTTTAAGAAAAAACACAGTATGATTGTTACACCCGGTATAAAATTACCTTTACCCGTATAGCAACAATAATATTACATCGATTTTCTTAAATAATAAGGCTAAAACAAACAAAAGAAATCACTCAAATCGGACAACAGGTTTAGGAAATTCCACGTGTGCAATTATTCAGCGAGTGAGTCGATTATTTTGCTCTCAAGTGTAATTATTTAAATAAATAGGGGTCTTTAATTTAGAAGTCTTGGGTGAAAGATTTATCCTTCAGCTTTTTAGAGAAAAAATCCTAAAGACCTTCATTAAATTTAAATTACTTCAGCAGTGAAAAAAGTAAATATTGTGCAAAAATGACCCCTTTTTAAATAATTAAACAATGATCCCCTCATACCATTTGGATCCTTTTTTCAAAATATCTTTTGTATTCAACTTTGATATAAAATTAATTCCAACCTGTAGGGAATTACATTTTGATTTTTTTTTAATTTATTGGGCTATTGGTAGTTGTGCACCTAAAACACTGTAAAAAAATTGATTTTTTTGAAAAATGGTATTCAAAAAGTTTATAAGGAAAAATTGATGATACTTTTGCATTATTAATAAAGCCATGTTTTATTCAGTCTTTAAACCAGTTTGAAAATTTAGCTCATGCTCTTGCATTTGACACCTGTAGAATGGTCCTATCATCAGGTTTATCTGACTTATGTTATTTCAAAAAAAGCTCAAAGGGATAAACAATTTGAATAAAATTTAAACAATTGAATGAATCGCTTTGAAATTTTTGTCACATATTAAGCACCAAAAAATCCTCATTTGACAAAAATTTCAAAGATGTACATTAATTTTTACAATAGTTATTGTGAAATCAATTTTTTGCAATTTCGACTATTTTTGGTATTAAATTAACAAAAAATGAGTATATCAAACTTTATAATACGTCATTTTAAAACTTTTTCCGTGCTCTTAAAAATGTTTATAACAAATTTTAAGTTTCACGGTTTTCCATTGATTTGAAAAAAAAAAGAAACAAAGGCCATTTTTTGAAACTAAATTCTTTATACATAAAAATGGTCGCCAGATCCTACGCAGGAAATAGGTAGTTACAATTTGTTGTTATGCATATTTTCTGTCCCAAAAACGCTTCAGTATTCTGGCTGTTGAAGTGTCACTAACAGGGTATAAGTTTTTGTCTTATTACCCTGGCCTATAGCGGAGTAAAGCAAGTCGAAGAACAAATCATCGAAAATCTCATATTTATACAATACATATGCTATACACGGTACAAGAACAGACGTATATGTACAGAAATTAAAAAAAAAATGAAAACATTTTTGAGGTTGTTTTAACGTTCGTTTGTTTAATAAAAAATTAATCACCCACTATTGGAGTAGAACTTTTTGATAATATGTGGTTTATTATACATTTCTTAACCTTCGGATGGCCAAGCGGGAGAAATTGTGACGCCAGCGTATGTTTTTCTTTAATAAATTCAAAAGTATTTTCAATTTTTAACTCATTATTTTTTTATTTGACTTTAATATCATTCTAGATATCCTCATATTTTGAAATAAAAAAAATTCCCCATATTTTACAAATAAGAAATATATTCTGAGGTTGATGTTTAGTAAAATACCGTCTATTATGTGTAATTCCAAGTAGTTTTACGCTAATGACGTCGACTTTGCAAACAAGACACTTACTCAACATATACACTTCACATGACACTAATACTCATGTTGTGACTGGCTAAATGACATAAAATCCATGCCATAAAAAAATAAAAGAAATAATGATAAAAAAAACTTCATTTTTTTGTTAATTGTTATTTTTGACATTTTTGACCTGGCGTCATTCCCCCCCCCCTTGGTCATCCGTGTAACAAAAAAAGGTTGGTCATCGGAAGGTTAATGAAGTTATAAAAAGTTCTATGTTGTTTGATTTTTTCCAAGTAAAAACTCCATTGACTACACTACTTTTTTACTTTATAAAATAATGTACCTACGGGGAATTAGCTTTCTAATTTATTTATAAATTTTTACTGCATGATCTTGCTTTGTAGTATGCTCTTTTTTATTGTTTAATTTCTGTTACTTAATTAAACCGTTTTATCCATAAAACGATTTCAGTTTTGTTATTTTATTCAACCTCGGTGCAATATTTACCTCCGCGAAAATTCCAGGTTCAATTTGCTTACTCGTTTGACTAGGTAAATACCATTTACCCTTAAATATTATTCCTTGCTCAATAGTAGGGAAACCGGGAATGTATTTCTGAGATAACAATGCTTTATTGAAACTGAGCAGTTGTTTAAATAAAGCAGACATACTTCTAATTGGCTTGTAAATTACCATCTTTCCTTATTCCTATAGGTATAGAGGGTGTTTCGTTAATAATGTCCAATCTCTGAGTTCTTTGAAAAATTCGAATTATAACAAATCTATATTATAAACAACTGTATAGTAAGGGAAAAAACCCTTACTGTATATTATAATATGTATCGAAAAAAATGTATATAATTTTAAGTAATTTAGGTTGTTACAAAAGATATTGTTTCTACATACACAAACAAAACGAAGGTTGATTGACGAAGTTTGTCTGTGTAACCTCGCAGAGACTCACGTATAGCTTCACCTCACAGTGTCACCTCACAGAGGGAACAAATTGAGCATTATAGTATTGTCATTATTCATAGTAAGATTAAGATCGTTACTATGCTAGTGAGCCGTCCTGTGAGAAGGGTATCCTGAAGGACTACCCCGCGAAACAACATCTTAGTAACCTTATGTTGATGGATGTTGTAAATCATAAATAAAGTTATAAGTTAAGGTCAGTGTTTCAACTCGACATACCAACCCTGCAACGTATCATGGAAATTTACCAACGTAACACAACAAGCAGACATACACATCAGAAGAGTTTGAAATTAAAAGAGGAGTGCGACAGGGGTGTGTATTGTCACCACTACTATTCAATGCATACTTTGAAGAAATTATGAAAAGAGCTCTTGGGGGTGAAACAGCAGGAATAAAGTTCAATGGAACGTCAATTAACAACATTGCGGATACTAACATAATAGTGGACAACCTCCAAGACCTCCAAAAGCTAAGGAACAAGTTAGTTGAGTATGGAGAAGAATATGGATTATCAATAAACTTCAAAAAACTAAATTTGTGAGAATATCAAAAGCCCAAAATAATATTGAAAGCCTGACAATTAACGGTAAAACTTTAGAACAAGTTGAAAACTACAACTATCTTGGCACAATAGTTATCAAGCAAACGACTGCTCCAAAGAAATCAAAGTCCGAATAGAGAAAGAACGAACAAACTTCAATAAAATGAGAAAGGTACTTTGTGCAAGAGAACTGAAATTAGACTTAAGAGTTAGGCTATCTAGGTGTTATATATTTTCTCGACTCTGCATTACAGGATAGAAGCATAGATACTTAACGTGTCGACTACTAAAAAGTTGGGAGCATTTGAACTGTGGGTGTATAAAAAAAGCTGAAGATATCATAGATCAAGCATGTAACAAACAACGAACTCATGAGAAAAGTAAACAAAAGAATGGAAATAGTGGAAACCATCAGGACACGAAGGTTGCAATACCTGGGGCATGTTATGCGTAATGAGAGATACAACATCCTTCAATTAACTAGACAAGGGAAAATCCAGGGCAAAAGAAGTGTAGGAAGGAGAAGAATCTCATGGTTGCGTAACTTGAGGGAATGGTACGGATGCACATCAACCAAATTATTCACAGCAGCAGCATCTAAGATCAGAATAGCCATGATGATTGCCAACCCCGTCGCAAAGATGACACGTAAAGAAGAAAAATCTCTGAGTTGTAGATTCCAGACCTCAAAATATAAAATATAACTTAAATAAAATATGACTCTTTACTGAGTTACAGGGTGTTCTATTTAAAAATTTAAAAATTATTTTTACCCAGTACTTTAAAACTGTTTGACGTATCCTTATCATACTTAGCAGAAAGTGTGGATACTATCTCTCTCTTCAATCCTGACCCCCCGGAAGGAGTGTAGTGGTCGACGTGATGTCGTGTATTGTCCGTCTCCAAAGATCTCTGTCTCTGGTCATTTCTTTTAATTCATGCATAGGTATTTTGCATATTCCTGTAATCTGATCGATACATCTTGTTGGGGATCTTCCTCGTGATCTTCGGCCTTCCACCTTTCCTTGTATAATGAGTCTTTCCATGTTTTCTGTGTAGGCTCTCATAACATGTCCAAAGTATTTTAATTGTTGGAGATGGACTTTACTGGAGAGCCGTTGGCTAACTTCTAGCTCTCTTAAAATCGAATTATTTGTTCTATGGTCGGTCCAAGGAATTCGTAGCATTCGTCTCCAACAGAACATTTCAGTGGCGTCTATCTTTCTTCTTTCCGAATTTCTCAGGGTCCAAGATTCACATCCTTAAGTCAGTATTGGGAATATTAAGCAGTTGATCAACCTCATCTTTAACGCTCTTGAAATTTGAGTCTTTCCATATTGTGGTCATTTTTGCTGTGGCGACTTTTGCTAGATCACATCTACGTTTTATTTCCTCCTGTAGTGACCCTGTGTTTATGATTAATGATCCCAGATATAAGTATGAGTTCACAACCTCAAACCGATCAATTGTGGTTATATGTGGATGATTGTTATGTAGTCGATCCACTGTCATGATCCTTGTCTTTGATATGTTTAATTGTAGACCACATATTTGACTTTCGTTTTCAACCAGTCGTATAAGATCAATCAGCTCTGCTTGACTATTTGCAAGAAGGGCTGGGCTGTGTCATCTGCGAAACGTAGGTTGTTTATTTTATGACCATTTATTGAGATGCCTTTTTCCCATCCTTCAAGTGCTCTTCTCATAATATGCTCTCCATATATATTGAATAATTGTGGCGATAGTATACATCCCTGTCTGACACCGCGTTCTGGATGAAATGAGTTTGAAAGTGTGTCAAGCACTTTAACTGATCCAGTAGTGTGTTCGTATAGTTCAGTTATAAGCGAAATAAGGTGTTGGGGTACGCCCACTTCTTTTAGTGTTTGCCATAAGTGTCTCCACTTGACCCTGTCGAACGCCTTACGATAATCTATAAAGCATATATACTATATGTACAGTGGATTATGAATTCCCTAGATTTTTCGATTATCTGTCTTATATTTAACAGGTGTTCTCTAGTACCCCTACCTTTGGTAAATCCAGTTTGCGCTTGTGGAATTTCTCTTTGAAGGAATGTTTTTAGTCTCTCGTTGATTATATGTAGCATTATTTTACTGGCATGTGATATAAGAGAAATAGTTCTATAATTGTCGCATTTATGGAAGCTGCCTTTTTTATGAATTGTGGTTATTGTAGATTTTGTCCAGTATTCAGGCCATTGTTTTGAATGCCATATTTGGTTACAAAGTAGATGAAGTAGCTTTACGCCAGTTTCTTCTGTGACTTTGAGCATTTCTGCTGTTATCATATCTGGACCTGATGCTTTATTATATTTGAGCTTACTGATCGCGAGTCTTAGTTCATTTTCAAATATATCAGGTTCTTCTTCCACCTCGTCAGAGATTTGGTTAACAGGTTCTTGGCGTTGAGCTTCTTTATATAAGTCCCTGCATTACGATCTCCATGTCTCCGCTATATCTTCTCTGGTTGTTCTCAGAGTTCCGGTGTTGTCTTCAATGGCCCAAGTTCTGGCTTTAAAGTCTCTTGTTAAGTAGCGTATTTTTCTAAGTAGATCTCTCGGCTGATTATTCTGATCATGTCTCTCAATTTCTTTGCATATACCCTGGTAGTACTGGTTTTTGTCTGTCTTGCATCTTCGTTTTATTTCTCTATTGAGGTTTCTTAAACTAGCTCTTTCTCTTTCACTATGCACGCCACTTTGACAAAGATTTCTTCTACTCTCAATGATTTGAAAGGTTTCATCTATTATCCAGTGTTTCCGTTTCACAGGATTATTTATCTTTGGATGATCAATTGGTGTTACTATACACTCTACCAAATTATGATAAATAAACGTTTCCAGCTACTACCAGAGGCGTACAATAGAGACAACTCTCCGTTGTCCGTTTGTCATGAGAGTTTCTGGACAGCCTGTATATTAATTATCTGTTGTTGCATATTTAGCTTTTTTTAATAGATCTGTTAGTGGAAATGTAATTTTCAATACGTAACTTTAAGCTCGTTATTACCTTTTTTAATTTGAGAGCCGTGTAGTAGGATCCAAAAAGATAGGACACTTACGAAATTCAAACTAACTATAAATATTATGTAAGCCATGTTCCAGGTTTAAATGCTGAAAACGCGCTCATGCGCGATTGGTATAAAAGTCAAAAATCTACTTCATAATTCATCAGACTAATTCATTTTATTTAGCATTAATTTTGCTTTAATCTTCTTTAATATGTTTAGAACTGAACGGTCTGTTTTCAACTGGTTGGGAAAAAGCGCCCGTGGCATTTTATTTGTTAACATTATGAGTCTGTGGAGATAATTCTGGCTAATTTATTTGAACATTCATCCATACATTGTAATTTAGCCTGCAGCTTTTTTTTCACTTTGAATTTTTATCTGTTTTTTCACAATCAGTAGAGGTGTATTAATTTCTGTTATCAATTATACAGGGTGTCCCGAAAAGATTGGTCATAAATTATACCACACATTCTGGGGTCAAAAACAGTTCGATTAAACCTAACTTACCTTAGTACAAATGTGCTCATAAAAAAAGTTACAGCCCTTTGAAGTTACAAAATTAAAATCGATTTTTTTCAATATATCGAAAACTATCAGAGATTTTTTATTGAAAATAGACATGTATCATTGTTATGGCAGGAACATCTTAAAACAAAATTATAGTGAAATTTGTCCACCCCATAAAAATTTTATAGGGGTTTTGTTCCATTAACCCCCCCCCCCCCCAAACTTTTGTGTACGTTCCAATTAATTCATTATTGTGGTACCATTAGTTAAACACAACGTTTTTAAAACTTTTTTGCCTCTTAGTCATTTTTCTATAAGCGAGTTTTTATCGAGATGCGGCTTCTTTATTAATAGATTTACAATAAAATTTTATGGGGGTTTTGCTCCTTTAAACCCCCCAAATGTTTGTGTACGTTCCAATGAAACTATTATTGCGGTACCATTAGTTAAACACAGTGTTTTTAAAACTTTTTTGCCTCTTATCCTTTTTTTCATAGGTCACCTTTTATCGAGATGTGGCTTCTTTTTCAAAATATGCCTAAAAATGTAAATTATAAATAAATTTTTAGTTTATTAACAGGTCTCTATAATCGTACTTAACCATATACAAATATGTGGTGGATTCGACAAATACTCAAAATATCTCGATAAACGCTGGCTTATGGAAAAAGTACTAAGAGGTAAAAAAGTTTTAAAAACATTGTGTTTAACTAAAGGTGCCACAATAATAATTTAATTGGAATGTACACAAAAGTTTGGGGGGGGGGTTTAAGGGAACAAAACCCCCATAAAATTTTTATGGGGTGCACAAATGTCACTTTCATTTTTTTAAGATGAAGCTGCCACAAAAATGCCACATGTCCATTTTCAATAAAAAATCTTTAAGAGTTTTTGACATATGAAAAAAATCGATTTTTATTTTGTAAATTCAAAGGGCTGTAACTTTTTCTGTGTGCACTATTATACAGTGAGCACGTAAAGGTTGGAATAAATTCATTTTCTCGAGAATGGACAATTTTGGAAAAAATCCCGAAACAGGTCAATTTCTATTTTTAAATTGCGACTTTTTGGCATATATATCATACTAGTGACGTCACCCATCTGGGCGTGATGACGTCAGCTACGATTTTTTTAAATGAGAATGGGGGTCGTGTGATAGCTCGTTTGAAAGGTAATTCAATTTTGTATTCAGTAATATAAACATTAACATAATTATTTATACAGGGTGCCCAAAAAATTTTTTTTTTTTTAAATTTAATGACATAAAAAGGAAAATGTGTGTAATTTACTTAACTAAAAATATATTTTACTGCTATCAGAAAACAGGAAATAATGTTTATTTGACAAATAAATATTGTTTTTTGCTTAAATTCAGTATTAAAGCAGCCACCCACCTTCCTTTTGACAGTTTGAACATTTAATGGGTGGCAGCTTTGCGAAAAGCAATAATTATTTTTCAAATAAACATTTTTTCTGTTTTCTGAGAGCAGTAAAATGCATTTTGAATTAAATAAATTACTTGCATTCTTCTTTTATGTCAGTAGATTTAATCAAAAAAAATTTTTTTGGGCACCCTGTATAAATAATTATATTAGTGGTTATATTCCTGAATAGAGAATTAAATTACCTTTCAAATGAGCTATCACACGACCATTAGTCCTATTTAAAAAAATCATCGATGACGTCATCACGCCTAGATGGGTGACGTCACTAGTATGATATATTTGCCAAAAAGTCGTAATTTAAAAATAAAAATTGACCTGTTTCGTGATTTTGTTCCAAAATCGTCCATTTTTGAGAAAATGAATTTATTCCAACCTTTACGTGCTCTCTGTATATAGGTAAGTGAGGTTTAATCAACCTATTTTTGACCCCAGAATCTGTGGTATAATTTATAACCAATATTTTCGGGACACAAGTTTGACAATTTATAACTTTTTTATTTGTGCTCCTATTTTCAAGATTCTTGCATCAGTTTGTAGGTACATGTATTGATATCGTTTGGTATTTTTCCGGTAACAAAAAAAATTTGCTTGCATGGCATTATTATACAGGGTTGAATGGAAGCGTTTTATTTTCTCCTAACTTTAAAGAATTCTGTGGAAAAATGGAAGAGCTGATTTTGTTTCATAGTCCTGTCATACTATCCCGGAGGTTTCACTCAAATTTTGTTTTTTGCATTATCCGAATATCTCTTTTCTCGTAAGAGCTGTACCATTTTTTGTAAATAGAAACACTGATTGACTCATAAAATAGAGGTTGGATTGATAAGATTAGAATGACCCGCATGCAGCCCAGATCTCAATCCTATTAAGCATTTATGGGATGAATTAAAAAAGCTATTCGCCGTCATCCTAGTCCTTTGTAATTTGGTACAGTTATTGCTCTCTGTAGAGGAATATCGGGCTATTTCCCAGGCAAGGATAACACATCTTTTTTCGATGCCAAACAGATTGCGAGCAGTCGTTGCGGCAAGAAATGGATATACCCGCTATTCAGTGGCGTAGCGTGAGTGTCGGCCGCCCGGGGCGGAAGACAATTTTGCCGCCCTCTTATTTAGGTATTTTAATTTATTTTATACTATACATTCCATACATTAATTATAGAGAACTTTTCGGCGAGAACAGTCATCATTATTTTGCATTATACAGGTTGGATTAAATGAGAAAGTTTATCTAAGTTACAATCGCGTTTATTAATACAAAAATTCTTTTGCTTTAACCAATTAGATACATTGATATAACTTAGGCACTTATTACTTCAGATTAGGTACACCTTGACGATCGAGAAAATTAAATAAAATCAATTTTTAATTAGAACCAGAACGATACTATAATAATATATTTTTATTTTTGTTGAAAAGTAATACGAGTATTTATTAGAATGTAAAACAAAACCTCCGTCTTCAATTAAAAATTTATACGTCTACTTTTTTTAAGAGCAAAGTCTTTTATTGCACCGTCAATGTCTATATCATGACACACCTCTTGCTCAATAGACAAAATAGCCAAATTAGTTAGTATTAGAGTACCCATTGTCGATCTTAAATAATTTTTAATCAATTTCAATTTTGAAAAACTCATCTTATACGCTCTGAGCTTCGCTGGTGTGGCTCCTAGCGGTTACTAATTCAACTTTTACCGGTAATTTTTAAATTTATTATTTAACTGTTATCGCTTAATATTTACAACGCAAAAAAGTAGTTAAATTGTAATCGATTTTTTTAAGATTTTTCTGATCATTTTGACGTTCTATTGATAAAATATCAATTTCTTACTTCGGATACTTTGACAATAATCGTGTAGATGGCGCTAAGAGTATAATAGATTATTTATAATTAGATATTACGAAACATTAAAAAAACTTAAATTCAGTATTTAAAACGTAATAGCCAGGGAGGTAGTGTCAAATTTGACCGGAGCATTTTAGCATGGCTGGTTTCTTTTTATTTAGGTAGGTGTTCCAAAGCTTATTAACAAATGATGTGTCAGCTGGCCCAAAACCGGGGATTTTAGGCAAGAAAAGCTAAAATATGAAAGTTGATGGACCAACGCTACAGCTTAAATGTCAAATATTTATATACGTTACTCAGAACATTCAATGGACTTGCTTACTTGGCTCCTACGTTTCACTCAGGAGATCAGGGTTCAAATCCTGGCGCGGAAAATCCTTTTTGTTTTTTAAATTGACATTTTATTTTGAAAAATATTTATTTTTATAATACCACGTTTTTATTATTTATACGAGACAATATAAAAAAATCTGTATGTCTTTTATAGAATCGCAAACTATGCGTTTTTTGGTCATAATATTATGATTGATCTTAATAAGCAAATTTGTTGTACATGAACCCCTGAAGGTTCCTGAGTTGGTAAGACCAACAATCTAAGTGAAAAGGGAGATATTATTTGTTATTTTTTTGGACAAACTGTTTTTTCTTAATTTTATATGTTGTATAACCGAAAGATACAACCCTAAATTTTCACTTTTTTATGACCACCCCCCATGTTTTAATAGCAATCTAAATATTTCCCTAATCTCTATAATATATAAAAATGAATGTTTGTCTGTACCTATGTCCCTTATAGAATCGTAAACTATGCATTTGGTAGAAAAAAGTATGGGTACGCAATATTTTTTAGTATTTTTTGGCTTTCTGGTAATTTTAGGTATTAAACATTCAAACATTATTTAGTTTTAAGGCGGTACGAAGTTTGCCGGGTCAGCTAGTTAATAATAAAAAAGTATTAACTCTTTTAACTCTATTAATTATTAAGTATATTAAGTATATATTATTAAGTATTAACTCCTTCCTGGGTTCATGTAAGTACAAAAACTTTGCTTGAGGTCATCATAATATGATTAAATGCATAGTTTACGATTCTATAAGGGACATACAGACAAAAATTCATTTTTATATGTTATAGAGAACAGGGAAATAATTAGATTGTTATTAAAAAAATGGGGGTTGGTGACAGAAAAGTGAAAAATTAGGGTTGTATGTATCTTTTGGTTTTACATCACATAAAATTATGCAAAAAACAGTTTGTATAAAAAGATAAAAAAATGTCGGGAGTGGGGTGGGGAGGCCAACCCCCTTTTTCACTTAGATTGGTCGTACTAACTCAGGAAGCTTCAGGGGTTCATGTACAACAATTTTGCTTATTAAGGTCAATCATAATATTTATGATCAAATGTATACAGAGAGAGTCTGTAATTTGGAATAAATTCAATATCTCGAATACTACTTGTTTTTTTGAAAAATGCTCAAGCCCGTCGATTAGTATTTCAAATTGTCCTTTTTGACATACAATAATAATGTATACAGGGTGTCCCAATTTAGAGATATGACGTCATCGTTGATTTTCTTAAATGGCAACACTGTCATTTTGATAGCTATTTTAATAGAATGTGTAAAGTTACACACAACTGCAAAATTTAAAATTTTTATTCCCTACCATTTAGAAGATAATAAAAAGTAACAAAGTTATGAAAAACAAGTAATCAACTAATAGTTGAATTTAATTATTTCAATAAATTAAGCAAATACCCATAATGTTGCCCTCAATTATTGTCAGATTGTCAATGGGCAACGTTATGAGCATTTGCTTAATTGAAATAATTAAATTCAATTATTATTTGATTACTTCTTGTTCTTCATAACTTTGTTATTTTTTATTATCTTGTAAATGGTAAGGAATAAAAATTTGAAATTTTGCAGATGTGTTTAACTTTACACACGCTATCAAAATAGCTATCAAAATGACAGTGTTGCCATTTAAGAAAATCAACGATGACGTCATATCTCTAAATTGGGACGCCCTGTATACATTATTATTATATGTCAAAAATGACAATTTGAAATACTAATCGACGGGTCTCAGCATTTTTCAAAAAAACAGTTAGTATTTTAATTATTGAATTTATTCCAAATTACAGATATAACTTTGTTATTTTCTATTATCTTGTAAATGGTAGAGAATAAAAATTTGATATTTTGCAGTTGTCTATAACTTTACAAACCCTATCAAAATAGCTATCAAAATGACGGTGTTGCCATTTAAGAAAATCAACGATGACGTCATATCTCTAAATTGGGACACCCTGTATACATTACTATTGTATGTCAAAAAGGACAATTTGAAATACTAATCGACGGGTCTGAGAATTTCTTAAAAAAACAATTAGTATTTGAGATATTGAATTTATTCCAAATTACAGACTCTCTCTGTATATGCTATTTCATAAGTTCTATGCATAATTCTATAAAAGACATACAGATTTTTTTTATATTGTCTCGTATAAATAATAAAAACGTGGTATTATAAAAATAAATATTTTTCAAAATAAAATGTCAATTTAAAAAACAAAAAGAATTTTCCGCGCCAGGATTTGAACCCCGATCTTCTGAGTGAAAGGTAGGTGCCAAGTAAGCAAGTCCATTAAATGTTCTGAGTAACGTATATAAATATTTGATATTTAAGCTGTAGCGTTGGTCCATCAACTTTCATATTTTAGCTTTTCTTGCCTAAAATCCCCGGTTTTGGGCCAGCTGACACATCATTTGTTAATAAGCTTTGGAACACCTACCTAAATAATAAGAAACGAGCCATGCTAAAATGCTCCGGTCAAATTTGACACTACCTCCCTGGCTATAAGTATATTTAAGGTAAAAATGTACCACAGCTTTGACCAACTAATATTGTTTATAATTAATGTTTTTAATTTTAATTTTAAATTAATCACTTTGACATTTATGTCAAATTTCCGGTAAACGTTTACAAACTTGTCACTACTGGCGTTCGCGAATTTGTAAATATCCCCTCTACGTACGAGCTCACAGCGTATAGCTGGCATTGCTTATAGCAAATATCAAAAATATTCGGAACATTATTAAAATATTAGACAGAGTTTCTTCCAGCTTGGATTTAACAATAAATTTAAATAATTCAAGTGAGTCTGCATTAATAAATTACGTTGCCTGTAGCAGCAACGAAAGTCCACAGTCGAAGTTTTTGCAGCTTGAAACCCTACTCGTCAATTTCGTCAGATGCGTAGTCTAGGTCTCGATTACATTCAGTGTTGTCTGGATCTAATAATATAGCCGGCGCTCCATAAGAAAACTTATCCGTTCAATTCTGTAGCTGTTGAAAACGCTCACGAATTTCTACAAGAACTCTATCTAACGAAGAAAACAGATTTCATCTCAACTCATTTTCACAAGACAAGTTCAATCACACAATCAGACAATCACCTCTAGTTCCGCCATCAAAAATATGCTTTCTTGTTATGCGCCTCCGAGGTGTTATGGAAATTCGAAGTTTTTCACACATATTTTTTGCATAACCTACAGCGCCATTTGCCCATTCCTCTGTTTTCTCCGTCAATATCATCTGCAAAGCATTTACTTTCTGAGCACACAATCTTATGTCAAGTCCCCTTGTTTGTAAATATGTTTGTGCATCATTCACTTCATCTTCATGTAGCACAGGTTGCCACAGGCCCAAAAAACAAAGAAAGAAAAATGACTGCATCGAAAATAGTAAAGCACCTGCATCTGTCCTCGTTTTTAAGCTTTCACCTGCCACTGTCAGTTTTTCCAAAGTGATGAGAATGTCTTTGTAATGATGTCATGTCACATTTACGGCATCGCCTCTTGCACTCCACCGTATGTCTTGAATCCTTCTTTCGCCTGTAGCTGCTATCAGAACTTCCCAACGATGTATCGATGAGAAAAAAAAAAGAATAGCAACGTTCGCAAGTGCCGAAAAAAGTTGTGCTGATTGTTAGTCATAAACGAGGAATTTCCACAAGTTAGTATAGACGTTGTTGCCAGCGCTACAAAATATCATTCAAAGAAAAGGAATTCCCCGAATTCGTCACAAAATAAGTAATGAAAAATTCCGTGCTTCTTTCAATCGGTCTAAATTTGTAGTTGCGATAAAAATATAAAATGGTTCAAATATTTACAAAATATTTTTATTATTTATTGTTAAATTTTGCCGCCCCCTAAAAAGTGCCGCCCGGGGCGGGCCGCCCCTACTACGCTACGCCACTGCCGCTATTGAATTGTTTTGTTTTGTTGTTAAATTTGTTTTGCTTTGTTAATTTTAGTGCGCTTGATAATTTTAATGAAATAAACCCTCAAAGCAAGTTTTTATTCACAGCTCTTACAATAAAAGAGATATTCGGATAATTCAAAAAACAAAACCTTAGTAATACTTCCAGAATAACACAAAAGGAGTATGAAACAATATCAGCCCTCCAATTTTTCCACAGAATTTTTTTAAGGGTTAGCAGAAATTACAACGCTTCCATTCACTCCCATATAATGCCATCTAAGCAAAAGAATTTCTTAAAAATCGGAGTACAAATAAAAAGTTATGAATTGTCAAACTTAATCAAAACTTTTGGGTGGCGGAGTTTTGTGCCGGTGAGTGTATTTTGTAGTGTTTCTGCTAAGCATATCAATGATATTTTTATATATTATAAAATTTTTTAAATTAAACTTAACTCTTAAAAGTTCATCTACTTCTTCTTCCTCATGGGCCATCTCCTCTTAAAAGGTTGGCAACTATCGTGGCAATTCGCACTTTCGATACCGCTGCTCTAAGAATATTAGCAGAAGTACACTTAAACCAAGCTCTCAGATTGTTTAACCAGGGGATGCGTCTTCTTCCATGACTCCTTCTACCCTGTATTCTTCCTCGTATTATTAATTGCAACAAGTTATAACCCCCCCCTATGATACTTTATCATCATTATTCAAATTTGTAGTGATTATAGCTAAGCCAGCGGGTTCAGAAAATATTATTATGAGGTAAGGTGGGTTGTCTTTCTTTATCAGTTATTATAATATTATGTGCATTTTTGCTTTTGTTCTTACCCTCTTCTATTTTTTACTGTCTTTGTATTTAACTTCCCAGTAATCGATATTTATTTTTCTGATGTCTTCTTTTACTTTTTTTTATATTTCACTTATGTAGTCCGTAAAGAATAGCTGGAGAATTCGAGAGGGTAAGTTTGTGTGAGGGTAGCCCCATCGAATCTGCTGGGGATGTTGTCGTGGCCATAACCGCGAACATAGTAGATGCCAGCATGATCGGCAAGCTTCGGGATACCTGTAACTGCCTGGAGTGTCGCTAATTGGAGATACCAACGGGGTAATAGGAACAATGTTCTCGATGATAGAAGTAGTGGGAGAGGATAGGTAACAGTTGTACATTGAAAGGTGTATAAATATACTCATCCTTAGAGAGAAAGAGGATCCTGCGGCTTTAAAGTTCCTGGAAAATTGAGGGAGGACGAGTGTTAGACTTGCCGCTCCGGCAGCTCTAAAAACTATGGTGCCTAGGAAGCTTGCAGAGTAGGCTTTTAAAGACCTAAAAAGAAGGAAAGAGTGGTTTGATGCAGAATACGAAAGCAAAATCAAGCAGAAAACCAAGCAAGATATAAAAGGATATCAACTAAAGAAGAACACCATCGAAACGATAATAAAGAAAAAAAGAAGGTAGCTAATAAATGTTGCAAGAACAAAAAAAAAACTGTGGATGGAAGAGCTGTTAAAGGATCTAGAAAATAATAGTAACGACAGCGCCGGCTTGGAGATTTTACTTAGTTATGTCATGATCTACTTTTTCCCAATTATGGTGCACATCTCGATAAAGAACGTCACAAAAAACCCTTAAAATTTTTGTATTCACCCTGCCGCCACCTCTTGTCCACCAGGCAGCGTTCCGCCCTTGGAGAATTGGCTTAGCTACATAATGACCTGCTCATTCCCAATTCTTGGTATACTTTCGATCTCGATCATGGGCGCCACAAAAATAAATAATACATACCGCGACTTTGAAACCGTATAACTACCCTAGTCCGCCGCTATGGTTTTTGTTTCTGGAGATTTTACTTAGTTATATCATGATCTACTTATTCCCAAATTTTGGTGCACTATCTCGATCACGAAGGTCACAAAAATCCCCTTATAATTTTTATATCTACCCCTGCCCCCACCCATTTGTCGGCCACACAGCGTTTCGCCCCTGAAGTTTTTACTTAATTATGTCATGATCTACTTATTCCCCAATTTTGGTGCACTATCTCGATCACGAACGTCACAAAAACCCCTTATAATTTTTATATTCACCCCTTCCCCCACCTCTTTGTCCACCAGGCAGCGTTCCGCCCTTGGAGAATTGGTTTAGATACATTATGACATACTCATTCCCAAATTTTGGTGTACTATCTCGATCATGAGCGTCACAAAAAAAATAATAAAAACCGCGACTTTGACCCCTTATAACTACCTTCGTCCGCCGCTCTGGTTTCCGTTTCTGGAGATTTTACTTATGCCATGATCTACTTATTATTCTATGCCATGATCTACTTATTCCCAAATTTTGGTGTACTATCTCGATCCCGAACGTCACAAAAAACCCCTTATAATTTTTATATTCACCCCTTCCCCACCTTTTTGTCCACCAGGCAGCGTTCCGCCCTTGGAGAATTGGCTTAGTTACATCATGACCTACTCATTCCCAAATTTTCGTGTACAATCTCGATCATAAGCGTCACAAAAAAAAATAATATAAACCGCGAATTTGACCCCTTATAACTACCCCTGTCTGCCGCTCTGGTTTCCGTTTCTGGAGATTTTACTTAGTTATGTCATGGTCGACTTATTCCCAAATTTTGGTGCACTATCTCGATCACGAACGTCACAAAAAACCCCTTATAGTTTTTATATTTACCCCTTTCCCCACCTCTTTGTCCACCAGGCAGCGTTCCGCCCTTGGAGAATTGGCTTAGTTACATTATGACCTACTCATTCCCAAATTTTGGTGTACTATCTCGATCGTAAGCGTCACAAAAAAATAATAAAAACCACGACTTTGACGCTTTATAACTACCCTCTTCCCCCACTCTGGTTTCCGCCCGTTGAGTAAAGTCATGTACACAACTAATTCAACATATACCCGTATAGTTTGTCCATATTACTTATCACGAGCAAAATCCGCTCCCAGGTCTTAGACTACTCGACAACTAATGGGAATTGATTGGCATGGTACAATTGATTTTGCAATCAGATACCTAATGTAATGGGTAGTGTGTGTGCTGAGTAAATGTCTTGTTATTTCGCAAAGTCTATAACGGTAGAAAATTTAATATTCTGATAATACATACTTTTTGTTTTGATTTTCCTTAAAAAGTTAGTTCTCTAATTCATCTGATTTTAAGTTATATCCTTCTCTTTTTATATTTCTTAGTACGTCCAATGCTCTCTTGTCACTAATTTTCCAGCTATGTAGAACTCATTTATAGGTAATAATGTGTTAAGCTTAACCCGCGAGCAGTCGCGCCGTTAGAAAAAATCTAACATTTTATCCTTTTTCGTGATAATTTGATGAAAAATTTTGATATATAATTTTTCACTCGTAAGTGTCTCGAGGAAGGGTGTACCTAGTAATGCGTAGGTTCTTTTTTCTTTCTTCTTCTTCTTTTTTTTTTGGAATTTATGGCTTTGGTGAGAAAAAATTAGCTTTAATAATTGTTAGAAATATTATTTCTAACATTACAAGTAAACAAAAATACTATTAGGTGAGTGCAGTGCATATAGATTTTCACTTCGGAAAAAAATCAAACAAGATAGAACTCTTTGTAACTTCATTAAGAAATGTTTAATAACCAACATATCAAAAAGTTCTACTCGAGAAGTGGGTGCTTCATTTTTTATTAAACAAATGAACTACGAAATTTGATGTTTTTTTTAAATAACTTCAAAAATATCAAGTTTAGAACAAAACTGACTTGGCCATTGAAAATTTTACAAAAAAAGCCTTATATAAAGAATTTTCTAAAATTAAATCTTAATTAAAACTGACTTAGCCATTGAAAAATTCAGAAAATTTTACAAAAAAGCCTTATATAAAGAATTTTCTAAAATTAAATCTGTATTTTCTATAATTTTTTATTTATAACGCGAAAGTCGCCCCTCTCAAGAACATTGGCGCACTGTAAACTAGCATACGGCGAAGTGCACGTCTGAGTTATTTAGTAGATCAAATGAAATTTTACAAATTCAACCTAAAAGAAGAATAATTATTAAGCTATCTTATGGTTATAATGAAAAGAAATAAAATGTATGGGCATAAGTACGGTGGGGGCGGAAATTGAGCTTTACATGAATTTTGTTTAAAAATGATTTAAAAAGTGTAACTAATACAATTTTTCTTATAAAACCCCCAATTTTGCAAAACTTACCTTTCAAGCATCGTACTAAATGATGTTTCATTAAAAAAAAATCTCAAAAATTAAATTGAAATGATATGAAGGTCTTAAAAAATGAAATTTTTTAAATCTTCGTAGTTTTATAGAGGTACCACCAATTTAAGACGGTATTACTAAAGTTTTAACAGATCTATTACAGTTTTATAAGCGCTTTTTTAAAGCTTAGGACATAATCTTTAAATGCACAAATTTTTTGCACGATTGATAATTTTTGACTGTTTACCGTGACAGATTTTACGTCAGTAGATGACATTTACTAGCAACTCGACGGTAAGTAATCCAACTCGACGGTAAGTACTCTAACTCGACGGTAAGTAATTCACTTACCGTCGAGTTAAAAAATCTCTTAATTTTAATTTATTTTTTGAAAGAATAAAGAAAACTAACGAATTATTTATTAATATTGAAACTTATGGTACAATTTGTTAAATTATTTAATGAAATCCCCCTTGTTTGGGCAAGCTTCTTCCCAAGCCCGTTCAATTTCTTCAAATTCACTTTCGCTCATATTTTAATTTATAATAATAAAAATTGTACTTAAAATTATTGACAACTAAATAAAAACTCAATTCTCCATTGTTGTTATGCACCCTAGTTACTACCTAACAACCAAAGTATCTATCTTGATAAAATGAATGGAACTAGTCAATATCACGAAAATGTTTAATTTTATAATTTATAATGGTATCAATCGTGCAAAAAACGTTATAAGCATGTCGAACGTTAAGGGTAACCGATCTCAGACAATAATTGGAGTCGTCGCGCCGCTCCTCCTTCAAACAATTGTCTTCTATACTATTACTTTAGAAATGAAATAGACTATTTCTTTTTGAGAAAATTAAGAAAGATAACAAAAATGTAATAAAAAACCGAAAATTACCAGCTAAAAAAATGTTTATATAAAGTGATCAAAACTTTTTTCTGGAAAACTTACCTAAAATACATTTAATAATAAACTTCAACAATAATAAATGTTCAGCAAAAATTTTTTTTTAGCTCTTATACAGTATGTCTGCGCAACTTGGAACCTATTGATAACTTTTTTATTATCAGTTCTACGAAAAAAGGTTATTCTTTATAAAATACTTTGCATCAATATAATCTAAGATGCAATCATTAAATATCAAATTTAATGAATTTTATACGAGGTATGTCAAAAAATATGAATTTGACTCAAGAATAAAGTATCGTTAAATTTCACAATATAGAAAACTGTTATTAAGAAAAGTTGTTTGGAATTAAAAAAATTGTTTTAGTATTCAATTGCATCCTTCTAATTAAAATATTGTGAATAATAAAGACTCTTAAGAAAAATTCATATTTTTTACTTACCTCGTATAAAATTAAAAAGTTTAATATGTGATGGTTTTATCTTAGATTTTGTACCAGGGAGAGCATTTTAGTAAGAATAACTTTTTTTCGTAAAAGTGATAATAAAATAGTTATCATAATTGTAATAAAATGATGATGAGTATCCGTAATTTGAAAAAAAAATTAAATTTTTTTTTTCGATTTGAATAATGTAATTGTATATTTAAACATAGTTTTTAATTTCAAACAACTTTTCATAATAGCATTTTTTGATATTCTGAAATATAAAGTACTTTACTCTTTAACGAAATTCATATTTTTGACATAACTCATATAAAATTGATAAAACTTTATATCATGATATCTAATGGTTGAGTTTTAGATCTTTAACTATCCAGAGCCTTTAATGGAGAATAACTTTTTTTTCGTAAAATTGATAATAAAAAAGTTTTCCATGTGGTTCCTAGCTACGCAGACATACCTGTATAAGAGCTTCTGTATAAGAATTTTCAAATTGCAATGCCATATTCGGATTGAGTATAATCAAAAACAAAATAAAAACATATTTGATCAAAGTAAAATGATGAATTTAACGATATTTTTAAAATTATTAATACAATTGTTTTAATTGTTATTGTTTAAACAATTAAGAAACAATAATTAGCGGCCAAATCGGCGAGTAGAACTTTTGACTGTAACATGTATATAAACTAACAAAATAAGTTTTAGAAAAATATAAGATTGTTTGAATTTTTCCGAAACAATGCATGTTTTAGTTCTAATTGCACTCTCCTATATAACATAAAGATTTGTTGTAAATTCGCGTGTAAATTCGTATTGTTAGACAAAATCTAACGCGCGACCGATTACGTGACAGAATAGAGCGCGACTGTTCCCGGGTTAAGGAATAGTTTTGTTAAGACACTTTATTTAAAAACCAACATGCTATTTCCCTTCGATTCAATAATTTACATGTCCCGAATTTCAACTGCTTCATCAATTTTCTTTACAGGCGACTGTATTCGCGAGATATTAAGGTTGACGAGACGACAACCCTGGTGATGTATATCCAATTGAGTTTGTAATTCGATTAGCAACTTTGATATTATACATCTAAGGCTGACGCTGAAGGGATGTTACGACTATTTGGTAATTATGTAAACATAAACGTTGCATTACCTGTTAGAAGGGTCCGTTAGGCGATTATCTACGCTGCAGTGAACAATTTTGATCGCAATAACAAGTTTAAATTAGCTAAAGGAGAGACTCTTAAAGTAAACATTACGGAGTACGTATTTAAGCTCCATGCAATACTATTGAATAATAATTAAGTAAGGTTAGCCTTAGACGGTAAAGCCGTCTTTATTAAAGGATACTTTAATGAAATATAATAGGCCAGGATCCCGCGTACCAAAACAATAGTTGATTAATAGCAAGCTGAAAATTTGTTAATAGCTTAACGGTATTTAGTCGGACAAGCTTTGATGTATGGGAACAATGGAACAGGTGAAATTTTAATTGTTGAACAATTTAGGTAAAAATTATGACAAAAATATTTAATATACAATTATTAGGTACCACAGAGACTTACAACTAATTATTGCAATAATTATTAATTATCATGATTAATTATATTATTAATCCACTGAATTTTGAATAACAGGTAGAGATTATAAAGACAAAAGATCATATTGTGCTAAATAATTGAATTTCTTTCAAGAAATTAATTAGGTTATGAAGTTGATCGGACGAGTTTAAAATATCTTTAATATTTGGCTTAAGTTTGTGTCGATTTCATTGCATCACATACTGAGGTCACTCAGTAAGGATGTGTTTCACGCTTAAAACACTAATCAAATTTGATAATTACGCTTCGGTTCAGACTTCATTAAGTATTCGTGTGTGTATCGGGTATGTCCAATTCTCAACCTTCGAATGACTGCTTTTTCTTTTCTAGTCATAGCTGGGAGTTCAAATATATTGATAGTCTGCCGGATCTCCTGTAATGTGCTTTTGATTGTGTTCCAGTGGATTTGCCAAGAGATATGTTGTTGCTGCTTAAACATCTGCTTCAAATCACTACAAATTTGAACGTGTACTTTTGAGTGCTGACTATTTAGTGTAGAGGCTAGTTTGGCGACGTGATCTGCTTACTCATTACCTGGGATGCCGATATGGGATGGTATCCAGATGATAGTAACAACTACGCCTTGAGAAGCAAGTGTACTATAGATGTTATGGATTTCGTGAACTAAAGAATGTTGAATATATAAAATTTTATGGAGAAGAGTGATGATAAGGAATCTGTGCATATTGCTTGGTTTTTACTATCGATTTCTAAGGATTTAAAAGCTTCTAATATCGCGTATAATTCTCCAGTATATACGCTGCATATATCTGGTAATAAAAATGATTTTATTGTCTTATAAACTGTGGTAACAGCACATCCAGTTCCTATTTCACTTTTGGAAGCATCTGTGTATAAAATTTTTGGAAATTGGTTCTTTTCTATGATTTATTCACAGTATTGTCATATTACAATGCTCGGAGTTTCGTGTTTGTTGTAGGCCAACAAAGAAGTATTTAAATGTAAGATTGATCTGCTCCGAGGAGGGGTAGCTGGAATTGTATATGGAAGTGTTTTGGTAAGATCGATGGCATTTCTTAAGATTGATTTCTGGATTTCAATAATTGATTGGATCGTTCTCGGTAAATCCGAGAGAGGTTTTGAATTCATTAGACGATAGATGGGGTTAGATGGATTTTTGGATACTGTAGCAAAGTAAGATTGTACGAGATACTCCGTCGAATCCAGAGGAGTGGTTCATTAGCCTCGTAATAAAGGCTCTCTACAGGACTGGATTTGAAGGCGCCTAAACAGAGACGAATGGAAGTATTATGCACAGAGTTGAGTAACTTAACTCAGACTTTGACGCAGACATGTAAATGAAACTACCGTAGTCCAGTTTGGAGCGAATTAAGGATCTATAAACATTGAATAAAGTACTTTCGTCTGTCCCCCAAGTATTCTGTGCCAGTGCCTTGATTATATTAAGCCTCTTCATGGTATTACCTTTTAGTTTGTTAATATGCTCTTTCCAAGTTGGTCTACTATCAAAAGTTAAACCAAGTATTTTGTAGTGTGTTACAGTTTACAATGGAATTTCGTTGAGATAGGATTTTGGCTATAAGATCTACTTCTAAATCGAATTAATTTTGATTTGGAAGGTGACAGTATTAATCCTGTGTTTTTAGCCCATTCGTTAAGTTGATTTACGGCGGTTTGCAGTACTTTACATGTGGCGGTTGTATTTTTTCCTTGACAATATACAGGGTGATTGATTAGTAGGGTAAAGCTCAATAGCTCCGCTATAGTAATAGATAGCAATAAAAGTTAATAAAAAAAATTTTAGCCATCTTTGAACTTCACATTACAAAATTAGTTAGAATGTTACGTTCGATAACACAGTGGCAGACCTAAATGATGTTTTTATAAATAGAACACCCTA
Source organism: Diabrotica virgifera virgifera (assembly GCF_917563875.1). Taxonomy (NCBI): domain Eukaryota; kingdom Metazoa; phylum Arthropoda; class Insecta; order Coleoptera; family Chrysomelidae; genus Diabrotica; species Diabrotica virgifera. The sequence continues at coordinate 71,250,680 of NC_065447.1, read as the reverse complement.
TATTTTATTTTATATTCGAAATTCTGTTAACTTCTCCATAACAAAAATATAAAGGTTTGTAATGTTATATAGGGTATTTACAAAGTTATAACCAATTTTGTATGAAAATTGTAACAAGTTCAACTCCCTGTATAAATAAAAATAAGCACAACAGCAATGGTCTATTAATGCCATATTTTTTATTTATTGTCAAAATTTTTAAGAATTATTGATATTGCTAATTTTCTTTATATCAAATACAGGGTGAGTCAAAACGCAAGTACATTATTTTCTCAATAATGTTAAATGGAACACCCTGTATTTTATATCATTATTGAAAAGTAACATTAACGTACTTTAATTTTTGTATAACATTCTCTATGCCCAAATTTATTAGTTTTCGAGATATTTTCATTTTCAGAGCAAATTATTTTAGGTGTTTAAATTTATCTAAATTTTAAGTAAGCCATGACTGAATTGACAATTGAAGATTACCGATTATCAATCCGGTAATCAATGTAACACTGTAGCAAATAAAGAAATAAAAATAATTTATTAGTAATACATTTTACAAACAAAAACACAACCACTACATGCAACATTTTTGAAACAATTAAAAACTATCTTTTTATGTAAATGCAACAAATAAACAGAGAAAATTAGTAATAAATTTTACAAAAAAACACACAAACACAAAATACAATATTTTGTGAAGACAATTAAACGCTACTTTTGTATGTAAATGTAACAATGTAACAAATAAAGAACGAAAAATAATTTATCAGTAATACATTTTGCAAAAAATATGTTTGAAAAAATTAGAAGCTACTTTTAATAAAATATTTTTAATATTTAATTACATAAGGGTCATAAGGTGTTCAAAATTATCTCCTAACACATTTATGTACGCCTAAAAACGATCATGGAATGAGCTACTTACTCTACGGAGCATTTGTAAATTAACACATCGAAATACACTTTGTATTCTATTTTTCATCTCATCCCTTGTTGTTGGAGGTATTTTATAAACTTCATTATTAACGTAACCCAAAAAAATCAGTCCAGTTTATTAAATTCTGGTGATTTGGTTGGCCACGCTACTGGTCCATTGAAAAATGAAAATATCTCGAAAACTAATAAATTTAGACATAGGGAATGTTACCTAAAAATTAAAGTACGGTAATGGTACTTTTCAATAGTGATATAAAATACAGGGTGTTCTATTTAAAATTACTGAGAAAATAATGTACTTGCGTTTTGACTCACCCTGTATTTGATATAAAGAAAATTAGCAATATCGACCATTCTTAAAAATTTTGACAATACGCTAAAAAACATGGCATTAATAAACCATTGTTGTTTCGCTTATTTTTATTTGTACAGGGAGTTGAACTTGTTACGATTTTCATATAAAATTGGTTATAACTTTGAAAATACCCTGTATAACATAACAAACCTTGATATTTTTGTGATGGAGAAGTTAACAAGATTTCCAATTTAAAATAAAATATAGGGTGTTCCATTTAAAAAAACATAAGTTTGGTCTACCACTGTGTTGTCGAACACCCTGTAACATTCTAACAAATTCTGTAATGTGATGCTCAAAGGTGGCTAAAATTTTTGTAATTAACTTTTGTTACTATCTATTACTATAGCGGAGCTATTGAGCTTTACCCTACTAATCAATCACGCTGTAGAATAAGATCATCCGCATACATTACATATTTGACTGGTAGACAAACACTCGAACAAATGTCATTTATTTCGAGAATACACAAGGTTGTACTGAGTACGGAACCTTGTCGGACTTTATTATTTTGCGGCTATGTTGCAGATATTTCACCGTTTACTTTTACCCTGAAAGTTCCTTTTTTAAAAAGTTTTGTATGAAGAAATAAATATTGCCTGTAATACTGTATTGAAGAAGCTTTTGAAGAATGGCTGGTCGTGAAATGTTATCCAAGGCTCCTTCTATGTCAAAAGCGGTAGCGATTACATCTTGTTTATTCTTAAAGGGGGTAGCTATTTGTGTTTGCAGTAACACTAAATTTTCAAGTGTAGAACGGTGGCGTCTGAAGCCAGATTGGGCTTCGTTAATTATAGCATATTTTTCTAGAAGTCAGGTTAATCTTGAGTTAATCTTTTTCTCGAGAAGTTTGCATGAGGAGCAGGTTAGTGAAATTGGCCTATATGATATTGGCAGATTGGAAGGTTGATCAGGTTTTTTTATTGGTATGATGATTGATTCGCGCCATGTGTGAGGAAATTTCTTAATAAGCCATATTCTATTGTACAGATTTAAAAGTTTTGCAAGGCTGGAATTAGATAAATTTTTTAAAAATATATAAGTATGGAATATAATCTGGTCCGGAAGTGGAGTTTTCACAAGCCGCTAGAGCTTCTGTTAATTCCTCTGGTGTAAAAGGAAGGTTGATAGCGACTATGTCATGTCTACTAATTTGAGGACTGTGAGAAGTTAACGAATTTTGCTCATTTAGACTTTGGTTATCCTTGAGTTCATATCTAAATTTCAGTTCGAAACTTTCAGCCATAATATGCGAAATTGTTTGGTTATCTGTAATTACTTTTCTTTCCTGTGTAATTGCTGGTATTTTTGGTGAAGATTTCTGTCCTTTCATTTGTTTTATTTTTGTCCACATTTGTGTTGGAGAAGTATCACTGGTAAGAGTGAAAACAAAATTTTGCCAGGAATGTTTCTTACTTTTTTTAACCACATATTTAGCTTTAGCTTTTAGTCTTTTAAATCAAATCAGGTATTCTGGACTTCTGTTTATTCGATATTTGTTAGGAGCAGTTTAAAATTTTTGTATTGTTGTTCGCATTCTGGATTCCACTATGGTACAGCCTTTTTAGAGGGGCATATTATTATTTTCTTGACATGAGTTTCTGCAGTCATGATAATGCAATTATAAGAACGAGTTTTTGTCTCGTCAATATCTTCAGACTCTTGTACTAATTATAGTAGGTTCTCGGCACTAGTTTTGAAATGATTTTAGTCTGATTTAGCAATATTCCACTTAGTGACGGTGCAATATTTTTTATAACTGTTATGACTATCGGTAAATGATTACTATCGTATAGGCTAACTAACGTATACCACGAGAGTGAAATAGCTAACTTGGGATCACTTATACTTAAGTCAATAGAGGAGTAACTTTCTGATGCTGTATTAAAATATGTGTTAGCTCCACTGCTCATCAAACAAGCATTATTGCAACTATATACGGTTTCTATGATTTTTCCTTGTCCGAAAATTTTCTTGAAGCCCCACATAGTATTACTGGCGTTGAAGTATCCGACTAGTATAAATGGGCTAGGTAGATGGCGGACTAAATCATCTAACTCGGTTTTAGTTTAGAGTTAGGTGGAGTATAAATACTGCATATAGTTATTTTATCAGGACACCAGATAGTTACTGCTATAGCCTACAAATTAGTGGTTAGGATATGATGGAAAGAAAAGAAATCGTTAGACACGAAAACAGAGGTTCCTCCACTTAGTCTAGTAAATGTTGTTCGAAGGAAATGGTAACCATCAAAGTTTTTAAGCTCTAGTTTATATGAGTCTTTAAAATTAATTTCTTGAAAGGAAATAATATCGGCTTCTGTATTGTTGATTAGCAGTTGTATGCGTTCTATGCGAGAGTAAAATCCATCGCAATTCCACTGAACTAGCGTGAAGGTAATGGCTTTAGGTAGTCAAGGAAGAGTCTGAGAGACAATCGATATCATTATTGATTGATTGAGATGTTGTACTTTCTATTTTTGTGTTGTCTTTAATTAACAGTTTTTTAATTTTCTTATTTGTAAATCTATTTTTTGCTGTTTTGTCTTCAAGTGAGGTGTATATTTTTGACATATCGTCAAGGAGTGCCTGGATATTTTGAATGAACTCCTGTGCTTCGTGCAAGGGGTTATCACTGCCGAGTGTATTTTCAAAGAACGCTAGGAAATTTTAATTGGATAGTGTGAATTGTGGAATTAGCTAATTTAGACTTATCGGGGGAGTCTTTCTTAGATCTTTTGGCTTTATGCTTAGTGGGAACAATTACATCTGGTGTGGGTAGTTCATTGATTTTAGTGGGTGTATTTTTAGAAGTTTGTGTTTCTAAAGAGCTTGTATCAGTGATGTCAGAACGACTTCGTTTATGACTGGTGGATGGGGGAGCAAAATCATTATTTGGGGTTATGGAAGTAATGGTAACATATTTATTTGTTGACTAAGATCTAAATTATTTGTTGGGTTTGGTAGTGTGTCATTATCTGATATTGGTGAAGTGGGGATGCGTTCAGTAGGAAACGATTGTTCATTTAGGGAAGGATTTCTAGGAGGATGTTGACAATTATTTGCTATGTGACCGCGTTGTTTGCATAGAAAACATACCATTTTATCCGTAGAGAGAAATATTATGTGAAAGTTGTTGTCAAAAGGGATTATTATTGAAGTTTGGAACTCAAAGTTTTCTGTGGATGGAGTGACATATACTTGTCTTCTGAAACTCATCATATAGGTAAATACATCACCGGGGATTCCAACTTTTAGATATGACACTGGTAACGCGAGTTGTAGACCTAGATCTTTGAGATGTTTTTCTATGATATCGTGTGATATCGTGTGGAATTGGATGAACAAACGTTAGAGATTATATGCTTTTTAGCTGAGGTTACTAGTCTCCGTACTGGTAGTTCAACTGTATTTATTTTAATTGTAGGATGTTCAGTAATAATTTGATCCACATGTTCAGAATTTATTAGGTAGATACAGATTCTGTTATTGGAAATTCTTGAGGCGAAGCAGATGTTTCTCGGATTAACAATATTACCTTGACATAGTCAAGTAGTTAAATTTGATTCTGTACGAATTAAAATAGCTTCGGTCTTCTTGGGATACTTCGGACGTGGTTTAGTCATAGTAGCAGTTGCATATGAACTAGTAAGATTACTGGAAGAATTGGGTCCAGACATGGTGTTGCTAACAGTGGGGGAACATTGATTTAAATTGTTACTTGTGTAGTAAACCCATAAAAATGCAGTCTGCAACGAGCGAGAATATAAACAGTAACTATTTAAAACCCACAAGAGCAGTGCTAGAGCCCAAAGAGTGGACATTAGCAACATTGAATGTCAGAGGTTTCAACGGCAAAGAAGTAGAAGTTGCTGAAGAATTCGAGAAATATCAAATAGACTTACTGGGTATAACAGAGACCACAAAGAAGGGAAAAAACACACACTTTTTAGAGAAGGGACACTTCCTCATCACCAGTGGAGTGTCACTTGGCGAAAGGGCAAAAGAAGGGGTAGGCTGCCTGATACGCAGCAACCTAATAAAGAACATTCAAGATTGGAAATGCATTTCCGAAAGAATTTTAAAGATGAGACTGGTAACCGAGGAACAGAAGCTAGTCAATATCATCGTTATATATGGAATAAATGATGACGAAAGAGCAGCTAGCAAAGACATATCCTGGGACAAGACTTCAGAAATAATAGACAGTTTAGAAGGCACTACTATAGTACTGGGGGATCTAAATGGTCGAGTGGGTGTAAGAGATGAACATACCCAAGATGTATTAGGACCATATGGAGAAGAAATGAAAAATGACAATGGGGAACGTATTATTGATATATGCAGAGAAAATGATTTAATAATAATGAACACGTTTTTTAAACACAAATATGCACATAAATACACAAGAGAAGTCAAAAGTAGTGGCGAAAGATCCATCATAGACTATGTGTTAGTAATTAGATCAGCAAGGAAATGTATTAAGGACGTAAGAGTAAAACCAGGAGCTGAATTATATAGTGACCACTATCTAGATGTAGCCAGGACCAGCTTGGGAGTGCGACAAGAATTAATAACGAAAGAGACCAAGAAAACAAGTAAAGCTCAAGATACACCTACTATAGAAGTAATCAGGTCACATAAGCTAGCAGACAAGGAGACAGCAAACAAGTTTAAAAACTGCGCTAATAACTACCTAACAGAGCACGCTGAAAATGACGGTGACTTACACCAAACTTGACAAATATTGAAAGAATCACTCCTAAACGGTGGTAAACAAGTATGCTGGATAAAAAGGAATAACAGAAGCAAAAAAGTACAAACTGGTGGAACAATGAAATAAAAGCAGAAGTGAAGTCTAAGAAGATAGCTCGGAAAAATTATTTAAGGAACGAAACCGCAGACAACTACCAAATATACAAACTGCAAAGAATCAAAGTCAAAGATATGGTACTAGCAGCGAAACGGAAAATTTGGGAAGAATTCGGAAACAAGATGGAAGAAGACTACCACTCTAACGAAAAGTTATTCTTTGAATCCCTGAAGAATTTAAGAACCGAAAAGGCTCCACAAACACCAAAGCAAATAAGGGACAAAGAAGGACACTTACTTCATGACAATTACCACATCCTAGAGAGATGGAAGCAATATTTCGAGGATCTACTGAATATCCAAAACGATGTAGACATTATCACAGAAGAACCAGAAGAGGTAGAGCAGGAAAACCAAATTCAAGACGAAATAACTATAGCGGAAACTAAGGAAATCATACAAAAGCTTATAGAAAGGTAAAGCGGCTGGATTTGATAAAATCACAGCGGAAATGCTTAAAAACATGGGCGACAAGGGCATTGAACTGCTAACAAAAGTGTGTAATAGGGCATGGAGTGAGAGCCAAATACCAAAAGATTGGGAAGTGGGAGTTATTCTACCCATTTTCAGAAAAGGTGACAGACGCGAATATAGCAACTACAGAGGAATAACACTACTGAGCATCCCATCCAAAGTATATGAGAGAATACTAGAAAAACGTCTTTTACAAGAAGTTGATTCTAAAATGGAACAACCACAGAGTGGATTTAGAAAAGGCAGAAGCATCCAAGATCACATTTTTACTATCAAGAAATTAATACAAAATGCACGGAACTCAAGCACCGAGCTATACCAAGCCTTTATAGACTTAGAAAAGGCATTTGATAGTACTCCAAGGAAGGTGATTGACATATGTTTAAAAAAGAAAGGTGTGAAAATCAAACTCAGGCAAGCCATTATGAGTATAATAGACATACAAGGAACAGAATCAGAACCGATAATATAGAATCCCAAGAGTTCATAGTAAATGAAGGTCTACGTCAAGGAGGAGTCCTAGGCTCCATACTGTTTAACATTGTCTTGGATGACATAATTAAAGAAATTAGAGCAGAAACAGTAAAGTTATATGCCGGACATAGAAATTTGGAAGCAGTGTGGATCTCAGAGTGTGCATACGCAGACGATCTAGTGATATTTGGGAAAAATAAAGAAGCACTCAATCGAAATTTACAAGTATGGAACGCTGCACTAATTAAACGAAATCTGAGAATCAATAATGAGAAGACGAAAGTAATGGTATGTGGAAAAAGTAGAAAACAAACGAAGATAACAATTAACGGAAATACACTTGAACAAGTCGATACTTACAAATACTTGGGAGTACAAATAGAGAGCAGAGGAACTGAAGAAACTGAAATAAGTTCCAGAATAGAAAGTGCTGCTCGGATGTACCACGCAATCAAAAGTACGTTTCTGTCAAAAAAAGAAGTAGGTATCCCAAAAAGCCAAAGTGTCCATATACAAGACGGTGTTTGTGCCGATTTTAACTTTTGGTAGTGAAAGTTGGACGCTTTTAAAATCGAAAATACAGAGTATAGAAATGAAATTTCTTAGAAGAATAATGGGTATAACCAGGTTAGACAGGATTAGAAATGAGGCAGTCAGAGAACATCTTAAGGTCCAACCAATTACTAAAAAAAATTGAAGAGGCCCAATTGAGATGGTATGGACACATGGTTAGAATGAACCAAGAAAGACTAGTTAAAAAAGTATGGGAAGCCAGAAGACAAACCAAGAGACCAAGGGGCAGGCCACTGAAGACATGGGATGATAATGTAACCTCAATCCTAGAAACACGAGCAATCAGCAAAGAACAAGCAAGAAACCAAGCAAAGAATAAGAAGCAATGGAGAAAAATTGTGCATGCAACTAACTAAAGACATTACACCCGACACCTTAGGGTAAATGGGTTTAGGATTAAATATATATATATACTTATGTAGTCAAAAGTAACTTCAGTTTGTTTGTATTAACGCTTTGGATGTCTGGAAAGAAGTGATAACCTGGAATACATCACTGCAGTACTGGTCGCCTAACCGTTGAGGCGGGATAGCAATAGTGAAAAACTATTGACAGTTACTGAATGTGTTTAAGTTGGAAGATTATTAAGTAAAAAATCTCTTACTGACCGAAGCTACACCTTGTTCTTGATAATCAACACTTAACGCAATTTTTATTCGTCACTATTTGAGCGAAAAATAATTTTAATAACTAGTATTTACAGTAATAATTACAAATTTCGGCACCAATCTACAGATCGACACATACACGTTCTGACGTTAGTTTGACAGTCAAAAATTAATATTAAAAAGGCACAGATAGACAATTTAGACATAATTTATATAATATTTTGTAAGTTTATTCTAATGTAATCACTAAAGTATGTATAGAATTGAAATTTAAATTAGTCATTAACTTTGCATTAATTCTTTGACAACTAATAAGGAAGTTTTCTAAAATAACTTGCAACTTTTGCGTTACAGTGTGGGTTAAGTTGTTGTGCCAAAACATCTAATTAATATTCTCATCATCCATCTCTCCCGACAGAATTATAACAACTCTACAAACACGAAGAACGACCAAAAGGCAAAAGGAGGTTTATTTATAAATATTTCCAACAGCTTTTCATACTTCACATTATTTTGTCCTTTCAAGAAAACAAATTTTCTTGAACTCGTTTTCCTCGAGCGTTTTACGTGAAAACCTTTTTGAAACTTTAGCTCGCCCTTTAAGATCTCTTCAAGAAGGGTCTATTTAGGACCGGATCCAACAAACAAGGTAAAGGAATGATGCTTTATTGATTTTCTTTTTAGGTATTAGCAAATTAAGTGTTTAATTAGAGCAAGGGAATGAAATTTTTTAGATAATGAGTTGATGAAATTAAAAAACCGATAATGGAAAAATGGCACAACAGTTATTTCGGTTGCGGGTTTTATTTCAAGCTAAAAGTCGGAGATGATTTATAGCAATTTAAAATGGGATTTTACTGGAAATTAAATTTAGGTTTACTTAAATTTAGAAATAAAAAAATAAATGGATTAACTAATTTTAGCAGGGTGAAGAAACGTGAGATTAGAAAGGTGAGAACATAATAAATATAGAGGACCCGATATGGACTCAGACCACTATTTGGTCGGAATATGGATGAAACAATTGAAGATATAAGTGGATAAGGTCATATGTCACAAAATAATGGTTTTGAGTAATGAGCATTTTAGTGTCTTTTGTCCCAAGTTAGTTATTTATTTTATAATTTTGCATTGCTACACTTTTTTAAACAGGTATTTGAAGGTACTTTTTTCACACTTTATATTGAATTTAAAAAAAGTTACTTTAAGCCTGATATTTTAAATCTTGTGGACATATTACCTTTATCCACATAGTAAAAATAATTAAAAAATGTTAGCTTTAAGTGGATAAAAGAATTAAGTATCAAAAATGGACATTGATTTTCAAAAAAAAAATTGCAATACAAACTGTAAAATTAATAAAAACATATTTTTTAGTAGGTTATTCTTTTCTTTTCAGGACTTTTTTATTTTCGTCTATCGCGTTTTCATAAAACCATCTATACTCTTCGGGAATAAATTTTTGTTCGGTCTCTTAAATTTCCCAGTTTTTCCAAACTCAAAGTACCAGTTCTATTTTCCAGTCTTCTTGGTATATCCTATTCTGTTATGGTTAGATGTGCTGTCCTTTTTTTTAAATCTACTTGCTGAAATGGCATGTAGTCATTAAGGTATAGGCTTATAGAGATAGAAGCCAAATTCGTCCACTCTTATCCATTTTACGTAAGACGAAAATTAACCTTTTGATTTGAAGTGTTTGTTTGCTTTTTACATAAATAGAGGTTCGTCAGCAGATCTTCAAAGTAGTAGAAAAATTCTCCATATTTACACATTTCACATGGATTAAGGTATTATGTCCAAATGCGACCTTGGACATAATACCTTTATCCACTAGAATTCGAAAATCTAGTGGGACATACTGCTTTAATCCCTTCCTGTAACTTTTATTTAGCTAAAAATAGGTTATTTTAAAATTTTAAAATGTAAAACAATATATTAGAAGAACAAAAACCTAATAAAACAATTTTCTCAAAAAATGTGACATATGACCTTTATCCACTTATGTTTTCAATTAGTACCAACTCTTCGAAACAAAAAGGGATTAAAACACGAAAGAAACAAACCAATCAGATTACAGACAGAATGTGAGCAAGCGTTGTATGGACAAATTATTAACAACAAATTAGAGAGCATAGTGGATGAAAGGAATGTAGAATGCCTGTGGTGAACATTAAAGGATGTAATTAAAAAAGCAGCTAATATTTCCAGCACCAATGACAACACAAAGAAATAAATAGCAAAATAATGGTTTGATGAAGAATGTGAACAATCATTGAAAGAACGGGCCAAGCTACGATTAAAAATGATAACTCAAGGAACAAGAGAACCGCAGGAAAATTACACTAAACAAAGAAATAGAACTAAAAAATACTACGAGAAAAAAAAAAGGAAATACTGTTAAGCTAATCTGAAAAATATAGAGAAGAGCTACAAAAATAATCAAATTAGGAACCTGTACCAAGGGATAAAAAATGAGAAACGAGGGCACCAACAGAAAACTGTACATTATAAAGACAAAAATGGAGAAATGATTATGGGTTAACCAGAGATATTAGAACGCTGGAAGCACTACTTTGATTAGCTTCTAAATGGACCTTAGGAGACAGACGATAATAACGAGGAAACAGAGGATCTAGAAAATGAAATACAAAATCAACATAGTGAAGAGCAGGCTCCGACTATAAGCGAAATTCAGAATATCATCGATAAATTAAAAATGATCAAAAGCCCAGGAAGCGACGGCGTAACGGCTGAAATGATTAAATTTGGAGGATATCAGTTAGTAGATAAAATCCATAAACTAATTAATAATATATGGGAACAAGAAATACTACCTGAGGAATGGACAGAAGCAATACGTCCTGTTCACAAAAAAGGAAATATGGCTGATTGTCAGAATTATCGAGGCATAGCGCTGCTAAACATAACGTATAAAATATTGTCTTTGCATATTAAAAACAGATTAACAACCAAGGTTGATGAAAGCATAGGAGAATATCAATGTGGGTTTAGAAAAGGCAGAAGTACTATGGATCAGGTCTTCACACTACGAGAAGTACAGACTGAAAGTTACGAATATAATAAAGACACCATGGTTCTTTTCATTGACTTTAAACAGGCTTTCGATCGAGTGGAAAGAAGCGAATTTTTCACAGCATTGCAAAACATGGACGTTTCTACAAAGCTTATTAGAATTATAAAATTAACTCTCCAAAGAACAATGAATAAAGTCAAGATAAACAATAATATAACAGAAAGCTTTGAGGTCAAACAAGGAGTACGGCAGGGTGATCCATTATCGTCTATAATGTTTAGAATATTACTAGAAAAGGTTGCACAGGAACCAAACATTAATAGAACAGGTCTGATCTACCACAAAAAATATCAGTACTTAGCATTCGCAGACGATTTGGTTATCTTGGCTAGGAGCAAAGTATATCTTATAGAAACAGTTATGAAACTCGAGGAGAGAGCAGCAACCAAAGGATTGTATATAAATTAAGCAAAATCAAAGTATATGGAATGGACAAATAAGCAATTCGTTCGAGGGCAATACATAACAATGACAACAGCGAAGGGAACACAGTATAAATTCGAAGAAGTTGAGAGATTTGAGTACTTAGGAACTGTCTTCACAAGAGATCCTAACTGTGAAGAAGAAATACAAAAAAGAATTATGTCTGGCAACCGCGCTATATTTGCTCTTAATGGGTTATTAAGAAGTAAAAATATATCACGAAGAGCAAAATTAAGAACTTACAAGACCGTAATAAGGCCGATAGGATCATATGCTTCCGAAACATGGGGCACAACAAAAAAACACCAAGAGTTGTTATTAGTTTGGGAGAGGAAAATACTGCGCAAAATCTTCGGTGGGAAAAACTTAAATGTACAATGGGTACGAAGAACAAATAAGGAACTAACTGAGCTATATCAAGATCTTAACCACCTAGTAGTAATTAAGGCGCAAAAACTTAGATAGTTGGGCCATGTGCAGAGGATGATTCCATCTAGAATTCCCAGAATGCTACTATCTAGTGCACTGGCAGGGAAAAGGCGAAGAGGAAGACCGGGGTCACGATGGAGCAATGGACTTAGAGAAGATATGAGAAGAATTAACGTAAGGAACTGGCAAAAAAAACGACTGACAAAAGGGAGTGGAAAAGAATAGTACATCAAGCCATGGGCCTACCAGGCTCGTAGTGCTTACCTATTATTATTAATTTTAGCAGAAGTCGAGGAAAACATCGTCTAGCATATTAAAAAGTTAGAACAAAAATTTTTAAGCAGGGATTTGAAAATTAATTATCACCCAACGCAATACATCGTCATTGGAAACACCGCAGAACCCTAGAGAAAAACAACAAATCCGTGAAACAAACAAATGAATGTAAATACGTGGGAGTAAATTCAACAAATATAGGTTCAGATGAAATGAATATAACAAATAAAATAAACAAAAAAAAAGGACGACAATAATCCGACAATGACACTCGATTATATGGAGCGCCGATATTACCAACCAAACTAAACAACAAATTGTTGATCACTAGATGGTGAACAGTAGTGGAAAATTTCTCACTCTATGGCTCAGAAACGTGGGTGAAAATGAAAGAATAGACAACAGCATAAATAAGCAATGGAAATGATGTTTTCGAGAATAAGCTGCAGATTGACATTAACGGACAAAGTGAGAAATGGACAAAGTAGAGAACTATGAAATAATGTGAAGGGGACACTAAATAAGGAAGAAATGGGACGGACAAATAAAAACACAGTAATGAAAAGAAACCTCGCTGAAGAAGATATATACGACAAGAAGAGACAGCGACTGGGAGGTGGTAAACAGCAAACAAAATATGCCCCGTAAAGCCACGGATAAGTAAATAAGTCTTCTTTTTCTTCTCTTTGTATACACATGACTCTGACTGTTTTTTTAATGTCCCTCCATTGAAATAAAACTATATTAATTATTCTTTAATAATTAAGATTTGCTATGGTTGTTTGGTAGTTCTGCAGCTCAGCAGCACATAAAGAAAAGCCGCCACTGCCCTCCAATAAGTTGTCCTTCCATCGTTTTCGTGGTCTTCCCACTGATCGTCTTCCTATTGGGAAACCATTTCTCACCATCCTTACTCTTCTATTTGTTGTCATTTATCTTATGTAGTCATGTCATTCTACTCTTTTGTTTCTTATCTAGTTATTATTGTTCTCCACCTTGAATCCCCGTCATATATCTCTAGTTCTAGCTCTCGCACTGTGAGTGCAATAATATCGTAAGTCAAAAAAAATTATTTTTTGAGATAATCGGGAAAAATGTTACATTTATAGCACTTTATATGAGTGCAAAACTATTCTAACTAAACATTTAATTTTCATGGTATAATTCTCAAGTTAAGATACTATAATATTCGCGAGGCTTATCATTTTTGTGCAAGACTATCACATTAGAAATATGATAGTCTTACATTTAATTGCTGTACGCGTCAATAAATTTGGGTATCTTATATCAAAATGTGATAGTATTACACCCACAATATTTACGAATAACCACAAAAATGCAAGAGTTTAGTTTCGTATTAGCAGTGACTAAGATCAGTTTGTGTCTGCAAAAATGACGTCTAGAGGAAAATTGTTAGTCAGCATAGCTAGAAAAAGCACCATTTTTAATGAAGTAAGTAAAATGTATACCTAGTACCTATTTTAAAAAATAAAGTTATATTTTTCTTTGGTTTAAAAAAAAAAAAAGGTTTTCATAAACAATATTTTAATAAAATATAACGCATGTTAATTTGCTGCTTGCAAACAATGTAAATATAGATACACTCCGGCATAAAATTCTGACACAAAAAATTTTGGTTAGTTTGACCCTTCATAACTTTATTTTGTACTTCGATTTTCAAGATAATTGCATCAGTTTGTAGATACATGTATTGACATTGTTTAATATTATTCCGGTACAAAAAAATATTTGCTTAGATGACATTATACGAGAGTGAATGTAATAGACCGGGAGATATTATACAGAAGTTCAGCCATGATTTTTTAAGTCCTGCCTTTTGCAATAGTGAAAGGGGAGACGAAGTACTTACAATTTGTGGAAATATCCACAAATTTCCTGTGACATTTTCCTGTAAAAATTAGATTTTCCCAAAAAAAAAATAGGGTTTTGCGATGAATTTCTGAGTCCTGCCATATCCGTAGAATGACAGGATACTATGGATTTTATGAAGAACATTTTTTGGGCAGAAGGGTTGCAAACGGGCTAACGGAGTATATTATGTAGATATACAAACATGTAAGGAACATAATGAAATTTTCATGATTTTCTGGGTCCTGCCAACTAAATAAATTATTAAACATATTTATTTCAAAATGATCAAAAAAAATGTTGGCATGACGTCCCTACCCTTTAAGTATACTTGCCCCTTGGAAAATTATGCGCAAAATTTTTACCCTGATTCCGTGATTTTCTGAGTCCTGCCTCTAAAAGGTTATAATACTCAAATGCAATCAATACTGTTTCGGTACTCCGCAGGAAGGTTAAACGGTTCTTGTAAGACGGCAGGAGTCCTAGATTTGTAAGAAAATACGTGAAAAATTCCACGATGTTCTGAGTCATGCCATTTTGCATATGTTTCAAGAATCTTAATATAAGTCTATTTACAAAGAGGCAGGATGGTTTTATACTTATTTCGTATACAGTGTGGGGCATTAGTGTGACGAAGTCCAATTACTCGTTTGCCGTAAGAGATACGAAAAAAAGTTATTTAGGTAAAACTTGGGGCAACGAGAGGATCATAATTTAAAATTATTTTCTAATATACAGGGCTACCCGTATTGACAAAGTGATACACATTTATGTTTTTTGTTAAATGGAACACCCTGTATATAATTTTAAGGTTCCTAAGATAATTTTAAGACAATTTAACACAATTCACATAATCGAAAAATGTTTCCTAAGGGAGCTAGAGCTCTTTGAAGATGGCGCCTTGTAATTAAATTTTTTTTTATCTCCAGAACGCTTCCATTTCGATAGACAAAAACTGGTCCGCCTTTTTATCTTCCAGAGATAAATCGATTCCATCAATTGCGAATCTCTAGTACCGTCATAGGAGTCCATTTTGGGTAGGGCAACGGTTATTTTATCGCATAACTTTTTTGTCTTTAACTTTTAAGCATTTTTGACACTATTATTAAATTGTGAGGTATTCTAGTACTAAACGGTACTCTTGCTTTAAGTCGGTAGGATGCACCGTTTTCTAGAAAAATCAATTTCAAAATTTTTCGTATTTTCAATTTAAGAAAAATTGAAAAAAATTTAAAAAAACGGTGTATTTAGCGACTTAAAGCAAGAGTAACTTTTAGTACTAGAATACCTCAAAATTTAATACTCTACTGTCAAAAATGCTTAACAATTAAAGCAAGTTATGAGATTTCGTTGATCTACCCAAGACGGACGCCTATGATCGATACTAGAAATTGACAATTGATAAAATATTCATCTCTGGAAGAGAAATAAACGTACCAGTTTTCGTTTTCCTAAATAGTTTTTATTATTTTTTTTTTTTTTCAAATTCAAAAACCGAAAAATCTTTCAAATCGATTTTTCCAGAACACGGCGTATCCTACCGACTTAAAGCAATAGTACCTTTTAGTACAAGAATACCCGATAGTTTAATAATCCAGTATCAAAAATGCTTAAAAGTTAAACACAGAAAAGTTATGCGATAAAATATCCGTTTCCCTACCTCAAACGGACGCCTATGACCGGTACTAAAAATTGACAAATGATGGAATCAATTTATCTCTGGAAGATAAATAGGTGTACGAGTTTTCGTTTTTCTAAATAGAAGTGTTCTGGAGCTATTTAAAAAAAACTAATTAGAATACGCCATATTTAAATAGCTCTAGCTCCCTTGGGAAGCATTTTCGGACGAGGTGAATTGAGTTAAATTTTCTTAAAATTATCTAAGGAATCTCCGGGCTTCGATTGTTAGAAAAGTTTCTGGACACCCTGTATAATAGGTACAATCCCCACTATAACGAATTAATTGTAAAATTATTGATTTTCTTTCTATTAATTTTATTACGTTTACTTAGATACAAATATGATCTAATCGCTTAAAATAAATAGGTTACAGTTTGGCATTAGATTTGATAGGTGTGTAAAAATCCGAGACATTCCACAGGAAAATAATATTCAATACTGTACGATTCTTTTAACGATATAAAAATTTATTTTTATGTATGAAATACCTTTGCGGTTATCCTGCCATGTTGTAAACGGTTTAGATTAGTGTTTTTTAAACATACTTGACATGGCATGACTCAAAAAAATTGTGCTGATAGGAATATGTTTGTATAACAGCCTGCAATAATTTTACTGACTTAAAATTTTATTTTTATATACGAAATAACTACACAACCATCCTGCCTCTTTGTAAATAGTTTTATATTAACATTCTTGAGATCTGTCCAAAATGGCATGACTCAGAAAATCGTGTAAATTTCCACGAATTTTCTTGCACATTTTAACTATGTGTAGTAAAAAAGGTGTAACTAAACATCCTGCCATTTTGAATAATGTCTACTTAAATTATTTATTTTATAATACAATTTATTTTATGACTGAGAAAATCACGGAACCAGGGTGAAAATTTTCCACAGAATTTTGCAAAGGACAAGAGCAGTTATACATTAGGAGACGTCATGCCAACATTTTTTTCGATCATTTTCAAATAATTATGTTTAATTTATTAAGTTGGCAGTACTCACAAAATTATGAAAATTTCATTATTTTCATTACATGTTCGTATATCTATATACACTTTTAGTCCTTTTGCCATCCTCCTGCCCACAAAATTTTCTTCATAAAATTGAGAGTATCCTGTCATTCTATGGATATGGTTAGACTCAGAAATTCATCGCAACTCCCAATTTTTTTCCTCATGGAAAATCTAATTTTCATAGGATAATGTCACAGGAAACCCGTGGATTTTTTCATAAATTGTAAGTACCTTTTCTAACCTTCCAGTATTGCAAAGGCAGGACTTAGAAAATCGTGGTTGAAGTTCTGTTAATATCTCCCGGTTTATAAGCGTTGTAATTTCTTCTAACTTTAAAAATCTGCGGAAAAATTTAAGGGCTGATTATGTTTCATAGTCCTTTCGTTGTATCTCAGATAATAGCAAACTGCGAATAACTATTTTCAATTCATCCCATAAATACTCGATAGAATTTATATCTGGGCTGCATGCCGATCAATCCAACCGCTATTTAAGATATTCATGTTTATGAGCCAATCAGTGTTTTTATTTACAAAAAGTTGTGCTGCTCTGACAAGAAAAGGTATATACAGAGTGTAACAAAAATACAGGTCATAAATTAAAGTACATATTCTGGGACCAAAAATAGTTCGAATGAACCTAACTTACCTTAGTACAAATATGCACATGAAAAAAGTTACAGCCCTTTGAAATTACAAAATGAAAACCGAGTTTCTCGAATATATCGAAAACTTTAGAGATTTTTTATTGAAAATAGGCATGTGGCATTCTTATGGCAGGAACATCTTAAAGAAAAATTATAGTGAAATTTGTGCACCCCGTCAAAATTTTATGGGGTTTTGCTCCCTTAAACCCCCCCCCCAAACTTTTGAGTACGTGAAAATTAATTTATTGTTGTGGTACCATTAGTCAATATTTCCAAAACTTTTTTGCCTCTTAATATTTTTTCGATAAGGAAGTTTTTATCGAGATGCGGCTTCTTTTTTAATACGTTTACATACAAAATATATGGGGGTTTTGTGCCTTTAAACCCCCCAAATGTTTGTGTACGTTCCAATTAAACTACTACTGCGGTACCATTAGTTAAACAGTCTTTTTAAAACTTTGTTCTCTCTTTTTATTTTTTCGATAAGGCACCTTTTATCGAGATGTGGCTTCTTTTTTAATATGGTTCAAAATATACCTAAAAATGTAAATCATAAATAAATTTTCATATTATTACGAAGTGTCCATAATCATACTTAACCATATACAAATATGTGGTGGATTTGACAAATATTCAAAATATCTCGATAAAAACTGATTTTTCGAAAAAGTACTAAGAGGCAAAAAAGTTTTTAAAATATTGTTTTTAACTAATGGTGCTATAATAATAATTAAATTGGAACGTATGCAAAAGTTTGGGGGGGTTTAAAGGAACAAAACCCCCATAAAATTTTTTGTAGGGTTTCCAAATTCCACTATAATTTTGTCTTAAGATACTACTGCCATAATAATGCCACATGACCATTTTCAATAAAAAAGCTCTAATAGTTTTTGATATATTGGGAAAAATCGATTTTCATTTTGTAACTTCAAAGGGCTGTAACTTTTTTATGTGCACATTTGTACTAAGGTAAGTTAGGTTCAATCAAACTATTTTTGGTCCCAGAATATGTGAATAAATTTATGACCTGTATTTTTGTTACACCCTGTATATTCGGATAATTAAAAACACAATCTTAGTGAGGTCTCCTGGATAATACGAAAGAACTATGAAACAAAATCAGCTCTTAAATTTTTCAAGAGTTTTTTAAAGTTAGGAGAAAATACAACGCTTCTATCAACCCCCCTATATTGCCATCTAAATAAAAATTGTTTATTACCAGAATAATAACAAACGATGTCAATAGATGTGCCTACAAACTGATATATAAGAATCTTGAAAATCGGAATACCAATAAAAATATGTATTACTCCGGTGCAAGACTATCTTACCTTATTAAATTAGGATCGTATAATATGCCAACATGTGTATTATTACTCCGGTGCAAGACTATCTTTACTTCAAATATATAATTATCAGTGCATTACGTTATTATTTTAATAACACCAGCTACAATGAGTCAATATAAATGTGTTGTTTTAATTCACAATACCATTCTATCATTAATAGGGTTGATGTAAAAAAAAGATAAAAATTTGAGCCAAACTAAAACATTCATTATCTTCACATTTACTTTTTTTGAGTTGCGATACTATTGCACTCATAGGATAAGGCTATTGCACTCATAGGTGCGCTCTGTCCCATAGGATTTTCATCTGTACTGTTTCTAGCAATCTTTTTGTCCTGTCTGTGTTAGTTCGTGTTTCTGCCGCGTATGTCATAGTTGGTCTGCCTTTCATTTCCTTTCCATATTTTCCACAATATTTTTATTTCTGCATATTGTTTCATTTAGGCAACCAGAAAAACCTTTTTGAAACTTTAGCACACATTGTAACATCTGTTCAAGAAGGGTATATTTAGGACCGCCAGCAAACAAGGTAAAGAAATGTTGCGTTATTGATTTTCTTTTTAGATATTAGCAAATTAAATGTTTAATTAGAGCAAGGAAATGAAATTTTTTAGATAATGATTTGATGAAATTAAAAAACCGATAATGGAAACATGGCACAACAATTTTTTCGATTGCAGGTTTTATTTCAAGCTAAAGGTTGGAGATGATTTATAGCAATATTAAATGGAATTTTACTGGATATTAAATTTTACTTTACTTAATTTTAAAAATGAACAAATTAATTGATGAAATAATTTTAGTAGAAGATAAAGGCGACATCGTCTACATTATGAAAAAGCTTGAAGAATTTTGAAGCTAGGATTTGAAAATTAATTATGCCAAAACGCAGGTCATTAAAAACTCCGCATAATCCTGGAAATAAATAAAAACTCCATAAAACAAACAAATGAATGCAATTACTTGGGGGTAACTTTAGCAAATACAGGATCAGAGGAAACGGATGTAACGAATAAAATAAAATTAGAAACGGGGTGATGAATAGAAGAGTGAGAAACAGGATGGAAACGGCAAAAAAATGTTTTGGAGAAAAAGATAAAGATCAACACTAATGGACAAAGTGAGAAATGAACGAATTAGAAATGTGAACGAGACACTAAATGATGAAACAGAAAAACGGAAATTACTCTGGTATGGACATATGCGAAGAATGGTCAAGACGAGTCCGCTATTCTGGAATGTCAGACGGTAGATCGGTCTGCCTCCTTCAGTATTTCCCATATGTACGCATCAGGTGGCGTTAAGACTGGTGAGTAACGATCTCCTAAAATGATCGCGCAGTATTTGAAGAGACTCCCTGGCCGTGTGACAAGTTGCCCCGTCCTGCTGAAACTATTGTTGATTTTAAGCTTGAACCTTTTTTGCGACCTTTTCCATATGACCGAAAATATCACTTCACTTTTATAATTTTTAAGAATAAGGGACTTTGAATACAGATCCCTAAACAGAAACTTTAGTTCACCTTTTAGGATCTCTTCAAGAAGGGTCTATTTAGGACCGGATGCATATTTACAGATGCTAGTGTGTGTAGACACCACGGTGTTGAAATCAGTTAGGGTTAGAAAAAACAGTACATTTACAGATGCTAGCGTGTGTAGACACCAGGTTTTTGAAATCAGTAAGGGTTTGGAAAAACAGTACATTTACAGATGCTAGCGTGTGTTGACACTAGGGCTAGGGTGTTGAAATCAGTTAGGGTTTGGAAAAACAGTAAATTTACAAATACTAACAGATTTGGAGACCAGAGTGTTGAAACCAGCTAGCTTTTTTAGTGGCTATACGTGCAAAGATGCTAACGGCTATTGACATTGATTTTATACAGTATGGTGCAAATGTCTGGAATAAATTCATTATTTCGGACGCCAGTGACTTTAAGGAAAAATCATGAAACAGGTCGATTTTTAATTTTAAATTATGACTTTTTGACATAAATATATATAATATATCAATCCGTCAATATTTATATTTTATATTTGATTTTATTATTATATTTTGACGTCATCCATCGGGGAGTGATGACGTAATCAATGATTTTTTTAGATAATAATAATAGGGGTCGCGTGCTAACTCACTTGAAAGGTTGTTCAGTTATCTATTCAGTAATATAAATATTAACATAATTATTTACATGTGCTGTCCAAGAAAAAGTTTTTTGAATTAAATTAATTGACACAAAAAGAAAATTTATGTAATTTATTAATTCAAAACACACTCTACTGCTGTCAAAATACAGAAATTTTTTTTGGTAAATAAACATTGCTTTTCGCTTAATTTTAATGTTCAAGCTGCCACCTATCTGTCTCTTGGCATTTTCAACATTGAATTTAAGCGAAAAGCAATGTTTATTTTATGAAATAAACATTTTGTTCTGTTTTCTGGCAGCAATAGAATGTTTTTTTTGAAATTAATAAATTACATATTATATTATTCTTTTTTTTTGTAAATTAATTTAATTTAACCCGGCATTGGTCGCTAGGTAGATTGTTACGCGAGTGGTCGCGCGTGAGATTTTCTCTCACATATCCAAATTTTGCCTTTTTTACAAAATAAAATTGTTAAAACAGCTTTTAAACTTTTTTCATTAACTAATAATAAGAAAAAAATAATATAACATAATATAGATAATAATATAATAAAATAAAAAGAAATAATCGGAATTAAACAAATATTAATCAATCTCCGTATCTTGATAATTTACGGCACAACACACAAATATAACAAGAATGCTCTGGAAAAATTGATTGATGACAATAATTACAATTTTTTTACACTATTTCAGGTTTTAAATGCCAAAATAAAATTAATTTTTATGTACAGTTCGTAACGCGGGTGGTCGCTTGATGAGAGAATGTCTCACTTGAAGCGCGCTGACTCAACAATTGGGTGATATTAGGTCAACTGGGTCACTATCTAAGCGGTCGAGTCTATTAGATTGTCGAGGGAGGATAGTTAGGAGACTAGAAGGAACTACAGAGCGTATAATTTCCCAGAAAAAAAATTCTGTGCAATTTTTTGAAACCGTTAGAGAAAATCTCATATAGCGACCACTGGCGGGTTAAAATAATTTTTCTAGGACACCCTGTATAAATAATTATGTCAATGTTCATATTACTGAATAGAAAATTGAATTACCTATCAAATGAGTTAGCCCACCACCCCTATCCTCATTTAAAAAAATCATCGATTGCGTCATCACTCCCAGATGGATGACGTCACTAGTATGATATATATGTCAAAAAGTAATAGTTTAAAATTAAAAATGAACCTGTTTCAGGAGTTTTCGTTAAAGTCGGTGGCTTCCGAAATAATGAATTTATTCCAGACATTTGCACTGCACTGTATAAAATCAATGTCAATAGCCGTTAGTCAACAGTCCGTCTAATTTACCTACAGTTGCACGTCATTATCTACGTTAGAGATCTAAGTTGACATTGTTGCCCAATTACAAAGAATTCTTGAATTCATTTTAAATCAAAATATCACACAATTTTCGCGGAAGTGGATTATACAGCAAAACAAATATTCAATGTAAATAAATAAAAACTTTAGAAATAGAAAACAAGAATTAAGTTATAATCTTACGTTAAAGTACATAATAAAAACAAAAAAAAAACAGTAAAATCCTGTATAAAAGGTATATTTAAAAACCCTCAAAAGGGCCACATCAAATTCACATAATTAGTTTTCGACTGGTTTACCAGTCATCATAAGTGCTTACCTAAAATGAATATAATATTTTGACTAGGGTTAAAAAATAGTAGGCTATACTTACGTGCAATGTACATGCTAACCACCAAAATAGTATTATACAAAAATATGTGGGTCATTTTTGTATAATACTATCTAGGTGTTTAGCATGTACATTGCACGTGAGTATAACCTACTATTTTTTAACCCTAGTCAAAATTTCAACATCTTTGCCTTTTTTATCAGGTTATATTCATTTTAGGTAAGCACTTATGATGACTGGTAAACCAGTCGAAAACAAGTTATGTGAATTTGATGTGGCCTTTTTGAGGGTTCTTAAATATACCCTTTATACAGGATTTTACTGTTTTTTTGTATCACATGATATACAGCCAACTACAGGAAAATTTTTCCTTGTGGATAATAAAAACAGTAAATATAATGAAACAAATACTTATAGTAAAGAATATAAACAAATATGAAGTGTCATCACCGCAACTGTCAAATAAATGTTACCAATTTATGCCAAAATATCACCTTCGTTCGATTATAGTTACAGTGTATGCCGAACAAATGTGCTACATAAAAACGTTTTATCATCAATCCATTTATACAAATAAAATGAAACATATTATTGTGTATCTCTTTAAGTTAACATTAATAGAAATCTTTAAATATTATTTCTACGCGTATATAATAAAATATGTCTAGTGGCTGTAATGGCAGTGTACTCGGCAAAGTGATTCTAAAAAAGAACACACCTACCGCCTAAATATTTCGTGTGGGTATCATGTGACGTCACGGGCTATGTCGCGGTTGACGTGCAACGGTAAGTAAATTAGATGAAGTATATGCATGTATAACCACTAAAAAAGCTAGCTGGTTTCAACACCCTAGTGTCAACACACGCTAGCATCTGTAAATGTACTGTTTTTCCAAACCCTAACTGATTTTTAACACCCTGGTGTCTACACACGCTAGCTATGTAAATATGCGGACCGGATCCAACAAAGTAAAGAAACGATGATTTATTGATTTTCTTCTTAGATATTAGCAAATTGAGTGTTTAGTTAGAGCAAGGGAATGAAATTTTTTAGATAATCATGAAATTTAAAAACCATGAATGGAAAATGGCACAATTATTACAGGATCATATGAAACGGATATAATAATTAAAATAAAAATTAAAGACAATAATCCGACAATTACACTGGAGTATATGGAGCGACGATATTAAAAGCAAAATTAAATAACAAATCATTACAATATTGGAAAGATGCTCACCGAACCTATAGCAAAGCTTAAAACTAAAAAGAGGACTTACACAATAATATATTACAAATTACAGAATGTTACCCCAAAATTCCGTATATTATTATATTATTGTTTGAATACAATCAAAATAGATTTAATAATTGAAATAGACTTTTCGTACTTCCGGGCCTAAAGTGACAACTTCACTCCCTTGTGACAGGTACTAAAGTGTCACATTTAATCCCTCCGGGATTAAATATTGACGAAACTCCCGGAACGATTAAATCACAAACAAACGAATTTAAGGGATATTTTATTGAAAAATATAATTAATTAGAATGGTAATTAACGTTAATATTCAAATTAATATTGTGACAGTTCGTCATATTGACCAGTCTTTCCTGGGTTAATGCAGCAGGTAACTGACGAGTAACAGATAGGTCCTTTTCATATTGAACTGGTGTTTGTTTCGAAGATCCTGCGGAAACAGGAAGCGAGAATGAGGACTGTGGCATAACTATAGTGGACGAATCGGCGACTTGACCAAATATTTTATCTGAAATTTTTTGTTTATTTTTAATAGACGATTCAATATATCCCTCGGCCACGTTGGAGGATTTCCATCCTCCATGTCTCTTCAGCACGTCTATTGTTGCTCCCGAATCAGCTAACAAAGACGCAGATGTGCGTCTAAAACAATGTCCCGTATAAGACGTCGCATTTTCTAATTTCAAGAAAGCTGCTATTTGCCGTGGAATTGTACCAAACATGTTTTTTCCTACTACTCGCGTAGTACATTCTTTGTTGATGTATTGAACAAAAAATTTTGAATGAGTTGTCCCTGTCTTTCGCAATGCCACATATTTCCGAAATATCGCCACAAAACTGATGGCACTGTTTTCTGAATTTTTGATCACAAAATTTCGGTCAATTTTATTTTTGGTGTTTCTAATCGCAATTAGGAAGGAATCGCCCAAATCTCTCACATCGTCGATTTCTAAATCAACCAACTCTTTTCCACGACAAGCTCCCGCAACGCCCAAAATAAGTGCAACCTACAAAAAAATTGATTTCTTAAAATTTCTGAATATAAACAAATTTCCAAATTTACCTTAAGCATTAAATATTTATCATCCGGAGCCTCCCGTAAGAACTGATCTACCTGCTCAGACGTGAGAATTCTTGACTTCTTTGGCTTAAATCCCTCATTTCTTCTCTTCAAAAAAGCTAATAATTTTGGAAATTTACTTATATCAATATCTTCTCTAATGTTAATAACCGATTTCAGCATTGAGTAATGTGCCCAGAGAGTTGAGGCACAAACCGCTTTTGATTTATCATCGAAGTAGACTAACAGCGCATTTTCAGTAGGTTGTCTCACATTTTTTAAGCGGCACCACTTTTTAAAAGCATCGTACTGCTGCTCGTATAGTTTTCTAGATTTCGGTGGTAACAATTCTTCACCTACTTCGGCTGCTCTTTTATCAATATCAGATACACCTTCTTCACTCATGATACCAATAATTATCAATAACAATGTTTCTTTACAATGACACTAGTAATGACAATGTTTCTAAATTATAACTGTCACAACGCAATGTTACTATGGTAACTTATTTTAAAGACAGTTTATTAAATGAGTTGAAGAGAGAAAAAACTGATTGAAATTATTGAAATAATTAATAAAATCATACCGGAAGTACGAAAAGTATCGTATATACCTTGCGACTGAAGTACATTTAATCCTTCAGGTAAATTATGGCCCTCCCTGCGGTCGGGCCATAAACTTTACCTTCAGGATTAAATGTACTACTTCAGTCCCGCGGTATATAATGTACTATTATATAACAAATTTTAAATCCTTATAATTGGGGCTCAAAAAAGGATATTGTGGTTCTGCCAATGATAATCTACCATATTCTATAAAATTTTATAGTACAACAAAATATATCATTCAGTTGAGTCTAAATAACAAAGAAGTATATACAGGGGAGCGAAAGAAAAGAGTCCACCTCGATATTTGGCAGTAGTTATTAGATTTTAAGAAAATGTCGAAAGAAGTCAATTTTTATTTTTAAATTAAAATTGTTTTATATATTATATAATTCAGTAACATATTCCATCTGGGCGTGATGACGTAATAGATGATTTTTTTAAATGGGAATAGGGGTCGTGCGGTAGCTCATTTGAAAGTTCATTCAATTCTCTATTTAGCAATATAAACAATTATATAACTCTTTGTAGAGGGTATCCAAAAACATTTTTTAAATAAATGATGTGACAAAAAAAGAAGAATGCATGTAGTTAAGTTAATTCAAAATATATTTTACTGTTGCCAAAAACAGAAACAAATGTTTATTTATTTACTTTTCGATTAAATTCAATGTTCAAGCCAGCTCCTGCCAGTCACCTGCCTCTTGGAAGTTTGAACATTTAATTTAAGCGAAAAGCGATATTTATTTCTGATATCAACATTTTTTATGATTTCTGATAGTAATAAAATGTATTTTGAATCAAAAAAATTACATAAACTGTTATTTTTTTGTAAAATTATTTAATTAAAAAACTTTGAATATCCTATATAAATAATTATGTAAATATTTACACTACTGAATGGAGAATTAAACGCCCTTTCAAATGAACTAAGACACGACCCATATTCTCATTTAAAAAAATCATCGTCACGCACAGATAGATGACGTCACTAGTATGAAATATATAAAAAAAATTGTAATTTAAAAATAAAAATCGATTTGTTAATCGACGTTAAACTTAAATTCAGTTAAATTTTAAAATAAACAAATAAATTGGTAAAATTGAGAGAAAAATTTCTTTAATCAAAACGTGGCTTTGCCACGTTTTTTATTGTTTTAATTTTAATAAAAATGATATAATTTCCACCAGGCTTATACTACACCCTGTTTTTAAACTAGGAGAAATATTTCAAATTTACCGCGCCGTGATGCTTGTTTGTAATTGGGTCAACCTCGGGCAAGTTGACTCCACTGTTATGAAATTTTGACACTATTGAAATTTATGAAATTTTGACACTATTGGCATTTCATAAATTAATTAAGTTATATTGGCGATTTTTTGTTTTTTTGTCTGCCTTATTCGGTTAATTTTTAGATTTTTAGTCTGCTTTTATACAAAAAGAGTTGTTTTAGAACTCTTTAGCGACATATTAGAACAATATAATATTTTTATTAATTACCGTCGAACGCCAACATGATAAAAAAAAAGAAGATGTATTTGGTGATTTTTCTAGTGACAATATTGGGTGTGAGTCCATCTTTTGACTTTACTCCTCCTGGTTGAAAAACGGGGTATAGTAGGATAAGATATAAATACATCGCAACAATATTCAGAACATCCAATACACTGAGATCTACTTTGTCTAAAACCAAATCAAACAACAACACAGGAGTAGTTATCCAAGAATTACATCAATGAGAAAAATGTGTTGCAAAGACATCAACATAATGTAGCAGGCTTTAGTTATATATATTATCGGCTTTCAACGTTCTCTGTCTTCCGATACCCGTTCGCCATTCCTCTCTGTCCGCACATTGATCTACTTGCAGACCTCTTTCATCCATGTCTTTGTTTATTCCTGCCTGCCAACTTTTCCTCGGTCTACCTCTTCTTCTTCTACCTTGCTGTCTCCAGTTTTGTACTTGTTTTGGGATTCTGTCTTCGTGCATTCTTTGTACGTGACCAAACCACCGTAGTTGTATTTCGTTGATTTCGTTATTTATTGTATTTGTGATCTTCATTATTTCTCGTATCCGTTTATTGGCGACATGTTTTCTTTTTGATCTTCCTGTAGCTCTTCTCCAGAAATCCATTTCGGTGACCTCAAACACTCGTTTTGATTTTTCCTTCATAGGCCATACTTCGCAGCTGTATGTTATAATGCTTTTCACTACGGCGTTATAGATCTTTTTCTTGTTTTGGTTGTTTATCTGCTTGTCTCAGAGTACTGAGGTTAGAAGTGGAGTTGCTTTCCTGCCCTGAGTATTTTGTTCTTTATTGGCTCCGTCCAGTGTTCCATCATTCGTGATTTTCATACCTAGGTATTTATATTCGTTACATTTACTGATTGTTTCTTCTCCTTCTTGTAGCAAGTCGTGCTGCGTTTCACCGATATTCATATATTTGGTTTTTCCTATGTTGGTCTCTAGTCCCCGTTTCCTGTATTCCTCTATTAGCAGGCTCTACTTACCAATACTAAAAGAAGAAGTCAGCAACAAGAATAAGTACGCCGTCGTACGAGCGTAACATTAACGGATAACAGAAGAACACAAGACACGTTATCTATAATAGTACATAAACATATTGTGGTTCAAAAAATAGATGTATTCGGCAAGCATGTAGTTAATTTGATTACCAGAATTTTGAACGGGAACTTTGCCTGAAAACGTTATTTATTTGCCCTTAAAGAATTTAAATCTAATTTAACTATAAATAAATTTATACAAAATAGTTTAACAAACCTCTTTTTACCTAACCCAATCCGATTGAATAAAAACAAGTGAAACCTAGCATAGAGACATGGAACATTTTACCTTCTTTGAGGAGCCAAGAAATAATAATAACGCGCCTCAGACTCGGTCAAATTAAGATAACGCAGGATTGTTTAATTAAAAAATGCGAATCGCGGCAGTGTGAAACTTGTAATACGACACTAACAATAGAAACATAATATGTGAATGCTCCCTCTATAATAACCAACAAAATAACAACAAGAGACCAGCAACACTTCTAGAAGCTCTAGGTGCAGACTGTAATTTGAAAAATATTCTAAATTTTTTGAAAGACATTAATAAGTACCACAAAATTTAATAAACTTATTTGTAATTTAATTGTAATAATGTAATCTATTATTTTGTCGCTAATGGCCATTTGGTCGAACCGACTATCTAAATAAAGAAAAATTAAAAAAAAAATAGATTTAATGCTCTCAGATTGTACATGTTATAAGTTCCTGTTAAGTTAAGTTAATTCTTTTATCGTAACTTAATTAATTGCACGCGGAGTAAATAGAATTTCAGAAGGAATAAGAAATCTGTTTCCGTTGGAAAATAATTTAATAAATTTTATGAAGAAATTTGAGGCTGCAGGTATATAAAGACAGACTTTTCCGTATCCCTTTGTATCCCAACCAAGTAACTACAAGGTGACGGCCATAGCCCGAAGCAGTTTTTTTACTTTGAGAATTGCAAAGAAAAAAAATATTAAAAAATCAGAAGAGGAAACAGCAACAAATTTATAATAATTAGTTGTAAAGCGTTCATAACAAAAATGAAATATGTTTTTGACACGAATAAAGGGTTTTCCTCTTTATCTAATGTTGCTAAAATTTTGAATGGAGCATTTTCCAACGAATTACAAAGTGAGCCAGAATTATTATCCGCTCTGAAATATGCTTCAAGTACATTTGTAATCCATTTACTCACGGTTTTTGCTCTAAATTTTAAAGAACTGCTTGGATTGACATGCAGTTTCGCATACACATACCTACATAACATGTCAAAGAAACAAAGTGATATACTGCCGATGTTTGCTTTTTCCGTTGGGAGTGCGTTTCTCTCCTTCTGGGTGGTGAAAAGTATGCGTTCAAAATAAGTCCGGAAATTCTAAGCAACTTTTGGTCTATAGCGTTTTTTCACCAAAGTGAATAGTTTTCGTAGTACCGTTTTCGAGTTATTTGCGAGTGAATACGGTTTACGTGAATTTTTCAATAAAAAACTTGTTTTTAAACAGTGAAAAACTTAAAAAATTATTAGTGGGACCAAAAATTTCAAATAGTAAAAAAATGTAGGTTTTTATTTTTTGAATATATTGAATTTTTCTTTTTCTTTAAGACAAAGTTGGTTATGGTATGGGAGCCCAAGCAAGGATTTCTGTAGTTACTCGAGCGTGTCAGATTATCATATGGGGAGAAACCTGGTGCCCTGCAGATGTACCTCTACCATAAAAATTGGCTCTTAACACAGGGGATTTCGTTAAGGGTGACCGAAAAAAAATCTATCCTTAAAATAAGGAACTTAAGTACATGCAAAAGAGTGTACATTTATCTGACGATTTGAGCAGGGCGTAAGGAAATGGGCGAGTTAAAAAGTTTCACAAAAAAGCGAATAATTCCCGAAATGAACGTTAGATCGAAAAACTAAAAAAGACGTTTTCAATATTTTTCAAAAAACTATCGGATAATACCAAACATGACCCCCCCCCACGGACAGGTGTGGGGGGTAAATTTAAAATTTTATATACAAATCCCGCGATATTTCGCAAAATAAACATTAGATCAAAAACTGCAAAACACACTTAATCAAAGTTTTTAAAAAATCTATCGAATGGTACCAAACACGACCCCCCATGGAGATGGGGTGGGGGGTTACTTTAAAATCTTAAATAGGGAGCCCCAAAATTTTTATTCTAGATTTGGATTCTTTACGTAAAAATAAGCAACTTTTATTCAAAACATTTTTTCGAATTTGGATAGATGGCGCTATAATCTGGAAAAACCATAGTTGGAAATGGAAAATTAAATTAAAAAATGGCAAGCGCCCACTAAAATAAAAAACTTTAATTAACTTTTTTTGGTTTTAGGATCTACTCTTCCAACCCAATAGGTCCACAAAGCGCTCAGGTGACTGCATATCTAGCATACTTTGCTACCCTACTTATAAGATATGGCTGTTAAAAATTTTGCGTACACTTGTAATTAGTGACTCGTTAAGCCTTTTCAACTAAAGCCCTTTCAAAAATAAGCACATTAAACCGATGAAACTTACAGATGATAAAAAACAATACATACACGAGCAAAGAAACTTAAGAACCGGTAACCATTAATTTGATTTGGGCTTATTTTCAGCTTAACTAGTTTACTTCTGATGCTAGAACATTTTTTAAAAAACAAAAATAAAGCTTTTTTTAAACTCTTTAAAAAAGTTGTATTGAGATTTCCCCAAAAAATACTTTGGAATTTGACAAGTATGAACCTATATAATATCACTTTTTTCTTTGACATGTTAATTATGTGTGTGTCAAATTTCATGTTATTCCAGGCGGATCTGAAAAATGTAGAAATTTTGCAATATTTTACCGTTAGTGAACAGACTATTGTTCGATCTAAAATATTCATTTTCAATGAATAAATTAATTTCAAGTGGTTAAAGACTTTTACCGAAAATATTGGAAAGCATTTAGTTGCAGCTATTAATGATAAAGTTTTAATGGGTCACAGTGTGTAATTATCAATTAATAACTAGTTCGTTAATAATTTGTTATATCACAAATGTTATGTTATGTAATAGTTATTTTCCTAACAAGTGCAGAAAGTCATTCTTTTCCGTACGCGACTGCATTTTGCCGACAGACGCGAAGCTGGAGTTCGGCACGCAGTCGAGTGCGGAAAAGAGACTTTCTGCAAGAGTTAGGAACAATATTTTTTCTAAGAGTTATTTAAAAAATTACCAAATCTTAATCAATTAATTTAATTAATATGAAAATACATACACAAATTAATTCTTTGACAAGGTTGTCAAAACCAAACTTTCAATATAATTAGTTAGCATGACGACGATCTTGGTTTCCATGACGACGATTCAAAACGACTGTTATTGTCTACCGATTTGACTTTCGAATATTATGTCAAAATAATTTTATTTCATCGAATTGTCGCGTTAATGAGTATTTTCTCAAAAAATTTGATAGTGTCAAACCATTTTACACACTATCAAGTTTTTTGAGAAAATACTCCTGTTGCCAGTTTGAACTATATTTTAGAATTTGCTTTGACAATTTCACTTTGTGTTTCTATTTGGCCATGATTATTCATAAAATCATGAACCATTTGTTAATTGGATAAGTACATACAAATGCTATTATTAGATAACCTAGAAGATATTATATTTTCGGGTTGAATTTTATTTCCCAGTTGGAGAAGGTAGTCTTGAAGTTTGATGTTTTCTAAGTCACTAAAAATAATTGCATGTTCTTTCTAAGGAAGCTGTGATGAGTTTATTTGACTTTGATATTTTTGAATAATTGTAGAACTGTTGTGTGATTCCATGTTTAAATTGATTTCAATAAATGTTATGTGAAAAGTAATTTCGACCCTGCACACCTGCTAAAACATGTATAGTCGGTTCGCTAAACTCAGACGCAACTGGCTAGATATTTTAGTCGATATTTTTTTTTGTTTTTTGCCAATTTTGCAAAAATTGGCAAAATTACTAACTATTTAGTGATTATTAAGTATTTCGTAATTATTTTTTGCCAATTTTACTAAAATTGGGAAAATTACCGACTAAAATATCTAGAAAGTTGCGCCTGAGTTTAGCGAACAGACTATATATGGGACTTTATAAAAGCGGTTATTTTGCTAATAAAACTTGATTTGTTTATTAATTAACAACAATAACAAATAACTGCTATCTAGTTGACTTTATATTAGCTTAACTGTTTATTAACAATTTTTAACTTACATTAAACTTCGTTTATTTTAACAATATTCGTAGCACACATTGAATACAAAATTCTCCAGACATTATTATTTTCTTTAATTTGTATTTATTAGGGATTAAATTGCCTTTAAACAAATATTGTTTGGTTTTGTATGTTGGTATTTTTAAGCTCGCTTGAAATAATAAGAAATACTAGATGATTCCATATAAGTTTGATGGTGTAACGATAAATAATGTAGGCCAAAAAATCATAATTTAAAAATAACAAGCTGAAAATACGAGCATTATCATGACAAAAACTAATGTAAATATTGTGAACTACACTCACCGGTACCAAATTCTGCCACTAAAAATTTTTGATTAAGTTTGACAATTTATGACTTGATTATTTGACGCTATGAGATACAAAGTGGCTTAATGAAACCTCTATACTCTGGGTATAGAGATTTTTAAAGAAAAAGAACTGACGAAATAGTGGGAAAATAAATAATAAGAGATTTAAGACGACAAGAAGAGGGGCTTAGCTCAGGAAAAAAATTAAAAGGGCAGAGAGACACTAAATCTCAAGTGAGTATTCGGGCTAGCTTCAATACACCGAATATTGGCTTTATTAGAGATACAAAAAGGAAAGGTTTGATAATGAAATTATAGCAACTAGGAAGAAAATGAGACCTGCAAACACAAAAATGGAAGAAAAATAGATAAGAATTCTAGAGATAAAATAATATCGAGTTACAACAAAGAAAGAAGAAGAAAAAAGGGCGCCAACTCGAACGAACCACTCGGCTCTCAGAACCAAGAAGTTGGACAGGTTCGAGATTTTTGAAGTAACGAACAACAGGAACTCTATGACACTGGTTACAACCACCTGAAATACAAAATACTAAATACTAATCTTGTCTTGCTATGTTATATGCTGGTAATACAGACTGAAATAAAACACCAACCTTAATACATACAAATATATTAATGATAAATGTTAAATACTAACAATTTACATATAACGCAACGTGATAACAGTGATAGTGGATGGGGAAAAGATCAAATAGGACCGCAAAGGCCACTTAACAAGCAATTATGCACTATCTCTGGCCAAGCAAAGGTATTAAAATCAAAATCCAAAGCAAAAGTTCGTCAGAATAGCACTAAGTCCTTACAACTAAAAAGTTAGTAGTTATTTCCTAAATTGAACTCGTCTAGTGAGATAAGTACACGACAAGAACGCTACGGTTACCAAAAATTAAGTATATCATCTAGCAAAAATACTAATTATTATATAATTAATTTATATAAATGAGCTGGTCAGACTCTTAATATACAATGTAAAAACCTACAAGACATATTCCCTATTTGAAGTCCGCGACAAACTTTTAACGACCCCTTCCCTATCAAATTTTCAAGATACAATTATTATTTATAATGATTATTGAACAAGACCTAATTTTATTTATTTGAAACTACTACTTATATTAAATCAAAAAAAAAAAACAACGACCTAAAACCCTATCTATCAAGAAATATGTACCTAGTTTACCTCGATTGTATGCATACAAGAAGTTTACAGTGCAAGCAACTATAGAGTACCCAAAATATATAAATAATAAAAGTAAACAAACTTATCTTTCACCACAGTTCCTATTTAAGAATACAAGATGAAGTCCATAGGAGAGTCCTTTTGGCATGATAAACTGGTTGGATACTGTGGTGGGCAAGTCCTACTGAAAAATCCTAAATTTTGTGAAATCAGGTACTGGTTTTCTCCAACAAAACAGCGAGCTCTATGGGTAAACCATGGCAAAGTTGCTAACAGTTACTGGTACATACTTCAAGTGACATAAATTATGCAAAGGAATGCAAAGTGACTAAGTTACTAAATTGCTATGTGACGACGTAACTAAGTGACTAAGTGGCGGAATCTACAATAAAGTTTATTAAATTTAGTTATTATGTATTTCAATAACAGTAGCAGTACATATTGAACAGGCCCAAACAAAAACATCAAATATTAGGTAGGTTAGGTATCCATATGTCATGTCAAAATTTCTGAAGTTTACTTCAATTCAGATATGACAGGGACGTGCGCATTAGATGGGCGTGACAGAAGGCTGTATAGATACTCGTTAAAACTTTTTATGAATCACAGATAAAAAAAACTTAAGTAAAAAGCGTAACGATAAGGTATAAAAGATATTAGAATTTAGGTTTGGACACTAGAAAAAACTTGACCTTCAATGTTCTTTTCAAATATTAAAAGGATAATATGAACTACAATTTGGAATTTAAATTTAACACTAAAACCCTGTGGCCTTGATTGATTGTTCCTTTGTAAATGGAAATGAATATCATTATTATAATATGGATTATATATGAACTTAACTACAATGATGCATTACATCGAAAAATAATGAGAAATATATCAACAGTTTACTTACTTGGAAAGACGAAACACGCTGGCCTTAAACTTCTTTTATGTAAAAAAAACCAAAGATAAATTGAGTTTTGATATCATCGCTATTAAAAAAAAATGGTCTTAATGTTCCTTGATTTTAGTGATATATCTGCTCCATTTTACTGAAAATCTCGTCCAAATCCGCCACTTAGAAAAAAAACACAGCGTGTTCGCTCTGAGTCTGACCAAAACTGAGCTCCCGATTCGGATCGACAAAATCGACCGCCGAGGTTTTCGCGCGTGAGCAGAGAGATATCGTTCTTAAGTCGATCGACGGCGTCGCACACGGGATTTATTTAGGGGTATTTGATGAAATTTTATTGGGATTTATTTAGTTAATAGCGTAACTGCTACATTCTCCCTCATCTCCAGCAAAAAAAGGAAAACTCCCAAAAGTTTCCTTTTTTTTTTAAGTTTTCCTGAGCGAACTAACGCTAGGGCGAACCCGAGGATGGACACAGTAAAGGAGAAACGTGGTGGTATAAAACCATATTTATGGTAGGCTCAACAGCCATACTATTTGCTGAGGAGGCGAAACAAAAATCAGGAACGAAATCATACAGACAGTATAAAGGCCACGCGAGATATATTTAATCATATTTGCAGAAAGTATAAAACATAGAAGGGATATGTAACTGACCGACAAAGGTAACTGACCGACATAAGTTATTCAACGCGATAATTTTAATTTAGTAAAACCAAAGATTGAAAAAGAAACAAACAATTACGCGTTAATCGCTTACATTCTAATATAATTATACAACCTTATAGAGTAAGTTAACTCTTAACACTACTTACTATCTACATTCTCATGTGTTAATAAACCATCATTAAAACTAAATTATGGGCTTTTATTAACAACCCCTAACACAATATTACCAGAACCATTCACAACAATCAAACTAAAACAAATCCTATTAACTTTACCCAACATTGACACTAGAGCGAACAAATTCTATTAATCACCCGAGAGTTCAATGAGAGACTAATTCATCAGGACTAGTTGAAACTACATCGCTACAAAGCTAAACCTATATGATATGGTTCCGGATATCAACAACAACTAAAAAATCAAGGTAAAAGATAATCCATAACGTCTACTTGCTTTCGTAGCGATAGGAAGACACAATCTAGGTAAAGATACTAGCAAGCTCACTATATTCATGGTATAGCGTATGCTAAAAGGTAAAGATACTGGCAAGCCCGCATCTACTCGTGGTAGAGGGTATGCACAAAAGGTATTTATTTAGGGGTATTTGATGAAATTTTATTGGGATTTATTTAGTTAATAGCGTAACTGCTACATTAACCCATAATCCACAATTTACCAAAACGCTTTTATTACGTTAAAGTTTTCCCTTATTTAATTATTTTCAGATGCAGAGCGGCTCAAGCAAATAATT
This sequence comes from Diabrotica virgifera virgifera, assembly GCF_917563875.1. Lineage (NCBI taxonomy): Eukaryota > Metazoa > Arthropoda > Insecta > Coleoptera > Chrysomelidae > Diabrotica > Diabrotica virgifera. The sequence goes on along the minus strand of NC_065447.1, from coordinate 71,214,285 downwards.
CTTAAGCCACTCTGTTTCTGAAAGTACTTAACTAAGGGATAACTTTAATGTAACAAAAATGTTTTGGTTAAATTGTGGGTTGTGGGTTAGGCCACTTTGCATCTGAGAAGTGAATATTTGGATTATTCCAAAAACAAAATCTTAGTGATACCTCCGAGACAATATGAAAAAACTATGAAACAAAATTAGCTCTTAAAATTTTCCACAGAATAAAAGTTTGGAGACAATACAATGCTTCCATACATTCACCCCCGTACAATGTCATCTAAACAATTTTTTTGTTACCGGAATAATAACCAACGACATCAATATATGTACCTACAAACTGATGCAACAATCTTGAAAATCGGATACAAATAATAAAGTTATAGATTGTCAAACTTAATCAAACATTTTTAGTGGCGAAATTTTGTGCCGGTGATTGTATAAAGGTATTTCATCACTCTTGAGCGAAATTCATATTTTTTCACATACCTCGAATAAATCTGATAAAATTTGATATACGATGGTTGCATCTTAGATTTTAGACCATACAGATATTTTTATGAACAATAACTTTATTCGTAAAATTAATAATAAAAGAGTTATAAATGAAAATTATGTTGGGTATCCGTAGTTTGAGAACAATTTTCAAATATTTTTTTTACTAGAAGGATGATATTGCATATATTAGAACATAATCTTTAATTCCAATCAACTTCTCATAATAACAATTTTTAACAATGTGAAAAATACAGGTACTTTACTCTTGGGCGAAATTCTATTTTTTGGCATATCGTATAATATAAATAAAATTTAATTTCTGACGGTTGATATAGGTTTAACACTATGCAAAACTTTTTATGAATAACTTTTTTTCGTAAAAATAACAAAGTTTCCCATAATAGGTATTATAATGTGTCCAACTCAAGTAGACACGCTGTATATAATATATACAATAATATACGGTACATTCCATGTCAAATCACTAAGGCAAAAAATTTTGGAGCTCCGATTTGTCTGAAAATTGGTATATAGCTTCTGCGGGACGTAAAAATAAGATATTTAAGGTCAAAAAATTTGCTTCTTCTTTTTTTTCTCAAAATGTGGTTTTATGTGATTTTACAGTGATTTGGTGATGCAAATTTATTTGCATATTTAAACAAATTTGCATTTTCTGTCGTAAAGTATCGATAAAAAACATAATATTTTAATAGAAAGAACTCAAATATGTCATTATATGGCATTATAACAAGTTATTTTGAATCAAAACAAGTTTTTGATCAAATTTTATAGTGTAAAAAACGTTTAAATACCGTTTTTGGCATTTTCCTCCATTCCCAAAATATATCATAATCGATTTGGCTGAAAATTTGCCCACAGATAGACAAAACATAGGACTTTAAGTGGTTAGAAGGATTTGAATTATATTACAATACCAAAAAAGTTACATGCAGTAATATCAGACTCAAAAGTATATATTAGTCCAGTCGGGATAGCATTTGACCTTGAATGCCGAGCTGCCCAAAATTTTATTTTCCTGATCTTTAGGGGAGTCAGTAGTAGCCTAAATTTAAAATCACGAATGAATTCCTCCGTTACGTTAGCAGCCATTTTGATTTTAAAGGAGAACCTCTTTTGCTCAATATCTCCGCCATTTTTAAATTTTCGACAAAAATGGTAGGAACTGAAATTGTTCCAAATAAATCGTATTTACAATTATAACAATTTCTTTTTAACAATTTTTGTCGTGAGGTCGATATTTTCGAGTTAATTTTACTTACAGTAGACGCCTATATTTTTGTCTATAAGATTGCATGTAACTTTTTTGGTATTGTAATATAATTCAAATCCTTCCCACCACTTAAAGTCCTATGTTTTGTCTATCTGTGGGCAAATTTTCAGCCAAATCGATTATAATGTATTTTGGGAATGAAGAAAAATGTAAAAAACGGTATTTTAACGTTTTCTACACTATAAAATTTGATCAAAAGCTTGTTTTGAATCAAAGTATCTTGTTATAATGCCATATAATGACATTTTTGAGTCCCTTTTATTTAAATATTATGTTTTCCATTGATACTTTACGATAGAAAATGCAAATTTGTATAAATAAACACCAAATCACTGTAAAATCGCATAAAATAACATTTTGAGAAAAAAAGAAGAAGAAAATGTTTTGACCTTAAATATCTTATTTTTACGTCCCGTAGAAGCTATATACCAATTTTCAGACAAATCGGAGCTCCAAAATTTTTTTTGCTCCAAAATTGAGTGATTTGAAATGGAATGGCCCATAATACATATTATTGGGTAGAGCTCAAAAAATAAAAAATAGTAAGCTGCCATTTAACATTACCTACACTAACATTAATAAATAATACAATTCATTTATTTGACATTAAATTTCAACTTGACGTTTATGTGTCAAACAAAACAAAGACTTGCATATCGGGACAGCAATTTAAGGTGCTGATCACAATAATAGTAGAGGAGCAAAGTATGCTAAATGTGCAGTCACTCGAGCGTTATGGAGACCTATTGGGTTGTGAAGAGTAGGTCCTAAAACCAAAAAAAGTTACGTAAAGTTTTTAATTTTAGTGGGCGCTTGCCATTTTTTAATTTAATTTTCCATTTCCAACAATCGTTTTTCCGATTATAACGCCATATATCCATAATTCGAAAAAATATTTCGAATAAAAGTTACTTATTTTTACGTAAGGAATACAAATTTATAATACAAAATGGGGGCTCCTATTTAAGATTTTAGAGTAACCCACACCCCAACTCCGTGGGGGGTCGTGTTTGGTGCCATTTATTAGATTTTTTAAAAATATTGAATAAGTGTATTTTACAGTTTTTCGATCTGATGTTCATTTCGCGAAATATTGCGGAATTCGTATTTAAAATATTAAATTTACCCCCCACCCCTCTCCGTGGGAAGTCGTATTAGGTATCATTCGATAGATTTTTAAAAAATATTGAGCACTTATTTTTTAGTTTTTCGATCTGTCATGCATTTCGCAAAATATTCGCTTTTTTCTTGTGAAACTTTGGGACTCACCCATTTCCTTACGCCTGGCTCAAATCGTCAGATTTTTTAAATATACACTCTTTTTCATGTACTTAACTTACCTTATCTTAATCTGACAATTTCGAGTTTTTTTAAGGATAGATTTTTTTTTCGGGCCCCCCTTAACGAACTCCCCTGTGTTAAGAGCCAATATATGGTAAAGGTACATCTGCAGGGTACAAGGTCTCTCCCATATTCTAATCTGACGCGCTCGAGTAACTGCAAAAATCCCCTCTTGGGCTCCCCTACCACAAGAGTTTATAGCGGATGATATCTGCCAAAGTCACGCACTACTTTGAAAAAAAATGAAATTATCATTTGCATTTTTACGTACATTAGGTTTAATGCGTTTTTAGCAGTGTCTCCATTGTAGAATTATCGCGCTATCTAAAATTGCCCAACACTCTAAATTGCTGTCCCGACATGCAAGTTGACTTTGAGGTCGATAACCTCGAAGATGGTTTGAGATATCGCAATTAGGTTTTCAGATTTTGATTCAGGAGATAAAACTACATGACTGTCCATCGATAGATCAGCTCCAAGTATTACAGGGGCGGCAGCGCACAAACGAATGAACGAACAAACATACTGCGAATTTATAAACGAAAAAAGATAGCTCATTCACGACATAATGAATTTATTCCATTTGGCTTTTAACCACACTACTGTATGATGCCTGCATATTACGATTTATGCATTTTTTCGTAAAAATCGTTGCCTACATAGGCGCCTTTTTTAATTTTGTTGCCTATATGTCCCTGACCTGTTTTTAAATAAAAATATAATTTGTTATATTAAAATCTAATTAACTAAAAAGAAAATACAATAATTTTCACATAACTACTATTAGGTTGAACATAAATGTCAGCGGCATTATAAATCATTCCTAGTATAAGATAATGGAGGGAGCACAGACCGTCTTTTGTTCGTACTCCACAAAACGACAGTCATTTGTCTCGTTAAGAGAAATCAATTCCCGTCTCCACACCTTGTAACAACCCTAGATTAAGCAACGTTGTTGGGGAGTGACTATTAATTAACAGATTTTGCGGGGCTGCTTATCGTGCAATCTCCGTTGACCACCCGCTGATATCGTGAATCTTCGCATAATTATCCTTTAGCGCAGCTCGGACCGACTTTGATTAATTTTCAGTGACGAACAAATACGAATTCTATTAGATTCGTTATCGTATTGGGTATGTTCAGTTGGCGCCATTATAGAAAGTGGTCGGGAGTACATTTTAGGTGACCGAAGTTTCAAACATTCAAATAGTGGAACTCGATTTAATTGTTAATTAAAAGACACAAGCTGTTTAATTTGGTGGTATATTTTACAGTATGTGTAAAAATTATTAGAAAAAAATTAATACGCTATTGTAAATATAATGTATTGTTATGAGCTGCTTCTTATTAATTTTATATTAATTATTATTTATTTGATTAATTATTTATTTGTCGCAAATCATACATAAAAAATGAATAAAAAAATCTCAGGGTGCCTTTTTGTAATATTAAAAAATGTCTAAATTATCTTACGTTATACTTATCTTCTCTCGTGGTTTCAGTATCTCTTAGTTGATCCTAATCGGGATAAAATAGGAAAAAGAAATAAAGCAAAAATATAAAATAAACATACAGAATTGTCTTTTATTTATCAAAATCAATACTCTAAAAATCTATCAAATCTAAAACCTGTGGACACAGATGTCCGAATGAAATTTTTACCACTTAAATTTATTATAGTTAAAAAAAAACAATTTATCGGTTTGTTCCCGATGACTTTGATAAAACAAACTAAACAAAACAAATTTATGTATTCGCAAGATTAGCTATACTTCCTATTTACTTTTAGAAATATTGGAATTTTATTTCATATGCTTTTTACTCAAAATTTTAGTTTCCGAACATAAAAATATCTTTCATATAAGTTGACTGACCTTTTTCTTCACTCACTCTGATGTCTTCTCGTGACCCAAAAACAGCTCTCCCTCGTTGACTATGTTAAAGGCTACTCATCAAAGCCCTCTCCGTTCTTCAGCTTCAAAACTGTTAGCATACCAGCACCAATTCTCCAACGAGCCAAAGCCTCTTTTGACCAATACTCGATTCACACAAACTCCAAAAATTCTCTGCTCTCCTTCTCACAATAATACAGAACCAAAGAGGTATTTCGTCTCAATTTGATCTGTCTCTCGTTCCACTTTTCAGCACTATTCTCCACTATCAAACAACAACTGGTACTTGCTAACTACTTATCCACGAAAACGTCGAACTGCTCCTCAGCGATGCCAAAAACATAATAACTTCTTTTTCAAACTCATTCAACATTCAAACCACTTTTCCCCTTCCAACTTGCCAAGAATCATAAACATTTCTCTTTCCCATTCGACAAACAAACAGTCATTTTCAAAATTATTCCGACCATCCTAATTACTTTCGGGGAACCCTACAATATTTACTCGGGTTGAAACAAAGATATTAAAATTCCAAACTTTATTTTAAACCATTTTTCTAGAAAATGATAATTACCTCTACCTGTGGATTCTATAGTTCCCGTAATAAACAATCTTTTTCCAATTTATATCTAAATACATCGTCCTTTTCACTTTAATTATTCACAAAAGTCTTTAATGGTTCATCGGAAAGCTCATTAAAAAAGAAATCCACTTACATCCAAACTAAATTCTTATAAATATTTACAGATCAATATACAGGGTGTATTAAATTTATGTGGCCTCGTTATTTAAAAAAAAATAATTTAATATTCATTTTGCCTTTGATTGATAAACTGAAAACAAAATAGTATGTATATGTAATAAAATTCACAAGGAAGAATTTCCTGTAGCTGGCTGTATACCATTAATTACAATTAATTTTAAAATTTAATTACAATTTAATAAAAAATGTTTGTTCTGGTAAAAGGTATATTAGTTTAAAAAGCCCCTATAGGGCTACAAACATAGAAACAAAACGTTTTCGCTCTGTAACAAGAGGATCATCAGTGTTACAAGAACATGGTGAGCCACTCAAAAATATAAAGGTTAAAACCTTTTAAAAATAGACTAAAAGTCTTATATAAATGTAAACATCGTAAAATCCAAAGGATAGGTATAATAGGGAACTTGCAAAAATTTTTAAATATTAAAATTATATTAAAAAACATAAGGTAACATGATCTTAAAACGCTTGCATGCGAAAAAAACAAATATTTTAACCCGTACGCTAATTACGACGTTTTGAAAATGCTATAAAATTCAAATATCTTAGGAGGCTCTTGAACGTCCTTCTATTGGTTCGACGTCACCGGCCACGGTGAACCGGCGGAAACAACGCGATTAAGGTAGGTATCACGGGTATATTACATTTTAATCGTCTTTAATGAAAAATTCCTAGGTATTATTTATGTTCATTTTATACAGGGTGTAACAAAAATACAGGTCATAAATTTAATCACATATTCTGGGACCAAAAATAGTTCGATTGAACCTAACTTACCTTAGTACAAATGTGCACATAAAAAAAGTTACAGCCTTTTGAAGTTACAAAATAAAAATCGATTTTTTCCAGTATATCGAAATCTATTCGAGATATTTTATTGAAAATGGATATGTGCCATTCTTGTCGCAGTAGTATCTTAAGAAAAAATTATAGTTAATTTTAGACACCCCATAAAAGTTTTATGGGGTTTTGTTCCTTTAAACCCCCCCCCCCTCACACTTTTGTGTACGTTCCAATTTAATTATTATTGTAGTACCATTAGTTAAACACAGTATTTTAAAAACGTTTTTGCCTCTTAGTACTTCTTCGAAAAGTCGAGTTTTTATCGAGATATGTTGAATATTTGCCAAATCCACCACATATTTGTATATGGTTAAGTACGATTATGGGGACTTCGTGATAATATGAAATTTTTTTTATGATTTACATTTTTGGGTATATTTTGAACCATATTAAAGAAGAAGCCACATCTCGATAAAAGGTGCCTTTTCGTAAAAATACAAAGAGGCAAAAAAGTTTTAAAAACACTGTGTTTAACTAATGGTATCGCAGTAATAGTTTAATTGAAACGTACACAAACATTTGGGGGGTTTAAAGGAACAAAACCCCCATAAAAATTTTATGTACACATATTAAAAAAGAAGCCGCAACTCGATAAAAACTGCCTTATCGAAAAAATACTAAGAGCCAAAAAAGTTTTAAAAATATTGAATTTAACTAATGGTACCACAATAATAATTTAATTGGAACGTACACAAAAGTTTGGGGGGGTTTAAGGGAACAAAACCCCCATAAAATTTTTATGGGGTGCACAAATTTCATTATAATTTTCCTTTAAGATGTACCTTCCATAAGAATACCACATGTCCATTTTCAATAAAAAAATCTTTAAGAGTTTTCGATATATTCGAAAAAATCGATTTTCATTTTATAACTTCAAAGGGCTGTAACTTTTTTTATGTGGATATTAGTACTAAAGTAAGTTAGGTTCATTCGAACTATTTTTAGTCCCAGAATATGTGATTTAATTTATGACCTGTATTTTTGTTACACCCTGTATATTGTAATAAGTAGTTCCCCAATCAGCTTCGTTTTAAACTGAAATTGATAAAGTTGAGTGCTACCTTGTAAAGAGTTTAAAACGCATAATATGACGGACGAGGGTTTTTCAAAAGGTCAATCTGACTAACTTACTTGGCAACTTTTATAAAAAGTAGTAAAAGCTATTCTATTGGAGAAATGCGAGATGTCAAGGCAAATAAGTAACAGTTATTAATAAGCATGTTTAAACCGTTTATAGCAATAGTTTGGAACCATTATATTATAGTACTTATACGGTTTACCCCGTGGGTTTGATCTACCTACCTCTAATCGAAGGATTTCGTATATCCTGGAAAAGATTACGGTGTAATTTGCATTATAATAAAGATTATATTTTATTGTAATGTTTATTAGTACCTACTGGAGCCTTTCATTATTGTGTTCAAAGCCTTCTGAGAAAAGATTATGGTGATTAGCAGCAACAAAATCCTTCTTTACAAAGTTAATAATACGCATAAATAAGAAGAATCATTATTGTAATTTTACAAGTTAATATCTTTATCATTTCAGCTTATACTTACACCGCATCTCTCGGTAGACCGCAAGCTCTAATAGAAACCCGACTGTAGACCGCATACTATAGTAGCACCAATACTTTTTAGTTACTCTTACTTTTATTACTAAAAGTTTTGTTTATTTTCAAGTTACTTGTTTCTTCTTTTTTCTTCAACACAAGAAACGAACAAAGTAATTTCATAAAAAAGAACTTTTTGATACATATGTCATGTACTTTTTGTGAAAATGTTAATATTTTGCCTGTCACAGAAAAAAATCATTTTTGTCACAGAGTAAAACAAGATATTTCAACTATATTATTTACCTATGGGCAAACTGCATTAAATGCAATGGCCCACCCCGAACGGACAAACGATACGAGTGGCCTGTGACGTCAGACCACAGGTCTCGATTTTGAAGTTGTTTAAAACGGAAATTTTAGGTGCGGAACTTTGATTAGATGTTGTACGTACACTATTCATTGTTAAGACGTAATATTTTGAATATAACATTTTAAAACATAAATTAACAATTTTATGCAAAAAACATTTTTAGTGCAAGTTCCCTATTCCTATGGATGCGATTGGGCAGATTGCAATTGCGCGTAGCGGTCAGGGTTCTCAACAGGGTGTCTAAGTTTTATTTACTTCTTATTCGTTTTGAACGGAAATTTTGCTAATTTTAAAAAATTAATTAATTAAAAAATTAATATATTATATATATTATATATTATACAGTACAATTTTCAAAGGAGGAAGACCTAACCCTTCGGTCCAAACCTAACTTTCGGGTATTAGAGTGTAGGGTACCCCAGGAGGTATTTGACCGCTGCGCGCAATCACAATATACCGTAGAAATTATATCCATTCTTTGGATTTTACGATGTTTACATTATTTATACAAGGTGTCCCAAAAGTAGTGGAACGGTCGAATATTTCGCGAACTAAATATCGGGTCGAAAAACTGAAAAACACGTGTTCAATCATTTTCAAAAATCTATTTAATGACACCAAACACCAACCCCCACTACACCCCCTGGAAGTGGGGTGGGGGGTAACTTTAAAATCTCAAATGGAAACCCCCAGTTTTTCTTGCAGATTTTAATTCGTTACGTAAAAGTAAGTAATTTTTAATCAAAATATTTTTTCGAACTGTGGATAGATGGTGCTATAATTAGGAAAAACGATTTATCCTAATACCATAGGTAAATTATAGAAACGGTCTAATATCTCACGAAATTAATATACTTCCAAATGAGAAACTAAACAACATATTTTTAATCTTTTTCGAAAACCTTTCGAACAACACCAAACGTGGCCCTCCAACCCACCCCCTGGAGGTAGGGTGGGGGATAACTTTAAAATCTTAAATGGCAACCTCCACTTTTTATTACAGATTCGGATCCATCATAAAAACTAAGCAACATTTATTCAAAACATTTTTTAGAATTGTTAATAGATGGCGCTTTAAATGGAAAAATACGATTTATTAGTGTCCAATAATAAATATTCAGAATTCATATTCGATATTGAACAGAATTATTTTATCACCCAGTAGACCGCACGAATTTATTTATTTTATATTCACGCACGTAGGAATTGTACATGGTCCGTATCGAGAAAAAAAGGAGGCCTACAAGTACAGTCCACACCAATCGAAATCAGTAGCAAATAGACGACACTAGGCCCGGGAGAACAGAACCAGAGCGAAGCAGAAGCCGTAACCAGAAAAATACAGGTCAGAAGCCGTATCCAGAAAAATAACGGTCAGAAGCCGTAACCAGAAAAATACAGGTCAGAAGCCGTATCCAGAAAACTACAGGTCAGAAGCCGTAACCAGAAAACTACAGGCCAGAAGCCGTATCCAGAAAAATACAGGTCAGAAGCCGTATCCAGAAAACTACAGGTCAGAAGCCGTAACCAGAAAAATACAGGTCAGAAGCCGTATCCAGAAAAATACAGGTCAGAAGCCGTATCCAGAAAAATACAGGTCAGAAGCCGTATCCAGAAAAATACAGGTCAGAAACCGTATCCAGAAAAATACAGGTCAGAAGCCGTATCCAGAAAAATAACAGTCAGAAGCCGTAACCAGAAAAATACAGGTCAGAAGCCGTATCCAGAAAACTACAGGTCAGAAGCCGTAACCAGAAAGCTACAGGCCAGAAGCCGTATCCAGAAAACTACAGGCCAGAAGCCGTACCCAGAAGAGTTACTGCAGATCCAGAAAGAAAACTGCAGGTCAGAGGGCATATCCAGGTGCGCATGCAGAGCCAGTCCAGAAACATAAAAAAGGAAAAAAAAACCGTAAGTTTTTGAACAAATTAACATTTTTCCAACTATTTCGTATCGTATAACGCAATATTCTTTCCAATTTTAAACCGAATTATTCGACCTATACATATTTACAAAAATTTTAGTGCATTCTATACAATAGTTGCCATTCAAATAAATTTAAATATTTACTAACTATTTACTCTTTTATTTTTGTTAACTATATTTGCCTATATTTATTTATTGATTCTAACTATATTTGCCTTATATATTAACTATACTTTGACTATATAATAATAATAAACGGTTAGCCCTACAAATATTTACTACCTACTTATTTCTTTATGTTACGAGTTGATAAAGAAAAAACATTATACCCTAATAATTTCATAGTGCTTGGTATTTCATTTACATAATTTTAGATCGCATTATTTTAAATACTCATCGTAATACAGAGGTTGTATTCTTATTATTCTATTTATAACTGTGCAACATAATACTTTGATTGACATTAACCCACATACAACACTGACCTACAGATAAATAAGCAAACCTCAGCAAGGTCTACAGAATTACTATTTACGATTCAGCAAAAGGTGAATCACAGTAAATTGAAAATATAAATAGTTACGAAAAAATACGGTAAAAACATTTATTACTGCATAAAATAGAAAGTACGTGGATTTAAACATGGAAGCGTTACAGAACAAGCAAGCTGAGCTTGGAGGAGAGATTTCTAAACAGGTGTCGTCTCTTAAGAGAGACCCTGGATCTCGCAAGAATCAACAATACATTAAAGAGCGTCAGGATAGACTAGAGGATTATTGGACAAGGTTTGGGCATAACCACGAGAAATTATTAGATAGCGGAGTAACGAAAGACAAGTACTTCGAAACAAAATACTACGAGCAGGTTTTTAAGACATATATTGAGGGAAAAACCCTATTGGAAGAATATGGAAGAATATTGAAAAGAGGAAAGACAACAAAAGGAAAGGAGATACAAATAAGAAAACAAAAAATCGAGGAATTAATAAAAGAATATGAACAGGAGTTGCAGTACGATGAAGAACTGCAAGCAGAATTGAAAGAACACATGGAGAAAATAAACACACTCATCATAGAAGCAACAGTAAATGATGCGCTAGACGTTATAGACAGTGACGAAGTAGAGAGGATAGATCAGCTAAGGAGGAAGGTCAGGGAAACGATAAAGAAAATGCGGCCTGCAATGCAACGACCAAACAGCACACAGAGAAGAGAGGGAGTAACATTACCGCAGGTAAAAATCCCTGTGTATGAAGGAAGATATGAAACGTGGAGAACTTTCCACGATCTGTTTACAAAGGTAATACATGAAAACGAACAGTTGTCGAGAGCAGAGAAGATGCAGTACCTCAAAACACAAGTAAGAGGGGAAGCCCACAGGATGATACAACACTTGCACATATCCGAAGCCAACTACGAAGTGGCATGGAACATGTTAAAGGAAAGATATGAGAATCCGAGGATGATACTGTTTAAACTAATAGACAGGATGTTACTAGCACAGGAAGTAAAGGATTCCTCCGCTAGAGCACTGAAATCACTACATGACACCTTCCATGAGTGCCTGGAAGCCATAGGAGGGTTGGGATCAGACACGGAAGCGTGGAGCCCATTGATAGCGCGAATTAGCATAACAAAATGGGACAATGAGACAAGGAGACTATACGAAAACCACAGCGGAGACAGTAGAGAGATACCGACGTTCAAGTCAACACAAACGTTTCTACAGCGACGATTCCAAACACTGGAACTGCTGGAGTCAGAAAAGAGACAAGAGAAACAAGGAGGAACGGGTAAGAAAACAAGAATGGGTTGCGTGATATGCAACGGAGATCACGGAGTACCATACTGCAGAGAATTTCTGGAACTCAAGGTAAAAGACCGGAACAGGATAATACGAGAAAAAGAATGGTGTGCGAATTGTCTAGCACATAAGAAGGAGAAACAATGCTTTTCACAGGTTAGGTGCAAACACTGTGGCGGAGACCACCACCAAACGTTGCATTATGAAACAGGAAACACAGGCAACAGAAGAAACACAAATGAAACAAGAGGAGAACAAATACAGGAAAGAAATGGAAGAGAATCAAACAGTAGAAGAAACGGGTACCAATCGGACAGGTACAGAGGAGGAAATAATTATTCCAACAACGCCAGAGAACAAAATAACGGAAGACGAGACAATACGCAAGGGAACAATGGGCAAAGAAACAACAACACACAGCAAAGAGGACAGAACTCAGTTAACTGTGCAAGCCATAAGGAAGGTGAAGCATTACTAGCCACAGCAGTGGTACGCGTAAGGGATGCGAATGGAGAGCCTCACATAATGAGAGCATTGATCGACCAAGGGTCACAATGTGCATTTATAACGGAACAAGCGGCGACGGCGCTAGGAACAAAAAGGCAGCCAATACAGGCGACCATATCCGGAATAGGCTCGTCAGGGGAAAAGACAGCCAACTGGAGTATGAAACTATTGATCGGAAATCATTACCAAAGTGACTTCGAGATGGAAATAGAGGCACTGGTACTACCGAAAATAACAAGGGATTTACCGGAACAGGACATAGTCCTACAGGATTGCAACGAGAAGAATGTGCTACTGGCAGACCCAAGATACTACAGGGTAGGAAAAATAGACTTATTGCTAGGAGTAAAAGAATATAGTTACATATTGAGAGAAGGGATGCACAGAAGAAGTAATGGACTACTAAGTCAAAACACCAAACTAGGATGGATAATTTCGGGGATAGCGAAAGAAAGGGAGACTACTAAAGCAGAAGTATGCTGTATGATATCCAGACAAGAAATGGACATACAAATAAAGAAATTCTGGGAATTAGAAGAAGTGAATCAAGAAACAAGTTTATCAGTAGAAGAGCAAGAATGTGAAGAAATGTATCGTCAGACAGTAAAAAGAAATGAAGAAGGTAGATACGAAGTGAGAATTCCGTTTAAGGAAGACGTCACAAAGTTAGGAGAATATAAGCAGCAGGCATTCGCCAGATTGATGCAACTTGAAAGGACGTTCACAAAAGACAAACAGTTAGAAACGAATTACAGACAATTCATGGAAGATTATGAAAACCAAGGTCATATGGCAATAGCGGAAGTCCAGGGAGGAGGTTACTACCTACCTCATCATCCAGTGAGAAAGGAGGACAGCACTACAACAAAAATAAGAGCCGTGTTTGATGCATCAAGTAAAAGCTGATCAACAGTAAGCCTAAATGATATTGTGCACACGGGGCCAAAATTACAACAGGATTTGACAGATATACTATTGAGATGGAGATCCCATAAGGTAGCATACTCAGCGGATCTGGAGAAAATGTTTAGACAGATCAGAATGGCAGAAGAAGACCAAATGTATCAAAAAATACTCTGGAGAAAGAACACAAAGGATCCAGTGCAAGAATATAAATTGAAGACGGTGACATACGGCACGGCCGCAGCACCATTTTTAGCATTAAGAACAATACAATAGTTACAAGAGGATGAAGGAGGGAATTTCCCTACAGCAGCGAAAATAATAAAAGAAAATATGTATGTAGACGATATATTAGGAGGAGCGGAGACGTTAAAAGAGGCAGAAGCAGCCCAAAAGGAACTAATACAAATTTTTAAGAAAGGTGGATTTACACTTAGAAAATGGTTGAGCAACGAAGAAAAAATAATGGAGAACGTACCGGAAGAAATGAGGAATGTAGACTCAAAAGCATTCAAGCAAGAAGAAATACGAAAGACGTTAGGAATACATTGGTCACCCAAAGAAGATACAATCAGATTCAAGATAGAAATAACGACGACAAAGAAAATAACGAAAAGACACATACTGTCAGAAGTAGCAAAACTATATGACCCATTAGGATGGATAGCACCAGTAGTAATTCAGGCGAAAATGTTCATACAAGAACTTTGGGAGCAAAAGACCAGTTGGGACAAAGAATTAACTAGCACGCAACAAAGCCGGTGGAAAGCATATCAGGCACAATTAATAAATCTTGAGAGAATAACATTATCCAGGTGGAACAATTTAAATAAAACAAACAGAGTAGAACTACATGGATTCGCAGATGCGTCTCTGAAAGGATATGGAGCGGTTATTTATTCTAGGGTATTAGACCCGGAAATTAAAACAAATCTATTGATAGCAAAATCTAAAGTCGCACCATTGAAAGGGAAAACGACATTACCAAGATTGGAATTGTGTGCCGCGGTACTATTAGCAAATTTAATGAAGAAAACCCTACAAGCATTGAACAGGGAGAACATGGCAATATATGCATGGTCGGACTCAACAATAACCCTGGCTTGGATAAAGGGATCATCAAAAAGATGGAAAATGTTCGTCGCCAACAGAGTAGAGGAGATAAAAGGAGTTATAGCGCCAGAAAATTGGCATAAAGTGGATACGAAAGAAAACCCAGCGGACATCCTCTCACGTGGAAGTACCGCTTCAGAGTTATTAGAAGCAGAGTTATGGTGGAAGGGACCAACTTGGCTAACGAGTAAAAAAGCATTGAGGTTACCGGCAGAGGATATACCTGAAACAAATGAGGAGGAAGTCAAAACGAAAGTAACGACGCACATGGTAACGATAAAGGAAGACATATGCGAGAGATTCTCGAATTTAGAAAAAATGAGAAGAGTGGTATCATATTGTATGAGATTTGCAAACAACTGCAGAAAGAAGGACAAAACTCAAGGACTACTTACAGTCCGAGAATTAGAGGAAACATTGTTAAAAGTGATAAAACTCACACAAATTAACAACTTCAAGCTAGAAATAAATAAACTGGAAAAGAAACAGCAACTAGACAGGAAAAACAAATTAGCATCATTGGTACCGTTCCTGGATAAACAAGGGATTCTAAGAGTCACCGGAAGGCTAAGGCACACGAAGCTACAGTACGCGGAAAAACATCCTATAATTTTACCTAAGGACAGCGCATTAACAAAGTTAATTATATCGGACAGTCATACAAAAAATCTACATAGCGGACTACAACAGACATTACAATACATAAAGAGGAAATATTGGATAATAAACGGAAGAAGAACCGTGAAAAGTCAGTTAACTAAATGTATAAAGTGTAGGAGGTATAAAGGACAAGTAGCACAACAGTTAATGGGAGACCTGCCGGAGGACAGAGTGAACCCGAGTCATCCTTTCACGAATACAGGGATAGATTACGCCGGGCCGATAAAAATAAGTACTACGAAAGGCAGAGGACAAAGGAGTTATAAAGGATACATTGCAGTATTTGTGTGTCTGTCAACAAAGGCAGTACATCTTGAGGTAGTAAGTGATATGTCTACAGATGCATTTATTGCGGCGTTCAAAAGATTTACGGCACGCAGAGGACAGTGCGTCAACATTTACAGTGATAACGGAACCACATTCGTAGGAACGGCAAACTTACTAAAAGAAGAAAATCAAAACCTAGAGGACGAGATAAAACAAGGATTAATTGCACTAGGCGCCCAGTGGCACGTCATACCTGCATATGCGCCACACTTCGGAGGATTGTGGGAAAGCGCCGTGCGAATAATGAAATATCATCTGAAAAGAATCATAGGGGAAACAGTACTGACATATGAAGAACTGAGTACGGTGCTAACACAAATAGAAGCCTGTATGAATTCGAGACCATTATGTGAATCATCAGAAGACCCAGAAGGAAAAATAGCAATCACACCAGCTCACTTCCTTATAGGGAAAGAAATTGTATCACCGAATCGGGAAGAAGAGCTCACGACGTACTTGAAGATGCCAGCAAGGTGGCGAATATTGGAAAAAATAAAAAGGGATTTCTGGAAGATTTGGAGGCAAGAGTACCTGCAACAGTTACAACAAAGGAATAAATGGCATAAAACACACCCAAACATAAAAAAAGAAGAAATAGTCATAATTAAGGAAGAGGATACACCTCCAGGTAGATGGCCACTAGCAAGGGTAATAGAAACACACCCTGGAGCGGAGGGATTAACCAGAGTAGTGTCAGTGAGAAAGGCAAACGGGAAAATAACAAAAAGACCTATACATAAGCTGATAAAATTAGAAGAAGAGAAACAGGAAAAACCAAAGAATTCATCAGGATCAAGATGGAAGAAAATATTAATCGCAATAATGTTTTTAACACTATTGAAACCCATGAATGCAGAACTGTATAAAATATAAAATCCGGAACCAGGGTTATTTACTGAAGACCTTGGAGAGGTTTACATAGATCGAGGAACATTCCGAATAAAAGTGCTAATCGAAAAAGGAAGAGTTCAAAAGGAGCATCAACTGATAGGAAGTATGATACAAGGCATACGGGATCTGTGCCAAGAGACAAAAATCGTAAATTGTAAGGAGATAATAGGGAAGTTAGAGGAAGGACAAAGGAAGGCGGAGTCAATAAGTGAAGCGTTGACAGTAGAAATAAAAGGAAGAGAAAAAAGAGGAATATTAGGCACAATATTAACCTCCATATTTGGAGTGAACGACGAAGCCTATAGTGACATTGAGACACTAGACAAAAACCAGAGAGAATTAATAAAGGGGTCACAGCATCAGGCAAAGATAATGTTAGAGACAATAACGTCAATAAACCACACGGAGATGAGGATAAATGAACAGATGAACAAGTTTAACAAAGCACTATTCACAGGCCTACAAGAAATATCAAAAGGACTCAATGAAGTAGAAGACAAAGCATTAAGACTAGAAACCGAATATAGCACGTTACGAATACAAACCATAGCATTACAAGTTACGGAGTTCATAAACGAATATATTCAATTTTACGAGGGAATATTAAACCTGCACTACAACCACGGCCATTTCGTTGATATAATAAAGCCGGGTCAAATAACCAAGTTAATAGAAAGAGCGGGGAAGATACTACCACAAGGAGTGGAAATACGACGACAACCCATTATAGAAACAGAGGTCAGCCATGACGACAAGTATATAACGGTCATCGGCTACTTCATAGTGACAGGGAGAAATAATTACAGCATGCTCAAGATCACCGCGATACCACTTAAGGTCGAGGGGTCAGTGTTGCATTCGTTTGTCGCCCCAAGAAATCTACTGATTGTAGATTATAACACTCTCCACTACTTCGAATTGACCGCAGAAGATAAAGCAAGATGCTTACAGCTGGCACGGGCACAGATAGCGTGCTCTCCAACGGCCGTAATGAACATGGATACCAAACCAAACTGTATACTGGAAGAAATTTATGAGCGATCTAAGAATAGCACATGTCCAGTGGTTACCCGGGCAATACATCAAGCTCAGTGGAGTAAGATGGGTACACCCAACCTTTGGTTAATAATCACACCGATTCCGATACACCTGTCCATTATCTGTGATGGAAATCGGAACGAAAGAGTTCTGGAGCGAGTCTCATTTCTGAAACTCTCGCCCCGATGCATCGCCCAAACGAAAAACATTACATTACTCCCCACTAGCAGCGGGGTGGAGACAGCGATAACCAGCTACCTGAAGACTCCGATCACTCCTGTAGCGCAGTTGCTGACGATGCCAAGACATCTGTTAAATACGATTCAACCCACACACATTAACACACAAGGCGATGAATTCCGTACTATACTATTGGACGAAGAAAGTCTGGAGCAAGAAGTAGCGCATACGCCCTGGCGAAAGATACATGAGTCACATTGGACTTATTTAACGGCCACCGGGGTCATTACTTCGATTGTGGTGATTGGTCTGCTCATATTGTGGAGATACTGTCCTGGTATACGAAAATGTCGCTCAGGCAAAGCACTTAGGCAGACACCCGACCACGAGGTAACTTCTTTAGCTCGTAACCGGAAAGACGCCTCCCCGTCGACTTCCAAAGCCGACATCCCCCTCAACACTTTTTCATCTAGTAGTCCCAATTTTGATCTAAATATAGAGTCGGACGGTGAAAGCTAAGTTAACAGTTGGAAAAATATTGATTATTCTTAAACTACTTATTAATAAATTATGTATGTTGTCATATTGGAGATATGGTTGTTATATTTTATATTTATGTTATACTTGTAAACCTCGAACACTGATACTTGGGACAGCTTCCGGCGGGCAGTATGTCCAATAATAAATATTCAGAATTTATATTCGATATTGAACAGAATTATTTTATCACCCAGTAGACCGCACGAATTTATTTATTTTATATTCACGCACGTAGATTAATTAGTTTAGATACAAATTGGTCAATTATCAACAATATAATTTGGAAATGTCACGAAACTGCTGACAAAAGTAGAATTATTTACCTTTATTAGATATACAAATCACGGGGGACTAGCGTCACCTATGACCCAATTTAAGCTTCTATAAAACTAGGCTCTTGGGCCTAGAAAGAGAGTTCTCATTCAGTCTTCAGCTAATCGCGTATCAATTATCAGTTACAGTGTTCGGCGGTTCTCCCGGGATTGAAATATATCCTTGTGTTCGTCTATATCAATAAACGTATTTATCGCTACTCACGTCTATTACATCCTACGTGTTTACACAATTAGCGCTATCTATCAGAAATTTTAAAAAATGTTTCGAATAAATGTTGCTTAATTTTTTATGACGAATACGAATCTGCAATAAAAAGTGGGGGTTGCTGTTTAACATTTTAAAGTTACCCCCCACCACACCTCCAGTGGGTGGGTTGGAGGGTCATGTTTGGTGTTATTCGATTCTTCTTCTTTATGTGCCGTCTTCTACTGAAGGTTGGCGACCATCAAACGATAGGTTTCTCTGTTTTGTGCCGCATGTATTATGTTCGCAGCTTCTGGTATTTGAAACCATTCTCTCAAGTGTCTCAGCCAGGATTCCTTCTTTCTACCCAAACCTCTTCTACCTTCAATCTTGCCTTCCACGATAAGCTGTAGCAGACTGTACTTATCATTACGGAACACATGGCCCAGGTATGACGCTTTCCTCCTTTTAACAGTTGTTAACAATTCCACCTCTTTACCCATTCGTCTCAATACCTCTGTGTTGGTCACTCTGTCTGTCCAAGGCATTCTCAGTATGCGTCGATACAGCCATATTTCTAGAGCCGCTAACTTTTTTATAGTTGCTGCTGTTAACGTCCACCCTTCTACTCCGTAAGCGTAGAGAGTACGTAGCATTTCGTGGCGCGTCATCGGAGGTTAACGCTTAGGTTGCGGTTGCTTAAGAGCTTTCTCATTTTTATGAATGTGGATCGTGCTATTTTAATTCGGATCCTAATTTCTACATCTGGGTCCCACTTATCATTTACTGTATATCCCAGATATTTAAATCGGTGTACTCTTTCAATACGTTCGGCTTCAATATTCAGGTAGATATGTTGAATGTTCTTTTTACTAATCACCATAAATTTAGTTTTATTTCTATTGATCTTCAGTCCAAATCGGTTGCCAGTTGTATTTACTCTATTTAGCATCATCTGTAAATCTTAGATGTTATCGGCCAGTATAACAATATCATCTGCATATCGAAAGTTACTTATTGGTACGCCATTAATCTTGATGCCCTCATTGTACTCTTCCAGTGCTTCTAGAAATATTTGTTCCGTGTACAGGTTGAAAAGCAGTGGCAAAAGAATACAGCCCTGTCTAACCCCTCTAGAAATGGTTATGTTTTCACTCAACATATGTCCATGCTTTATGTGGGCTGTTTGATTCCAATACAGATTTTTTATAATCTGTATGTCCTTAGTGTCAAGTCCTGAAATATGTAATAGTACTATGAGTTTGTCATGTTTGATAATATCGAATGCTTTCTCATAGTCGATAAAACAGGCGTAAACATATTTCTGTTGATCCAGGCATTTTTGAGTCAAGACTTGTATTGAAAATAGGGGCTCTCGAGTTCCAAAACCGCATCTAAAACCGAACTGTGTTTTACTTATGCGGTGTTCTAATTTTGCTCGTATTTTGGAATGGATAATACGCAAGAATACTTTAAGGGTGTGACTCATTAAACTTATAAGGCGATATTCGCTACACGCCTTAGAATTGGATTTCTTGGGAAGGGGCACAAATGTAGATTTCAACCAGTCCGATCGAATTTGACCAGTATCGTATATCATATCTTATTAAACAGTTCCAATACTACATTCATGTTTTTCTCGTTAAAAACTTTTAAAAATTCGACTGGTATTTCATCGCATCCTGTTGCTTTCCCATCTTTTTCGATGGCTTTTCGAAAAAGATTAAAAATCTGTTTTTTGGTTTCTCATTTGGAAGTGTATTTCGTGAGATATTAGACCGTTTCTATAATTTACCTATGGTATCAGGATAAATCGTTTTTCCCAATTATGCTCTATCCACAGTTCGAAAAAATGTCTTGAACAAAAGTTGCCTACTTTTACGTAACGAATTCAAATTTGGAAGAACAACTAGAGGTTTCCATTTGAGATTTTAAAGTTACTCCCCACCCCACCTCCGGGGAGTGTAGTGGGGATTGGTGTTTAGTGTCATTGGATATATTTTTGAAAATGATTGAACACGTATTTTTCAGTTTTTCGATCCGATGTTTAGTTCGCGAAATATTCGACCGTTCCGCTACTTTTGGGACACCCTATATAAAACTTTTAGTCTATTTTAACCTTTGTATTTTTGGGTGGCTCACCATGTTCTTGTAAAACTGATTATGCTCTTGTTACAGAGCGAAAACTTTTGTTTCTATGTTTTTAGCCTTGTAGGGGCTTTTTAAACTAATATACCTTTGTTCTGAAGCTATTTCCTTGTGGCATTTTTATGATTAATTATTTATATGGGAAATAAGCCACAATTAAAATGAAAAAAATAATTTTATTAACGTTTCGACGCCCAAATCGGGTGCCGTTGTCAAAATACAAAATATTACTGGTATTTTTAGTAATATTTTGTATTTTGACAACGGCACCCGATTTGGGCGTCGAAACGTTAATAAAATTATTTTTTTCATTTTAATTGTGGCTTATGTCCCATATAAATAATTAATAATATACCTTTTACCAGGACAAAATATTTTATTAAATTTTACATGTAATAGAATGTATACAACAGAAATTATCCTTAAAGAAAATTAAAATCCACATTAATATGCATGCAAATGTGCTAAATTGCAAAGAATGTACAGACAAAGAAACAATAATTATTCTTATATTATCATCATCATGGCATCCACACTCCTAGCGGGGTGATTTCTGACCTCTTTGTCCTCTTTTGATTCATTTGTCGCGGGGAATCAGCCAGGATTAATATTTTGGTTCACAACTGGTTTTGCGACTTGGTATCTTCTACAATATTTCTCCATTTTGTTCCTGGTTTTGCTTATGGTTGCCCATTCTCTAACTCTTCTTTAGGCCCACAACTATCTGGTTCTCCCATCTGGTTTTGGGTCTTTCTCGTGGTTTGCCTGATACTGATCTACACTCAACGAAAAAGGTACGTAATATCGATAAAAATGTTAATTCAGACAACAAACGCAATACTTAAAATTTGTCCAATTCTTGGTTTTATTGGGACAACAAAACGATGTTAATCAATTCATTATTTTCGTTCGTTGAGCCAATGTATTACGTTTATTGAATGGATGAACATTCATTATGTATACCATAATATCACTTTATTGGTATTACGAACTCTGTTCACTGAGTCAACGAACACTATTTATTGATATTACGAACTCTGTTCACTGAGTCAACGAACACTATTTATTGACACAACAACGTCGTTAATTGACCGACGAAGACTATTCGTTGTGTCAATAACAGTGGTATTTATCCTAAACGTATTTCTTTTATTTCTAAAATTGTTTCCGTTTATTGTTACAATTAATTCCGTTCATTCCCACAATAAATACGGTTTTTTTACAAGCAATTCTATTCATTCTTACAATCAGTTTCGATCATTCCTACTATGAACGTATTTTATATTAATAATTACTGAATGCAATAGCCCAATGTATGATATTAATTGATTAATAATCATTTTTTAAATCCCCCTTTTTTGTCCTTAACCTAAAGGACTTTACACTGTGTGATTTTTCAGATGATTTCACTTATACAGTGTACTGGAATAAGTGTTACACTCCCCCCACCCCCTTATTAACTTATTTATTTTTAGCACATAAGCAAAACGCTCGGACAGGTCGATTTTTAAAATAATCAAAGTATATTATAACATCAATATTTCGAACTTTACACGATCCCTCTTCAGGTGACAGGCGCGGCGTAACTTTGATTTTTTTAATGGGAAAGTACGTCATGTGACAGCTTATTTAAAAGCGTTTGAAATAGTGATTCCAAAAATGTATAACACTTTAATCCTTTTTGAGAGCGCAGGTGCACAATTTCGATCGAATTCTCTTTAAACGCATTCATTTTTTTTTGGAATTCTGAGAAAACTAATACGTATTTTTAAAAAATTTAAAAGCAGAATAAAATATTTCATTATTACCGAGGGCAGAAAGTCCCTTAGAATAAACAAAAAGTTTCTGCTGAATGGTATGCCTATTTTAAATTAAAAATCATACTAAATTTTCTCTTTTTCACCCCTGTGACTTATTAAAATAATCATTATAGAGGTTCTCAGGGACTTCAGACCCTCTATAATACTGTAATATTTTATTTTGCATTTAAATTTTCAAGAATAATAATTAGTTTTCTCAGGATTCGAAAAAAATGAAGATATTTAAAAAGAATTCGACCGAAATTTCACGATAATAGACACACAAAAACTTCCTTCTACTACGGAGTACACTTGAAAACGAAATGCAATTACTATTCGGCACTTCGGTAACACAGAGAAGCTAGGGGTATCACGATAAGGAAAAGCCGTTAACTTTCCAATGGTCAAGCAAAACATTTATTGTCTCAATAACTACGATTATTGTCACAATGACCGCATTGATTGTAAGTATTAAATGCAGTAGTAGATTGATTAATGCATTCGTTGTCACAACAATCAATTTACATCTATTCAATAATCATATATCAACAACATTTGTACATTGTTTTAATGAAATCTGTACATTGTCACGATAAACCAAGGTAATTGCTTGTCATCTACGAAATCAAGAACGTGAGTTGCTGCCAGAATTAACAGTATTTATTAAATATACGAAACTAAGTTATTGGCTGAATAAATTGGGTGTTATTGATTAATGTACTCTAGTTATTCTCACAATTATTATTCAATCATTGTGACAATAACCAAATACATTCGTCAATGTCTAAAAGTTCGTTGAAACAACAAATTAAATTGTTGTGACAACGAAATACTATTCAGTAATCAGTGTTAATCAATATTACGAACTAAATTTTTTTTAGTGTAAATTGGGAGATTTTCTTGATAACTGCTTCTGGATTTCTCCTTTCTATAATTATGTCCCATCTATTTGGGCCTCTGTGCCTTCACAAATCTGACCATGTCTTCTACTTTCAAAATTTCTCTTACTTCGTAGTTCGTCAGTTTTCTAAATTCATTATTACCTAACTTTAATGGGCCTGCTATTATCCGAACTATTTTCTCTATAGGATCCTCTATCGTTCCTCATGTTTCTTTGTCAAGCAAATTACTTCGGCAATAATATGTGATTACTGTTCTAATATGCTGCTCTTTAAATCTTCAGTTTAATAATATATTCTAAGTAAGCTTCAGACACCAAAGGCAGGACAATTACTTCATATTACAGAAAATCGAGAATCCTTCGCAATGGTGATCGCCAACGCAACGTCTGATAATTCTAATATGGCACGCGAAGAAGAAAAATTCTGAGTAAATTTCTTAGCTTTAAGGAATTTGTATTTCCACTAGGTTCTGTTTCCTGTCAGGATTATTTCATTGATTACCATGCTTCTATCATTAGTTTCATTAACTGAGACTCTTGAGACTAAGATAGTTGTAAAACTTTCAACCTTTTTAACTCATATTATCCAATATTTAACTTTGTCACATGAACATGAATTAAAAACTAATAAAATAGACAGGAAGAAAGGCACCAGTAATTAGGGCTCCGCTGACGATCCAATGAACCTTTTAAGTTTCAGTGAAAGTGAAGACTGGGAGTATTTTATGTAGACATGCAAAAATGAGGAAAAAAATCTAAACTTCAAAATATTGAGAATGACGATTTATTGTTAGTATCATGGGAAAAAATGGTTTACAAGTGCACTGCAAAAGTAACTGAGTCTAAGTAACTAACTGGTAACAAGCGATAAGGTATCTAAAATGTAGCAGAGTCCACTACATTATGGAATTACTCCAATGATACTTTATATTAGATATCAATAATCCTGTTTCAAAATAATCTATTTCATCTTTTGTTAATATGTTGCTAATGGGACAAAAAGAATGTGGTTTTACAAAATAACGGTTCGTTATATATTCTTCCCCTCTGTCAACTCTGATATCCTACAGACATAGCCGGGATACTGTCTGGTTACTCTGTCTGTCGTCGTTCATAGTCGTCCGTTGAGGCAACCGTGTCATCGTTGGGTAGTGCGTAAATTTATTCCTATTGCCAATATTTCATAATATTTTACTATAGGTTCGATTTTATTGTCAGATTTTAATTCATTTATATAAGGGCGATTCAAACTATTATCCTTTTCAATACGCCACTGTTGAATAAGAATAATTAGACATAAGTTGGACGATTGCAACTTAACCCTACGTTAGTCGCGCGGTTAGTGCTGACGAGCTTAGTCGCTCGGTCTACGATTGATTCAGTTCATTTGTACTCTACGAGCCCCTAGTGGGAAAGTTTTGGGGTAGTTCTGATTTCTTTCATTATATATGGATTTTGGGCTGCTGAATCCGAATCTGAGGTTTGCGGACAAAATTTCGTGACGGAACATTGAAAAAATCACGAAAAAAGCGAAAAATTCCTGTTTTTTCTCGCTTTTTTGCCTAAATCTCGAAAACTATTAACTTTTAGTAAATAATGTGTTAACAAAAATTAAAGTACATAAAATTCTCTACAAACATCAGTGTTTACTTTTTTTTTTCAGATGAACAGTTCGGTCTAAAGTGCAAGTTGAAAATTGCTAATTTTTAACGGTCCCTGTAAAACCACTTTTTACGTTCCAAAACTTTATTTTTTATTAGAATGCTGTCATTTGATACATTTCTGCTAGTTTTATGCACAAGTAATTAAAAAGAAAAAAAGTAGAAATTGTACAAATTCAGTATCACAACAGGCCAGACAGGGGGCCACGTTCTGCCAACAGTTGAAGCTTGGATTTAAATTCTTCTGGCACATATTTTACAATATTTTTTACATCATTAGAAAGAATCACTGTTCTGTCTAAGTTGAACAAGATCTACTCTAATTGATCCACCATTGTTGATGATAGGGCCATTGACTTAATCACTATTTTGGCCAGAGATCTGTGCGCCAACATATAAGCTCGTACTGCCCTTGTGTAAGCGTGACCAGACATAATTTTTTCGGTTTATTTTGCCGCATATATGGTATTGAAAAGTTCAGCCAATCCACTACCTTGAATAATGTAACCAATTGCCCCCATGAAGGACATCAATAGTGAAATCCACAGAGCCTTATAACAACATTTGACAGATCAGGATCATCGGTACGACTAGCAAGGATGTATCTTGCCTTGAGGTAGAGAGGTTGGTCAAATGTCACCAGACATGTAACTTGCTTCAAGGATTTAGTTTTCTCTACTCCGTTCAACAACTCTGTAAATATTCCATCATAATCACTTGGAGGAGCGTTGATAAATGGCTGGTAAACAATAAATGTTAGTTCATATGGCATGTTTCTTGTGACAGCTTCCATGAATCCATTCCATCTCTACTTTTCCCATAGAGCCACAGAAGATCAGGCACAGATGGAGTCACAGTTTCAGTTGGTGTGAACATTCCCTTCGGATCTATTATCTTGATTTCTAATAAACCTATATATAACCTATAATAAAAGGTTTTTTCTTTTAAAAATGAATTAGTTGAACAGCTCCCTGACTTGCATAAATCTCAGGCGTGGGTTTCGTTTTTAACCGAGGAATGGATTTGTTAGGTGCTACTGCATGTTTTGGTGCAATACAAGAAATGCCCCACCCATGACGTGAAAAGTGTTGTATCCGTCGATTTTATGTACTTTAAAATCAGCTTTATCGTACACCTGCTGTGTAAAGCACGGCTGGTCAATTTTCTGCGGATCGCCTGCGATTGCTGATTTTTTCAGACAATTAGCTTCTTTATAGGATGAACAAAACCCCAAAGAGGAAACTACATCAACCAATTTTCTTGAACCGTACTTTTTTTAAAGCAACACGGCCAACCCTACAAGACTATGAGCAAGCGCGTTGCTTTTCTTCTTCCAGTTATCATCCTCCCCACGTTTTTTATGAAGTACAACTTTTTCCATAAATGTACGTAGTGTGAGTGTTCCAGGAATTAGTTCTTCATTTCCTTCTAAAAACTTATCCGGTGGGTGGTATTCCTGTGTCTCGTAAACCTGGCTCCGGACATCCTCAACAATAATGGCAGCAGCCGTCTGAACAATCCGTAGTCTTTCATTTTTTAACGCTTGTTGGTACCAAGCGTCGTTCAAAATTTTGTAACCTGTGTCTTTGAAACAAACGACCGACTTCTTGTTTCGGGACATGGTAATAATTATATCGCTTCCGTATTTTTTGAGTAGATGAGCTTTGACTGCCTTTTTGTCAGGACGATATGTATCCTTGATTTGGTCGATCAACTCATCGAGCCAAAATTGGCACTCCCCATCCCTATTCTCTAAATAATTGTAAACATCTTGCATTGCTCTTTCAACATCATCGGCAAATGAACCCGATTTTTTAATCTTTTTTGAGTGATTGGGCGATTGTACAGTTTTCTCATGTATAAACTATGATACCGGCAATCAGAAGCTACTAAGTCTGAGACAGGCAAAAGGCGTTTGATTATGGCTTTGCCATACTGATCATCACGTTTTTTTGCTCGTCTTATAACAGTTTCTTTAAATTTTAAAACTCGAACCTGATACACCATATTGCGGTTGGTTGTCATTTTACTTTGCTGTTCTATAAACTCAAGTGTTATGACGAGACCACACATAAAACATTTAGTTTTGAAATTAATAGGCGGTGCAGTAGAACTTGCTAGAGTTGGTAGAGTCTTTGAACTTGCTCCCTATCCTCCTCAACTTTCTTCAAGTAAGCGTTAACCATTTTTACATCATTGTAATTTTTACGACCTCACGCTCTTAACAGCTTAATTAATCTTACTGTCATTAAAAAAAGAAGAATTATTGGAAATAGTTCTTATTTATTTATAAGTTGGAGAAATGTATTATGTATTTATAAGAAACTAGGAGAAATTTCTAATAAAAAATAAAGTGGGTTTTGCAGAGACCATTCAAAATTCGCAATTTCCAACTTGCACTTTAGACCGAACGGTTCGTCTGAAAAAAAAAGTAAATAGTAATATTTGTAGAGAATTTTAATTACTTAAATTTTGTTAACACATTATTTACTAAAAGTTAATAGTTTTCGAGATTTATGCAAAAAAGCGGGAAAAAGCAGGAATTTTTCGCTTTTTTCGTGATTTTTTCAATGTTCCGTCACGAAATTTTGTCCGCAAACCTCAGATTCGGATTCAGCTGCCCAAAATCCATATATAATGAAAGAAATCAGAACTACCCCAAAACTTTCCTAGTCAAAACACAATTTTATTGAATCAGATTGTAGACCAATAGTTTTTTGTCGTAAAATACCGGATTTTGACAAAATTAATAAATCAATGGTTAATAACATGTTTATCTATATCTGTACTTCGATATGAGACATGTTTTGTTTCTTGGCTTTCGTCATTTTGACAGTGGTAAAAGTTAAAGACAAGGTCATGATTTATTGGGTCTTTATTCGCAAGTAAATGAAAATGGTCACAAAAATAAACTCAATTTAGTAAAAAATCACAATCTTTTTATCTTTGAACTTACAAAATGAACAATAGTGATGAATAATAAAGAACAGAACAAAAAAGTAAACAAAGAACAAAACTATTAAATGGTAAAAGTGGCACAAATTTAGTCCGTCAAACATTCACTGCAAATGTACCTGAGATGATCCTTGCAGGCCAAATTTGTCACATTTTTGGCATGACCTTCTTGTTGACTTATTGCAAATTCGTGGACCAATACAACATCATCCCACCTAATTTTTTGGAATATTAGGGGGAGGGGTATGACTTCTTGAACTTCGGGCAGTACGCGAGCCCGTCGTCTAAGTTCTCTTAGCAGGGAAGGTATAGTTGATCCATATTCAATTTGTGATTTGATTAGTTCCCTAAGTCTTCAATAAAGTCGCTTCTTAAAACTGTTTCATTTATGTTATTAGCTTTATATACAAAGCAGGCTACATATTAGCTTTATATAATACAACTAAAAACTGGAACGCGTTTAGTCGCGCGGTCTACAGTTGTAGACCAGTGCTCTTTGAATAATGGTAAAAAAATTATGCAAACAGATCGGCGGCGTTTACCTAACTGAAGATTAAGTTGGAAGTATTAGTGACAGCTACTAAGCGGGATGGGGGCGTATGTGCAGTTTGTTAGAATTGGAGACCACTTAAAGGAGAGTGGTCTACGATGGTAGACCCCGCGACTAACGGACGGTTAAAGTGAGTGAACAAGTTATGGTTTTACATTACTAGCTTATGACTGTATCTAATAAATTTGTTATTATTCTTTGTATTAAGCACTACCGTAAAATGGGGTGACTTTGACCGATTTTGTACTTAAATAGATAAATAGTTGATAAAAATCATATTATAAATTTTGCTACATTTTTCTATATGCAAATATGTTATGGGTTTAGGCGTCTTCTTTCAGTAGCTTATATTATAACTACAAGAAAATAATCATGACTTAGAAAAAAAAAATAAAAAATGCCTTTGGGCATCCCCCCATCTGGGGGGAAGCTGACCGTATAATATGCATTTTGCCTGTAAAATTATTTTTCTTGTAAGTAGGGTTAATTTGACTGTTTTTTAAACCATTTTTTCTTAATTCGTTATATCGGTGGATTTAACAACCCTTGGAATATTAATTCTTTATTTTTAATTAAAAATTAATTCTTAGATATTTATAAATTTGAATCGTTAAAAATAATTTTAAAAATTATACAGGGTTGCTGAAGTATATCACAATACATAGTTTTCTATGTTTTCGGTCAAATTCACCCCAGCGGTCAAAGTAACCCCATTTTACGGTATTAAAATACCAGATTTAATTCAAATACCAAAATTGGTTTAACTGGTAATGCAAAATTAACAGGTTTTTAAAATCTTTGCAAATTTTGCAATATTTCAATTCATATTATAACTATATTCAAATCATAAGATACTAATCAAATCTCTGAACTAAACTCTTATTTTATATAGAGTAGTTTTATTTGATCAATTTGAGTTAATACAAGAGAATATTGATCATCTAGGCGATTATGTTACTCCGGAGGTTTATGTTACCCAACATGCAAAAGAAACCTTTTTAAAAGCATTTTATACTACAATTCCTGGAGAAGTATCGAGAGCATTGGGAGATACAGGAATAAGTTGTCTAGCAGGTCTATTTAATAGAATTATGGAAGTTGGACAAATCCCAGACGAATGGAGAAGCAGTATATTAGTACCTGTCTACAAAAACAAGGGAGACATACAACAATGTACAAACTACAGGGCTATAAAACTACTAAGCCACACCATGAAAATATGGGAAAGAGTAATTGACAGACGGATACGTGAAGATACCGAAATATCCAATAATCAAGTTGGCTTTATGCCGGGCAGATCAACAACAGATGCAATTTTCATTGTAAGGCAACTGATGGAAAAATACAGGAATAAATAGACCAACGCTCATAATATGGTATTCATTGATCTTGAGAAAACATATGATAGAGTTCCTCGAGAGATTCTGTGGTGGGCACTCAATAAGAAAGGAGTCCCTGGCGAATATGTAAAGAATGTGGGAGATATGTATGAGGGAGTAATGACTAGTGTTAGGACAGGTGTGGGAGAGACTGATAAATTTCAGGTGAAAGTAGGATTGCACCAAGGCTTGGTGCTTAGTCCGTATTTATTCTCACTAGTTTTGGACCAGATAACAGCAAAACTACAGTGTAGCATTCCATGGTGCCTACTGTATACTAATGATGTAGTGTTAGTAGAAAATAGAGAAAAAGACTAAGAACACAAACTGGAACAGTGGAGACAAGCTCTGGAGAAAAAGGGTTTAAAACTTAGTAGGACAAAAACAGAGTATTTGGAATGTTCATTTAACCCTGCTGTCCCGTTCGAGTCAACTACACAAATGTATTGTTCGGGTCAATATGACCCAACTATGGTTAACGCTCCTTAATCGAAATAAAATAAGATAATGGTGATAAATAAAACATTATTAACAAGAAATTATGGTTAATTAAACAAAAATTATGTTGTTAATGTAAATTAAACCTTATTAACAAAAACAAAAAGTATTTTTTTCTTTAAAAAAAGCCTAGTAACAAATATCTACAAAAATTTAATTCAGTTTACAACTGACAGTAATAAAAAGAATGGATTTTACTCATATGTTTATGATATATACAACATAATAATTAGTCTGGTCAACGTTTTTAGGGCAAGTTTACAGTGTGCTCGTTAAGCAGGCGGAGTTAGATTGTCCGTAGATGGTTCACTAGCATTTCCATCTTGTCTACTTGTTTCCGCTCGTGTCCTTTTTACCAGTTCGTGAGAGTCTTTAGTTATTGGTATATTTTTCTGGAAATAATGACTGGCTTCATTAGTTTTTTCCCAATTCCTCAAGGAAAATTCGCCGTTTTGCCAGTTTATTGTTATTCCATTAGAACACGAAAGCGTTGTAGGCAGATATGTCCAGCACATTATAAAAAACAATCATTGGCCAGCGATTTATCTCTTATCACATGTATACGTGCCAACAAGCTAATCTAGAGTATCCACTGCTCCCTTACTGGAATTGTAATCTAAAATAATTTGGGGCTTTTTTATTTGATGAAAGTGATGCACGATGCATCGATTCATAATGCAAATTACTCATAAGAACAACATTTTTATCATTTTTAGGAATATTGTCAACAACAGTGGTATCTTGCGTGAAGCAAAAAAGACGAGCTATGACCTTCTTTATTCGCGATTTTTGCTGAAAGCTCCGGGTTATTTTACTTATAATCCCCGGCATTGTATCTATTTTGAGTTAGAAGAAATTTTCCTAAATTTGACGATGTAAAAAAGTTATTACACGTAATATTGTGGCCTTCCAAATGTCTACTCAAGTCACACATCACACGCATTCCTGTATAGATCTGCAATTTTAGAACATAAGAAGTTTTACTATTCATAACTACATAAAATCCAAACTTTTGTGCCATATTTCGCTGGCTTGCTTGGAATGTACCATTTGAAGGGAGAGCGGCCTCTAAAAGGCTAGTTGCTTATCGACGGTAACATTTTCATCAGGGTTAAAAAATGTTGGTACATTTACTACCTATGTTTCATAAATTTCACATAGTGCAGCAAGTTTATCAAAACGTCTAGTATCCTATCCTGTCTAGTAGTTTTGTTATCAAAACGTATTACTTGCACACTTTTTGTAAGCATATCAAGCGACATTGTTGATTGAAATATACTACGACTCGTTTCTTTATTCCACAAACTTTTAGTTGAGTCACCATGGGACTTATAAACTCGAGCTAAAAATAAGAGACCAATGTATGCTTGGAAACCAACTTTATTCATGTCTTTCCAGTTGGTTCCAAAGACCTGCTGTTTTTCCGTGTTGGTCATATTTACAATTTGGTTTGCAACATCGTCCAGCTATACTACAGTTGTTTATTTTACAAGTTCTAGCTTGTAGAAACCTGTTTTTATTTACAGACGTATCTGGCTGACAAACACACAGGTACTACCAATATAGAATACTGCCAACTAAACACACATAAACAGGTAATTTTTAACGGTTTAAATACGCGGGTCATATTGACCCGAACATACCCTAGGTAACAATTTCATTTTTATCAAAAAAATCAGGAAGTTGATTATTTATCTCATATGCAATTGAAAGAACTCATATTAGGTAATAAAGTCACGAAACACCAAATCGTTACGCCGGGTAATATTTTGTAAAATAAGAAATAAACTATTTTTTGGGTCAAATAGACCCGAACAGGACAGCAGGGTTAAAGATGGAGTTACTACAAATAAAATGGTACGTTTGGATGGTGAAATTATTGTGAAAAGCAATAGTTTTAAGTACCTAGGATCGGTATTACAGAGTAATGAAGAAATAGATGGAGATGTATGCAGTAGAATTAGGGCTGGATGGATGAAGTGGAAAGAAGCGAGTGGTGTGTTGTGTGACAGAAAAATTCCAGTGAAGTTGAAGGGAAAATTCTATAAAACAGCCATAAGACCGGCTATGATGTACGGAACTGAATGTTGGGCAGTGAAAAAGAAAGAGGAACAACGAATGCATGTGGCGGAAATGAGAATGCTTAGATAGATGAGTGGAGTGACAAAGAAAGATAAAATTAGAAATGAGTATATTAGGGGAAGTCTAGGTGTGGCACCAATTGATGCCAAAATGAGAGAGCATAGGTTAAGATGGTTAGGTCATGTTCAAAATCGAGACGTTAATCACCCAATACGAAGAATAGCTGAAGTGCAGATTCCTGGAAGGAGTAGGAGAGGAAGACCAAAGAAGACCTGGGGGAGACCATAAGGTAGGACATGTTGGTAAAGGAGATTAACATTGATATGACCCAAGATAGAATTGTGTGGAGATATGCAATTAATGCAGCCGACCCCGAATAGGGACAAGGCAAAAAGAATGATGATTAATACTACAATTCCTAGGGCAAAAAATATTACTTATATGTGTAATAGTACATCTATCTACATCTAATAAATTTAAATTACACTACTAAATTGCGCACAATTAGAATGCCCAAGGTTAGTAGTGAGTGCGAGAACTGGCTCTACTTCCATGACTAATTTGTATCTTGAATAATCTACTTATAATACATCCTGGTCCGCTTAATTAGACAAGTACACTAATTTCGTTATCTAAAGGCTACAAATCTGACAGTCGCGCTAAAGTAATTAATTCATAGCCGGAATCTATCCCAAGGTACACTCTGGTTTAGCAGACAATTTTCGAAAGATAGGCAAATAAATATTTGTTGAAATGTGGCCACGCAAAGTGATTGCCAGTTTTCTTAAGCTAGTTAAAAAAATTGCTTACCATCTACATCAAGATGAGAATAGTTAGTATATCTAGGTATTTAAAATCTTTGAACATCCCTGATAATCCTACAGAACATTGAACCTATTTGTAAATTACATAGTATTTAGTAAATTAGACTAAATCCGTAACGGAAATTAAATTATAAAAATAGAGATCTTAAGAATAATGCTAAACATTCTTCTCACAGAAATTTCATAAAAATAATGCTATATACGTCCACAAGCACAAAATTGTAAAATAACATATTTTATAATTCATAACTGAAAGAGTTAAAATGCAATTTATAATATCTTTCGATATTCTCACGGACGTACTTTATGATATTTATAAAATCTTATAATTAATTATAGGGGCACGACTAAAGTCGCGTATTTAAATTGTGAAACTTGGGTTAATTGAATTTTCGAAGGTCTAAAGATGAATCTCCGAAACCGCCTGAGGTCAGAACTAATGTCCGGCAGCGGAAGCGGTGTTTGACAGTAAGCTTTTGGGACCCAAAAATTAGATTACTTCCCTTCTACAGAATGATTTTATTTTGTACAATTAGACCGGGTATTAAATAAGGACTAGGCAAGTGAATAATAGGAGTAAATAGAACGTGAATCAATTGCGCATAATATTAAAACCGCAATGCGTCATGGACAAAATAGTAAAATATCAAAAGTATTAATCATAATTAGTTATGCAATATAGGTATTAAAATAAAGCTTTTAAACACGCAAAATTTTATTCCGTATTCACATAGTCTTGAAATTACGAGCATATTTTATTATTAGCTTAAAGTTTCTAAAATTAAATGCTTTGAATGTATCATTAGTTCACCCTTTGACGGTAAAATATTGCAAAACCTCTAAATTTTAAAGACTGATATTAACATCTCAAAGAAAAAGACTGATATTCCCGATGGGTGCTTTTGCCCTGGGGGTGAAAAATATACGTTTGAAATAAGTCCGGAATTGGATAAATCGACTAATTCTAAGTAACTTTTGTTCTATAGCATTTTTCTATTAGATTAATACTTTTTGAGTTATTAGTGCGATTTTCAAGTGAGTATTTTCATTCTTCAACAAAAATAGCACGTTTTTAGACGGGTTTTCTCAAATAACTTAAAAAGCAAGTAAAATAACATTATTAGGAAAAATATAAACTATAAAAAAGTGAAAAATATGGTATATGCGTGAGCTCCCTATACCTATAGTCCAAGTAATGAAGCTTAAAATAGTACAAAACCTCGCAATTTTTACAGAATGGATCGATTTGCTTGAAAATTTGAGAATAAGTCTGCCCTGTTAAGGTAAAATAAAGGCAGTAAGTGACATTTTTGTGAAAAATGAGATATTAATGTATCCTACCTAAGTAGTAACTGCTCTTACTTTTACAAAGGGTTTGGTGCACATTTATAGTCAACTTATACCAGAACTACCAATGGCAAAAAGCAGTAACTAACAAAGTAAGTCTCAATGTGATGGTAACGGGCAGTATCCAACGTAATAAATAACTAATTACTGCTGTTTGCCTACACAGAGATCTGGAACATAATGTTTAATGTGAATATAAATGGCAGTATCTAGTTAGTAAAGTAGATACTGCTATTTCCTTCAC